>NC_053391.1:571740691-572366941 GCF_905171765.1 Bufo bufo | reverse complement strand
GGGCCCTTTGGTGAGGACGGTTTCTGTAGAATGTATAGTGCAATAGAGATAGCAGATGAGGCAGGAATAGACCTGAAACTCCAGGACTTTAGATATGAATGGGAGATTAAGGAAAGGGGAGACTGTAGTTGGTTGTGCTGGACGGGTCAAGAGAAGGCTTTTTAAATAATGGGGTTATGACAGAATGCCTGAAGGAAGAGGGGAAGGTGCCAGAAGAGAGACACAGGTTGAAGATTTTAGGTAGGTGAGTAGTGACAGCCAAGGAAAGACACTAGAGGAGGTATGAGGGAATAGGGTCAGTACTGTATATTGTAGGATGAGAAGAAGTAAGGAGCCTGGAGACTTCTTCTTATGTGACTGGGTCAAATGTGGATAGTAAGCCAGAGGAGATGCATGAGGGAAGAGGATCGATGACACTTAGAGGCTAGGAGCTGATTTCTTGCCGGTAATTAAAAATTTCCTCTTTGAAGTAGGTGGCTAGATTTTCAGCACAGAGGACTGTATCAGGTGCCTGCACTTTTGGGCTGAGGAGGGAGTGAAAAGTGCCAAAGAGTTTTTTTGGATTAATAGATATTGAGGAGATCAGGGTCGTGAAATAGGTCTGTTTTGCGAGGTGCAGGGCAGAGTTGTCAAATTGTCAGCATACATTTGCAATGGAAGAAATCTTGTGCTGTGCAAGTTTTTCTCCACAGACGTTCGGCACTTCTGGAGCATCTCTGGAGGAAGCGAGTTTGGGGAGTAAGCCAGGGTTGTTTTTGTCTGTTTGGAGGTTTTGAGTGTAAGGGGTGCTACTTCATCCAGAGCACTTCTGAGAGTGTCATTATAGTGTTTTGCAGCCAGTTCAGGACAGGGGAGGGAAGAGATTGGAGACAGTAATGACTGTAGAGAGTCTGTAAGTTTCTTAGTGTCAATGGAATGTCTATTTCTGAATGTGTGATAAGTAGGAGGGTTCTGAGATGGATGAAGACTTGTGACAGTGAAGGATAGTAGGTTGTGGTCAGAGAGCAGGAGAGGAGAGTCAGTAAAGTCAGAAATTGAGCAGAGCCGGAAAAAGACCAGGTCAAGTGTGTTACCGTCTTTTTGAGTCTAAGAGTTTGAAAGCTGTGAAAGTCCAAGAAAGGAGGTAAGAGATAAAAGCTGGGGGGCAGGTGATGACATAGGGATGTCTAGAGGAATGTTAAAGTCTCCCAAAATTAGAATTGGTAGTTCAGAATGCAAGAATTGTGGCAGCCAAAGTGATTCAGGAACTGAGTGAATGACCCAGGGGTCAGTAAATAACTACTACTCTGAGGGAGAGAGAATGAAAGAGGGTGTCGACCACAACAGATGGGAATGATAGTGATGGTACTGGGGGAATGACCTGAAAAGTGCATTGTGGGAAAAGAAGTAAACCTACTCCACCACCTATTGTCTGGTCTGGGGTTAAGTGAAAAATGTAGGCCACCGTAAGAGAGTGGCAGGAAAAGCATGTCAGATTGCTGAATCTTTTAGTCAGGGCCAGCAGGTAAAGATAAGAAAGATGTTGTGAACGTAGGAGAGTTTGTTACACACCAACGGTGGTTTCCAGATTCCAGGGAAGAGAGGACACACATCAAATGTTTATAAAATTAGCTATGAGATTAGATGAGAGTAGTCTGATCTAGGGATCTGATATGAGGTCTGATCTGAGGATCTGATATGGAGGTCTGATTTGAGGTCTGATATAGGGGTCTGATATAGGGATCTGACATTGGGGTCTTATCTGAGGTCTGATGAAAAAAAAAAAAATCGTATTTTTCTCCTCTAAAACGTAGGTGCATCTTACAAAGTGAAAAATATGGTATGTCAGACATATGGCTCACGCCAGATAAGGACAGAGCCTTATTAATGTTTTACTTTTCCAGGCAAAACTAGTTTCTACAATTCTATGTTCTCAAATTAAATATTTCAATCTTAATGTCTGTTTAGCCATATCGTGTGATTCATCAGATCAGATGCAATTTATATATAAAACTGTGTTAAAACATTAGCACAATAAAAATTATTTATTGTAGTTCTCATCTTTATTGTAGGCCACAGCAGATGTACCCACAACGTACCTAAGCATGAGAACAGATGCTTTTAGCTTGATGACTGACATTTCATGATCACTGAAATCTGACAACCAGATACAGGTTTTAAAGAGAATAAAGGTCTGCATTTCAGTATATTGCATGTGTGCACTGGCTTTATAATAATTAGTTAATATTGACTAAATGCTATATTTTTCTAATAATAGTGTTAGATAAATTCTATTATAAAGCAACATAATAATGTGTTACCCACCATAAGGCCCTATTCACACACCTTTGCCGAATTCCCTTTGTTTTCAATAGGAGGCTGCGCAGCAGTTCACACAGTCATGGTGTATCACCACAACTGCGTCTGGAAAGGGCATCTCCTTTCTTGCGGTGGTGTCCAGATGGATGTCTCAGGAAGCCACGATGTGCATCTGTTCATGGTTTAATTCCATTCAATTAGGATAAACCACAAGTGGGTTCACAGCATTGATGCTGAAAAACCACAGCAGAAACTGGAAAGGTTTTTGCTGCAGAATATGCAATCTGATGTGTGAATGGGGTCTTATTACTAGGTTGATTGCTGGGATCTCTACCAGTCCTTTTGAAAAAAGGCTTCTATAAAGCTGTATTGCAAGGTTGGGAACGTAGTAATATGTCATAACATCAGATAGAAATACCCTTTTAATGTTTTTAATGTCTAAATCAAAATCATGTCACTGCATGTGCAAGGACCTAACCCGATACCTCATTAATTGTAGTAGATAGTGATCCCTCTCTCCATTGGCAGCAAGGGACTGTCAATTGGAGGTAATTAGCCTTAGCCCAAAAAACTAATAAGCATATTACAAGATACTGTTGCTAAAGGAAATGAGGCATGATATGGTAACACAAAGGGATTTACATTGCTCATACATGTTACATAGCTGTCAAACACTCATTCAGCTGAAAGCTGGCCCTCCTAATTCCCCCATACACATGCATGGCCAGCTCAGCCAAACGTGCATATGTTTTCGGGGGGCATCACAATGACTCTGAAATTGGCTTATCTCAACTGTTTAAAGGGTCTCTTCACAGCTTACCAAGCATAGCACCATACATTATATATTGGCTGCGCTTAGCATTGCAACCGGTACCCTGTTGTGACCTAAGTCATCAATTTCAAACTCTTGGAAAACACCAATAATCAAGTTTTCTTTAAATACCTTCATTAAATTGAGAGACAGAGCACCATTCAAATTCTTCCTCACCATGGACCCTCCTCTATACAGCTAATACTTTAAGATGGGAGGTATAGCTGTCACAAGTTGGAGGTCCCAGGAGAGACCACCGCGTCGTCAAGCAATAAACAAACGGAAATCAGGTACAGACACATAAGAGTTTATTGCACAAACAAAAACCAGGGAAGGCAGCACAGACAAAACATGAGCTCTATGTACCGTCAGCACAGTGGGAGAAAACCCCCACTGCGCCACTGTCTAGTAATACTCCAGAGGGTCGTGACTAAGCAACTCCTGGTATTCACTAGGGCCCCAGATGGTAGGGTTAGACTTTGCAGCAGGAAGTTTCCAGGGTCCACTCTGGAGCGAGAACTAGACAGTGACAGCAGGAACGAATGGACAACAGGTACCAGAAGGTACGGACGGCACATAAGCATACATAACAGACAGGCAAATACAAACAGGGCAACTAATAACACAAGCAGGAGTACATAGCAAGGAAACAGGAATGACAATGAGCAGAGAAGGACTTGCTCCACCAGTAGTAAACTGCATGGCCTTGCGCATTGCACAAAGAAAGGTGCAGCAAGGGCTTGCTGAACAGAGACATATAACATAACAAACATAACTGGCAGAACAGATAACAGAAACATAGGAAAGAGGATATCAAAGAGGACAGGAATGAACAAGTAGGAAACCCACAGAGCACAGAGAGACAGACAGACACGGATCCCATGGGTCAGCAGCATGGGAGAGTGAGTACAAACAGGAGCAGGACAAGACAACACACACCAGGAGAGCTGACCCAGAACTGAGGAAACCTCAGCTTTATATACAGGTTCCATGGGTGCAGCAGAGAAGCCACACCCATGGAGCAGACAGAGAGGATTAACTCCTAATAGGCACACAGGGGAGTTAACCCATAAAGAACCACAAATAACACAGGAACGAAACTTCAGCGAGGAGCGCTGAACAAGCAAGGACGGAAAGTCACAGCCAGAGGTAACGACTGTGACAATAGCACTTCCTTCAGACCTAAAATAGTTGTCATATATTCTGGAAATGTCGAACTTCACTAATCATGCATTTTTTAGGAAAGAACAGTCGGCACGGTCCATCTTCTGCTGTAATAAGTCATTGTAATTTCACAGCTTCCCATAACTTACACAGTTCTTAGATAGGAGAGGAGAATGCGGAAGCGGCCAACTCTTTCCATGCATCTCCTTATGCAAACAGCTCTTGTCCCTAAGTAGCTAACAGTCTACACATGTTAAGCAAGACTAATGAGCAAGTCGCCCATAGGGAAAGCACTGATTTCCTGTTATGAAATTTCTGCTCCAATCTAAACACACAGCATACTGCCTCAACATCCTTAGTGTACCTGAATAGCTGTGACCAGTTATACATTGACATGGATGGTTGCTCTTCTCCATTTATTAATCTATTTTACCATTATTACTATTATAATTACTATCATCATTATTACTATTATTACTATTTTACCATTATTTTTCCAGTAAGGGTACAGTCACATGGTCAGGTTTACTGACACAGTTTAGGAAGCCAAAATCAGGAGTGTATCATAAAAGGAGAGAAAGTATTAATAGATATGACTTCTTCTCTTTTTTGAATTCACTGCTGGCTTTGGTTTCCGTGTGGCTGTACCCTAAAAGAAATAACATGCAAACAAGTGACTTTGCTTACGGAAGATTTTTTTCTGAAGAATAGGATGGCATGTTCCTCATTAGACGATTAACTATACAGAATCCTTCAACTGAAAAGTTTACAAAATCCCTAATTTTCCATTCTCCTCCATTTGCTAGTATGGTTATGTTCATACTGATGAAGTCTCCTGTGGTTAAAGGATCCATGCCATGTATGATGGATCTGGTTTGATACATTTTGCAATAGCTAACAACTGAATAAGCAGGTTTATATTCAGTTATATTCTGTTTTCGTTAAATTTTTTACTGGTCAAATAAAAAAATCTAATTGTTAATATCTGTGATATTTGCCTAGCACTCTAGTCTCGAGAATAATATTATATACACTCATTGACACAGAAAATAATGTACCCAGATGGAAATGCTACAAAACTCAGCATACAGTTATGTCTCAGGCAGATATGTAAATGATTACAGGTGCGGTCTGATTAGACACTGGGTCTTGCCACAAGAGGGCTAAAAGTGCCCCGCGCTGCCCTATAAAAAGGCTCTCTGAGGCTACTTTTGGGTAGTGTACCTCTTGGTGAGAGATCATGGACTGCTAAACATGCATCTACGATGCACTCAAAGACATTTTGCCCAATTAACACTTTAAAAGGGCGTGCATCATTGGACTGAGAGAAGCAGTATAATTGTTTCAATAAATTGCTTGCCACCTAGGCCATTCTGACCTAGCTTTTAGGAGGTGTTGGCAGCATTGGTTATGTGATGGCATGCACACATGGTGGACAGGCTCCAGACAGCACAGATAGACCAGCAATTAAGAGGAACTTTTTTTTCTCCAACACGCATGAGCACCCCCACCCCCACAGTTTTACTGTCCATGACCCAGACACAGGTGGCGCCTTCATTACAGACCCTGTCTCTGCCCAAGCCATTTCTTGCTGCTTAGGTGAAGGAAATTTCGTGTCACGGTGCCCAATACATGTCAGACCATTGACAGCCAGCCTCTGTCACCTTTGCTTGCAGTGGTGTCGTGAACGAGAAACATTTATTGAAAATCCAGGTTTGTTTGGAATCCCATAACAGTTGAGTTCAAGTATGGAGGCCTTGTGGTGAGCGCTTCAATCCTACCTTTGTTGTAGAGCAACACACTGCCCCAACTGCTGGTGTGAGGATCTGGGGAACATCACATATGACAGTCAGTCACCCCTAGTAGTAATACGTGGGAAATAAACAGCTCAGTAACATGTGCAGGACATCCTGCAGACATATGTGTTGTCTCTAATTTTTCAGCAAGATAATGTTCACCATAGTAAGGATCTTCTAGAAATGTCTTCACCAGACTGCAACACTTCCTTGGCCTGCCCAGGTGCCAGATTTATTGCCATTTATGGCACCAGCTGGGACACCAGCTTTGGCAACCTACAAGGGTTCAGAATCTACAGGCCAGCTGCAACATCTGTAGGCAAATGGGCCACATTACAATCTGTCATTTTATAAGACACACTCTAGTGATAAAAAGATGACTTTGCTGAGTCTGCTCCGGACAACACAGTTCAGCTGCAGAAAGCAGGAAATATCATCGAGCAGAGGGAAAACAATAAAACCCCATAAAAAAAACAGCATAAAGCAGGGATGGCCAACCTGCGGCTCTCCAGCTGTTGCAAAACTACAACTCCCAGCATGCACAGACTTCCTACAGCTATCAGCCTACAGCAGGGCATGGTGGGAGTTGTAGTTTTACAACAGCTGGGGAGCCGCAGGTTGGCCGTCCCTGGCATAAAGGTTACAAAAAATCATATTGTTATAAAAAAATATGTTTTGAATATAATTCGAAAATATTAATTAAATTAATTAAATGTCTTAGACTGAGAACACACATGAAGGACACCAAAGGTGTCTGACGGATCACATTGACATAATGGGGTCTATCGATTTATATTGCGAGGTCAGTGAGAGCACTGCCTGCTATTCCCAAATTACAGGACACTTAAGGGCACTCTTCATTGGCTGTTACACACACTATTATATCATGTCTCAAGTATACCTTTCATAGGGTTATAGTTATTTAAGATTTTATGTGGGTTTCTCTGTTGTTTCTGGCACATATGAAAAAGGGAGTATAGCATTTTATTTTTAGCACATCAGGAAATTTATTATTTCATTTAGTTCTCCATTCACACATGTGGTGTCAATCGGATTGTGTGTTTATATATTTATGTATCAATATAAGAACCTATCACATGACTTCCGTCTAATAGAAAAATCATTTGCAGATAGAACAACATTATAATAAATTGGTTTTGGGAAACAGCTAATGAGGACTTGGAGTGGCTTGACAGTGCTCATACTGCCGGTTTTATAGATTGCCTTCTAATGCTTTGAAACCACTGGACTATGTCATATGTATTAATGAATCAAAATAAATCACCTTCACAATCTAGTGAAATGTTCCGCTTATAATGGGAATATCAGAAGCAAGGAATTAAGGAGAATCTGTCACCATGTTAATGCTGCCTGATCTGAAAGCAGCTGCATCTAGTGATAGAGACCTAATTCAAATGTAGGGTCATATTCGTTTTTTGTGCTATAGTTTTCCTAAAATGTATGCTGAACCTCCTGTGGCTGATTGATATCTTTCTTACTACACTGTACGTGAGGGAGAATCCTGTCAATCAGGAGCAAGGGGCAGAGAAGCTGGAAGCTCAGAAATACAACGACTGTCAGGGCCGGCCTTTGGGGTGTGCGAGCTGTGCGGCCGCACAGGGCGCCATGGCAACAGGGGTGCCCGGCGGCCGACATAGCTCGCAGTCGGTCTCTTACAGCAGGCCGGCCCAAGATTGTGTGAGGCGAGCCTGGCGAGCTGAGCCGCTGCAGCTGCCAGGTCAGGTTCCGGAGCGAGGAGGAGGAGCTTAGGGGCGCAGGCGCAGCATCCAAGTGCTGCGCCTTCACAGAGAGCCGCGGAAGGATCCGCTCAATGTGTTAGGGCGGCGGCCGGTGCTCTGCAGACAGGGAGGGAGCAGAAGACTTCAAATAGTGAGTACCTGTTCTTATTGTTTTTTTTTTTTTTTTTACCAAATATCTTTCATTAAATGGGGCAGGGTCTAATTAAGGGAGGCAGGGGACTGGATAAGGATGACAGACACTGGGTATGATTAAGGGGGCAGGGGACTGGCTATGGGTGACACTGGGTATGATTAAGGCCCTTAATCATACCCAGTGTCACCCATAGCCAGTCTCCTGCCCTCCTTAATCATACCCTGTCACCTTTACCCAGTCCCCTGCCCCCCTTAATCATGCCCAGTGTCGCCCAGAGCCAGTTCCCTGCCCCCCTTAATGATACACTGTCACATTTACCCAGTCCCCTGCCCTTCTTAATCATACCCAGTGTCACCCTTACCCAGTCCCCTGCCCCCTTAATCATACCCTGTCAACTTTACCCAGTCCCCTGCCCCCTTTAATCATACCCAGTGTCAACCAAAGCCAGTCCCCTGCCCCTTAATCATACCCAGTGTCTGTCACCCTTAATTTAAGGGGGGCAGGGTCTAATTGAGCGGGCAGGGGACTGGGTAAGGGTGACACTGGGTATGATTAAGAAGGGCGGGGGACTGGGTAAAGGTGACAGGGTATGATTAAGGGGGGCAGGGGACTGGCTCTGGGTGACACTGGGTATGATTACGGGGGGCAGGGGACTGGGCAAAGGTGACAGGGTATGATTAAGGGGGCAAGGGACTGGGTAAGGGTGACACTGGGTATGATTAAGGGGGGCAGAAGACTGGCTATGAGTGACACTGGGTATGATTGTACTTGTTTGCACTTGCACTTAAATTATCTGTAATAAAAAAAAACTGTTTGTTACAAAAATTGTTTTCCTCAAGATTAGCTCGCACAGGGCGCCTGAACACCTAAGGCCAGCCCTGACGACCGTATAGCATGTGCATTACATTGAGAAGGCTCCTGTGTTCAAGAAGGATTTTAAGAAAACTACAATGCACATGAAAGTAAATGACCCTGCTCTGTTGCCAGTTTATGCTGCCTTCTAATAGGGCAGCATGAACTTGGTCATAGATTCCATTTCAATAGGGATGTGGCTAGGGGGGTGTAAAGGTAGCATTCACAGCCTGGTCCTGGTGCCTGAGGAGGCCCAAAGGTCCCCCTTCCAATGTTATAAATACCATATGCTCGGTGGGGGTCCTATTACAGATTAAACATTGGGAAACAGGAAAGTCAAGTTATTCCTCTGCCTTTATTAATTAATATAAGACAACAGAAGGAGCTGGTATGAAGCTTTTGATTTTCTCATTCCCAAGACAGACATAATTCCAATAAGGAAGCTCTCATCAGGGTATGACTAAAACAGAAGAAGAAGAAGAAGAAGACAGAAGCAAATATGCAGAGATTACATGGTTTATGTCAATTTTGACAGTTTTAAAAGTGTCTCTGTCCCTTCCGTACGTTTAATTTACAGGTTGTTAATGTGAACAGTGTTTTAAAAAAAAAAAACTTAGACACTTGAAGAGTCAGTGATCATTAAGAGCCTTTTTTTTCCTATAAATACAATAGACTTGCATTTTCATTTGTATATTGTATATTGAGCTAGGAAACACCTTCACAAATGGGCGAATGCTCCAGTTGCACTACAGAAGGTGATATGGAGCCAAGAATGTACAGTATCACACATGCTGAGCTGGATTCAAGTTCTGACAAAGTAAGAAGCACCAGGTACAACTGAAACCATGTGGTTCGGCAGAAAACAAATCCACTCTTGTGATCATTTTTGTCTTGGCTTTTTCATATTATGTGAGTTATTTAAAAATGACCTGTCAGTCCATATTAAAGGGTAACTAAACCTTTGATCGTAAAAGAATTGGGGGGAAACTGAGTTGGCTAAAGAAATGTGAATATCACTTGTGGTGCCAGGGAGAAGGGTCTCGCAGATGTACTTCAATCTGAAATTTTTACAAATTCTTAAGGGGCGACTGCTCATCTACAAAGCTTGTCTACAATGCCCAGTGGTCACAGTCTTCAGTAAGTAAGGAGTACCAGTGGCTGAAGGCCATTCTGTACTATTTACTTTGGCTTTGCTGACCTCGTTTACAATTTTGCTGCCAATCCAGACATTCTGCCTATAAACTGTATTGCCTGAACTCCACCAGCACAAACCCTGGCCTGTCTACTGTAGTTAATGTAGTTTGCCTGGCCTGACTTTGCCCATCCGACTATGATTGCTGCCCTCTAGACTGCTTACTTTAAATTGGTGTCCTCTGTCCTACACGTCTGCTATTGCTAATGACAGCTACTAGTGTTTTAGCTTAAGGAGCTCACTATAGACTCTGCTCCCTGTGGTTTCTCTGTGGGAAGCTTTGTGACAGTCTGTTTTTTAACAGAAGTAAAATATGCACAATTCCACTGAACTCTTATACGACTATCATGGTATAAAGATAGCCTTAAATTATCCTTAAATTAACAACTTCCAAATTTTCAACAATTGAATACCCTCTCCCTGCTCCCTAGTAAATGATTGGTGGCTGCTGTGTACTGTATATTGTGGCTGTCAGTTATTAAAAAGGAAAGACTCCTCACACAATTTAGACACTCTCCATAAGGAGATATAGTATCTCCTGAATCCTGACTTAGGCCTCTCACCCAGTTAAGCCAGTACTCTCTACTCTGCACTGATGAGGGGCAATCACCCCAAAACAGCTGTCTACATATGAGGGGCTGGCATATTTATTATCCAAGTCATGTCTCAAGGCCTGTTTGAAAAGTTGAACATTGACTTAGAGGATAGCTACCCTATATCAGGTGGAATTAGAGGCAGAGCTCACTTGCATATCCTCTTTCCAGTATTCCAGATGAGCATTGCCTGGTATATAAGACTCCTCATACCATTTAGGCACTCTCCATAAGGAGATATAGTATTCCCCAAGGAGAATGGAAGGACGTATGGGGGGAGGAGCAGCCTCCCCATGAATATAATAAACTGATTCCACAGAGCTTTACAGACAGTGGGGCTCACAATCTAAGTTCCCTATCAGTATGTCTTTGGAGTGTGGGAGGAAACCGAAGGAAACCTACCCAAACACAGGGAGAACGTACACACTCCAGGCAGATGTTGTCCTTGGTTGGATTCAAACCTAAGACCCCAGTGCTGCAAGGCACCAGTGCTAACCACTGAGCCACCGTGCTACATGATTGTGTATTAATACAAAAAAGAATCATAAAACAATTATAAAATGCAAAGTGAGCAAAGGCCCTCACCGCCTGTACCAAAACTAAAATATATCTACTTTCCATATATCCACTTAGCCTGAAAAAATATGTTGTAATTTTTAATTTATACGTTTTTAATACCCTTGTCTCCAGTGTCAGGCATTACCTCTATATGGTCTCACAGACTAACATACTTTATGTCTGTGTGCTCTTATTTCTGTCATCAAATGAAAGTGTAATGTGGGGGTTTAATTATAGCAAAGAAGGTCAAAGAAACAGGGGGGCATCTGAGCGCTCTTTGACCTTAGTGTTGTACCCATAGAGGGGTGGGCTTACATTCTTCACATTCCTTAACACCTCAGAGCACCAATATATCTGACAGCTTCATGAGAAACAGATGTGGTCCCCTTTTTGGTCTGTTTTACAATGTTCAGTGTTGAAAATCACAATTATAGTTCCAGTGCTCTTTACAATACAGAATACTTACCTTCCCATATAATGCTTTACAGGCTTACAAGTACCATTTATAGGCAGTGGTATCACACTAAGCAATAACATGGATATTTACAGCTGTAGCTCCTCAGCATATTTGAGACAAATAGATAATTAGATACTTAGATAAAAGATAGACAGATAGATGAGACAGATATATATATATCGATAGGTAGATAGAGATTAGATAATTATATAATCAGATAGATAAATAATTGATTAACAGATAGATAAATAGACAGATAATTAGATATGAGATAGATAGATATTAGATACTGTAAATATAAGATTGATAAGGATAGATAGATGATAGATAGCTAGATAGATACACACTAGAGTCACATTAGTATGATCAATGCAGTAGTCAGCAGTGTATATACTGTAAGGTGTGCGATAGGCTGTCTGCACATATATTCCCCTTGTTGATGTTATGGATAAAAAGAGGCAATTTATTTGAGTTGTAAAAAGGGATCATTATTGGCTTTCGGGCCTAGAGTGACAGTATTTCTGAAACTGCGCAGTTTGTGAATTGTTCGCGTGCTGCTGTGATGAAAGTGTATTGTGAGTGGGCAAATAGCACCATTGTGAGTAAGTAACGTGGAAAGTGCAGAGCACCCCGTGCAATTGATGTGAGAGGTGAATGTCGGCCACAAAGCTGCACAAGGACGGACAGACACACTACAGTGGAGCTTCTTATTGCCAAAATGAACCAGGGGGCCACCAGGACTGTGTCTAAAACAATAATTCAGCGAACCCTACTGCGCATGGGGCTCCGAAGCAGACGGATGGATTGCCTTTTCTAATGAGTCATCGAACGGATGAACATTGTCGCGTTAGGCGAGAAACATCAGAGAACAATTGCTGGAAGAACACAAGCTGGTGGTGGCAGCATTATGGTTTGGGGAATGTTTTCATGGCATTCTCTGGGCCCACTCATCCATGTGGAAGGCAATCTCAACCAATTTGAGTATGAATCCAATCACGTACACCCATGCATTCTGATTGTCTTCCTTGGGGTAGAAAGGATCTTTCAGCAAGACAATGCAACATATGACACAGCTATAACTGTCTGATATTGGTTGTAAAAGCATGACCAAGTCTTTCAAGTACTACCATGGGCCCCTAATTCCCCTAGACTTGAACCCAATGGAGCACCTGTGGGGCCTCCTTCATCGTGTTCTCTCTATGGATCTTCCCCCATGCACCCTCCAGCAGCTGTCACGAGTTGGAATCAGCTTTCACCTTTTAAATTCTGCTAAGGACACAGTCTGAAAGCCATCTTCTCATCATGGGGATGATTCCTCAAGCTAGATAAAGTGCTACAGAGCTGTATAGTTATGGAAATGGCAAGTTTCATTCAGCCAGTTTCAAAACATGAGAGTGATTCTTATCATGGAAAATCAATGGGAGGTTGACTCTCTTCAGTGCATTAACTTGCAAAAGTCATGCAGTAAATAACAAACCAGATCGCCAATCTTCAAATAGATATGATGCCTGGGAAGGATGTCTAAAGACCTGATTCTAAGCCTAATATCAGCCTTTTGTGACTCTTGGCAGATAATTCTTTCCAACAACCCAGATTAGATTGCAAGCCTAACTGGAAAGGAAAATTGTAATAAATTATATTAGTGCCTACTGTGCTGCATAAAATATGTACACAATATATAAATAGATTAATATTATGCTGTCAATGTACCACAAACTTTTTACAACCTCCTCTGTTTTATCTCCTGCAGCTTAACTGCTGTATGAAAACACCTGGGATTGTAGAATACAAGGTCGACTCTCTAAAACCTCTGCAAAACTCCAGTTAAACAATAAATCAATCTTTCTCTCTATATGTGCTTCCAGAAATTTTATTTTTAAAAATAATTTGGCATTTTGTTCCGAAAGCAAAAATGACACAAATTTTCAAATATTAAGAAATTCACCCTAAGGTCAAGTTCACACCTAGCACCTGCATTTATTTCCAATGTAGTTTTCTGGAATGGATAAAATAAAATGTTAAGATGTTACCTGTAAGTATATGGGATATTTGGTAATTAGAAATTAAAAACGAGATAGTAAAAAAAATATAAAAAATATTAGCAAATGATTAGCAAAAATAGGCAATAAATACAACAGTAGAAAACATAGTATTAAAATCGTTAGGAATTTGTTATATTACAATAAAAAATTTAACCTTTCCAAAATATACATAAATTCCACACTAATGTACATTTACACATGACCTTGAACAGCTATAATAATAAAAAATTAACTACTATGGTTGCAGAAATGAGGAAAGGCAAAGATAAATTTACTGCTTTGTAAAGGGGTTGTGAAGGCAGTATATATTGATGACCTATCCTCAGGATAGGTCATCATTATCTGACAGGCGGGGGTCCGACACACAGCACCCCCACTGATCAGCTGTTTGTAGAGGAGACGGAGCTCCATGCAAGCGCTACTTCATGTTCATTACACTGCCTGTTGTCTCTGAAGTCTCAGCAGTGCAGTGTTATTACAAGTACTCTCTCCATTCACTTGAATGGAGTGAGTACCTGTAATTACACTGCACCACCACTGCAATGGAGACAATGGGCAGTGTAATGAAGAGGAAGCAGCACTCGCATGGAGCGAAGCCTCCTCTTCAAACAGCTGATCGGCAGGTTTACCGGGTTTTGAACCCCCTCTGATGAGATATTGATGACCTATCCTCAGGATAGGTCATAAGTATATACTGCCTGCACAACCCTTTTAAGGACCATTCAAGTGTTTACGTTTTTTCCTTGTAACACTCCAAGAGTCATAACCTTTTAATTTGGTAATTTTTTATTTATTTTGTATGATGAGTGGTAATTCCCCCTTTCATTTCTTTCCTGTGTTTAATGTGTGGTAAGAATAACAAATGAACTTTATTCTTATGGTTTGTATAAGTGTTGTGATGCCAAACACATAGATTTTTTTACGTCATTTTTTGGAGTACAATATTCTGATAGAATGGGGGGGGAAGCTAATTTGCTTTGTTTGTTTTTTAAACAAACCCACGAGTCGACTTAAAGCTGCATTTGTTTGATCACCTAAAAAGTACTTGGTTATAGTTAATGTTCTAAATCTAAAGCATTATGATCTGTCAGTGTAATACTGACAGGCAAACTTTTAAAGTAAAACTTTTTGTCAAGAAAAATAGATTTATAGCTTTTTTTTTGCAAAAATGTATAAATGGGAGGAAATGCCCCAAACACTGTGGCGTAGTTATAACCGGGGAGCAATTCCTCCACATGTGATCCGTTGATAACGGCAATCCCCAGCAAAAATGCATACAATGGAGGATGTCGGCAGCGGACCACATGCACCACAATGGCATCCTACACAAGATGGGATAATGTGTGGATGCAAATATAAAATACATAAATCACAGCGAAAGGTGCACCACAATGATATGCAACTGACAACACTGGCTAACCACTCAAGCTGATGTTTAAGAACTGAGACTTTAGCCAATGTATTCCTGTCAGGAACACATCGGAGCCCTTTTGCTCCACCGTCAAGGTATCTCAGCGTGGCATGGGTTCCTACCACTAGACTACCTATGGTGTGTGAACACGGTCTGAGAGGTGCCAAGATATAACTTACAGCCAAGCTCCAACATACCTCCATAGTGAAATCACTCATGTAGTGGGAGAGATAAGTCTGTAAGCCACACCTATAACAGGCCATGTGACACAGGCTACCAGGTGCAACAGAACGCTACCAGCAGTACGCAATGGCACATTCAAGAAAAATAACTGAAATAAAGTGGCCTAAATGGGAGGAAATGCTCAAAAACCCCAAACATTGTGGCGTGTTTATAACCGGGGGAGCAATTCCTCCTCATGTGATCCGTTGCTAGCGGCAATCCCCAGCAAAAATGCATACAATGGAGGATGTCGGCAGCAGATCACATGCACCTAAAGCAGACCTAGTAGTTCTTCTTAGGTTGCCATGCAGGATGCTAATGAGCAGACAGAAGGATCCCCCTCCATCATTCTCCATAGATGCTGTAAATGGCTTCAGAATCTAAGGGGTTACATGGCCGAGATCAGATGTTTCTCTGATCCTGGTCATTACAGCAGCAGCCTTCTTTACTTCTTGGCAGCCATTCACATGCCATCTAATCATGTGACCGCTGCGGCCAATTACTGGCGAGAGAATTGGGATGTATTAGTTACTTCATTATTTTAAAGCATTCCCTGCCTTCACAAAAATATTTATCGGACAACGCTTTGAAAAGGTTAAACCGAAATATTAACAAAAACCTTCGGCATTTCATCTCTTTCTATCAGCTACCTATAACAGATGGAAATGTCGGAATTAAATTCTGTTGCTTAATATAATTTCTCTGATCCTTCCAGTGTATTCATAAGTGCTGCTTTTTGGCAGTTGAGATGATGTGCAAGAGCAAGAAATCACAACTATGATAACATTATCATAAAAATAAGCATATCCAAACAGCTAAAAGAATGCAATGTTCTTATGACAGCTAAAGACCTTTCATGCATTTCTGTACCTTCCCTTTTCAAGTACTTCAGTGCCGAAGTCTCTGTGCAATATCATCCTACATGTCAAAAACAGTGTTATATCGCCTCAAATAACAAAGCTGTCCTGCAGCCTACATACAGTCAGGTCCATAAATATTGGGACATCGACACAATTCTAACATTTATGGCTCTATACACCACCACAATGGATTTGAAATGAAACGAACAAGACGTGCTTTAACTGCAGACTGTCAGCTTTATTTTGAGGGTATTTACTTCCAAATCAGGTGTAGGAATTACAACAGTTTGCATATGCGCCTCCCACTTGTTAAGGGACCAAAAGTAATGGGACATAATAATAATCATAAATCAAACTTTCACTTCTTAATACTTGGTTGCAAATCCTTTGCAGTCAATTACAGCCTGAAGTCTGGAACGCATAGACATCACCAGACGCTGGGTTTCATCCCTGGTGATGCTCTGCCAGGCCTCTACTGCAACTGTCTTCAGTTCCTGCTTGTTCTTGGGGCATTTTCCCTTCAGTTTTGTCTTCAGCAAGTGAAATGCATGCTCAATCGGATTCAGGTCAGGTGACTGACTTGGCCATTGCATAACATTCCACTTCTTTCCCTTAAAAAACTCTTTGGTTGCTTTTGCAGTATGCTTTGGGTAATTGTCCATCTGCACTGTGAAGCGTCGACCAATGAGTTCGGAAGCATTTGGCTGAATATGAGCAGATAATATTGCCTGAAACACTTCAGAATTCATCCTGCTGCTTTTGTCAGCAGTCACATCATAAATAAATACAAGAGAACCAGTTCCATTGACAGCCATACATCCCCACACCATGACACTACCACCACCATGCTTCACTGATGAGGTGGTATGCTTAGAATCATGAGCAGTTCCTTTCCTTCTCCATACTCTTCTCTTCCTATCACTCTAGTACAAGTTGATCTTGGTCTCATCTGTCCATAGGATGTTGTTCCAGAACTGTAAAGGCTTTTTTAGATGTCATTTGGCAAACTCTAATCTGGCCTTCCTGTTTTTGAGGCTCACCAATGGTTTACATCTTGTGGTGAACCCTCTGTATTCACTCTGGTGAAGTCTTCTCTTGATTGTTGACTTTGACACACTTACACCTACCTCCTGGAGAGTGTTCTTGATCTGGCCAACTGTTGTAAAGGGTGTTTTCTTCACCAGGGAAAGAATTCTTTGTTCATCCACCACAGTTGTTTTCCGTAGTCTTCTGGGTCTTTTGGTGTTGCTGAGCTCACCGGTGCGTTCCATCTTTTTAAGAATGTTCCAAACAGTTGTTTTGGCCATGCCTAATGTTTTTTCTATCTCCCTGATGGGTTTGTTTTGTTTCTTCAGCTTAATGATGGCTTGCTTCACTAATAGTGACAGCTCTTTGGATCTCATCTTGAGAGTTGAATGCAACAGATTCCAAATGCAAATAGCACACTTGAAATGAACTCTGGACCTTTTATCTGCTCATTGGAATTGGTATAATGAGGGAATAACATAAACCTGGCCATGGAACAGCTGAGAAGTCAACTCTCCCAATACTTTTGGTCCCTTAACAAGTGGGAGGCACGTATGAAAACTGTTGTAATTCCTACACCGTTCACCTGATTTGGATGTAAATACTCTCAAATTAAAGCTGACAGTCTGCAGTTAAAACACATCTTGTTTGTTTCATTTCAAATCCATTGTGGTGGTGTATAGAGCCAAAAATGTTAGAATTGTGTCGATGTCCCAATATTTATGGACCTGACTGTAAGTGTTATCTCATCAGGATGACACAACTTGAGAGAGGACATGACGTGTGTTACCAATTTCAGTTTTCAATGCAGGTAAGTCAGTTGCTGTCTATTTAAACCTGTTTAGGTTACAATTAGAATTCAGATGAGCTTTACATTTGTAATTTTTTTCTCATTTGTGAATTTCTAATTTATTTATTTTTTCATTAATGTGCTGTTAAAAAACATACTGATTATGACGGGTATTTGACTGGCGTGTTTGCCTGAGATAGGGACATTACACTGGGACAATTAATTAAATTATGACAGCTAGTGTTGAGCAAATCAAAGTGAAACAAATTGACTTTGATCTGAATTTAAGAAAAAATTTGATTTGCCACGAATCCAAATTTAGTCAAGCTTTGTGGTAAATAATAGTTTTTTTTCCAAAATGGTGGCTACACATGTTGAAAGTGAAAGTAAGAAGCCCAGGAATGTGAAACAACCCATGCAGCCAGCCAATCAGCAGATAGCTATCCCCTTTGATCTCACAGCCCTATAAAAGCCTCACCCTGCATTGTCACCTCCTTTTGACTGTGAACTGAGCATAGGAAAAGATGTGGCAAACGTTAGGGACAGTGTGATTGAAAGCTTTTAATTGTGGAATATTGTATAGGGACTGTGCAGGAACAGTGTAGGGAGATCATAGGGAGACTGCAGGGACAGTGCAGGCTAATTGTAATCTCCCTGTGGATCTTGTTCACCAGCTGCGCCATTCATTCTTAATCTGTTCTTTTATACATAGACTTACTGTGCATCAGACTCATTGTCAACAGGCAGTCTTATATATAGGAACATTTATATAGTTTATCTGCTGCGCCATTAATACTTAATCTGCTCTGTTATAAATAGGCATATTGATTAATCGATAAGCAATTTGTCACGGATGATGTTGCAGATAGCTGGAACTTATAAATAAACATCTGACTGGCTTGATCCCAAACTAAGGAGCATATGGGTGAACCCTATAAAACCCTAAGAGCTCTCCCTGACTGCTATGCCCTTGCAAGGGTCTGAATGGTAGACGATTGCATGCCCACATACCTAAGACTGTGTGACACTTGAAGACCCTATAATAGTGAGGGGACACGGCCACCGCGGCTCCCTGCACTTAATACGGACGGAGTCAGGGTCACCTAGAATCAAGCCAGCAAGGAAACACAAATAAAGAAAAAGACTTATTTTAGCAAACAGCAGCAGCCTCCAGCAGTGAACACCTCATCCAGGAAGTAGTATAAATCGCAAAGTGAGGCAGTATGTAAGGGAATATAAAGGGAGACAATTAGTCTAAATAGGTGACACCTGGGAGAAGGAAAGGAGATGACAAAGTGAAACCAAAACAAAGAACGTCATGCAAGAGGTAGAGAAGAACTTCAGCCAGACCTTCTCACAGAACTGGCGGTGACAGTACCCCTCCCTCTACGGGTGGACTCCGGACACTCAGAGCCCACCTTCTCAGGATGAGACCTATGGAAAGACCTGATGAGATGAGTGGCCTTAATGTCCGCCACTGGGACCCACATCCTCTCCTCAGGACCATAACCCTCCCAATGAACGAGGTACTGGAGAGAACCGCGGATAATGCGAGAATCCACAATCCTAGAGACCTGAAATTCAAGATTGCCATGAACAAAAATCGGAGGAGGAGGCAAAGAGGAGGGTACAGTGGGTTGGACATAAGGTTTTAATAGGGACCTGTGAAAAACATTATGGATCTTCCAAGTCTGAGGAAGATCAAGACGGAAGGCAACGGGATTGATGACGGACAAGATCTTGTAAGGCCCAATAAACCTAGGACCCAACTTCTAGGAGGGAACCTTCAGTTTGATATTCTTTGTAGACAACCACACCAGATCACCCACATTCAGGTCCGGACCAGGCACACGTCTCTTATCCGCCACACGCTTATATCTCTCACTCATCCTCTTCAGATTACCCTGAATCTTTTGCCAAATAAATGACAAAGACGAGGAAAATCTCTCCTCATCAGGTAAACCAGAAGACCCCCTCTCCAGAGAATGTCCCAAACTGCAGATGAAACCCATATGCACCAAAAAATGGTGACTTATCAGAGGACTCCTGGCGATGGTTATTTAAAGCAAACTCAGCAAGGGACAAAAAAGAATACCAATCCTCCTGATTCTCCGCCACAAAACAGCGGAGATATGTCTCCAGATTCTGATTGACGCGTTCGGTCTGACCATTCGACTGCGGGTGAAAAGCAGAAGAGAACGACAACCGAATCCCCAAGCGAGAACAGAAGGCCTTCCAGAATCTGGAAACAAATTGCGTGCCCCTATCAGAAATGATGTCTGAAGGAATGCCATGCAATTTAACAATGTGATCAACAAACGCTTGCGCCAACGTCTTAGCATTGGGTAACACATGAAAGGGAATGAAATGCACCATTTTGCTAAAACTACCACCAGAATCACAGTCTTCCCCGAGGAACGAGGCAGGTCCGTAATGAAGTCCATGGACAGATGCGTCCAAGGACGGGAAGGAATGGGTAAGGGGAGGAGAGAACCCAATGGCCGTGAATGAGGGACCTTGGCACGAGCGCAGGTCTCGCTCGCAAGCTGCCACAAAACCCTCAACCGTCTTACGAAGAGCCGGCCACCAGAATCTCTGAGCAATGAGATCCACTGTGGCTCTACTCCCCGGGTGCCCAGCAAGGACAGTATCGTGGTGCTCCTTAAAAACCTTGTGTCGTAAAGTGAGAGGCACAAACAACCTCATAGGAGGACAAAGATCAGGAGCCTCTGCCTGGGCTGCCTGAACCTCTGCGTCCAAATCAGGATAAAGAGCAGAGACGACCACCCCTTTAGCCAAAATGGGACCCGGGTCTTCAAAGTTCCCCCTCCCGGAAAACAACGTGACAGGGCATCCGCCTTCACATTTTTAACCCCAGGGCGGAAAGTGACAACAAAATTAAACATAGAAAAGAACAAAGACCATCTGGTTTATCTTGGGTTCAGACGCTTGGCCGATTCCAAGTAGGCCAGATTCTTATGGTCGGTAAACACGGTAATAGGGTGTCTGGCTCCCTCTAACCAATCGCGCCATTCCTCAAAAGCTAATTTGATGGTCAACAACTCCCTATCTCCCACATCGTAATTTCTCTCTGCAGAGGAGAGTTTCCTTGAGAAAAAGGCACACGGTCGCCATTTGGCAGGAGTGGGACCCTGAGATAAGACCGCACCCACACCCACCTCAGAAGCATCCACCTCAACAATAAAAGGTAGAGAGACATCAGGTTGTACCAAAATGGGAGCGGACGCAAAACTCTCTTTAATACTAGAAAAGGCTTTAAGCGCATCTACCGACCATGAGGAAAAATCTACCTCCTTTTTAGTCATATTAGTGAGTGGCTTAACAACAGAGGAATAATTAAAAATGAACTTTCTGTAATAATTGACAAAACCCAAAAACCGCATCAGTGCTTTCTGATTCTCAGGAAGCTCCCAATCAAGCACAGCGCGGACCTTCTCAGGGTCCATGCGAAAACCAGAAGTGGAGAGAAGAAAACCAAGAAATTGAATCTCCGGAACCGCAAACATACATTTTTCCAGTTTAGCGTACAATTTATTCTCCCGCAGAATCAGCAAGACCTGACGTAGGGGGTCCCAATGAGTCTTGAAATCAGGAGAAAAAATCTAAATGTCATCTAAATACACCAGTACAAATTTCCCCATTAAATGATAAAAAATGCTGTTCACAAAATGTTGTAAGACGGCCGGAGCATTCATCAAACCAAAGGGCATAACCAAATTCTCAAAATGACCCTCAGGGGTATTGAAGGCCGTCTTCCATTCGTCCCCTTCCCTGACCCTGACTAGGTTGTATGCCCCTCTTAAATCCAACTTAGAAAAAACTTTAGCCCCAACAATCTGGTTAAACAGGTCCGGGATCAGAGGAAGCGGATATGGGTCACGAATTGTGATATGGTTTAGCAACCAGAAATCCAGACAAGGTCTTAAAGAACCATCTTTTTTGTTAACAAAAAAAACAAAAAAACAGCGGCAACAGGTGACTTCGAGGGTCGGATGTGTCCCTTTGTCAGGCTCTCAGAGATATAAGTACGCATAGCGACTCTTTCAGGTTGGGAGAGATTGTATAAACGTGATGTTGGCAGCTTGGCGCCTGGGATGAGATTAATAGGGCAGTCGCACTCCCGGTGAGAGGGCAACTCCTGGACGCCACTCTCGGAAAACACATCCGAAAATTCAGAGAGAAAAGATGGTACAGTCTTGGTAGAAACCTCTGAAAGAGACGTCGTGAGGCAATTCTCTCTGCAAAACTCACTCCATTTATTTGCCTTGCTTGCCAATCAATGGTGGGGTTATGTTTAGTGAGCCAGGGTAGCCCCAACACTAGAGGAGTAGGTAATCCGCTTAGGACGAAACACGACGATATCGTGAACTATGCCCTTTAACGATCTTTGAGAAAGTGGAGCGGAATCGATAGCAAAAACAGGTATATCCTTTTCCAAAGTGCACACCTGGAAACCATGCGTTATTGCAAATTGATTATCAATGAGTTTGACAGCTGCTCCACTATCTACAAAAATCTCACAATGTTCTTGCTGTCTAGCGCCAGCCTGGCAGGTAGGAAAAAAACGGGAACTACAAGCAAACGGCAAACCTTCAATTTCCGCATCAACCTTGCCAATAGTAGCAAATGGAAAGTAGAGGTTTTTTTCTTTTTGTTTTTCTTTTATTACCCTCAGAAAACTCCATGAATCTCCTAGAGGGGCAAACATTAGCCAAATGATTTATACCCCCACAACAGAAACAAACCCTCCTCTGAGAGCTGAATCCTCTACTATCAGAGGCAATCAAACCCAGCTGCATGGCCTCCTCCTCAGAGGGGATTGAGAGAGACTGAGACCCCTGCACACTGAATGAGACAGCCCCACTGTCCTTGGGCTGAATATGACAGGAAGGAGTAGTCTCCTCTCTCTCTCTAAGACGCCTGTCAATATGAACAGCTAGAGACATGGCAGACTCTAACGAGGCTGGTCTCTCATGAAAAGCAAACGCATCTTTCAATCTTTCCGAAAGACCATGGCAGAATTGACATCGGAGTGCAGCATCATTCCAACCAATATCAGCTGCCCATCTCCGAAATTCAGAACAATATATCTCTGCGGACTGTTTACCCTTTCAAGACGCAGTTTAGATTCAGCATATATCTGCCCCAGGGCTACAAAAAATTCATCCACCGATCGGAGGGGCCATGCCCCCACCGGCAGCAAAAAGGCCCAAGACTGAGCGTTATCCCTGAGCAGCGAGATGATGATCCCCACCCTCTGCTCCTCATCACTAGAGGAATGGGGAAGTAGGCAAAAATGGAGTTTGCAAGCCTCTCTAAAGCGAACAAAATTCTCACTACCCCCGGAGAACGTATCCGGAAGCGAGATCTTAGGCTCAGAACAAACTCCATGAACGCCAGCAGAACCGGTCACCTGAAACTGAGACACAGTTTTATGGAGATCTTCTACCTCCAGCGAAAGACCTTACATGTGGTCAATCAAGGCTGAAACCGGATCCATGCTTAAGACGGTTATGGCGGTTTATAATGTCACGGATGATTTTGCAGATAGCTGGAACTTATAAATAAACATCCGACTGGATTGATCCCAAACTAAGGAGCATATGGGTGAGCCCTATAAAACCCTAAGAGCTCTCCCTGACTGCTATGCCCATGCAAGGGTCTGAATGGTAGACGATTGCATGCCCACATACCTAAGACTGTGTGACACTTGAAGACCCTCTAATAGTGAGGGGACACGACCACCGGCTCCCTGCACTTAATACGGACGGAGTCAAGGTCACCTAGAATCAAGCCAGCAAGGAAACACAAATAAAGAAAAAGGCTTATCTTAGCAAACAGCAGCAGCCTCCAGCAGTGAACACCTCATCCAGGAAGTAGTAAAAAATGCAAAGTGAGGCAGTATGTGAGGGAATATAAAGGGAGACAATTAGTCTAAATAGGTGACACCTGGGAGAAGGAAAGGAGATGACAAAGTGAAACCAAAACAAAGAACGTCATGCAAGAGGTAGAGAAGAACGTCTGCCAGACCTTCTCACAGAACTGGCGGTGACACAATTCTACTAGGCTCTGATTCACAAAGTGGGTTGATACACCTGTCTCATTCTACTGTTTCTGGTGTGTCCACATTGATTAATAGATAAGCAATTCTATTAGGCCATGATTCACAAATTGGGGTGATACACCTGTCTCATTCTACTGTTGTGATTAATAGATATTAGGCCCTGATTCATACATTGGGGTGATACACCTGTCCCATTCTACTGTTTGTGTCTTGTTCACATTGATTCACAGACAAGAAATTCTATTGGCCCTGATTCACAAAGTGAGGTCTAAATGGCACAAATATAAGAAATCTTTATTCCATAATTAATTATGGCATGATTAACAGAGATCAAAACTACAGTTAAAAAAAAGGTAGGTTCCCCTGCAATAGTATTATATGTAGTGTGGCAAAGGGAGTCCACAGTAAAACGTTAACAGTGAGTTAATCCAATATATCATAAATGAATATTAACTACCTATTTAGTAAAGTGCAAATGCCGGGACATATAAACCAAACAAACATATGATTCAAAAAGTAGGCTCCCACTCAAGCAACACATTATAGTTAATAAATAGCAGATATCATAGGTTACATACCCATCATAGTGCAAAGACCCTCAGGAGAACCGCACACCCCAACACAGATTTCGGCGAAGCCTTCCTCTGGGGCATGTCCACATTGATTAATAGATAAGCAATCCTATTAGGCCCTGATTCATAAATTGAGGTGATACACATGTCTCATTCTACTGTTTGTGGTGTGTCCACAATGATATATAACCACTTCTGTTAGCCAAACAGTTACGGTGATTTAGTGTTACAGAGCGGTCTCTTTAACACTAGTGATGAGCGGCATAGGCAATATTCGAATTCGCGATATTTCGCGAATATTCACCATAAATTCGCAAATTCAAGAATTCGTAATCTCCAGTCATTATTTTCTTGATTGCGAAAACCGGCAATGTAATATATTTGTGATAAAATTTTGCGATTAGAATATTCGCGATCAACACTAAGGGGTAGGCAACTTTCCTATTGGTTGCTAGGGATGTTGCTAAGTGCCGATATTCGCTAAAAATTCGCAATAAATTTGCGATAAATTCGCGATTAGAATGTTCACGATCAACACTATTCGCGAATACGAATATATAGCACTATATTCTAAATATTTGCAAATTCTCAAAGTGGCGATATTCACGATTAAAATTCGTGAGTCAAATAGTCGCGCTCAACACTATTTAACACACTGTGGGCAGTGCAAAAAAATGTATTCTTTGCACAGCAGAGTTGCCCACGAGTTGATCATCTCTTTTTGTCAGATTTTTTTTCTTTTATCTGAAAAATTATTCTTTTAGTGAAAACATTATTCTTGTAGAGAAAAAAAATAATCTTTTAGTGAATAAATTACTATTTTACCAAATAAATCATAAGTCAAAATCAAAAATCTAAATAAGTCTGTTCCAGTATTACAATCCCCGATCACTATGATGAACGACTTTGAGCGGGTAACCTGTACCTGTTGGCAAAGGGTAAACACACGACGATCCCTTCAGTGCAGCCCCGGACATGTAAGCGCATCATAGAACAGTTAGTGCTGAACTCCACTTAGCCCTCCATGAAGTTGGACGCTAAACGCCTGGGGTCAAATAACTCCTTGTATTAGGTTAAAACTAGATGGGCCGAACTTGCTGGATGGATCAATCATGGCAGCTGGATTATTGTCATATGGGAGGATTGTCGTTGGTTATTGGAATTAACCACACAAATCACTCCACCAACTGGACCCAAATTCATTGTAGCTAATACGTTCTTTAGCGGAAAAATTTGCCTGCATTGTTATTGCAATCATTTATAGTCAGAACAACTGTAACGGGGTTCTGAAGGTGCACTCGGTCCCCCATTACCCGCAAACCTGTTGCTTAGCTTTGGGAATGAGGATCTGTGTTTGACCTCATACCCAGGGCGGCGTTACTAGCTGGGTGGCTCCCTGCTCCTAAGTCTGCCTTGAGCGCCGAGCTGATCACTCGGTGCTCGACTGGTTGGTCTGTCGGTCATGTGACGCTGGCCACGTCACATGACCCTCACTCCCCACTATAAATACAGGCAGCCTGCTGGCCACAGGTTGCCTGTTAATTTAGGTTCCACCTGTGATTTGGTCTTTCCTGGCGTACTTACCTCCTGCTGAATTCCTGACGATCCTCTGCCTGCTCCTAGTGTACTTTGCTGCTCTCCTGGTATTTGACCCCGGCCTCCTCCTGACGATCCTCTGCTGACTCCTTTTGGTACTTCACGTCTCTCCTGGTATTTATGACCCCGGCTTCTCCTGACAATTCTCTGCTTGCTCCCTTTGTACTTTGTAGCTTTCCTGGTATTGACTCGGTCCGTTCACGTCCTGTTGTTTGTCTGTCTGTCATCCCTGCACTTATTCCAAGTTAGGGATTGCCGTCCAGTTGTCCCCTGTCATTAGGACTCGCGAAGCAAGTAGGCAGGGCCAGGGGTAAGGGTGGAGCGCAGTGGTCACTTCCTTTCCCCCTGTGTGTGTACGCGACCGTTACAACGACGACGGTATTACCAAACAAATTGCTGCACCAACTGGACCTAAATTCATTATTCCTAGCTACCACGTTCTATTATGGACAATTTTATTCTGCATCACTCTGACAGCCAACAGAAATTTTAAACAAATTCTATGTCACTGTGCTGTAATGAAATTTTAGCCCATGTGGATCCCTCCATAAGGTCCGGGATCCCTCCATACTATAAGCTTAATGAGATTTTGCTTTCAACATGTATATGGGTTAAAATCAGATAGGACGAACTTGCTGGATAGATCAAACAGGACAGCTGGATTATTGCCATATTGGAGGAGTATCCAAATTCATTGTAGTTAATATGTTCTTTTAGTCAGTGTTTGATCAGTGTTTTGCATCAGTTTTTGATCAGAATTTGAAAGACAAAAACAGGAGTGGGTCCAAAAAAAAAAAAGATGAGATGCAAATAATTCCATTACATTCTATCTCAGTTTTGGACCCACTCCTGTTTTTGGCTTACAATTACTGATCAAATACTGATGCAAACCCCTGACAAAATACTGTCTGTCTTAAAGAGGCTTTATTAATGCTCAAAATACAGGATTGTTTTTCTTTTGCTTTATGTACAGTCGTGGCCAAAAGTTTTGAGAATTACATAAATATTGGAAATTGGAAAAGTTGCTGCTTAAGTTTTTATAATAGCAATTTGCATATACTCCAGAATGTTATGAAGAGTGATCAGATGAATTGCATAGTCCTTCTTTGCCATGAAAATTTACTTAATCCCCAAAAAAACTTTCCACTGCATTTCATTGCTGTCATTAAAGGACCTGCTGAGATCATTTCAGTAATCGTCTTGTTAACTCAGGTGAGAATGTTGACGAGCACAAGGCTGGAGATCATTATGTCAGGCTGATTGGGTTAAAATGGCAGACTTGACATGTTAAAAGGAGGGTGATGCTTGAAATCATTGTTCTTTCATTGTTAACCATGGTGACCTGCAAAGAAACACGTGCAGCCATCATTGCATTGCATAAAAATGGCTTCACAGTCAAGGATATTGTGGCTACTAAGATTGCACCTCAATCAACAATTTATAGGATCATCAAGAACTTCAAGGAAAGAGGTTCAATTCTTGTTAAGAAGGCTTCACGGCTTCCAAGAAAGTTCAGCAAGCGCCAGGATCGTCTCCTAAAGAGGATTCAGCTGCGGGATCGGAGTGCCACCAGTGCAGAGCTTGCTCAGGAATGGCAGCAGGCAGGTGTGAGCGCATCTGCATGCACAGTGAGGCAAAGACTTTTGGAAGATGGCCTGGTGTCAAGAAGGGCAGCAAAGAAGCCACTTCTCTCCAAAAAAAACCACCAGGGACAGATTGATCTTCTGCAGAAAGTGTGAATAGACTGCTGAGGACTGGGGCAAAGTCATATTCTCCGATGAAGCCTCTTTCCGATTGTTTGGGGCATCTGGAAAAAGGCTTGTCCAGAGAAGAAAAGGTGAGCGCTACCATCAGTCCTGTGTCATGCCAACAGTAAAGCATCCTGAGACCATTCATGTGTGGGGTTGCTTCTCATCCAAGGGAGTGGGCTCACTCACAATTTTGCCCAAAAACACAGCCATGAATAAAGAATGGTACCAAAACACCCTCCAACAGCAACTTCTTCCAACAATCCAACAACAGTTTGGTGAAGAACAATGCATTTTGCAGCACAATGGAGCACCGTGCCATAAGGCAAAAGTGATAACTAAGTGGCTCGGGGACCAAAACGTTGACATTTTGGGTCCATGGCATGGAAACTCCCCAGATCTTAATCCCATTGAGAACTTGTGGTCAATCCTCAAGAGGCGGGTGGACAAACAAAAACCCACTAATTCTGATAAACTCCAAGAAGTGATTATGAAAGAATGGGTTTCTATCAGTCAGGAATTGGCCCAGAAGTTGATTGAGAGCATGCCCAGTCGAATTGCAGAGGTCCTGAAAAAGAAGGGCCAACACTGCAAATACTGACTCTTTGCATAAATGTCATGTAATTGTCGATAAAAGCCTTTGAAACGTATGAAGTGTGTGTAATTATATTTCACTACATCACAGAAACAACTGAAACAAAGATCTAAAAGCAGTTTAGCAGCAGACTTTGTAAAAACGAATATTTGTGTCATTCTCAAAACTTTTGGCCACGACTGTACTTCTGAAGGATCAGAAGAACAGAAACATAAAATATGATGTTAACACAGCCTTACTGCCACTGCTGATGCCCCCACCATGTCATGGGGCCACTTTTGTCACTGTTAGGGTGGGTTCACATCACGTTTTATTCCTCCGTTTGACATAAACGTTTGAAAAAAAAAAAGGATACAAAAACATAGTACACCTGCACAGTCCGGTAAAAATAAATAAAACCTATACTTTTTACAATGGAACTCTATGGTAAATAGATGCCACTGTATGGCATCAGTCTGAGGCAGTCTGAGGAAGTTTTTTGTAGTCTAACTGCCACTGATACTGCTGCTGCCACCATCCCCAATCTGTCATGGGGCCACTATTGTCACAGTTACTGCCACTGCTGCTGCTGCTGGGTCCAATACTTGAATCTTGGGGCACTGCACGGTTAAGTCCATGGCGATAAATTAGATCTGACAATTTTATTGAATTGTAATACTGATGCACAGTAATTCCACAGCTAACAGAAGGGATTAGCTATGAATCTTGGTGCCCTGCATATGAAAAATTACAATTGCCTGTAATACTGATGGCACCGTACCTACAGAATGGATTAACTATGAATGTGGGTGCACTATAACGTAATGCACATGTGATACCCTCTGCCTGCACTGTCACTGCTGTTTAAGTTCCAAACTTTCACCCTGAGATTGGACCAACCAAGTGGGATGCATATATTTAGGCAGAGTGGCCTGGGTATACCAGATTTATCATGATTTGTGACAAATTAATTCAGAACGAATCAAATTTCTTGAAGAACTTCAGCAAATCGTCCAAATAGATTTTTTTTTTAAACAATGCTCATCTCTAATGAGAGCTTTTGTACACTGCTGTGGAATAAGTTGGTATTGGCACTATACAAGCAACGTAAAATAATCATTTTGTTGTCAGTTTCTGTGATCTTAATGTGTACTTCACAAGGCTGAACCCACAGGTACATGTATTTGTGCTTGGAATGACTTAACAGTAGCTTAGGGCTACTGATTCTCCCCAGTACTGTGTGGGGAGAGGTCAGACCTGCCATTGTTTTCTGACATTTTTTTGTGCTAGGTTCACATAATTGTGGACTCTGGCAAAAAAACAAAAACACAAAAAAATACTGCTGAGGTATTTTGTCTGGCAGAACCCAATGGACGCCATTAGAGATAATTGGATCCGCTGGGCGTCAGTGGTTCCCAGCATATGCTAGGTCTGAAAATTTCAGTATTCTGCTACTATGCTGGAATAGAATGTTGGAGTTGCAGCACATACTGTATATGAGCTTAGCCTTAGTAGAAAATGTTGCAAAAGTTGGAAAGTGAGTGAAATAAGGCAACATTGTCAGGAAAAAGTGGTACAGGATTGACTTAAATACCATTGTGTTTTATGTATTTTTTATGGAAGAAAACTGGCATAAATACATACCTGATTATCTGCTCCAATGTTTAAATAGTGATGAGCATATGCACCTATGACTGGTTTGGTTTCACAAGAGTAAAATATGAAAGATCTCAATGATGCTGTTTTTTTTTGGTCATTAGGATTTTATGCAAAAATGCATGAGTTTTACGCTTGTGTGAAACCTGACTAAAGCTTATATTACACGCGCCGATCAGCCCAGTGATTGTTGAGAGGGAAGCGTTCCAACAATCACCTTCTCATGAGCAGAGGAGACCGCTGCTATTACATGCAGCGATCTCCTCCACAGTATGGGGAGGAACGATCGCTTATGCCATTGCTCGTCCCCATACATGATCATTGTTTGCTGGCAGCAGATCATGATTAGAGAGCACGATCTGCTGCCGGCAAGCAATGATTTTAAAAGGGAACCTGTCATCAACTTTATGCTGACCTCACTGAGAGCGGCATAAAATAGTGACAGAAATGCTGATCTCAGCGGTGTATCACTCATCAGCTAAAAGTAAGTGGTTGCTGAGAACCAGCATCATATTTATTGCAGCACAGGCCTGGAAAAGAGTCAAATCTACCTGAGAAGAGTCCTGGTTATTCTTAACCCCTTAAGGACACAGCCCTATTTCACCTTAAGGACCAGGCCATTTTTTGCAAATCTGACCAGTGTCACTTTAAGTGCTCATAACTTTTAAACGCTTTGACTTACCCAGGCCGTTCTGAGATTGTTTTTTCGTCACATATTGTACTTCATGTCACTGCTAAAATTGGGTCAAAAAAGTTAATTTTTTTGCATAAAAAAATACAATTTTTACCAAAAATTTTGAAAAATTAGCAAATTTCAAACTTTCAGTTTCTCTACTTCTGTAATACATAGTAATACCCCCAAAAATTGTGATGACTTTACATTCCCCATATGTCTACTTCATGTTTGTAGCATTTTGGGAATGATATTTTATTTTTTGGGGATGTTACAAGGCTTAGAAGTTTAGAAGCAAATTTTGAAATTTTCAGAAATCTTCAAAATCCCACTTTATATGGACCAGTTCAGGTTTGAAGTCACTTTGTGAGGCTTAGATAATAGAAACCTCCCAAAAATGACCCCATTCTAGAAACTACACCCCTCAAGGTATTCAAAACTGTTTTTTCAAACTTTATTAACCCTTTAGGTCTTCCACAAGACTTCATGGCAGATGGAGAAACAATTTTGAAATTTCTTTTTTTTGGAAAATTTTCCAATATAATCAATTTTTTCCAGGAGTAAAACAAGGGTTAACTGCCAAACAACACTCAAAATGGGTTGCCCTGATTCTGTAGTTTGCAAAAACACCCCATATGTGGTCGTAAACTACTGTTTGGCCGAACGGTAGCACATAGAAGGAGGGGAACACCATATGGGTTTTGGAAGGCAGATTTGGCAGGACTGGTTTTGTTTATACCATGTCCCATTTGAAGCCCCCTGTTGCACCCCTAGAATAGAAATTTCAAAAAAGTGACTCCATCTAAGAAAGTACACCCCTCAAGGTATTCAAAACTGGGTTTACAAACTTTGTTAACCCTTTAGGTGTTCCACAAGAGTTAATGGCAGATGGAGAAACAATTTTGAAATTTCTATTTTTTGGAAAATTTTCCAATATAATCAATTTTTTCCAGGAGTAAAACAAGGGTTAACTGCCAAACAACACTCAAAATGGGTTGCCCTGATTCTGTAGTTTGCAAAAACACCCCATATGTGGTCGTAAACTACTGTTTGGCCGAACGGTAGCACATAGAAGGAGGGGAACACCATATGGGTTTTGGAAGGCAGATTTGGCAGGACTGGTTTTGTTTATACCATGTCCCATTTGAAGCCCCCTGTTGCACCCCTAGAATAGAAATTTCAAAAAAGTGACTCCATCTAAGAAAGTACACCCCTCAAGGTATTCAAAACTGGGTTTACAAACTTTGTTAACCCTTTAGGTGTTCCACAAGAGTTAATGGCAGATGGAGAAACAATTTTGAAATTTCTATTTTTTGGAAAATTTTCCAATATAATCAATTTTTTCCAGGAGTAAAACAAGGGTTAACTGCCAAACAACACTCAAAATGGGTTGCCCTGATTCTGTAGTTTGCAAAAACACCCCATATGTGGTCGTAAACTACTGTTTGGCCGAACGGTAGCACATAGAAGGAGGGGAACACCATATGGGTTTTGGAAGGCAGATTTGGCAGGACTGGTTTTGTTTATACCATGTCCCATTTGAAGCCCCCTGTTGCACCCCTAGAATAGAAATTTCAAAAAAGTGACTCCATCTAAGAAAGTACACCCCTCAAGGTATTCAAAACTGGGTTTACAAACTTTGTTAACCCTTTAGGTGTTCCACAAGAGTTAATGGCAGATGGAGAAACAATTTTGAAATTTCTATTTTTTGGAAAATTTTCCAATATAATCAATTTTTTCCAGGAGTAAAACAAGGGTTAACTGCCAAACAACACTCAAAATGGGTTTCCCTGATTCTGTAGTTTGCAAAAACACCCCATATGTGGTCGTAAACTACTGTTTGGCCGAACGGTAGCACATAGAAGGAGGGGAACACCATATGGGTTTTGGAAGGCAGATTTGGCAGGACTGGTTTTGTTTATACCATGTCCCATTTGAAGCCCCCTGTTGCACCCCTAGAATAGAAATTTCAAAAAAGTGACTCCATCTAAGAAAGTACACCCCTCAAGGTATTCAAAACTGGGTTTACAAACTTTGTTAACCCTTTAGGTGTTCCACAAGAGTTAATGGCAGATGGAGAAACAATTTTGAAATTTCTATTTTTTGGAAAATTTTCCAATATAATCAATTTTTTCCAGGAGTAAAACAAGGGTTAACTGCCAAACAACACTCAAAATGGGTTGCCCTGATTCTGTAGTTTGCAGAAACACCCCATATGTGGTCGTAAACTACTATTTGGCTAAACGGCAGGACATAGAAGAAGGGGAACGCCATATGGTTTTTGGAAGGCAGATTTTGCTGGACTGGTTTATTTACACCATGTACCCTTTCAAGCCCCCTGATGCACCCCTAGAGTAAAAACTCCATAAAAGTGACCCCATCTAGGAAACTACGGGATAAGGTGGTTGTTGTTTTGGGACTATTTTAGGGGTAAATTTGATTTTTGGTTGCTCTATATTACTCTTTTTGAGGCAATGTAACAAAAAAATTAAATTCTAAAATTGTTTCTACATTCGCTATTTAGTTTTGTGGAACACCTAAAGGGTTAACATAGTTTGTAAAGTAACTTTTGAATACCTTGAGGGGTGTAGTTTCTTAGATGGGGTCACTTTTTTGGAGTTTCTAGTCTAGGCTACATCAGGGGGGGCTTCTAATGGGACATGGTGTAAAAAAAAAAACTGTCCATCAAAATCTGCCTTCCAGAAACCATATGGAGTTCCCTTCGTTCTATGCCCTGCCGTGCGGCTATATAGCCATTTACGACCACATATGGGGTGTTTCTGCAAACTACAGAATCGGGGCAATAAATATTTAGTTTTGTTTGGCTGTTAACCGTTGCTTTATTACCGGCAAAATGGATTCAAATTGAAATTTTGCCCAAAAATAGGTGTTTTGGCACCGTTTTTATTTTATATTTTTAACACCGTTCATCCGAGGCGTTTGGTCAAAAGTAATTTTTATAGCGACGACTTTTACGCACGCGACGATGCCCAATATGTATGGCTCTCAGACTTTGGAGACACTAAGCAGGCATTCTAAAACTGCGGCCCTCCAGATGTTGTAAAACTACAATTCCCACCATGCCCTGCTGATGGCTGTAGGTTGTCTGGGCATGCTGGGAGTTATAGTTTTACAACATCTGGAGGGCCGCAGTTTGAGGATGCCTGCACTAAAACTAATATTTTTTGGGGAAAGAAAAATTGTTTCTGTGTCTCCAAAGTCTGAGAGACATAGTTTTTTATGTTCTCTAGTGGACTGTTGGGGATTATAAAAATTTAGTACTCCATGGAAGTGTGATACTCCCTGAAGCAATCGATAATGCAGAGGCCCGGATGATCGGGGCACGTGTCACACTGAGTGGTGGTGTCCTTCCGTATCCCCCTCTTGTGACACACTCTGCATCTTTTTTGGGTTCGTCCCTTCTTTCCAGTATGGGGGACCACACCTGGAAAGTGTTGGCCAGGGACGATCCGGGCGCCTCCAGTTCCCGAGGTACTCCGGCCTGCTCTTTCCCGGTCCGAAAAGATCAGGTCTTTGAGGACTGCCTCATAGAACTGGAGGAATGTCCCTGTGCTGCCAGCGCTTCGGGATAGTACAAAAGAGTTGTACATGGCAACCTGTACCAAGTAGACCGCAACTTTTTTGTACCATGCCCGGGTTTTGCGCATGGCATTATATGGCTTGAGGACTTGATCAGAGAGATCAACTCCTCCCATATACCGATTGTAGGCGACGATACAATCGGGCTTGAGGACCGTTGCCGCGGTACCTCGCACAGAGACGGGGGTGGTGCTGTTACCGTGGATTGTGGACAGCATAAGGACATCCCTCTTGTCCTTATACCTGACCAGCAACAGGCTTCCACTGGTAAGGGCACGGGTCTCACCCCTGGGGATGGGTACCTGGAGGGGGTGGGCAGGGAGGCCGCGTTGATTTTTCCGCACGGTCCCACAAGCGAACGTGGATCTGGCGGCAAGGGACCTGAACAAGGGAATGCTGGTATAAAAGTTGTCCACGTACAAGTGGTAACCCTTATCCAGCAGTGGGTACATAAGGTCCCACACGAGTTTCCCGGTAACACCCAGAGTGGGGGGACATTCTGGTGGTTGAATCCGGGAATCTCGCCTCTCGTACACACGAAATTTGTAAGTGTACCCTGAGGTACTCTCACAAATTTTGTATAGCTTCACGCCATACCTCGCCCGCTTTGTGGGAATGTATTGGCGGAAACTGAGTCTCCCCTTGAACGCAACGAGAGACTCATCAACCGCGACCTCCCTTCCAGGTACGTAGGCCTCCATGAATTTGGCCCCAAAGTGATTGATGACCGGCCGTATCTTGTACAGCCGGTCATAGGCAGGATCACTTCGGGGGGGACATGCTGCATTATCGGAATAATGCAGACATTTCCGGATGGCCTCAAACCAGGAGCGTGTCATGGCCGTACTGTACAGTGGGGTCTGGTAGAGTATGTCCCCACTCCAGTATTGCCTGACACTGGGTTTTTGCACTAGACCCATATGCAGCACGAGGCCCCAAAATGTCCTCATCTCGGCTGCACTGACCGGCGTCCAGCCACCGGGTCTAGCCAAAAATGAGCCCGGGTTTTGAGCGACGAACTGTTGGGCGTACAGATTCGTCTGCTCCACCATCAGATTCACCAGTGGGTTACTGAAAAAAAAACTAAAAAAGTCCATTTCAGTAAACCCCACTGTGGGAATCTGGATTCCTGGATTGCCAGCAAAATCCGGAATCTCGGGCTCAAAGTCCACTGGGGGACACCAGCTAAGTTCATCGGCAGGGGGCTCCGATGGGCTTATTTGGTGGGCCGGGAAACCAGTACGAACCCCAGGGCGGCTCGTACTAGGGTGGGCCACAGGATCCCTAGCATGTGGGGCCCCTGGCTCCGCCTGGCGGCGTCTCCGCTGCCTTGGTGGCTCATCGTCATCCGATGATGATGAGGAGGATGCGGATGACAAAAGGAACGTGGGGTCATCCTCATCCTCACTGGGGCTCTCGGAGTCGGAGGCAATCTGGGCGTATGCCTCCTCCACCGAGAACATCCGGCGGGCCATGGGTGTGTGTGTGTGCGTGTGTATGTGCGTGCGTGTAAACCTTTATTCTATGTGCGTGTGTGTGGGGGCACGGGTGTTCACGTACTAAAAAGTCCAGGCAAAAAAAATGGGCAAATGTTAGAAAAAAAAAAAAAAAAAAGTTCAAACTTGCTGATCAGCGGTTCAACGCTGATCAGCGGTCGGTGGGGTGGTGGGGCGGGCGATGCGCTAACAGTGGCCGGACGCTAAGAGTGCCGGACAGTCAGCGCACGCAGAAAAAAAAAAAAGTGGTGGTGGGTGAAGGGTCTGGTGGGGGGGGGGGGGGTTGGTGGGTGGATTGGGGGGGCTGGTGGGGGGGGGGGCTGGTGGTGGGGGGGATGCGGGGGGGCAAGTGGCAGGGGGGGTCTGGGGTCTGAAAGCTGAAACAAAAAAGTTTAGAATAAATGTGCTTTTTTTTTTTTTTTTTTTTCTAACTTTTCCCTTCTTTCCCTGCCTAACGGTGCCTCTCCCTCACTGACCCTAACCTACCTGGGTGGCGATGGGTGCAGGAGGGTGATGGATGGCGATTAGGGGGACACAGGAGCTGGTGCTGGACGATGCTGCACGGTCAGGGTGCTGGACAGGAAGAGGAGGGGAGAGAGGAGCGCAGGAAGTTTGAATCTCGCGCCTCTCTCCCCTGCACCAATCAGCACCCTGGACAGCGGCATTCAGCACCAGGGCCAGCACCGCCTCTCCAAATCCTCGGACTGCGATAGGTGGTGTATAATTACGCCACCGATCGCAGTCTTTTTCCGGTTCATCGGGTCACAGGACACCCGAATGGACCGGAAACGCAGAAAACCGCAGGTCTGAATTGACCTGCGGTTTTCTGCGATCGTCGATGCGGGGGGGTCAAATGAACCCCCCCGCATTGTTACAGGATGCCGGCTGAATGATTTCAGCCGGCATCCCGTTCCGATTAACCCCCGCGGCGCCGGCATCGCTATTTAAAGCCATGACGTACCGGTACGTCATGTGTCCTTAAGGACTCGGGAAACATGCCGTACCGGTACGTCATGTGTCCTTAAGGGGTTAATCTCCTGCTCTCACTCATCTGCTGATAATAGGCAGTTCTCTCCTAGAGAGAAAGGGAGAAAACTAGGTAGAAGACTGTCAGACATCAGCAGGTGGGCAGTAGAGCAGGAATTCATGAATAACCATGACTCTTCTCAGGTGGCCGTGACTCTTTTGCAGGCCCAGTCTGCAATGATTGTGATGTTGATTCTCGACAACCACTTACTTTTAACTCTTAAATGACAGACCGCTGAAATTAAATCACCTTTTTCTACTTTCTATACTCCGTTAGTATGGGCAGCATAAAGTTGATGACAGGTTCTCTTTAAACCTGCTGAAAATTCTGATTGCCTGATGAACGAGTTTGCTCAATCATCGGATAATCCGTAGCAGTGATGGACTGCCTGATCATCGCTAACAAGCACTCATACGAATGCTTATTAGTGATGATCTGCCAAAGTATCTGCTAGTGTAATATAAGTTGTAAACTGTATTAGGCCGATTGAGCCAGCGCTTCCCTTCCAGCAATGCTTGCTAGCTAGTGGAGTAGACCGCTGCTATCACATGTAGAGATCTCCTCAGATTGTCCTCATACTGTCTAGTGGTTTGCCAGCGGCATAATTGCTATTAGACAGCACAATCTGCTGCCAGTAAGCACAGATTTTTAGCCAATGAACGGGGGCATCTTTCACAGGGCATTCGTTGGTAGTATTACACTGCAAGATGATAGCTAACGAGCGTTCATATGGATGCTTATTAGCGATTATCTGACGAAAAATCGGCCACTGTAATACAGCCTTAACATTGTCACTACATGGTTATCTTTGGCTAAATCTTCTAGTAACAACATGCTCATAAAGGGAAGTCTGCACTCTGCACATACCCTTCTATCACTCACCCATCCCAGGTATATAGATACTCTAGAACTCAACTAAGGCTACTTTCACACTCATAGTTAATTCCGATATTGAGATCCGGCAGAGGATCTCTATACCGGAATTATATGGATCAGTTTGGACATCAGGATGCATCCTTTTCGTTAGAATGCAGTTGTATGAAATCAAAACGGAAAAAAACTGAGCCGTCACTAAATACATTGAAATTTAATGGGTTACGGATCCGTTTTTTTAGGCTCCTAAAAAAAAAGGATTCATCACTATTGACTTACATTGTACAGGGAGTGCAGAATTATTAGGCAAGTTGTATTTTTGAGGATTAATTTTATTATTGAACAACCATGTTCTCAATGAACCCAAAAAACTCATTAATATCAAAGCTGAATAGTTTTTAGTTTGTTTTTAGTTTTAGCTATTTTAGGGGGATATCTGTGTGTGCAGGTGACTATTACTGTGCATAATTATTAGGCAACTTAACAAAAAACAAATATATACCCATTTCAATTATTTATTTTTACCAGTCAAACCAATATAACATCTCAACATTCACAAATATACATTTCTGACATTCAAAAACAAAACAAAAACAAATCAGTGACCAATATAGCCACCTTTCTTTGCAAGGACACTCAAAAGCCTGCCATCCATGGATTCTGTCAGTGTTTTGATCTGTTCACCATCAACATTGCGTGCAGCAGCAACCACAGCCTCCCAGACACTGTTCAGAGAGGTGTACTGTTTTCCCTCCTTGTAAATCTCACATTTGATGATGGACCACAGGTTCTCAATGGGGTTCAGATCAGGTGAACAAGGAGGCCATGTCATTAGATTTTCTTCTTTTATACCCTTTCTTGCCAGCCACGCTGTGGAGTACTTGGATGCGTGTGATGGAGCATTGTCCTGCATGAAAATCATGTTTTTCTTGAAGGATGCAGACTTCTTCCTGTACCACTGCTTGAAGAAGGTGTCTTCCAGAAACTGGCAGTAGGACTGGGAGTTGAGCTTGACTCCATCCTCAACCCGAAAAGGCCCCACAAGCTCATCTTTGATGATACCAGCCCAAACCAGTACTCCACCTCCACCTTGCTGGCGTCTGAGTCGGACTGGAGCTCTCTGCCCTTTACCAATCCAGCCACGGGCCCATCCATCTGGCCCATCAAGACTCACTCTCATTTTATCAGTCCATAAAACCTTAGAAAAATCAGTCTTGAGATATTTCTTGGCCCAGTCTTGACGTTTCAGCTTGTTGTCTTGTTCAGTGGTGGTTGTCTTTCAGCCTTTCTTACCTTGGCCATGTCTCTGAGTATTGCACACCTTGTGCTTTTGGGCACTCCAGTGATGTTGCAGCTCTGAAATATGGCCAAACTGGTGGAAAGTGGCATCTTGGCATCTGCACGCTTGACTTTTCTCAGTTCATGGGCAGTTATTTTGCGCCTTGGTTTTTCCACACGCTTCTTGCGACCCTGTTGACTATTTTGAATGAAACGCTTGATTGTTCGATGATCACGCTTCAGAAGCTTTGCAATTTTAAGAGTGCTGCATCCCTCTGCAAGATATCTCATTATTTTAGACTTTTCTGAGCCTGTCAAGTCCTTCTTTTGACCCATTTTGCCAAAGGAAAAGAAGTTGCCTAATAATTATGCACACCTAATATAGGGTGTTGATGTCATTAGACCACACCCCTTCTCACTACAGAGATGCACATCACCTAATATGCTTAATTGGTAGTAGGCTTTCGAGCCTATACAGCTTGGAGTAAGACAACATGCATAAAGAGGATGATGTGGTCAAAATACTCATTTGCCTAATAATTCTGCACTCCCTGTATATACACTCACATAAAGAATTTTTAGGAACACCATACTAGACCCCCTTTTGCCTTCAGAACTGCCTTAATTCTATGTGGCATTGATTCAACAAGGTGCTGATAGCATTCTTTAGAAATGTTGGCCCATATGGATAGCATCTTGCAGTTGATGGAGATTTGAGGGATGCACATCCAGGTCACGAAGCTCCCGTTCCACCACATCCCAAAGATGCTCTATTGGGTTGAGATCTGGTGACTGTGGGGGCCATTTTAGTACAGTGAACTAATTGTCATGTTCAAGAAACCAATTTGAAATGATTCGAGCTTTGTGACATGGTGGATTATCCTGCTGCAAGTAGCCATCAGAGGATGGATACATGTTCTCATTCTGTTTACGCCAAATTCGGACTCTACCATTTGAATGTCTCAACAGAAATCGAGTCTCATCAGACCAGGCAACATTTTTCCAGTCTTCAACAGTCCAATTTTGGTGAGCTCGTGCAAATTGTAGCCTCTTTTTCCTATTTGTAGTGGAGATGAATGGTACCTGGTGGGGTCTTCTGCTGTTGTAGCCCATCCCCCTCAAGGTTGTGCGTGTTGTGGCTTCACAAATGCTTTGCTGCATACCTCGGTTGTAACGAGTGGTTATTTCAGTCAACGTTGCTCTTCTATCAGCTTGAATCAGTCGGCCCATTCTCCTCTGACCTCTAGCATCCACAAGGCATTTTTGCCCACAGGACTGCCGCATACTGGATGTTTTTCCCTTTTCACACCATTCTTTGCAAACCCTAGAAATGGTTGTGCGTGAAAATCCCAGTAACTGAGCAGATTGTGAAATACTCAGACCGGCCCGTCTGGCACCAACAACCATGCCACGCTCAAAATTGCCTAAATCACCTTTCTTTCCCATTCTGACATTCAGTTTGGAGTTCAGGAGATTGTCTTGACCAGGACCACACCCCTAAATGCATTGAAGCAATTGCCATGTGATTGGTTGACTAGATAATTGCATTAATGAGAAATAGAACAGGTGTTCCTAATAATTCTTTAGGTGAGTGTATATATATATACAGTACAGACCAAAAGTTTGGACACACCTTCTCATTCAAAGAGTTTTCTTTATTTTCATGACTATGAAAATTGTAGATTCACACTGAAGGCATCAAAACTAAGAATTAACACACGTGGAATTATATACATAACAAACAAGTGTGAAACAACTGAAAATATGTCATATTCTAGGTTCTTCAAAGTAGCCACCTTTTGCTTTGATTACCGCTTTGCACGCTCTTGGCATTCTATTGATAAGCTTCAAGAGGTAGTCCCCTGAAATGGTTTTCACTTCACAGGTGTGCCCTGTCAGGTTTAATAAGTGGGATTTCTTGCCTTATAAATGGGGTTGGGTTCATCAATTGCGTTGAGGAGAAGTCAGGTGGATACACAGCTGATAGTCCTACTGAATAGACTGTTAGAATTTGTATTATGGCAAGAAAAAAGCAGCTAAGTAAAGAAAAACGAGTGGCCATCATTACTTTAAGAAATGAAGGTCAGTCAGTCAGCCGAAAAATTGGGAAAACTTTGAAAGTAAGGGCTATTTCACCATGAAGGAGAGTGATGGGGTGCTGCGCCAGATGACCTGGCCTCCACAGTCACCGGACCTAATCCCAATCGAGATGGTTTGGGGTGAGCTGGACCGCAGAGTGAAGGCAAAAGGGCCAACAAGTGCTAAGCATCTCTGGGAACTCCTTCAATACTGTTGGAAGACCATTTCAGGGGACTACCTCTTGAAGCTCATTAAGAGAATGCCAAGAGTGTGCAAAGCAGTAATCAAAGCAAAAGGTGGCTACTTTGAAGAACCTAGAATATGACATATTTTCAGTTGTTTCACACTTGTTTGTTATGTATATAATTATATAATTCCACATGTGTTAATTCATAGTTTTGATGCCTCCATAGTCATGAAAATAAAGAAAACTCTTTGAATGAGAAGGTGTGTCCAAACTTGGACTGTATATATATATATATTTGTGGTCGAGGCTATGGAGGAAGAGGAACCTGGACGGTGACAAGTGACGGTGACAAGTGGCGGAGACTAGCCTGTCCTGACTATTGATTACTGACCTGAACTGGATGGCTGGTGGAGTGACCTTAGCCATGAACGAGGGTAGGCCTATATGGGGGCACACCCTAGTGAGATATAAGAGAAAAGGGGAGGGTGGGATGGGCACTGCGAGACGTGCGTGCAGCTGGGGAGAGCGTGCTGCCTAATTTAAAAGGCCCTTCGCCCCTCCCACAAATACAGGCTGTCAAGTCAGCCTTAGCTACTTGTGATCGAGGCTACAGAGGAAGAGGAACCTGGACGGTGACAAGTGGCAGAGACTAGCCTGTCCTGACTATTGATTACTGACCTGAACTGGATGGCTGGTGGAGTGCCCTTAGCCATGAACGAGGGTAGGCCTATAAGGGGGCAAAAAGCAAGCCATGTAGGGTGGAAAATAATTTATTAATGCGTGCAAGCAAGTCATAAAACCAAACTACAGAAAGCTTCGGATATTTCTGCGTGAGGATTCGGAATGTACCGAGTATAACATGAAGAATGCCAGCGGCCCATTTTTCAAATAATGTGGCTGGGTACATTGTGCTTAGACGCCGTGGATGCGGCCATGATGCGGAAAGAATGCCCTAAAATAGTTTTGGGGTTGAGACCTAAACCGGCCGCCAGCATGCCGATGTGTGAGATGAACTGGGATGAAGTGATGGACCTGACCTGAGTCACCTAAAACCGACAACAACTGGAAGGTCTGGAAGTATCTAATTTCTCCCGGCAGCCCGACTTGGGATGTTTTGGAAGAAAAAAGATACAGTGTAAAATGGTCGTTACACCAGACTAGCTGATCCCTAGTTAAACCTTTGTCTTTGGCAGAAGCGCTGGTGAATTCTCCTGGCCTCAAAAACCCGTAAAACCCAAGATACATGGCCGCTTTGACTGTGCTGGAAAGGAGCCCAAAAGTATTGCCATTTAGGGAGGTGGATAATTTCCTGAAAAGCTCTTCTGACACTGGCTGTCTATTTGTGACGGTCCCCCTGCTACTCTTCTGTATGCCCCTGAGGGTGGCTCTTATAGCCTGGGACATGAAGACCGACCTGCTGTCTGGATCTTCTACAATGAGAAAATGCTGGACCCCGGCTAGATACAATTTAATCGTGTTGTAGGACAGTTTGAGGTCGGTGTTGCAGTAGGCCATAAAAGCCATGATGTACGTGATCTTGTCGGTATTATCTCTTGGGTTAAGGAGTGTGAATCGGTTAAAAACGTTCCAGCCGGTTTTATAGTTCCTAGCCGTGTTGACAGACAGAGACTTTTGCACGAGGAACTTGGCTGAAGAAATGTAACAGTTTAATCCATGATTAAGGTTAGAAAAGCTGGAGGGGATAATCCCACTCGTTCCGCCTCCGGCATTGCCTGGAAAAAATTATGAAAATTAAAACGCGATAAAGCATCTGCCGTGACATTTTGTGTGCCCTGAATGTGCCTGCATGATACATGAAAATTATGACACAGGGAAAGCCAGACTAGCCTGCGGACATGATGAAAAGTGACTTTGATCGACCCTTGGTGATGATGTCCACTACCGCCTGAATGTCAGTGACGAAAACTACCGAGGAATTGGCCCATTGCCTGCCCCATACCTGTGCGGCCGCAACGATTGGGTAGAATTCTAGCAATGGGGAAGACCTCAAGGAATCTTTGACTAACTGGACTTCTGGGGGCCAAGAACCTGTGAACCATTGATTTCCACAAATTGCCCCGCAAACCCCAGAGCAGGCCGCGTCCGAAAAGACCGTGGCCGATGTGGGACCCTCATGAGGAACAATCAGGGAGACTCCATTCCAACTGGCGAGGAGCATGTTCCACATGGCCTAATCGGCTACTGCTTGGGCATCTAAACATATGGGGCTGTCTTGCTCGGGAGCTGAAGGGAGTAATTGCAATAACCTGGACGTGAAAGCTCTGCCTTGGGGCATGACTCTTGTACCAAAATTTAACATGCCTAGCAAAGATTGCAATTCTACTTTTGTGAAAGCTCTGGAACGTACTGATTTGGAGATGACTTCCTTAATTTTTGAGAGCTTCTCTTCTGGTAGCCGGGCTTCCATTTTAATGGTATCCATGACGATACCTAGGAAGGTGATTACCGTCGAGGGGCCTTCTATTTTTGAAGCTGCCACCGGAACACTGAGTTCTGAGAAGATTTGGAGAAGGGACTTGAGTTTGCTAGGCCTGCAGTCTGGTTTCTCCATCAACAGGAAATCATCTAGATAATGGATGACCAGCGGACAATCATAATGGTTGACCAGGATCAATGCAGTGCCTGCGCAAATTGATCGAAAAGCCAAGGGCTGCTCTTGGACCCGAAGGTCAAGTAGTTTGCAAAATAGTAGAAATCTTGCCACTTGATGCCGTAAAACTTTCAAAGCTGTGGTTGGGCAGGCGGCAGCTTGAAAGCGTCCGCGATGTCTGCTTTGGCTAACAAAGTTCCCCTAACGACCTGGAGGATGAGCTGGATAGCCTCGTTGACTGAACAGTATTTCATGGAGAATTCTTTGGAGAGAACTAGGGAATTGAGACTAGGAATGCTGGAACCATGAGGTGCGGAGAGGTCGTAAATCAAATGTTTTTTATTGGAATTTTTTTTTGTAACAACACCAATGGGGTTGACCCTCCAATAATCAAAGGGGATGGAGGAAAATGGCCCGATGAAAAAACCCTTATCTAATTCTGACTGAATTATGGCCCCTACAGAGTCGGGATCCCCGGCAGCTGAGAGGAGATTGGGTCCCTCCCAAGTGGACTGGGTAAGGGCGACTAAACCCATGTGGAACCCTTCCGTGAACCCAGATATCCGGAACTGGACGAACTGTGGATCATGGTGGTCTTGGAGAAGTGCTGTTAACAGGTCCACTTTAACCCCGACTAATCATGTGGTTCTGGATGATCTTTGGGGGCAAGCTGTTAAGGGGTGAGCTCTGAAACAAATGGAACATACATGAAGGGCTCTACATTTGTTGTAATTGCAGACTGAGAGGTTGTAGTTATTGCACACTTGGCTATTACCCAGAAATACTATAGCGCGGCCCAGTTTGTCTGTGGATGAAGCAGGTCTTTGCTGAAAACTGGGAACGCTAGGGAGAAATCTGCCCTGAGAGACGGCTGGAACTGAGATAGGGAACCAATCCGAGGAGTGGATGATGGACTGGCATTAAGGCACATGCTGGGTCCTTGAGGCCAGCAAAATGGCGACAAAACAGCTCCATGTCCATGGAAGCCCAGTTCGTGACAAACTGGAACTGAGCGAGGGTGGTGGCAGCCTTAGCAGAGAACGAGCGGTGATAGTCATAAAAAGCGTGCCCACCGTACTTGAGTCCCAGATCTGTGACCCTGTACAGATAGGTGTCCAATTCCTTCCGCCTCTTAGGTTGGGCTGAACAGATTATGTCCTGGTATAAGCTAAAGGCCAGCATGAATTCTGGTATGGGCAGCTTTTTGTTGAGACGGGCGTTCCTGGCTTGGAGGACGATAGAAACGTCACCGCAAGGGATGGTCTTGTTATCTAGTGTGTCGTGCGTGGCTATGAGGATGGAAGCTAGATTAACGTCTTTACCCCCCAGGATATATTTTTTGATGTTGTTAGGAACAAAATGTTATGGGCTGCTTCAGGCGTGCTTGGGACCTTACCTGGGAAAAGTGAAGTAGAGGCAATCGGGACGGGAGGGGCAGAGGAAGTGGATGCCAGTTCCCTGGATTCTACCGCAATCAGCCTAGCCTGCATATCCGAAACTTAGGTGGAAATGTTATTGATCATGAAATGCAGTTTAGCTAATGACAATTGGATAGTGGACATAGAGACTTGCTCCACCGAAGGGGCTGTTGGCTCAGACATCAAAAGTCTATATAACTCTGCCTTCTGGGCGGAAGCTGGATAATGGATCCCACTTTTGTTAAGTTCCGTGATTGGGTACTGTCCAACTTCTTAGAGACATGATGCTGGCATGCCCGGAAGCGGAAGATTCAGCGACCGATGAGGTTTCTTCGATATTTGATATATGAGACATACCGTGGCTGGGGGATAATAATGACGATAATTAACGGCCGGACTGAAGGCCCTGGAGTGAATGAGAGAGACCCGAGACCGTGAAGTGAGAAGAAAATTAAACTAGAGATGGTGTTGGTGACTATTGAGACTATCACGTGATGCTTACCTGTGAGGAACCTGGGGAAAAACAACAAGGGGAGGAAAGTGAACTGAACGGAAGGGGTGCAGCTATGATCAAAACGTGTACACCCATGTGAAGGAGTCTGTTGATGGTACCTGAAGAACGGACTAGGAAAAAATGAAGATGAGAAACACCTGGGATCAGACCTAGAAAAACGTACAGGGGAATGAAGGTTAATTCGCATGAGCCTGGACTGACAGGCTGGCAGCCCGAATGAAAATGGACTGAGTAATGTACCAGACAACGGAAATGAACTAGAAGCGTAAGACCGGATGATGTGACCGGTATAGAACAACAATAACATAAACCTGAAAAATATAACGAGCAGGAACGTTACATGATTTATGAACATAATTTGAGAACGTGAGCCTGACTGAGGTGACAGGCAATCGGAGACTAATGACCACATGAGCATGGATAACATAACAGGCAACAGAAATTATGAATTTATAAACGTAAGCTTGGATAACGTGTCAGGCATGGAACTTATGGATTAAAAATGTAAGCTTGAATAATGTGTCAGGCATGAAACTTATGAATTAAAAATGTAAGCCTGGATAACATGTCAAGCATGGACCTTATGAGTTAAAAACGTAAGCCTGAACATGACAGGCAACATGAATATAATAAAACGTAAGCATGAATAACGTATCATACAACAGAAATGATAAATTATAAACGTAAGCCTGAATGACGTAACAGGCGTGAACCTTATGAATTAAAACGTATGCCTGAACGTGACAGGCAACATAAATGAAAATAAAAACGTGAGCGTAATAATATATCAGGCAACAGAAATGATGGATTATGAGCGCATACTTAAACAACGTGACAGGCAACATGAATGAATTTAAAGTGTAGAATACGACTTAATAGGCAACAGAAACGACTACGTCATGAACATGAAACGTCAGCAGCAACAAATAATAACAGGTTTAATAAATGTCAAAATTTGAAACCACAATTGGAAAAGATACTGCCAGAATTAGAATGAACCACCGTTAAGAATTGATTGCATAATTAAATGGGCCATAGGAAATGATAGGGAACAAAAAAGCCCCCCCGGCCAAAACTGTTCCTTTTCTTTTTCTTTTTTCTTTTTTTTTTAATTAAAATTTTCCTTTTTTCCATGTTTTTTTTTTTATGGGCCGTATAGAGCGCCATGACTGGCTGTTGGCTGGTTTTGTTAACTGCACCGGTATGGAACAGGAGTGCTGATATGAATGGAGCAGGAATTGTGAAGGACCGTGCCGGGTTGCCGTGAGATGTGCAGCATACAAACATTGGAGCAGAGCAATTGAGGGGGCATGTGTAATAAACAAAGCTGAGCAAACCATGTGACCGCATGAGGAGCGGCGGAGCAGAGACTGGAGTGAGAAACCAGCAGGTAGGAGAGAGATGCCTGTGCGAGATGGGGAGGAAAGCGCACAGCAGGGAAGCTGACGGTGAGGCCGGGCATACTGGTGAGAAGTGAAGGGGGGAGGAAGGAGGTAGGATGAGCCCGGCTGGTGAATGCTGCAGAGGGGTAGTAATGAGAACAAGATGCGCCTGTATAAAACTTTGGCCGGCTTAGGGGCGCCGCGGCCCGTACAAACTTACGATTTTTGCTATCGTCCTCCGGCGTGGCTATTGCTGATGAGCGCTTGCTTGATCAGGGTTGAAACACGCCCCCCCCCCAGCACTTCAAGACGTGCGTGCAGCTGGGGAGAGTGTGCCGCCGAATTTAAAGGCCCTTCTCCCCTCCCACAAATACAGGCTGACAAGTCAGCCTTAGCTACATATATATATATACACTGTACTTCAAGGGTATAACGATCATTATCGATTTACTGTCCAAGAACTGCGAGTTGCATGTAAATGGGAGAAGAATTGTGGACAGAGTGGACAGTGATCTTTTGTTCCTCCAAGCAAAAACAGTGGTCCAGATAAGGGGATTTTATTTTAGCTCAATTGGGATTGTTAATATCTTTGAGTGTAGCAAAGCTATCAGGTTCAAAGTAGAGTTGAAGCCAATATCAACATCAAAGTTAACAAAGAAAGATCTTTTCCTTAACCAGTTGATGTGTACCGCGTGATGGCAGCTAGATTATAGGTACAACCATTAGTAAAGTTAAAAAGGACCTGTCAGCACAAAACCCCAGTGCAATCTGCAGACAGTGTGTCATAGAGCAGGATTTGCTGAGCGGACTGATATATAGTTTTGTGGGAAAAGATCCAGTAACACTTATATTTATACATTATAATCTCTTCTCTCTTTGATTTCATTATTCACAGGGGAGGTGTTATCAGTGACTGACAGCTATCTATGTATACACACTAACACAGGGAATGCTATCAACTGCTGATACCTGTGTACAACTGAACTCAGGAAGAGTATATATAATGCTTTCCCCCCTCTGTAGTATAATGCCCCCCGTAGTGGTAGCATATATATAATATACCCCCCCTGGTAGTATAATGCCCCCCTGTAGTGGTAGTATATATAATGCTCTCCCTTCTGTAGTATAATTTCCCCCTGTAGTGGTACTATATATATAATGCTCTCCCCACTTGTAGTATAATGCTCCCTGTAGTGTAAATATGTATATACCGAAAATGTCAGTGCATCTTATGGGACAAATATTAATGAGTGCTTCCAGTTAAAAGTTAATACAAGCCACTTACTAATGTACTGTGATTGTCCATATTGCCTCCTTTGCTAGATTGAATAATTTTTCCATTCCATTTCGCATTATACACTTCTCGCTTCCATGGTTACGATCACCCTGCAATCCAGCAGCAGTGGCCATGCTTATTCACTGCAGGAAAAAGCACCATCCTATGTGCACTCCCACGGTCCCGGCCACCAGAGAGGCCGGCACCTTTTCCGATAATGTGCAAGCACGGCCACCACTGCAATTGCAGAGTGGTCATAAGGATGGAAATGAGAAGTGTGTAATGCGATGGAAAAATTAATCAAGCCAGCAGAGGAAACAACATGGACAATCACAATACATTAATAAGTGGCTTGTCTTAACTTTCTCTACATGCTAAATGTCATGTGCTGAAGTGAGATAACCCCTAACGGCATTAAACTGATGATCATTTTGCCTCATAGTAGTTGCAGCCCTGAACGTAACATAATAAATAGAGATGAGCGAATTTCGAAAAAATTGATTCGGTCGGTTTGCCAAATTTTTTTAAAAAATTTGGTTCGATACGAATTTATTCCTAGTGAATCGCATAAAAAAATGGCTATTTGCTGGCTGCAGAGAGCCTTTATAGTGTTGAACACTGTGCCTTGCAGTAGCACACATAGGGAGTCTGCTGTGGTAGTGAAACAAATGACATGTAGATGACAGGTTTCACACTTAGAATCACTGCACACTTCACTTATTTGGGCAGTTACGGGGCCAAAATGGACCAAATAACTCAAATGTGAACTCAGCCTTACAGGTCGATGTTAGCGTCAAGAAGAAGCGCACTTCTTTTACACCGTCGGCAGCTGTTCTATTAAACGCTTATACAAGTGGAGCTCCCCCAACAGAATGGAGAGGGTGTCAGCAGTAAATTTGTGTTGATGTCACTGATTATTTTGCCCTTGCTCTGCTCCGTCAGAACAATAACCCCCAAAAAACTGATCCTGTCTGTGGAGCATCCGCCTTCACTCGGTCAGCAATTGGTCAGTAATCCATCAGTATTGCTAAAGACCAAAAAAACAGGAGTGGATCCAAAACAGAGACACGTGAATGGAATATTTGAATGTCTTCTGTGTTTTGTACCCACTCTGGCTTTTGGCTACCAAATCATAAGCCAATTCTGATGCAAAATAGGGACCATGTCATGCAGGCCTTACAGCTGTTACATAGACAGGATCCATTGTGCCTCTAATTTTTCTTTCCTTCTGGCAGAATAGAAGAAGGGTCAAATATATGATGATGTCAGACAGGCTGAAAGGCAAAATAGTGGCCCAGTCATGAAGTGGGGAGGGTGGGAACAGCATGAAAAGTCCACAGAGTGGCCCTATGACAGAGTCTGAAGGTGGCAGCAGCATCAGGAGGAGGCCACAGAGTGGCACAATGACAGAGTGTGGAGGTGGCGGCAGCAGCATAAGCATCAGGTGGAGGCCAGAGTGGCACAATGACAGTGTGGGGGTGGCAGCAGCAGCATCAGGAGACCACAGATTGGCACAATGACAGAGTGTGGAGGTAGTGGCAGTAACTTCAGAATCAGGAGGAGGCCACAGAGTGTCACAATGACAGTGTGGAGGTGGCAACAGCAGCATCAGGAAGCTACAGAGTGGCACAATGACAGAGTGTGGAGGTGGCGGCAGCAGCAGCATCAGGAGAAGGCCACAGAGTGGCACAATGACAGTGTGGGGGTGGTGGCAGCATCAGGAGGCCACAGAGTGGCACAATGGCAGAATGTGGAGGTGGCGGCAGCAGCATCAGGAGGAGGCAACAGGGTGGAAAAATGACAGTGTGGAGGCGGCAGCAGCAGCAGCAGCAGCATGAGGGTACCACAGAGTGGCACAATGACAGAGTGTGGAGGTGGCAGCAGCAGCATCAGAAGGAGGCAACAGGTTGGCACAATGACAGAGTGTGGAGGTTGCAGCAGCATCATCAGGCCAAAGAGTGGCACAATGACAGAGTGTGGAGGTGGCAGCAGCAGCATCAGGAGGCAACAGAGTGGCAAGGTGACATAGTGTTGAGGTAGCAGCAGCATCAGGAGACCACAGAGTGGCAAGGTGACATATTGTGGAGGTGGCAGCAGCATCAGGAGACCACAGAGTGACCCGGTGATATAGTGGGGAGGTGGGTGGCAATACCAGTACCAGCTATTAATAGTAGGTGAAAGAAGGAGAACTTGGCAACAGATGTGTGGCATCAGGCGGGTGGCAGCATCAGAATAGAAGTTGAGGCAGGTAGCCAGAATAAACCGGTCTCTTTTGTCAAAGTGTTGGTGCGGCACCATGGATGATCTAGTCTCAAGCATCAGGCATTGGTGGGTGGAAATCCTGGCTGATCCATGCCTGAGTCATCTTGACAAAGGTCTCTCCACATTTTGGGTGGACAGGCGAGTTCTTCTAGGGTAACTATGGCCCCCTCCGCACTAAACACCCGCTCTGATGCCACACAACTGGCCGGGCAGGACAGCTTTTCCAGGGCAAACTCTGCCAGTTCCGGCCACAAATCCAGTTTGGCTGCCCAGTAGTCCAGTGGAGTTTCAATGTGGGGTGGCAGGGTGCTGTCCAAGTATGCCACCACCTGCTGTTTCAGGTCCTGCTCCAGGTCTAGCTGCTGCTGCTGGTGAGTAGTTTCTTCACTAGGCGGGTGAAGAAAACTGCTCATCAGTGACTCTAGACTCAAGATACTGCTGATTGAGCTGGAACTTCTCCTACCCCCACCCTGCCACATCAACCATGGCAGAGGAACGTGAGCCCAGAGGGCCCCTCGGTCAGACCTGCGAGAGAAAAGACGATGGAGCAGATAGGCAGATGCAAACTGACTACATAGGATGTCTCTATATTAGTTCAGTTTGTCCTCCCTCTCATCAGGTGTAAAAAAGGCCCCAACAAGGAGCCAACAAGGTGGAGAGCCAGAAGTAATCCCTCTGCCAAATGCTGACAATTATGCTGTCACTACGCAAGCAAGTGAGCATGCATCGGGCCATTTTGCAAGTGACCCGCAGGAACAACCTGCCTCCATCTCCACTGCATACTGCCACGGTGTGTCTGGGTCCTCTGCCTCGTCTTCCTCATCACCCTGTAGCTCCTCTGGCTGCTCCTTCTCCTCCTCTCCTGTCACCTTTGTAGAAAAAACACCCATTTCATTACACATTGCTTGTGCTCCAATGTCCTCCTCCTCCTCTAGTTTAGCCCCCACAGGGCTCATGTGGCCGTGAGATCTAGGTGCCACATCTCCAGTTCCCTGACCAGCCAGACTTACCAGCATCTGTACCAGGACATGAAGCAGTGGAATGACGTTGTTTATCCCGTAGTCCTGGCAACTGACAAATAACGCAGCCTCCTCAAAGGGTTTGAGCTAACGGAAGGTGTCATGCATGAGCTGCCATTGGCTGACATTGAAGTTACACAGGGGAGTACTCCTGTCCACTTGGATCATCAAGAAATCGTTGATGGCCTTTCTCTGTTCGTATTGTCGGTCCAACATATGAAGGGTGGAATTCTAACGGGTGGAAACGTCGCATATCAGCCTATGTTGGGTGATGCCGTTCTGCCGCTGCAGCTCAAGGATGGTGTGCTTTGCGGTGTACGAGTGGTAGAAGTGCATGCAAAGTTTCCTGGCCATTTTTAGGATGTCTTGCAGATTGGTGGAAAACTTCAGGAACCACTAGACAACCAGATTGAACACGTGTGCCATGCAGGGCGCATGGCTCAGCCCTCCTTGACGCAACGCAGACACCATGTTCTTCCCGTTGTCGATCACCATGGTTCCGATTTTGAGTTGTCGCGGAGAAAGCCAGGATTCGATTTCTTAATGAAGGATACGGAGCAGTTCCTTCCCTGTGTGACTCCGTTTGCTCAGGCAAACGAGGTGCAGAACAGCATGACACTGCCGTGCCCTGCACATGTGGTATGCTGGAGGGGCACTGTGAATTGTCCCTGCAGTGGAGGCTGAATACACAGTGTAGGATGAGGAGGCAGAGGCAGACATTGTCGCAGGACCAACGGCGTGAGACTTTGGAGGCAGAAGCGGCGTCACCTGGACAAGTTGCTGGTGTGGCTGTGCAGAAACCACATTCACCAAGTGGGCAGTAAAGGACATGTATTGTCCCTGACTGTAGTTACAGCTCCACATGTCGGCGCTGTCGTGCACTTTGGCAGACACATTGGAGCCACAGTTCTCCCAGGACACTTTATGGTGACGCTGCATATGTTGACGCAGGGCCGTGGTGCCAACATTGGCATCTTGGCCACGCTTCACCTTCTGCCCACAGATTCTACAAATGGCCATGTTCACCTCCTCCGACGGCATAATAAAAAAACTGCCACACCGCTGAGTAGGTTATTTTACCCCCAACACTCGGCACTGACTGAATGCTACTGCCGCTGCTTCCGTGAACCCCTGCACCACTACTTTCTGGGCAGGTGGGCTCCTGCGAAGCGGATGGTCTAACCCGGGCACGTTTGGCTCCCGACCTCCCACTGCTGCCACCCTGCTGACTCTCGGCCATGCTAGCAACTTGCTGGCTCAGCCGCTGCCTCACGGGCAAGCTGCCACCCTCTTCTCCAGATGATGATGAAGCCCCTTCGTCACCCGGATCAGCTACATCATCATCATCTAGTACTGTCTGTACGCCACTGATGTCCTCCTCAACAGTCTCTGGGTCAGGAGCCTGACCGCTCGCAACACCAGCTCCTATGTCACTTCATCACTACTTGTCCGCCTACCGGAGGAAGCGGCGGATGTCTCCTCCACATCTTGGCTGGCCTGTAGCTGCTGACTGTCCTCTAGTAGCTTGTCCTCGCTGTTTAGTGGAGCTGAGCCCACAGCATATAATACTTCTCTGGCTGAGGGAACAGAAAAGGACAGAGGCAGGTTGAGGACAGGTGAGGGCACAGGGCCTGCTCCCAGGCCATGCCAACTAAAGGGTTGTGTCTGACGAACCCACTGACTCTTGATTGGGAGTGGCTGATGTCACTTGGGACAAAGTGGATGACCGAGTCAACAACTCAAGAACCGCTGGGTTGCTGGTCTTGACACGACCGCTAGATGTCACCAGGATCTCAGGCCTCTCGCTGCGACTCCTGCTGCCACGCCCCCCCCCCCCCCCTTACTCTGCTGCGACCTCTGCCTGCGCCAGAAACATTTAGGACTCTGCCACTCCCCTGTGCAGGGCCTGGCACTTCTCTGTCTGACATACTGTTAGATCAAATAAATAAATAAAAAGGAAATTAAAACACTCCAAAAGAGTCTGTAATTATCTCACTTCACCACACAACGGCTAATAAGCCCTTTTCCCCCCACTAATACATGCCAAAAAGGGCTTTAGAACATATAACTGCACCGCTGAACAGCAACTAGGCCCTTATTTTTTTCCACTTATACACGCCACAAAAGGCTTTAGAACATATAACTGCATCGCTGAACGGCAAATATATATTTTTTTGCTAATAATACACGCCAAAAAGCGCTGTAATTTTCACCACACAACGGCAAATACTTTTTTTTGTGCCACTAATACACGCCAGAAAGGGTTTAGAACATATATCTGCACCTCTGAACGGCAAATAATATATATTTTTGTGCCACTTACCGTAAAAAAAGCACTGTAATTTTCTCATTTCACCACACAACGGCTAATAAGCCCTTTTTTTCCCACTAATACAAGCCAAAAAATGTTTTAGAATATATAACTACACCGCACGAGGGCAAATAAGATATAGAAATATTTCCTTGTAATAAACCCTGTTAATGGCTGTATCAAACAGCACTTGCACCCCAATAACAAGAACAGTTTGCTGGAATATCAGAGCTGTATAATGGCAATTTGGATTCGTGGTCAGTGCAGCAAGGTGTAATAGGATTGTTCCTATTACCCAGGCTGTAATCTGCCCTACTGAACCCTGTTCTGCTTCAATACTGTGGAATGATTCCCCCCTATCCTTTCCCTGAACTTCTATACAGCAAAATAAAAGTTTTAAACTCTTTCCTAGCACTGTCCTTAGCGCCTGCTGACGTCTCTCCCTGCACTAAGTACACTGAAAAATGGCTGAATCCAAGATGGCTGAGGCTATTTATAGGGCTGTGACATCACAGGGCTGGCTGGCTGCTCATTGGCTGCATGCAAGGCATTTGTGGGTGATCCCTTGTTCCCAGAGTTCCTTGCTCCATGTCCTAGTTGATTATAGAACGCTGAAATAATTAAGACGTAACTTTTATTTTTATATTTCATTTAATCCTTAATAAACACACTATGTGAGACTAATTAAAACTCTCAGTAGGTGACAGCCTTATGCCTCTTATTATATCTGATACATATAATCTTGAGTTGGTTGCTGTTTGTTGTTCACCAGCAACATTAGTAATAGAGCAACAAAGTGGCCAGCTTGTTGCACACCATCACTGGTTAAATTTCTATCTAATTTCCTAATCTTTACCTGTGTAGTAAGGATCGGGCTAGAGTATGTCTCCTACTGCTCTAAAACACACATTCTCTGCCTCCCAACATGTTTCGCCGGTAAACCGGTGTCTTCAGGGGATCGGGCAGGTATATACCTGCTCCTGAAGGCGCCGGTTTACCGGCAAAACATGTTGGGAGGCAGAGAACGTGTTTGTGTGTTTTATTTCCTGGGCGATAGACATAATAACTGAGGCTATGTTTCTCGCATTAAGCAGATGGGGAATACATTTTTTTTTTTTAAAAGCATATATCTTGCCAGGCTGATGATACAAGGGATAGCTTCTTGTGGATTTGCTATAAGCAATAAAATATTTTAAGGAAATGCTAACTTCTTATATAGGTTGTCCCATCTGGACATTTATGACATTGATATGGTATGCCATAAATGCCTGACATGCTCCTATTTCAAAAACAGGGCCCCATTGCACAGCATTGTCTCCATTTACTTCAAAGGGACCAAGCATGATTGTCTATTTTTGGAAGTATCATAGCCACTGAGTATTCACTACTATGGAACCAAGCCAGCACTCAACTATTTTCATAAGCACCATAACAGCAAATTGAGAAAGCTGTGCATTCTTTGGCATTCTATCTATTCCTGTCTGGCCCATAGGAGCGACGCACACCAATCGGATATTTATGGCATTTCCTATCAAAATTCTATCACCCCCAAGCAAAACAAATATTATAGGTTATAGAGGGCCGATGAACAAACCCAATTTAGTAGTGGGTAAGAATGTCGGGAAAAATGGATTGTAGCCTTGTGCTCATTATTTTACTTATAATATTATAAAAATCTACATTTAGAAATTGGCCTATAGGAGATTGGAAGAAGAGGATCTTTCTCTTGTTCATGAATCAGCAATATGCAGCATAGTATACGAGTCTAGTGAAGGAACCTAACTAGTTCAGTGGCTGGGTTTAGGGTGGCCCCAGTGCTAGGCTGGGTCCCCCAGACACAGTTGAGGTATTACCACGTGTTGCTGCTCTCCGTAAGGGATGGTAAGGCGTGGTGTACCCCAATGGGAAATAAGTACGGGTGTGCAGTAAACCAGTGCGCTTATTTACTGGAGGAATTCAGGTACAAAACAATACAGGCAAGGCATAGGGATGGCTTCTCCAGTCTCCTCCCGGGAAGAAGAAGGGTTTGATGCTAAGGACAGGCCTTAGCTAGCTGCCCCCCTCTCTCTTCAGAATGCTGGTACAGTACCTTGGAAAATGTCTGGAAACCCAGGATCTGTGGCAGGATATACCCATCTCAGCATCTTCTTCTGGTCACTCAATAGTCTGGCAGAGTCTCCTCTTCTGAGCACTGTTCCTTAACTGCAGAATAAGAGGGGCTATGACTGCTCTCCTTATCTAAAGTTTCTAGCGGAACTGGAACCTTCTAATGGGAGGGGTGGACTGGAACAAACGCAGCATAAACAATTACAATGTTACAACTCATGTCTGTCATAGATTTGCATTAGAGCTTCTGTGATACTCAATGGCAATGACATAGTAGCGAATTTCCTCGCGCTTCGTGGTAACGAATCACATTTTTCCTAAAATGCCAGCCCTGTGATGTCACAGCCCTATAAATACGGCGGCTATCTTAGTTTCAGACATTTTCTAGCATTCCGAGTGCTGGGATAGACGTGCGAAGGCACTAGGTACAGCATTTGGAAAAACCTGATTGTGGGAAAAAAAGACAGAAAAAAACGATTTATAAGTGCAGGGAAAGGATAGGGAGGAATCATTTCACAGCATCTTAGTGCAGGGAGAGACATCAGAAGGCGCTAAGGACATTGATAGGAAAGCGATTTACAAGTGCAGGGAAAGATTATTTGGGGATCCAAATAGCCATTAGACAGCTCTGTCATTCCAGCTACAGTATTTGTCATTGGGCTGCAAGTGCTATGTTGAAAAGCCTTTAGTGGCTTATATCTTAGTATCTTTAGTATCTTATATCAGTACTACAAGAAAAATATATATGCATTTCACTTCTGCAGTTATTTCTGGTGAAAGTGTAAAAGGGCGTATTTTAGTAAAAAAAGAAAAAATATACGCACTGCACTGTTGCTATTATTTCTGTTGAAAGCGTATAGGGGTGTATTTCAGTACCACAAGAAAAATATATGCGCACTTCACTCTTTAAGTTTTTTTCTGGTCAAAGCGTATAGTGGCCTATTTCGGTCCAACAAGAAAAATATATTCTCAGTTCACTTCTGCAGTTATTTCTGTTGAAGGCGTATAGAGGTGTATTTCAGTAAAAAAATATAAATATATACGCACTGCACTATTGCAGTTATTTCTGGTGAAAGCGTATAGGGGTGTATTTCAGTACTACAAGAAAAATATATGCGCACTTCACTCTAAGTTTTTTCAGGTCAAAGCGTATAGGGTCATATTTCAGTGCAGCAAGAAAAATATATTCTCAGTGCATTTCTGCAGTTAATTCTGGTGAAAGCATATAGTGCCCAATTTCAGTACAACAAGGAAAATATATTCTCAGTTCACTTCTGCTTTTATTTTTTTGGTGAAAGCATATAGTGGCCTATTTCAGTCCAACATGAAAAATATATTCTCAGTTCACTTCTGCAGTTATTTCTGTTGAAAGCATGTAGGGGTGTATTTCAGTAAAAAAAGAAAAATATATACGCACTTCACTCTTTAAGTTTTTTTTCTGGTCAAAGCGTATAGTGGCCTATTTCAGTCCAACAAGAAAAATTTATTCTCAGTTCACTTCTGCAGTTATTTCTGTTGAAAGTGTATAGGGGAGTATTACAGTAAAAAAAGAAAAATATTTTTGGGGAAATTTGATGGGATAATGTACACTTTCTTCTGTATGAACCGAATTCCGTTATCCTCTCGTTGGTGAAATTGTATTGGGACACGCCCTTTTTTGGGAAAATTTGATGGGTGAATGTACACTTTCTTCTGTATGAACCGAATTCCGTTATCCTCTCGTTGGTGAAATTGTATTGGGACACGCCCTTATTTGGGAAAATTTGATGGGTGAATGTACACTTTCTTCTGTATGAACCGAATTCCGTTATCCTTTCGTTGGTAAAATTTTATTGGGACACGCCCTTATTTGGGAAAATTTGATGGGTGAATGTACACTTTCTTCTGTATGAACCGAATTCCATAATCTTTTTGGTGGTGAATTTTTATTGGGACACACCCTTTTTTGGGAAAATTTGATGGGTGAATGTACACTTTCTTCTGTATGAACCGAATTCCGTTATCCTTTCGTTGGTGAAATTTTATTGGGACACGCCCTTTTTTGGGAAAATTTGATGGGTGAATGTACACTTTCTTCTGTATGAACCGAATTCCATAATATTTTTGGTGGTGAATTTTTTTTGGGACAAGCTCTTTTTTGGGAAAATTTGATGGGCGAATGTAAACTTTCTTCTGTATGAACCGAATTCGGTTATCCTTTCGCTGGTAAAATTTTTCATTTTAAAATTGTTTTTATAGGTGAAATTGATAGGTGACTGAAAAACTCCTTTTGCTGTATGGACCGAATGACGTCGTGTGAGGTCTGAAAGTGTGAGGATAATATATATATTTTGAAACAACAAATATACAAAAAGTACATGAAAACAATGACAACCTCCTGATGCTGCCGCCACCTCCAGACTTTGTTATTGAGCCACTTGGTGGCCTTCTCCTGATGCTTCTGCTGCATCCGCCACCTCCAGACTCTGTCATTGTGCCACCTCCAGACTCTGTGATTGTGCCACTCGGTGGCCTTCTCATACTGATGCCATCTCCAGACTCTGTCATTGCGCCACTCGGTTGCCTTCTCATGATGCTGCTGCTGCATCTGCCACCTCCAGACTCTGTCATTGTGCCACTCAGTGGCCTTCTCCTGATGCTGCTGCTGCTGCTGAATCCACCACCTCCAGACTCTGTCATTGTGCCACTCAGTGGCCTCCTCATACTGCTGCCACCTCCACACTCTGTCATTGTGCCACTCTATGGTCCCCTCATGCTGCTTCCATCTCACCACTATGTCATAGGGCCACACTGTGGACTTTTCATGATGTTCCCACCCTCCCCACTTCATCACTGGGCTAATACTGATGGATTACTGAGCAAATGATGACCGAGTGAAGGCGGATGCTCCACAGACAGGATCAGTTTTTTGTGGGTTATTGTTCTGACGGATCAGAGGAAGGGCAAAATAATCAGTAACGTCAACACAATCTTACTGCTGACACCCTCTCCACTCTGTCAGGGCTCTACTTGTATAAGCGTTTAATAGAACAGGTTCTGTAGACATCTATGTGGAATCAGCTGACGATGGTGCAAAAGGAGTGCGCTTCTTCTTGACGCTAACATCGACCTGTAAGGCTAAATCCATACCTGAGTTATTTTTTCGGTTTTGGCCCTGTAACTGCCCAAACAGGTAAAGTGTGGAGTGATTCTAAGAGCGACGCCTGTCATCTGCATGTCATACTGATTCACAGTATTTTTTCACTACCCCAGCAGACTCCCTATGCGTGTTACTGCAAGGCACACTGTTCTACACCACTATAAAGGCTCTCTGCAGGCCGGAAATAACCGTTTTTTAACACGATTCGCAGTGAATAAATTTGGATCGGAGCAAATCTTTTCGAAAAATTTGGCGAACCAGCCGAATCTATTTTTTTTTTAATTCGCTCATCTTTAGTTAGGAGCACTTTAAACCTTTTTTATATTTTAATACATTTTATTTGACTATTTTTCATTTATTGTCCCACTATGGGGTTTTAATATGCAACTTCTGATCACTAATATAATACACTAATGCAATATTTCTGTAATACGGTATATTATGGTCTATCAGTGCTAAACTTAGAGGCAACCTATTAAACTATCTAAGTAAAACTTATTCCACACAATGTTATTAAATCAAAACAGTGGCCTAGCGTGGGGTGGACCAGGGGGATAGTCATACTGCCAGGGGGTGCTCAGCAGCCTGACGTGACTTTACATTAACTGCACTGATAACGCAAACCTTGCATCATAAGTGTAGTTCAGAGGCTTAGAAAGCTAAAGGATCGGTGATGACATCATTACAGATCCTGAACGGTATAAGAATAAAGGAACTGCACTGATATTGGTGTCATTCCTAGATTTGGTGGGTGCAGCTGCAGGACCTGGAATGAAGGTCCTTCACCCCCTGAATATAGAGGAACTGCAGGGTTGAGACTATAGGGTGGGCCATTTATATGGCTACACCTTAATAAAATGGGAATGGTTGGTGATATTAACTTCCTGTTTGTGGCACATTAGTATATGTGAGGGGGGAAACTTTTCAAGATGGGTGGTGACCATGGCGGCAATTTTGAAGTCGGACATTTTGAATCCAACTTTTGTTTTTTCAATAGGAAGAGGGTCATGTGACATCAAACTTATTGGGAATTTCACAAGAAAAACAATGGTGTGCTTGGTTTTAACGTAACTTTATTCTTTCATGAGTTATTTACAAGTTTCTCTTTGTTTACAGCCATTGACATGTCACCGAGGTTAACACGTGAGGAGCGGATAGAAATTGTGTTGATGTCTGGTGAACGCAGTAACCGGGTCATTGCAGCAGATTACAATGCAAGACACCCTACGAGACCACCCATCTCCCATGCTACAGTTAGCAAACTGCTTGCTAAGTTTCGTGAAACTGGTTCAGTGTTGGATTTGCCAAAATGTGGACGCATGAAATCTGTCTCTAATGAAGAAACATCAGTGGCTGTCCTAGCTTCATTCAGCAAGAGCCCACAGCGTAGCACTCGCCGCATGTCATTGGAGAGTGGCATTAGTCGAACATCCCTTCGGCGGATATTAGCTACTCACAAATGGCACCCTTACAAACTCCAGCTGCTGCAGCATCTCAACGAGGATGACCCAGATCGGCGCACTGAATTTTCAGAATGGGCAAAATAAAAATTGGAACAGGACCCTCAGTTTACGCAGAAGATTTTGTTCAGTGATGAGGCAAACTTATGTGAATGGTGAAGTTAAAAAACAAAACCACCGCTATTGGTCTGACACTAACCCACATTGGATAGATCCCTCCAAGACTGTTGGAACAAAAAAATTGATGGTATGGTGTGGTATATGGGGTACAAAGATAGTGGGGCCATTCTTCATCAATGGAAACCTCAAGGCCACTGGATATGCGAAATTGCTACATGATGATGTGTTTCCCTCTTTATGCACTGAAGCTGGCACGTTCCCTGAGTTTTTCCAGCAAGATGGTGCACCACCACATTATGGGTGTCAGGTCCGAGCATTCCTAGATGAACAGTTTCCTGGAAAGTGGATTAGTCATCGTGGGCCAGTTGAATGGCCACCAAGGTCTCCCAATCTGACCCCCTTAGACTTTTATCTTTGGGGTCATCTGAAGGCAATTGTCTATGCTGTGAAGATACGAGATGTGCAGCACCTGAAACTACGGATACTGGAAGCCTGTGCTAGCATTTCTCCTGCGGTGTTGCTATTAGTGTGTGAAGAGTGGGAGAAGAGGGTTGAATTGACAATCCAACACAATGGGCAGCACATTGAACACATTTTATAAGTGGTCAGAAACTTGTAAATAACTCATGAAAAAATAAAGTTACGTTAAAACCAAGCACACCATTGTTTTTCTTGTGAAATTCCCAATAAGTTTCATGTGTCACATGACCCTCTTCCTATTGAAAAAACAAAATGGCCGACTTCAAAATGGCCGCCATGGTCACCACCCATCTTGAAAAGTTTCCCCCCTCACATATACTAATGTGCCACAAACAGGAAGTTGATATCACCAACCATTCCCATTTTATTAAGGTGTATCCATATAAATGGCCCACCCTGTAGAATGGAGTGGGTAAAAGAAGGTCCTCACTCTGGAGTCAGTAAATGTAGTGGGTAAAAGGAGGTCTTCCCCTTTACTCTCCATGTGTCTTAACCCTGATAGTAACCTTAATGCTAACCCTAACACTACTACTAATACTAACCTTAACCCTAACAGTAACCTTAACCCTAATCCTGACTACAACCCCCAATACCTCATGTACCTCACACATAATGTATAATTGTCCACATATCTCTGTAGCTACTGTATCTATTATACCTCACACCTGACATATAGCATATATAGTAGTGTCCTGATATGCCAGGTACTACAAGGTATAATACATACAGTGTGTACAGATATATAGTAAATACAACAATGTACTGATATATCTGTACCCACTGCATCTATCTATCTATCTATCTATCTATCTATCTATCTATCTATCTATCTATCTATCTATCTATCTATCTATATCTATCTTTTCCATATCTATCTATCTCATATCTATCTATCTATCTATCTATCTATCTATCTTTTCCATATCTATCTATCTCTGTATCTATCGATCCCTCTTAGATTCATGACAGCACACCAGTGGTGTAGAAAACTTTTTTTGTGTAGTTGGGGTCTGCATCGAGAGCAGGTAGTGACGGGGTCCTGATGGGGGTGGCTGCAGGGTTAGCTTCTCGTCCCCATCTGGCAGGGATCTGAGGCAAAGGCTGCTGTAAATCATTAGGACATATTATCTTAATGAAATCTGAAATGACCCAGTGCACGATTACTGCCTCCCCGTCCGCCGCGCTATCTACACCCCCATTATGAACATTAATTGCAGCACACTCCTACTCGCTGGTACCGCCTAGGGGAACTGTGGGCATCCTTTCTGCAGAAAGGGCACAGCAGAGCCAGCGGCTGGAGGTTATTAGAAGCCGTGGTTTAAGGGGGGAACTACAACTTCCAAAATGCCCTGAAAGCCGGAGCACGGCGAGCCAGAGTGGTTGAAGGGCTGTTCATTCTGCACATCCTTATGAAATGCAGAAGACGGTCATGCAGGCTGGCTGGGAGGGAGCCCGCAGCCCGGATCAGGTCAGACAGGGAACGTTCGCTGGGGGGCGTGGGCCTGAGGGAGAACACAAGTGGGCGGGCCACAGGCCGCCTCAATGCCGGCCCACATTACCTAATAAACTGTCTGTGCAGAGTAGACATAGGGGACGGGGCCTTCCATGGGCTCCGGGCTCCCCTATGCCGCGGGCCCCATTGCAACGGCGTGGTCTGCCTATATTGGCAGTACGCCACTGCCTTGGGTACAGATATATAGTACATACAGCAGTGTACTGATATGTGGGGTATGAGGTCTAATTTATACCTCATTCTACCTGTGATGTCACACCTCCATTTACCCACTCCATTCAAGCTTCTACCAGACTAGATTGAAGTGGTTAAAAAGAAGATCCTTCTTCTGTAGTCAGTAATGCTACGCCACTGCATAAAGATCTAGTAATGCGGAAAACTCCGTCACCTGGCACCAGTCAGCATGAAATGTATCAACAAAAAAAATCACAGATTTGATTTTTTGTATAGACATGGGGTTAAGTGCAGTCTTTTACACCAAATACACAAGCAATCAGGCCCGCATTTTTGGGAATTTTTATTTAGGGGCCATGATTTAATATATATAAAATGTGCGGACAAGTTGCACCATTTTTGCAATTGAAAACTTTGGGTGCTGCGGCCTATTACCTTAATCTGTTTACCTGTATGCCATACACACATACCTCCCAACTTTTGATGGGCGATGATGGAAGAGGATGTGGACCAGGACGAGGAGGAGGAAGAGGGGTCATCTCTATCACTTTCAGGCCAGTCTTTTAGAAGTGGCTCAGAAAGAGGATTTTTGCAACAGCAGAGGCCAGGTACAAATTTGGCCAGCCAGGGCCCTTTATTGGAGGACGAGGAGGATGAGGAGGAGCATGGGGATGAAGCATGTTCACAGCGGGGTGGCATCCAACGCAGCTCGGGCCCATCACTGGTGCGTGGCTGGGGGGATACGGAGGACGCAGATGATACTCCTTCCACAGAGGACAGCTTGTCCTTACCTCTGGGCAGCCTGGCACACATGAGCGACTACATGCTGCAGTGCCTGCGCAACGACTGCAGAGTTGCCCACATTTTAACGTGTGCTGACTACTGGGTGGCCACCCTGCTGGATCCCCGTTACAAAGACAATGTGCCATCCTTAATTCCCTCACTGGAGCGTGATCGGAATATGCGTGACTACAGGCGCACGCTGGTAGACGCGCTCCTGAGATTATTCCCGACTGACACCGGGGGATAAGTGGAAGCACAAGGCGAAGTCAGGGGAGGAGGAAGAGGTCGCCAACGCAGCTGTGTCAGCGCCAGCACCTCAGAAGGCAGGGTTAGCATGGCTGACATGTGGAAAAGCTTTGTCACCTCGCCGCAACAACTTGCCCCAACTGCTGATATGGAGCGTGTTAGCAGGAGGCAGCATTTGAACAACATGGTGGAACAGTACCTGTGCACACGCCTACACGTACTAACTGATGGTTCTGCCCCATTCAACTTCTGGGTCTCCAAATTGTCCACATGGCCAGAGCTTGCCCTGTATGCCTTGGAGGTGCTGGCCTGCCCTGCAGCCAGTGTACTCTCTGAACGTGTATTTAGCACGGCAGGAGGCATCATTACAGACAGACGCAGACGTTCATTAAAATGAACCAGGCTTGGATCCCACAAGACTTGTCTGTACCTTGTGCAGAATAGACATTTATACCACCATCAAACATACATTCTTGTACTCAAGTCAAGTGCAATGATTCTTTGTTTTCTTTTTTTTTATTTGTCCCAATATTTTGGGGGCTACCTACCCCAATAAAAAAAAAAAAAAACATTGTTGGCTACCTGTTCCTCCTCCATTGCTGCCTCCACCTACAACACCACATTCACCGCCTCCTCAACCTCCGACTCCATATCCACCTCCTTCTCTGAGTTGCAGGTTAATAATTTGTAATTTTTTGTTATTTTATTTTAAGGCTACTTTCACACTAGCGTTCGGAGCGGGTCCGTCTGATGTTTCATCAGACGGACCCGCTCCTATAATGCAGACGTTTGCATCCGTTCAGAACGGATCCGTCTGCATTATAGTTTGAAAAAAAAACAAAGTCTGAAAGTAGCCTGAGCGGATCCATCCAGACTTTACATTGAAAGTCAATGGGGAACGGATCCGCTTGAAGATTGAGCCATATGGTGTCATCTTCAAGCGGATCCGTCCCCATTGACTTCTATTGTAAGTCTGGACGGATCCGCTCGCCTCCGCACGGCCAGGCGGACACCCGAACGCTGCAAGCAGCGTTCAGGTGTCCGCTCACTGAGCGGAGCGGAGGCTGAATGCTGCCAGACTGATGCATTCTCAGTGGATCCGCCTCCACTGAGAATGCATTAGGGCCGGACGGATGCGTTCGGGGCCGCTTGTGAGCCCCTTCAAACGGAGCCCACAAGCGGAGCCCCGAACGCTAGTGTGAAAGTAGCCTTAGTTATTTCCCTATCCACATTTGTTTGCAGAGCAGTTGCCATGCTCTTAAGCACATTTTACTGCCTTTTACATCCCTCTAGCCTTTTCAAGGACGATTTTAGAGCCATTTTAATGCAAATTTTAGTGCCCTAAATTGAAAAAATTCTTATTTTCAATTGTCGGGTGACATTTTACCATTTTTGGCGTATACAAACCCCTGCTGTGCCTGGTTGACAGGGGCCTAAATCTCTCAAAATCCTCTGTTCTATTGCTGGGTGACATGAACCCCCTTTGCCGTGAATGAACCCCTGCTGTGTCTGGGTGACATGGGCCTAAATCTATCAAAACCGTCTGTTCTATTGCTGGGTGACATGAACCCCCTTTTGCCGTGAATGAACCCCTTCTGTGCCTGGTTGACAGGGGCCTAAATCTAACAAAATCGTCTGTTTTATTGCTGGGTGACATGAACCCCCTTTTCCCGTGAATGAACCCCTTCTGTGCCTGGTTGACATGGGCCTAAATCTCTCAAAATCCTCTGTTCTATTGCTGGGTGACATGAACCTTTCTTTTGCCGTGAATGAACCCCTGCTGTGCCTGGGTGACAGGGGCCTAAATCTCTCAAAATCGTCTGTTCTATTGCTGGGTGACATGAACCCCCTTTTGCCGTGAATGAACCCCTGCTGTGCCTGGTTGACATGGGCCTAAATCTCTCAAAATCCTCTGTTCTATTGCTGGGTGACATGAACCTTTCTTTTGCCGTGAATGAACCCCTGCTGTGCCTGGGTGACAAGGGCCTAAATCTCTCAAAATCGTCTGTTCTATTGCTGGGTGACATGAACCCCCTTTTGCCGTGAATGAATCCCTGCTGTGCCTGGTTGACAGGGGCCTAAATCTAACAAAATCGTCTGTTTTATTGCTGGGTGACATGAACCCCCTTTTGCCGTGAATGAACCCCTGCTGTGCTTGGGTGACAGGGGCCTAAATCTCTCAATCCTCTGTTCTATTGCTGGGTGACATGAACCTTTCTTTTGCCGTGAATGAACCCCTGCTGTGCCTGGGTGACAGGGGCCTAAATCTCTCAAAATCGTCTGTTCTATTGCTGGGTGACATGAACCCCCTTTTCCCGTGAATGAATCCCTGCTGTGCCTGGGTGACAGGGGCCTAAATCTCTCAAAATCGTCTGTTCTATTGCTGGGTGACATGAACCCCCTTTTGCCGTGAATGAACCCCTGCTGTGCCTGGTTGACATGGGCCTAAATCTCTCAAAATCGTCTTTTCTATTGCTGGGTGACATGAACCCCCTTTTCCCGTGAATGAATCCCTGCTGTGCCTGGTTGACATGGGCCTAAATCTATCAAAATCGTCTGTTCTATTGCTGGGTGACATGAACACCCTTTTGCCGTGAATGAACCCCTGCTGTGCCTGAGTGACAGGGGCCTAAATCTCTCAAAATCGTCTGTTCTATTGCTGGGTGACATGAACCCTTCTTTTGCCGTGAATGAACCCCTGCTGTGCCTGGGTAACAGGGGCCTAAATCTCTCAAAATCCTCTGTTCTATTGCTGGGTGACATGAACCCTTCTTTTGCCGTGAATGAACCCCTGCTGTGCCTCGGTGACAGGGGCCTAAATCTCTCAAAATCGTCTTTTCTATTGCTGGGTGACATGAACCCCCTTTTTCCGTGAATGAACCCCTGCTGTGCCTGGTTGACAGGGGCCTAAATCTCTCAAAATCGTCTGTTCTATTGCTGGGTGACATGAACCCCCTTTTGCCGTGAATGAACCCCTGCTGTGCCTGGTTGACATGGGCCTAAATCTCTCAAAATCGTCTGTTCTATTGCTGGGTGACATGAACCCCCTTTTCCCGTGAATGAATCCCTGCTGTGCCTGGGTGACATGTGCCTAAATCTCTCAAAATCGTCTGTTCTATTGCTGGGTGACATGAACCCCCTTTTGCCGTGAATGAACCCCTGCTGTGCCTGGGTGACATGGGCCTAAATCTCTCAAAATCGTCTGTTCTATTGCTGGGTGACATGAACCCCCTTTTCCCGTGAGTGAACCCCTTGCTGTGCCTGGTTGACAGGGGCCTAAATCTCTCAAAATCATCTGTTCTATTGCTGGGTGACATGAACACCCTTTTGCCGTGAATGAACCCCTGCTGTGCCTGGGTTACAGGGGCCTAAATCTCTCAAAATCCTCTGTTCTGTTGCTGGGTGACATGAACCCCCTTTTTCCGTGAATGAACCCCTGCTGTGCCTGGGTGACAGGGGCCTAAATCTCTCAAAATCGTCTGTTCTATTGCTGGGTGACATGAACCCCCTTTTGCCGTGAATGAATCCCTGCTGTGCCTGGTTGACAGGGGCCTAAATCTAACAAAATCGTCTGTTTTATTGCTGGGTGACATGAACCCCCTTTTCCCGTGAATGAACCCCTTCTGTGCCTGGTTGACATGGGCCTAAATCTCTCAAAATCGTCTGTTCTATTGCTGGGTGACATGAACCCCCTTTTGCCGTGAATGAACCCCTGCTGTGCTTGGGTGACAGGGGCCTAAATCTCTCAATCCTCTGTTCTATTGCTGGGTGACATGAACCCCCTTTTGCCGTGAATGAACCCCTGCTGTGCCTGGTTGACATGGGCCTAAATCTCTCAAAATCCTCTGTTCTATTGCTGGGTGACATGAACCTTTCTTTTGCCGTGAATGAACCCCTGCTGTGCCTGAGTGACAGGGGCCTAAATCTCTCAAAATCGTCTGTTCTATTGCTGGGTGACATGAACCCCCTTTTTCCGTGAATGAACCCCTGCTGTGCCTGGGTGACAGGGGCCTAAATCTCTCAAAATCGTCTGTTCTATTGCTGGGTGACATGAACCCCCTTTTGCCGTGAATGAATCCCTGCTGTGCCTGGTTGACAGGGGCCTAAATCTAACAAAATCGTCTGTTTTATTGCTGGGTGACATGAACCCCCTTTTCCCGTGAATGAACCCCTTCTGTGCCTGGTTGACATGGGCCTAAATCTCTCAAAATCGTCTGTTCTATTGCTGGGTGACATGAACCCCCTTTTGCCGTGAATGAACCCCTGCTGTGCTTGGGTGACAGGGGCCTAAATCTCTCAATCCTCTGTTCTATTGCTGGGTGACATTAACCTTTCTTTTGCCGTGAATGAACCCCTGCTGTGCCTGGGTGACAGGGGCCTAAATCTCTCAAAATCCTCTGTTCTATTGCTGGGTGACATGAACCCCCTTTTGCCGTGAATGAACCCCTGCTGTGCTTGGGTGACAGGGGCCTAAATCTCTCAATCCTCTGTTCTATTGCTGGGTGACATGAACCCCCTTTTGCCGTGAATGAACCCCTGCTGTGCCTGGTTGACATGGGCCTAAATCTCTCAAAATCCTCTGTTCTATTGCTGGGTGACATGAACCTTTCTTTTGCCGTGAATGAACCCCTGCTGTGCCTGGGTGACAGGGGCCTAAATCTCTCAAAATCGTCTGTTCTATTGCTGGGTGACATGAACCCCCTTTTTCCGTGAATGAACCCCTGCTGTGCCTGGGTGACAGGGGCCTAAATCTCTCAAAATCGTCTGTTCTATTGCTGGGTGACATGAACCCCCTTTTGCCGTGAATGAATCCCTGCTGTGCCTGGTTGACAGGGGCCTAAATCTAACAAAATCGTCTGTTTTATTGCTGGGTGACATGAACCCCCTTTTCCCGTGAATGAACCCCTTCTGTGCCTGGTTGACATGGGCCTAAATCTCTCAAAATCGTCTGTTCTATTGCTGGGTGACATGAACCCCCTTTTGCCGTGAATGAACCCCTGCTGTGCTTGGGTGACAGGGGCCTAAATCTCTCAAAATCGTCTTTTCTATTGCTGGGTGACATGAACACCCTTTTCCCGTGAGTGAACCCCTTGCTGTGCCTGGTTGACAGGGGCCTAAATCTCTCAAAATCGTTTGTTCTATTGCTGGGTGACATGAACACCCTTTTGCCGTGAATGAACCCCTGCTGTGCCTGAGTGACAGGGGCCTAAATCTCTCAAAATCGTCTGTTCTATTGCTGGGTGACATGAACCCTTCTTTTGCCGTGAATGAACCCCTGCTGTGCCTGGGTGACATGGGCCTAAATCTCTCAAAATCCTCTGTTCTATTGCTGGGTGACATGAACCCTTCTTTTGCCGTGAATGAACCCCTGCTGTGCCTGGGTGACAGGGGCCTAAATCTCTCAAAATCGTCTGTTCTAATGCTGGGTGACATGAACATCCTTTTGCCGTGAATGAACCCCTGCTGTGCCTGGTTGACAGGGGCCTAAATCTCTCAAAATCGTCTTTTCTATTGCTGGGTGACATGAACCCCCTTTTTCCGTGAATGAACCCCTTCTGTGCCTGGTTGACAGGGGCCTAAATCTCTCAAAATCGTCTGTTCTATTGCTGGGTGACATGAACCCCCTTTTCCCGTGAATGAATCCCTGCTGTGCCTGGGTGACATGTGCCTAAATCTCTCAAAATCGTCTGTTCTATTGCTGGGTGACATGAACCCCCTTTTGCCGTGAATGAACCCCTGCTGTGCCTGGGTGACATGGGCCTAAATCTCTCAAAATCGTCTGTTCTATTGCTGGGTGACATGAACCCCCTTTTCCCGTGAATGAATCCCTGCTGTGCCTGGGTGACATGTGCCTAAATCTCTCAAAATCGTCTGTTCTATTGCTGGGTGACATGAACCCCCTTTTGCCGTGAATGAACCCCTGCTGTGCCTGGGTGACATGGGCCTAAATCTCTCAAAATCATCTGTTCTATTGCTGGGTGACATGAACACCCTTTTGCCGTGAATGAACCCCTGCTGTGCCTGGGTTACAGGGGCCTAAATCTCTCAAAATCCTCTGTTCTGTTGCTGGGTGACAAGAACCCCCTTTTGCCGTAAATGAACCCCTGCTGTGCCTGGTTGACATGGGCCTAAATCTCTCAAAATCGTCTGTTCTGTTGCTGGGTGACATGAACCCCCTTTTGCCGTGAATGAACCCCTGCTGTGCCTGGTTGACATGGGCCTAAATCTATTAAAATCGTCTGTTCTATTGCTGGGTGACATGAACCCCCTTTTTCCGTGAATGAACCCCTGCTGTGGCTTGTTGACATGGGCCTAAATCTCTCAAAATCGTCTGTTCTATTGCTGGGTGACATGAACCCCCTTTTGCTGTGAATGAACCCCTGCTGTGCCTGGGTGACAGGGGCCTAAATCTCTCAAAATCGTCTGTTCTATTGCTGGGTGACATGAACCCCCTTTTGCCGTGAATGAACCCCTGCTGTGCATGGGTGACAGGGGCCTAAATCTCTCAAAATCGTCTGTTCTATTGCTGGGTGACATGAACCCCCTTTTGCCGTGAATGAACCCCTGCTGTGCCTGGGTGACAGGGGCCTAAATCTCTCAAAATCCTCTGTTCTATTGCTGGGTGACATGAACCCCCTTTTGCCGTGAATGAACCCCTGCTCTGCATTGCTGACAGGGAACTAAATTTAGTGAAAACATCTGTTACTGATCGGAAGATGTGCGACTACAAGCGCACGCTGCTGATGGCATTCCCACCTGACAGCGGGGTCACAGTGGAAGCACAAGACGAAGGCAGAGGAGGAGGAAGAAGTCGCCAACGCAGCTGGGGCACTGCCAGCACCTGAGAAGGCAGGGTTAGCATGGCCCAAATGTGGAAAAGTTTTGTCAGCCTTGGATGTGCTGACCTGCCCTGCAGCCAGTGTACAGTCGTGGCCAAGTTTTGAGAATGACACAAATATTTGTTTTTACAAAGTTTGCTGCTAAACTGCTTTTAGAACTTTGTTTTAGTTGTTTCTGTAGTGAAATATAATTACACGCACTTCATACGTTTCAAAGGCTTTTATCGACAATTACATGTCATTTATGCAAAGAGTCAGTATTTGCAGTGTTGGCACTTCTTTTTCAGGACCTCTGCAATTTGACTGGGCATGCTCTTAATCAACTTCTGGGCCAATTCCTGACTGATAGCAACCCATTCTTTCATAATCACTTCTTGGAGTTTGTCAGAATTATTGGGTTTTTGTTTGTCCACCCGCCTCTTGAGGATTGACCACAAGTTCTCAATGGGATTAAGATCTGGGGAGTTTCCAGGCTGGCCTTCTTTGCTGGCTTTCTTGACACCAGGCCATCTTCCAAAAGTCTTCGCCTCACTGTGCGCGCAGATGCGCTCACACCTGCCTGCTGCCATTCCTGAGCAAGCTCTGCACTGGTGGCACTCCGATCCAGCAGCTGAATCCTCTTTAGGAGACGATCCTGGCGCTTGCTGGACTTCTTGGACGCCCTGAAGCCTTCTTAACAAGAATTGAACCTTTTTCCTTGAAGTTCTTGATGATCCTATAAATTGTTGATTGAGGTGCAATCTTAGTAGCCACAATATCCTTGCCTGTGAAGCCATTTTTATGCAACGCAATGATGGCTGCACGCGTTTCTTTGCAGGTCACCATGGTTAACAATGGAAGAACAATGATTTCAAGCATCACCCTCCTTTTAACATGTCAAGTCTGCCATTTTAACCCAATCAGCCTACATAATGATCTCCAGCCTTGTGCTCGTCAACATTCTCACCTGAGTTAACAAGACGATTACTGAAATGATCTCAGCAGGTCCTTTAATGACAGCAATGAAATGCAGTGGAAAGTTTTTTTTGGGATTAAGTTAATTTTCATGGCAAAGAAGGACTATGCAATTCATCTGATCACTCTTCATAACAGTCTGGAGTATATGCAAATTGCTATTATAAAAACTTAAGCAGCAACTTTTTCAATTTCCAATATTTATGTAATGCTCAAATCTTTTGGCCACGACTGTATAGTGTGAACGTGTGTTTAGTACGGCAGAGAGCATTATCACAGGCCGCAGCCAATGTGGACAAGCTTACGTTTATTAACCACTTCAGCCCCCAGTGCTTAAACACCCTGAAAGACCAGGCCACTTTTTACACTTCTGACCTACACTATTTTCACCGTTTATTGCTCGGTCATGCAACTTACCACCCAAATGAATTTTACCTCCTTTTCTTCTCACTAATAGAGCTTTCATTTGGTGGTATTTCATTGCTGCTGACATTTTTACTTTTTTTGTTATTAATCGAAATTTAACGATTTTTTTGCAAAAAAATGACATTTTTCACTTTCAGTTGTAAAATTTTGCAAAAAAAACGACATCCATATAGAAATTTTGCTCTAAATTTATAGTTCTACATGTCTTTGATAAAAAAAAAATGTTTGGGTAAAAAAAAAATGGTTTGGGTAAAAGTTATAGCGTTTACAAACTATGGTACAAAAATGTGAATTTCCGCTTTTTGAAGCAGCTCTGACTTTCTGAGCACCTGTCATGTTTCCTGAGGTTCTACAATGCCCAGACAGTACAAACACCCCACAAATGACCCCATTTCTGAAAGTACACACCCTAAGGTATTCGCTGATGGGCATAGTGAGTTCATAGAACTTTTTATTTTTTGTCACAAGTTAGCGGAAAATGATGATTTTATTTATTTTTTTTTTTTTTCTTACAAAGTCTCATATTCCACTAACTTGTGACAAAAAATAAAAAGTTCTATGAACTCACTATGCCCATCAGCGAATACCTTGGGGTCTCTTCTTTCCAAAATGGGGTCACTTGTGGGGTAGTTATACTGCCCTGGCATTCTAGGGGCCCAAATGTGTGGTAAGGAGTTTGAAATCAAATTCTGTAAAAAATGACCTGTGAAATCCGAAAGGTGCTCTTTGGAATATGGGCCCCTTTGTCCACCTAGGCTGCAAAAAAGTGTCACACATCTGGTATCTCCGTACTCAGGAGAAGGTGGGGAATGTGTTTTGGGGTGTCATTTTATATATACCCATGCTGGGTGAGAGAAATATCTTGGCAAAAGACAACTTTTCCCATTTTTTTATACAAAGTTGTCATTTGACCAAGATATTTATCTCACCCAGCATGGGTATATGTAAAAAGACACCCCAAAACACATTCCTCAACTTCTCCTGAGTACGGGGATACCAGATGTGTGACACTTTTTTGCAGCTTAGGTGGGCAAAGGGGCCCATATTCCAAAGAGCACCTTTCGGATTTCACTCCTCATTTTTTCCTGAATTTGATTTCAAACTCCTTACCACACATTTGGGCCCCTAGAATACCAGGGCAGTATAACTACCCCACAAGTGACCCCATTTTGGAAAGAAGACACCCCAAGGTATTCCGTGAGGGGCATGGCGAGTTCCTAGAATTTTTTATTTTTTGTCACAAGTTAGTGGAAAATGATGATTTTTTTTTTTATTTTTTTTTTCATACAAAGTCTCATATTCCACAAACTTGTGACAAAAAATAAAAACTTCCATGAACTCACTATGCCCATCAGCGAATACCTTGGGGTCTCTTCTTTCCAAAATGGGGTCACTTGTGGGGTAGTTATACTGCCCTGGCATTCTAGGGGTCCAAATGTGTGGTAAGTAGGTAAATGACCTGTGAAATCCGAAAGGTGCTCTTTGGAATGTGGGCCCCTTTGCCCACCTAGGCTGCAAAAAAGTGTCACACATCTGGTATCTCTGTATTCAGGAGAAGTTGAGGAATGTGTTTTGGGGTGTCTTTTTACATATACCCATGCTGGGTGAGATAAATATCTTGGTCAAATGCCAACTTTGTATAAAAAAATGGGAAAAGTTGTCTTTTGCCAAGATATTTCTCTCACCCAGCATGGGTATATGTAAAATGACACCCCAAAACACATTCCCCAACTTCTCCCGATTACGGAGATACCAGATGTGTGACACTTTTTTGCAGCCTAGGTGGGCAAAGGGGCCCATATTCAAAAGAGCACCTTTCGGATTTCACTGGTCATTTTTTACAGAATTTGATTTCAAACTCCTTACCACACATTTGGGCCCCTAGAATGCCAGGGCAGTATAACTACCCCACAAGTGACCCCATTTTGGAAAGAAGAGACCCCAAGGTATTCGCTGATGGGCATAGTGAGTTCATGGAACTTTTTATTTTTTGTCACAAGTTAATGGAATATGAGACTTTGTATGAAAAAAAAAAAAAAAAAAAAAATAAGCATTTTCCACTAACTTGTGACAAAAAATAAAAAATTCTAGGAACTCGCCATGCCCCTCAGGGAATACCTTGGGGTGTCTTCTTTCCAAAATGGGGTCACTTGTGGGGTAGTTATACTGCCCTGGCATTTTCCAGGGGCCCTAATGTGTGGTAAGTAGGTAAATGACCTGTGAAATCCTAAAGGTGCTCTTTGGAATATGGGCCCCTTTGCCCACCTAGGCTGCAAAAAAGTGTCACACATGTGGTATCGCCGTATTCAGGAGAAGTTGGGGAATGTGTTTTGGGGTGTCATTTTACATATACCCATGCTGGGTGAGAGAAATATCTTGGCAAAAGACAACTTTTCCCATTTTTTTATACAAAGTTGGCATTTGACCAAGATATTTCTCTCACCCAGCATGGGTATATGTAAAATGACACCCCAAAACACATTCCCCAACTTCTCCTGAGTACGGCGATACCAGATGTGTGACACTTTTTTGCAGCCTAGATGCGCAAAGGTGCCCAAATTCCTTTTAGGAGGGCATTTTTAGACATTTGGATACCAGACTTCTTCTCACGCTTTGGGGCCCCTAGAATGCCAGGGCAGTATAAATACCCCACATGTGACCCCATTTTGGAAAGAAGACACCCCAAGGTATTCAATGAGGGGCATGGCGAGTTCATAGAAATTTTTTTTTTTTGGCACAAGTTAGCGGAAATTGATATTTTTAATTTTTTTCTCACAAAGTCTCCCGTTCCGCTAACTTGGGACAAAAATTTCAATCTTTCATGGACTCAATATGCCCCTCACGGAATACCTGGGGGTGTCTTCTTTCCGAAATGGGGTCACATGTGGGGTATTTATACTGCCCTGGCATTCTAGGGGCCCTAAAGCGTGAGAAGAAGTCTGGAATATAAATGTCTAAAAAATTTTACGCATTTGGATTCCGTGAGGGGTATGGTGAGTTCATGTGAGATTTTATTTTTTGACACAAGTTAGTGGAATATGAGACTTTGTAAGAAAAAAAAAAAAAAATTCCGCTAACTTGGGCCAAAAAAATATCTGAATGGAGCCTTACAGAGGGGTGATCAATGACAGGGGGGTTGATCAATGACAGGGGGGTTGATCAATGACAGGGGGGTTGATCAATGACAGGGGGGTTGATCAGGGAGTCTATATGGGGTGATCACCACAGTCATTGATCACGCCCCTGTAAGGCTTCATTCAGACGTCCGGATGCGTTTTGCGGATCCGATCCATCTATCAGTGGATCCGTAAAAATCATGCGGACGTCTGAATGGAGCTTTACAGGGGGGTAATCAATGACAGGGGGGTAATCAATGACAGGGGGGTGATCAGGGAGTCTATATGGGGTGATCACCACAGTCATTGATCACGCCCCTGTAAGGCTTCATTCAGACGTCCGGATGCGTTTTGCGGATCCGATCCATCTATCAGTGCATCCGTAAAAATCATGCGGACATCTGAATGGAGCTTTACAGGGGGGTAATCAATGACAGGGGGGTGATCAGGGAGTCTATATGGGGTGATCACCACAGTCATTGATCATGCCCCTGTAAGGCTTCATTCAGACGTCCGGATGCGTTTTGCGGATCGGATCCATCTATCAGTGCATCCGTAAAAATCATGCGGACATCTGAATGGAGCTTTACAGGGGGGTGATCAATGACAGGGGGGTGATCAGGGAGTCTATATGGGGTGATCACCACAGTCATTGATCATGCCCCTGTAAGGCTTCATTCAGACGTCCGGATGCGTTTTGCGGATCGGATCCATCTATCAGTGCATCCGTAAAAATCATGCGGACATCTGAATGGAGCTTTACAGGGGGGTGATCAGGGAGTCTATATGGGGTGATCACCACAGTCATTGATCATGCCCCTGTAAGGCTTCATTCAGACGTCCGGATGCGTTTTGCGGATCGGATCCATCTATCAGTGCATCCGTAAAAATCATGCGGACATCTGAATGGAGCTTTACAGGGGGGTGATCAGGGAGTCTATATGGGGTGATCACCACAGTCATTGATCACGCCCCTGTAAGGCTTCATTCAGACGTCCGGATGCGTTTTGCGGATCCGATCTATCTATCAGTGGATCCGTAAAAATAATGCGGACATCTGAATGGAGCTATACAGGGGGTTGATCAATGACAGGGGTGTAATCAATGACAGGGGGGGTGATCAGGGAGTCTATATGGGGTGATAACCACAGTCATTGATCACGCCCCTGTAAGGCTTCATTCAGACGTCCGGATGCGTTTTGCGGATCCGATCCATCTATCAGTGGATCCGTAAAAATCATGCGGACATCTGAATGGAGCTTTACAGGGGGGTAATCAATGACAGGGGGGTAATCAATGACAGGGGGGTGATCAGGGAGTCTATATGGGGTGATCAGGGGTGATCAGGGGCTAATAAGGGGTTAATAAGTGACGGGGGGGGGGGGGTGTAGTGTAGTGTAGTGGTGCTTGGTGGGACTTTACTGAGCTACCTGTGTCCTCTGGTGGTCGATCCAAACAAATGGGACCACCAGAGGACCAGGTAGCAGGTATATTAGACGCTGTTATCAAAACAGCGTCTAATATACCTGTTAGGGGTTAAAAAAAACACATCCCCAGCCTGCCAGCGAACGATCGCCGCTGGCAGGCTGGAGATCAACTCTCTTACCTTCCGTTCCTGTGAGCGCGCGCGCCTGTGTGCGCGCGTTCACAGGAAATCTCGGCCATCGCGAGATGACGCATATATGCGTGACTCTGCGCAGGGCTGCCACCTCCGGAACGCGATCCTGCGTTAGGCGGTCCGGAGGTGGTTAAAATGAACCAGGCATGGATCCCACAGGACTTGTCCGTACCTTGTGCAGAATAGACATTTATACCAGCCTCAACCATTCATTCTTGTACTCAAGTGCACTGGCTTTGAAAAAACACCCATTTTTGGCAATAACCTTCATTTTGGGTCTCTGCCGCATTAGTCAGTGTGAAATTTAAGCTAGAAATACAGCTATAATTTTCTGGGTTTTAAAAAACTCCCTTTTTGGGCAAAATACACAATTTTACTGCCATTGCTGCATCTGCAGGTGTTAAATTCAAGCGTTATATACAGCTGTCATATTCTGTTAGTTAAAAAACACCCTTTTTGGGCAAAATACTTAATATTGCAGCCCTTGCTGCATCTGTTATTGATAAAAACAAGTTTAAATACATCAATAATTATGTTGCTTAGAAAAAACACCTATTTTTGGAAATAACCTTCATTTTGTAGCCCTTGCTGCATCTGTGATAGTTAAAAACAAGTTTGAAATACTACAATCATTTTCTGGCTTTGAAAAAACACCCATTTTTGGCAATGATCCTTCATTTTGGGCCTCTGCCGCATTAGTTAGTGTGCAATTTAAGCTATAAATACAGCTATAATTTTCGGGGTTTTAAAAAACACTCTTTTTGGGCAAAATGCACAATTTTACAGCCCTTGCTGCATCTGCACGTGCGAAATTCAAGCGTTATATACTGCTGTCATATTCTCTTATTAACCCCTTAGTGACCACTAATATGCCTTATTACTGACGTAAACAAAGGGTGTTTTAGCTAAACAGCAGGCTTTAATCAAATTACATGTACCCAAAATGATGCATTAAAATCTATAACTTGTCCTGCAAAAAATAAGACCCCATACAAGTACATTGATGAAAAAAACTAAAAAGTTCTAGCTCTTGGAATGCGATAAAAAAAAATGTACATGGTCCCTAAGGGGTTGAAAAACACCCATTTTGGGCAAAAATATTAATTTTGCTGCATATGTCATTGTGAGATACACCCTTTAGATACTATGGTTCTATTCTGCTATTAGCAAAACACAAATTTTGGGCAAAAATCTTTAATTGCAACCTAGTCTGGATCTGTACGTGTGAGATACACCCTTTACATACTGTCGTTCTATTCTGCTATTAATAGAACACCCATTTTGGGCAAAAAACTTTAATTGCGGCCTAGTCTATATCTGTACGTGTGAGATACACCCTTTAGATACTTTGGTTCTATTCTGCTATTAATAAAACACCCAGAAATATGAGGAGAGCGTCAAATAAGGGACATGGCCCAGGTCATGGTGCTGCTGGTGGAGCTCCTGTTGCAGGGAGAGGACGTGGTCGATCTGTGCCAGCTACACGCACAAGTGAAACCCCTTCCTCAGGTGCGAGTAGGCGACAGAACCTGCAGCGGTATTTGGTCGGGCCTAATGCGGCTCTACGAAAGGTGAGGCCAGAAAAAATACAGGCGATAGTAGATTGGGTTGCTGACAGTGCCTCCAGTTCCTTCACATTGTCTCCCACCCAGTCTCCTGCTGAAAGATCAGAGTTGGCACCTGCAGCTGATGTCCATCAGTCTTTCACCTCACCCCCTTGCAAAGCAGCCAAGCAGTCTGAGCCCCAAGTCAGGCAGCAGTCTCTTCTGCTTTTTGATGACTGTTAGCAGGGTTTCCCAGGGCCATCCAACTATCCCTGCCCCAGAAGTGAAAGAGATTGAGTTCACCAATGCCCAACCACTTTTGTTTCAAGATGAGTACATGGGAGGACCATCGCAGCACTTCTTGGATGATGACGAAACACAGGTGCCAACTGCTGGGGCTTTCAAAAGTGTGTAGACTGACAAGGAGGGCAGGGGTGAAGACTGGGTGCAAGATGATGTAGAGGACGATGAGGTCCTCAACCCTACATGGAATCAAAGTCATGCTAGTGACCTGTGTACTTCGGAGGAAGAGGCGGTGGTCACACAGAGCCACCAGCACAGTAGAAGAGGGAGCAGGGTGCAAAAGCGGAGCGGCCGTCCCCTAGACAGTATGCCTGCTACTGCCCACCGCAGCAAGGGACCGAGCACACCAAAGTCAGCTCCAAGGAGTTCCCTGGCGTGGCAGTTCTTCAGACAATGTGCTGACGACAAGACACGAGTGGTTTTCACGCTGTGCAATCAGAGCCTGAAGCGAGGCATAAACGTTCTCAACCTGAGCACAACCTGCATGACCAGGCATCTAAGTGCAAAGCACGAGCTTCAGTGGAGCAGACACCTCAAAAACCAAGAAAGGTCTCTGGCTCCTCCTGCTTCCTCTTCTGCTGCAGTCTCGGCCTCTTCATCCACCTCTGGAGCGACAGTGCCACCTGCCACCCCGCAAACAGAGGATCTGCCAGCAACACCACCATCTGGGTCACCAAGCATCTCCACAATGTCCCATGGAAGCGTTCAGCTCTCCATCTCCCAAACACTGGAGCGGAAGAGGAAGTACCCCCCCCCTACCCACCCGCGATCCCTGGCCCTGAATGCCAGCATTTCTAAATTACTGGCCTTTGAAATGCTGTCATTCTGTCTGGTAGACACAGAGAGTTTTAAAGGCCTTATGGCTGTGGCTGTCCCACAGTACGTCGTGCCCAGCCGCCACTACTTTTCCATGCGAGCCATCCCTTCCCTGCACAACCAAGTGGGGGACAAAATCAGGTGTGCACTGCGCAATCCCATCTGTGGCAAGGTGCACCTCACTACGGATTCATGGACCAGTAAGCACGGTCAGGGACGTCATATCTCCATAACAGCACACTGGGTAAATGCAGTGGTGGCTTGGCCTGAGGGGGATAACAGTTTGCCGCATGTCCTTCCACCACCGAGGATTGCAGGGTGCTTCAGTTTGCCTCCTGTTGCTTCCTCCTCCTACTCCGCTTCCTCATCCTCTACCGCCTCCTCATCCGGTCAGCGTAACACCTTCACCAGCAACTTCAGCACAGCCAGGGGTAAACGACAGCAGGCAGTTTTAAAACTTATTTGTTTGGGGGACAAACCCCACACCGCGCAGGAGCTGTGGACGGGACTTGAACAACAGACCGATGAGCGGTTTGACGCACATCCCTTGCCTGGCGCATGTGCTGAATTTGGTGGTGCAGAGATTCCTTAAAAATGACCCCGATATGTCAGAGCTGCTGCATAAAGTGCAGGCCGTCTGTGAGCGCTTTCGGCGTTCTCACCCTGCTGCTGCTCGCCTGTCAGCGCTGCAGCGTAGCTTCGGCCTTCCCGCTCACCGCCTCATATGCGACGTGCCCACAAGGTGGAACTCCACCTTGCACATGCTGGAGAGACTGTGCGAGCAGCAGCAGGCGATAGTGAAGTTTCATCTGCAGCACGCAAGGGTGAGTCGCTCTGCGGAACAGCACCACTTCACCACCAATGACTGCTCCTCCATGCGAGACCTGTGTTCCTTGTTGCGCTCTTTCGAGTACTCCACCAATATGGCCAGTGCCGATAACGCCGTTCTCAGCGTTACTATCCCACTTCTATGCCTCCTTGAAAAAACGCTGCTGGCGATGATGGAAGAGGATGTGGCACAGGAGGAGGAGGAGGAGGAAGAGGGATAATTTCGTAGGGTTTCCGGCCAGTCATTTATAAGTGGCTCCGAGGGTGGGTTCCTGCACCCACAAACGGCAGGTACACAATTGTCCAGCCAGGGCACAGTTTTCTGGAGGATGGCGAGGTGGAGGAGGAGGAGATGGAGGAGGAGGAACCTTGTTCACAGCAGGGTGGCACCCAGACCAGCTCATGGCCATCACTGGTGCATGGCTGGGGGGATACAGAGGACATAGACGATACACCTCCCACAGAGGACAGCTTTTCGTTGCCTCTGGGCAGCCGGGCACACATGAGTGATTACATGCTGCAGTGTCTCCGCAACGACCGCCGAGTTGCCCACATTCTAACTTGTGCTGATTACTGGGTGGCCACGCTGCTGGATCCCCTTTACAAGGACAACGTACCATCCTTAATTCCGTCACTGGAGTGTGATCGTAAGATGCGCGAGTGCAAGCGCACGCTGGTAGATGCGCTGCTGGTGGCATTCCCACCTGATAGCGGGGGCACAGTGGAAGCACAAGGTGAAGGCAGAGGAGGAGAAAGAGGTCGCCAACGCAGCTGGGGCACCGCCAGCACCTCAGAAGGCAGGTTTAGCATGGCCTAAATGTGGAAAAGCTTTGTCAGCACGCCACAACAACCAGCACCACCAGCTGATATGGAACATCTTAGCAGGAGGTAGCATTTCACCAACATGGTGGAGCAGTATGTGTGTACACGCCTACCGTACTGAATGACGGGTCTGCCCCCTTCAACTTCTAGGTATCCAAATTGGGCACATGGCCTGAGCTTGCCCTTTTCGCCTTGGAGGTGCTGGCCTGCCCTGCAGCCAGTGTATTATCTGAACGTGTGTTTAGCACGGCAGGGGGCATTATTACAGACAAGTGCAGCCGCCTGTCCACAGCCAATGTGGAGAAGCTCACGTTCATTAAAATGAACCAGGCATGGATCCCACAGGAGTTGTCTGTACCTTGTGCAGAATAGACATGTATACCGGCCTTAACCAGCCATTGTTATACTACAGCGCAATTGCTCATTCTTGTATTTTGGATATTTCACACTCTTTTGAAGTGTACCCTAATATAAAATATTAAAACCAAAAACCAGTGTTGGCTACCTCATCCTCCTCCACCGCTGCTTCCACCTACACCGCTACGTCCTCCTTAAACTCTTACTCCATATGGACCTCCACCTCATAAATCAAGTATTTTTTTATTTATTTGTACGTATTTTATTTTATGCCATTTCACTAATTTGTCTATTACATTTTCGGGTGAAATTCACCAATTTTTGGGTGTGATATACCACTGCTATACCTAGTAGACAGGTAAAGAAATTTCACTAAATTGTCTGTTACATTTTCGGGTGAAATTCACCAATTTTTGGGTGTGATATACCACTGCTATACCTAGTAGACAGGCAAAAAAAAAATCACTAATTTGTCTGTTACATTTTTGGGTTTAATTCAGCATTTATTGGGTGTGATATACCACTGCTATACCTAGTAGACAGGTAAAAAAAAATCACTAATTTGTCTGTTACATTTTCGGGTGAAATTCACCAATTTACCTAGTTGACAGCTTAATAAATTTCACAAATTTTTCTTTTACATTTTCGGGTGACATAAATTATTTTTTTGCTGTGATAGACCCCTTCTCTACCTAGTAGACAGATTAATACATTTCATTAGTTTTTCTGTTACATTCCTTGGGTTGACATTTAAAAATTTTTGACGTGAATAAACCCCTGCTCTGCATAGGTGACAGGGACTGTAATTTAAAAAAATAATCTGTTCCATTAGTGGGTGACATTAACCCATTTCTGGGGATGAAAAAACCCTACTCTGCATAGGTGACAGGGACTTAAATTTCGAAAATTCGTCTTTAATTGGCCCTTTTCTTCGATCCTTCTGCTTTAATAACTTTTCCCATATTTCCGCTCGATCAAAATTAAATGTCATCCATTTATCTCCCTTGGATGTGGTCTCTCTTTCTCACGCTCCCTCTCCGGCGTGGAACCCTGATTCGCCGATAACCGTGATCAACATGGTGACAGGGACTTAAATTTCTAAAATTCGTCTTTAATTGTCCCTTTCCTTCGATCCTTCAGCTTTAATAATTTGTCCCATATTTCCGCTTCATCCCATTGCAGCCATTGACCTCCCTTGGATGAGGTATCCCTTTCTCACGCTCCCTCTCTGGCGTGGAACCCTGATTCGCCGATAACTGTGATCAACATGGTAGGCTCAGAAAAGAACATCGAAAGTTGATAGAGAAGATATCCAAATGGATGGTGGATGTCACGGGGGCATCTCTGCATACGTGACAGGAACATAAATTTCCAAAAAATCATCATTTTCAGGTGACATTTTACCAATTTTGCCAGATAGAAACCCCTGCTCTGCATAGGTGACAGGGAATTAAATTTGAGAAATTGTTGCGCGCCACCTCCTTTCATTCAATGCTTAAACTTTAACAAGTTGTCCCACATTTGCGCTTCAATAGTTTGTCCCACATTTCCACTCTATCATATTTTATTTGAAACAATTAACCTCCCTTGGATGTGGTCTCTCTTTCTCTCGCTCCCTCTCCGGCGTGGAACCCTGATTCACCGATAACCGTGATCAACATGGGAGGCTCATAAATGAACATCCAAAGTTGATAGAGAAGATATCTAAATGGATGGTGGACGTCACAGGGAAGTGCGATCAGGCAGAAGTTATCTAGAGTCAACAAAGCGGTAGCAGGGCCTCTCCTGGCTAACATTTCCAAATCCTAAATACCCCAGTGACATTCCCTATAATTTTTTTATTAATCATTCCAATAACAGGGCATCTTAAGAGTCCTGTATTGTTATTTATCATCACTACCTCCCCGAGTCGCGAGTGGGTAATTGCCGCGCGCCCCCTCCTTAACTTGGAAGCTTATGCTTCAATACTTTGTCCCACATTTCCGCTCAATTACATTTAATTTCATCCATTGACCTCCCTTAGATGTGGTATCCCTTTCTCAGGCTCCCTCTCCGGCCTAGGACCCTGATTCCCCGCCAACCCAGCCACCATGGTAAGTGCATAAAAGAAGATCGAAAGTTGATAAAGAAGATATCCAATTGGATTGTGGACATCACGGGGACGTGCGACATGGTGGAGCAGTATGTGTGCACAGGCCTACACATACTGAATGATGGGTCTGCCCCCTTCAACTTCTGGGTCTCCAAATTGGGCACATGGCCTGAGCTTGCCCTTTATGCCTTGGAGGTGCTGGCCTGCACTGCAGCCAGTGTATTGTCTGAACGTGTGTTTAGCACCACTGGAGGGGGTTATCACAGGTTGTATTTCCCAATGTTTTGGGGTGTACCCTAATTTAAAAAAATAAATTAAAATTTAAAACCAAAAAGCAGTGTAGGCTACCACCTCCTACTCCACCGCCGCTTCCACCTACACCGCCACACCCACAGCTTCTGCAACCTCCAACTCCATATGGAACTCGTCCTCCTAGATCCATATTTTTTTTTTTAACGTATTTTATGTTATTTAAAGTCATTTCCCTATCCACATTTGTTTGCATAGCACTTGCCATGCTCTTAACCACATTTTGATGCCATTTGCAGCCCTCTAGCCCTTTCCATGACATTTTTACAGCCATTTTAGTGCTCAAAAGTTCGGGTCCCCATTGACTTCAACGGGGTTCGGTTCGGGGTTAAGTTCGGGTCCCGAACTCGAACTTTTTTGTGAAGTTTGGCCGAACCCGTCGAACCCGAACATCCAGGTGTCCGCTCAACTCTAGCTATAAGTAATATTAGGACGGAATTGGTTATGTTGAGAACTTGGCTTGGAGGGGAGAGGGCTCTGGAACATTTGTAACACCCCAGAGCTGTGTTACTACACGCCTCTACCCCGCTACTATCTTCTAAGAGCCTTTATACTGTCATCACATGTGATTTTGCTCATGTCTTCCACAAATGTGCATATAAAACCTATTAAATGTAATTGTTTCTGCAATTTTCCTTGTTACCAGTAGGTGGCAGCAACACATTGGCAAGTACAAGTCCCAGTTTAGTGAATCTAAGCTGGAATGGATTATTCCAGCTTAGCTTCCCCTCTGTGAGAGAGTGGGCAGTTCCCACATCCTGCAGAATGGGTAGAGAAGGAAGTTAGAGTAAGTGTAGCCTCCCTCTGCTAGGGGAAGGCTGTGTGATAGCGTTCAGGAGTTCCCCCTGCATAGGGAAGACTGCAAGGACCTAGTCTCGGCTGAGACTTAGCCATATTCCCAGTCCGAGCACCTTCTGCTCAGATGGATGAGGAAAGCAGAAATCCACAAACAACCTCCAGAATTCCAGGAAGAAAGCATCCCCTGATAATCCATCTGTGAGTTAAGTCCAGTGCCTAGGATAAGCCTATTCCTCCTCAGTCAGTCTGTCCCCACACAGCAGAAGTTACCTTTAAAGCAGAAGTATTCATTCGTGACAATCATAGCCAAAACCTGCTAGGACCAAGAGACCAAAGCTGTATACTGTTTGTATGCAAGTTACTTCAAGTAAAGAAACGTTTGAACTTCACCTAAAGGTCTGGACATCACTTCTTCTGCAAAATTCCTCTATTACTCCTACTATCACTTCACTACACTAAAATGTATTGCAAGTGAGCCAGGAGTCCAGCCGTACCCAGGTAGCCAGGTAGGAGACACCGTGACACAATTATCACTATCCTACAGACACATTATAGGCCATTACACCACTCTGGCATTCCTAATCTGGGACGTGCGTTATAACACCTTGGAAGGGCCCTGGGATAGTACCCTGTGAATGCTGCAATTGGCATCACGAACAAATACAGACTATTATCCACCTGACCCAGCCACTGCATTAAAGTGGCGTCAGCGTACCCGTTCCTGGTCACCGCACATTCTTTGCACAGGGGCCCTCCGCTGTCTGTGTCCGCCCCTGACTACTAGTGATAATATAGTGCCTATAGGGATAATGCTCCACAAGATTCCCCCCATGAGTATCAATGTTCTTTATATAATGCTCCCTTTAGTGACCCCTGTAATATAATGACCCCTGTAGTGCTCCAGCCTGTAATGCTCCTCTGTAGTGCTCCAGCCTGTAATGCTCCTCCGTAGTGCTCCAGTCTGTAATGCCTCCTGTAGTACTCCAGCCTGTAATGCTCCTCTGTAGTGCTCCAGCCTGTAATGCTCCTCTGTAGTGCTCCAGCCTGTAATGCTCCTCTGTAGTGCTCCAGCCTGTAATGGTCCTCTGTAGTGCTCCAGCCTGTAATGCTCCTCTGTAGTGCTCCAGCCTGTAATGCCTCCTGTAGTGTTCCAGCCTGTAATCCTCTGTAGTGCTCCAGCCTGTAATGCCTCGTGTAGTGCTCCAGCCTGTAATGCTCCTCTGTAGTGCTACATCCTGTAATGCCCTCCCCTGTAGTGCTACACAATGTGACCACGTCATCTCACTGTCTGAGACCTGACATTATCGCGACCTCCTAAGCCATTCTACAGCCTCATAGGCTGCAGGCCTGCAGCCTATGTGGCTGAAAGGCAGGGACTGTGGAAATATACTTCTGTGCCTCTCTGTAAACTGCCGTACTCCATAGAGGCAGGTTGGCTGCTGGCTGAGGCGAGATGCGGCCCTGTTGGTTGGCTTAGTTTGTGACTAAGCCAGTGTGTTAATTTGCACCAGGATGTGTCACAATTTTGAAACAAAATGTTGCATTGTAGACCACATCCCTTTCCCATGAAGTTAGTTATGGAGGAATATCTTAAAACTAGATGCACTAAATTGTGCCAATAATGCACCAAATTTTGGCGCAATTTACAACAAGGTCTAGGTTCACTAAAATAAGTACCTATAAATCTGGGCCAGTGCTTCTCATAATATGAATAATGTTCACAATGTTCATAAAGAAAATTGATCACATTATGAGAAATACTCAATCTTCTATGCTCATTTCCAAAGAAACTATCTGAAAGGCATTTGAGGCAAAATATGGCAACCTTACAGTAGTGATTGATCACAGTCCACAAATGAAATAGTTAAGTGGTGAGTTCAGCCTACTACATCTGTAGAGTGGCACATCATGTGATGAGAGGTTAGGTAATAGGTTCTGGTGTAGTCGAAGATTTCTTCTGCTTTTTATGAGTTTGTAACCGTTTTTTTAAGGACAGGAAGTACATCATTTTCTTTTGCCAAGAATGCCTTATAGATGTAGAAGAAAAAATAGAATACAAACCATATTTAACCCTTTTCATTCTATTTTAATTTACTGGATCATAATGAGCAGCAAGATGCTAGATGGAGAGCTAGCAATGTCGGCCAACCAAAGAACAGCATGCTGACCCAACCAAGGAACCCTTTACAGACTTTCATTTCTTTAGATGAGGGGTTAAGGGGAAGATCTGCTGCAAACACATGATGCTAGTGAGTGATTCTCTCCTCCTCCTTTTGTCCCAAGAACATATGGGGCTCCTTTTGCAGTGTTTGTTAAGCAATCCTCTCACCACAGGTCAGACCAGAGTAAAAACCGCCTGGATGTCTCCCAGATGTGAATTCTTTGCAGGATGAGAGAGAACTCACCCCTCCCCAATTTCCTGTCTCTGTCAGATGGAGAAGGGCTGTGTTCACTCTCCACACTGTAGTTACTTAAGCTATAATATACTGCCCAAGTGCCATGCCAAACATCAAGGTGGGCATGACCGTAGAGAACCTCACAAAGTGGAAAAAAAATATTACTGGAATTCAAGTAACAGGCAAAGAATTTTATTGTGGTCAGTGCAGCTGTTCTGCATCACATAAGTGAGTCTGAAGTTAATAGCTAACAGATGTCTATGATTTTGTGTGTTTTTCTGGATCGGGTGTTTTGTTTTTGTCCTTTTTTTTGTTTGCCCGGATATGTCTACGCTTTTGTATTGGGTTAACATTAAGTGTCACATGTGGACATGACTGTTTCCAAAGAATGCTGGCAAGCAGAAAAAAGTGGGAGAGAAACCACATCGGGATGTTCTGAAGGACAAAAAATACAACATCTAGATAGGACCAAGGGTATCATTTTATGCAGAAGGAATGTAGATAGTAAAACTAAATTGGATTAGAACACGATATACATCGTATCATTGCTGCAACTATTTTGTGCAATAATGGCAAATACCCAAAAACAAAATCTGAGGTTCCAACCTGGTCTGGTTGCATTAAAGGCAGCACTAACACTGAAGCAGGTCAGTGCCTGTTCTTTACAGCTGGAGACCAGACGGTGTGACAACCAATAGCAGCAGTAAAATCCTGTGGGCTTTGGTCGGTGAGTGTGGTTTGGCTGTGTGAGGTCATCTTGGCTCACCATTAGGGTTTATTCAGATGGTGCGTTTTTTGCTGGTAAAAAGTTGCGCTTTTATTTTAATTTGTATTGATTCTGACAAAAAAAATACATTTTCACTGCTTTGAACTACATTAAAAAACACTTTTTCACAAGTTTTCTTAGGACAAAAAGATATATGTTATATGTTGGCCAATAGGAAATCATAAAAGACCCTTCAAACAGTAAATTTTTTGTAATGTTTCCGTCCATTTTTTTTTCTAAACTGCAGCATGCTCTGGGTGTGGTATTTTTTCAGTTTTTTTCCCAAAGACATATGGGAATATAGGCTTGTGTGTCCTGCATTTCATACGCCCCAGAGACTTTCAGCTAATATCTGGAGCTGGTGTTTTTGGGGCAAAAAAACGCTGCAAAAAACATAGGTGCAATAAATGCTACTAAAATGCAAAAGTATAACAAAACACCACTAAAAACTACACGTGAAAGCACCCGTGCGCTTTTCCTTCATTCTGGATGCACTTGCTCATAAATGTACAGTCGTGGCCAAAAGTTTTGAGAATTAGATAAATATTGGAAATTGGAAAAGTTGCTGCTTAAGTTTTTATAATAGCAATTTGCATATACTCCAGAATGTTATGAAGAGTGATCAGATGAATTGCATAGTCCTTCTTTGCCATGAAAATTAACTTAATCCCCAAAAAACCTTTCCACTGCTTTTCATTGCGGTCATTAAAGGACCTGCTGAGATCATTTCAGTAATCGTCTTGTTAACTCAGGTGAGAATGTTGACGAGCACAAGGCTGGAGATCATTATGTCAGGCTGATTGGGTTAAAATGGCAGACTTGACATGTTAAAAGGAGGGTGATGCTTGAAATCATTGTTCTTCCATTGTTAACCATGGTGACTTGCAAAGAAACGCGTGCAGCCATCATTGCGTTGCATAAAAATGGCTTCACAGGCAAGGATATTGTGGCTACTAAGATTGCACCTCAATCTACAATTTATAGGATCATCAAGAACTTCAAGGAAAGAGGTTCAATTCTTGTTAAGAAGGCTTCAGGGCGTCCAAGAAAGTCCAGCAAGCGCCAGGATCGTCTCCTAAAGAGGATTCAGCTGCGGGATCGGAGTGCCACCAGTGCAGAGCTTGCTCAGGAATGGCAGCAGGCAGGTGTGAGCGCATCTGCGAGCACAGTGAGGCGAAGACTTTTGGAAGATGGCCTGGTGTCAAGAAGGCCAGCAAAGAAGCCACTTTTCTCCAAAAAAAACATCAGGGACAGATTGATCTTCTGCAGAAAGTATGGTGAATGGACTGCTGAGGACTTGGGCAAAGTCATATTCTCCGATGAAGCCTCTTTCCGATTGTTTGGGGCATCTGGAAAAAGGATGTCCGGAGAAGAAAAGGTGAGCGCTACCATCAGTCCTGTGTCATGCCAACAGTAAAGCATCCTGAAACCATTCATGTGTGGGGTTGCTTCTCATCCAAGGGAGTGGGCTCACTCACAATTTTGCCCAAAAACACAGCCATGAATAAAGAATGGTACCAAAACACCCTCCAACAGCAACTTCTTCCAACAATCCAACAACAGTTTGGTGAAGAACAGTGCATTTTCCAGCACGATGGAGCACCGTGCCATAAGGCAAAAGTGATAACTAAGTAGCTCGGGGACCAAAACGTTGACATTTTGGGTCCATGGCCTGGAAACTCCCCAGATCTTAATCCCATTGAGAACTTGTGGTCAATCCTCAAGAGGCGGGTGGACAAACAAAAACCCACTAATTCTGACAAACTCCAAGAAGTGATTATGAAAGAATGGGTTGCTATCAGTCAGGAATTGGCCCAGAAGTTGATTGAGAGCATGCCCAGTCGGATTGCAGAGGTCCTGAAAAAGAAGGGCCAACACTGCAAATACTGACTCTTTGCATAAATGTCATGTAATTGTCGATAAAACCCTTTGAAACGTATGAAGTGCGTGTAATTATATTTCACTACATCACAGAAACAACTGAAACAAAGATCTAAAAGCAGTTTAGCAGCAAACTTTGTGAAAACTAATATTTGTGTCATTCTAAAAACTTTTGGCCACGACTGTACATGTGTTTGTTTGACAGACAGTCACTGAACTTTCAGAGCTGGTAGTAATGATGCATGGGAAGCCAGGTGCACTGAACAGATCGACCCCGCCCACAATGCACTGAATACTTTTTTTGGATAAAAAGCATTTCTCAGGATTCAAAGGCTGGATTAGTAGATTATGTTTTTGGTGAGATATGCTTCTTTTTGGGCTCATGTACACAAACGTATTTTTTGTCCGTGTCCGTTTTTTTGCAGCCTGTATGCAGAACCATTTACTTCAATGGGGCCTCAAAAAATTACGTGTGCATTCCATGTCCGTATGTCCGCATTTCCGTTCCGCAAAAAAATAAAACTTGTTCAGTTATTGTCCACATTATGGAGAGGGATAGGGATATTCTAATATGGGCCGGCCGTTCCATTCCTAAAAATGAGGAATGCACACAGCCCGCATCAGTGTTTTGTGGACCCTCAATTTGCAGACCGCAAAGTAACAACGGTTTTGTGCATGAGCCTTCAGGCCACTTTCCCACGAATGATACGGATTGTGTCAGGGTGCGTTCAGTGAAACTCGCACTATTTCGCAAGCAAGTTCAGTCAGTTTTGTCTGCAATTGCGTTCAGTGTTTCAGTTTTTCCCTCACGGGTGCAATCAGTTTCAATGCGTTTTTTACGCACGAGATAAAAAACGGAAGATTTACAAACAAAATCTCCTAGCAACCATCAGTGAAAAACGCATTGCATCTGGATGCAATACACTTTTCACTGAAGTCCCATTCACTTCTATGGGGCCAGGGCTGCATGAAAATGCTGCGATTCTCATGCAACGCAGAACTGATGCGTGAAAAAAACACTCATGTGCACAGACCCATTGAAATGAATGGGTCAGGAATCAGTGCGGGTGCTATACGTTGACTTCACGCATCGCATCAGCGCGGAAAACTCGCTCATGTAAAAGGGGCCTTAAACTGATTAATAAATTGTGTGGACTATATTATCAGTGTTTTCACAAGGATGCAAAGAAGTATGTTTCAATTCAGTGAACAGAGATCTGTAAAATGATGAGGAACTGCATTAAGTATATTACAAAGTTTCCAAAATTTTCATTATTTACACAAAAGCAGAAATTTCTTTGATGGAAGCAGTGGAGCAGCCAAACATATTCCACGGTGGATCTCATGCATGCATGATCAGAATATAAAACAGCTCCAGAGGATTGAGAGCACAAAGGAGCACTCATGTCTGCGAGACATTTATTTTAACATTTTAGTTTTAATTTCTTAGACATTACAAACCATGACAGGTATGTCTCATGATCATCTTATACTGGAAGCATTCTTGATTGAAGGCCTACATGCTACTGATATTTTCAAGTGATTGCATAAAAAAAGGAAAGATCAAGGAAATCAGAAGATAATTTGCTTGTGTCTTTCTGCATATACAGTGACAGAATGTACACAACTTTACTAGCTAAAAAGAAAAGTTCTTTTGGCTTTTTTTTTTTTAATTCAGGTGGATCTAAACATATACTGTGCAGACATATTTACATACATTGGATCTGTCTGCCATTGATTTCCATTTGAAAAGTAATGGTATATTTAATGTATACTTTTTTGTAGTTTAGAAAAGTGTATTACCCAGTTTTTAATATTCTGCAAAATGGTGTCAAGGCATAAACCTGTTATATATATGCCACTGGACACTACTAGTATACATTAACATCAGCAGTGTTCAACCTTGAAACCCCATGGCCAGGGGTATGGACTATGAACGTTTCCACATGTACAGGTATGACGTAGGAGAGGCGCAGGTCAGAAAATGGTACTGGTGCAGTTTGGCACAACAACAAAGTCAATTTAAATTAAGAACATGCAGTTAAAGAGGTTTTCCAAGATTTTGATACTGATCACCTATCCTCGGGATAGATCATCAGTATCTGATCGGTGGGGGTTTGACACCAGAGACCCCTGACTATCAGCTGTTTGAGAAGGAACTTCAATGGGGCTGAGAGCGATATCAAGCACAGCCGCTATACAATGTATGACACTGTGCTTAGTAAGCTGAAAGAAGGCCAGGGCGCTCACGGGAGAGGCAGTGCTTTCTCAAAAAGCTGATTGGCGGGGGGTCTCGGGTATCGGATTACCACCTGAGGGTAGGTCATCAGTATCAAAGTCTCGGAAAACTCCTTTAACAAGGTAACTTCTTCAGGGAGCAATCATCCAGACAATATAGTAGTACATTTGTCTCTTTCAGAGAGGCACAGTTCAATTACAATATCAGTCCAACTCACAGGACAGCAGTTGGTGAGGATGAAATTCTTGCAGTGCTTGCACACTTTTTTTTTCCTGACTCAGGGGTATGTGGCTATATGGTGGCTGTATACCACAAGGTCTCCTTGCTTGCTTGTAGTTGTGACAGTCTCCCTAAGACCTCTTTGTAGGCAGATTTTCACCACTACCTCCTACTACTACCCAGTCACTGTGTGGAATCTGACTGGACAGACTGTGCACCCATAGCTCCAGCTGCCAGAACCCTTACAGCATCTTCACTCCTTCCCAGAAAAGCCAAGCTCAGGACACCGGGAGTACAATTGCAACATTATCACATTCCAAGCCTTTATATATCACGGGCCATGACTTTATTGAGGAGCATGCCAAAGCTATGCCCAGGCACTTACATCTATGCACAATCAAGCTGAAAAGGGTCACTGCCGTGTTCACTAATCATCTGGGGCTGTATCTTATCTCAGTGCCATACTGGAAAAGGAACAGTCAATATTAAAGTATCATACACAGGGAACCACCACACTTTAATGATAGGTAAAGCAACACACAGTACAAAATAATACTGTATAACTACTATACCTGTACATACTAGAGCACTATTACTAAAGGCATAGTATAAAATAGGGATCTGCAACCTCCATCACTCCAGCTGTTGAAAAACTACAACTCTCATCATGCCCATTTGTTTGGCTATTCTCAGAACTTCCGTATACATTAGTGCTTGAATGTTTGTGAACCCTTCATAATTTTCTAAATTTCTGTACAAATTTGACCTAAAACTACATCAGATTTTCACACATCCTAAAAGTAGATAAAGAGAAAACAAATTAAACAAACGAGTCAAAAATATTAGTCTTGGTCATCTATTTATTGAGGGAAATGATCCAATATCATATATCTCTGAGTGGCAAAAGTATGCGAACTTTTAGGATTAGCAGATAATTTGAAGGTGAAATCTGTGTTTTCAGTAAGTGGGATGACAATCAGATCTGAGTGGGTGACCTGTATTATTTAAAGAACAGGGATCTAACAAAGTCCGATCTTCACAAGACATGTTTATCTAAGGTTATCATGGCATGAACATAGGAGATTTATAAGGACCTCAGAAGAAGACATGTTGATGCTCACCAGTTTAGAAAAGGTTATGTAACACCCCAGAGTTGTGTTACTACACGCCTCTACCCCGCTACTGTCTTCTAAGAGCTTTTATATTGTCATCAGATATAATTTATATTATGTCTCCACAAATATGCATCAAAAAACTATGTTAAATACAATTGTTTCCTTGTAATTTGACAGTTCCGCCAGCAGGTGGCAGCATCATTGGTAGAGATAGTCTTAATGTTATGGCCGTTCAGAGTGGAAGAATCCTGTTTTATTCTGCCCCCCCTGCTGAAGAGAAGTGGAGGTTTCCGGCTTCCTGCAGCAAGGGAGGAAAAAAAACAGAACCAGTTCTAGTTTCCCCTGCATAGCAAGGACAAAGTCTCGTTCTGAGACTTGATCAAATTCCCAGTCTGAGCCCTGCAGCTTAACTGGATGAAAAGAAAGCAGAAAGTTACAGACAATCTCCAGTTCAAGGAAGAAAGTATCCCCTGAGAACTGGACAACAATGTGTGCATGGCAAGATTGCAAGAAGAAAACCACTGTTCTCCAAAAAGAACATTGTTGCCCATCTGCAGTTGGCTAAAGATTAAGTGGACAGGCCAGAAGAATATTGCCACTCAAAGACGTTGAGTGATATTGGATAATTTTTCTCAATAAATAAATGACCAAGTGTAACATTTTTGACTCATTTGTTTGAGTTGGTTATCTTCATTTGCTTTTAGGTCTTGTGTGAAAATCTGATGTAGTTTTAGGCCAAATTTATGCAGAAATATAGAAAATCCTGAATTGTAAAGCGCTGCAGAATATGTTGGTGCTATATAAATAAAGATTATTATTATATAAAAATTCTGAAAATTTGCAAACTTTCGACTGCCACTGTAAGTGAATAAAGCATGCTGGGAGGTATAGTTTCACAACATCTGGAGTGCTGGAGGAAGGTGACCCCTGGTCTAATACCCCAAGTGCAATTTGTTTACTCCATAGAGATGTCAAAGTGGAAGAGTACCTGAACCCTATTATCCTGCTAGATGGCTTACTATTGTGAACATGGCCATAAAAGGTTTGCATGTGAATAAACTTTGGGCATTGGAAAAGAACATAAGAAAGGAAAGGCAGATTACTATCACATCTCATTTTCTGACGTTCTTAGCATAATTATGCAGTATACTCTGCATGCATCTTTAATGTATTACCACGAGGCAGCTGTTGTTTCTTTAACCCTAAACCACTGGTTTGCTCTTCAGGGGACTGGGAAACAGATTACATTTTTCCTTCTCTTCTCTGGACCTCAAAGGCAACATTAGGATATTTATAGATAGCAATGATGTGCGTGTTGTTTTATCCCTGGTACTTGCAGCTGCAGTGAGGAATCTTGTCTTTTTCATTTTTACTTCGAACCGTAATATCACTTCTGAAAGAGGTTACCCATAGAAAACATCTGGACTTCCTTCAAAATAAGACGTCCATTATCCTGTAAACCAGGACTCCCATACAACGCGTGACTCTCCATCAAAAATGTATTTAGCTTTTTTAATAGTCATTCATGTTCCGTCTCATTGCTGGAAACGTTTGCCCATTTTATTACGTATTATTTTTCTGTCTGGGCCTGGTCAGTGGAAAACGAGTTTCATGCATTGTGTCAGCTTGGCGTGGCACTTGTTCAGACAACTGTTGCAACATTTCATTGTAGTTTCTCTTTTTGCAAGAGTCAATTAAATAAAAATAGAGCAACAAAATAAAAATAAAACCATAGTGAACAACACAATGTACACATAACAAAATTGCCGTCTCTTCCCAGAAATATGACAATTCTTTTTTGTTTTACATTCCTAATTATGAATATTAGGTTTATTAACCTGCCTTTTTGTGTTACTGGACATTTATGAAACTTAGTATACACTAAAAAATTATGCCCACGAAGCGTAAGGGTAATCTGTCAGAAGTTTTGACCCTGCAAAACTACTTCCAGCACTCGGGAGTTGGGACTGGGAAAAGCTTGTTAATTAAAACTTTATCAGTGCTTTTATTAGTGGTTTTATGGTGAAAAGGAATTTTTATTCTACCAGACTTTGCTTCCACCAGTGCCCAACAGACAGTCCCTCATGGTGATGTGAGCGTCTTCGCAACCCCTCCCCCATAGACACACATAAACAGTAGAAAGCCCATATACAAAAACAGTATATGGGCCCTTTACGCTCCAGGAACTTAGCACCCCACCTCCATATGTCTAATAATCCACCAGTATTTGTGACTCATAAAGTTCTTTAGCTTAAGGGCTCATGCACACGGTTGTAAGTGTTTTGCAGTCTGCAAATTGCAGATCCACAAAACACGGATCCCTGCAGAATGTGGGGCACCATTTATTTTTTAACTTCTGTACAAATGACTTATTCTTGTCTGCGGGCAAGAATAGGAAATGTTCTATTTTTTTTTGTGAGGCTGTTGAATGGACGTGCGGATGCGGACAGCACATGGTATGCTATCTGTATCATTTTCGGCGGACAGAAATGACGTTTGTGAGGCCTAAAGGAGTTGCACCACTCTTTCCAATTTTCTTTTTACATGGGCAGATTTCTTCCCAGTAATGAGCTCTGGTTGGTGATATGGCAAGTATATTGGCGCTCGTTCAAGGAAGTTCACACAGGCAGGTACTGTAACTACCTGAATGATCAACTGTGTGAACGAGCTGATCATTCTTGTGGCTGTTCATTTACAACATTATACTTAAGTGTTGGCAGCACATCCCTGTTCACACGGAGAGATCTGCTGCCGACAAAAGATAAAAATGAAGATTTATTTTTCTGTCTGCTGTTCCTTTCTGCTGATAACTGACCTGTGTAAAAAATCCTTAAAGGGTTTGTCCAGGATTGGGTCTGATCAATATCAGATCAGTGGGGGTCACATACCCAGCTGTTTTAGCTCTAACATCCAGTGCCAGAATCCCACATCTGTGTCAATGGTGTAATGGATGGAGCAGATGCAGGGCTGTTCCTGTTCGGCTCAGTGGGACCAGCGCTGCAGTTACCAGCTCCATGGCAATACATGGCATATAATTCCCCCTTTTTCAATTCAATATAACCAACATGTACAAACCGGATTCCAAAAAAGTTGGGACACTAAACAAATTGTGAATAAAAACTAAATGCAATGATGTGGAGATGGCAAATGTCAATATTTTATTTGTAATAGAACGTAGATGACAGATCAAACGTTTAATCCGAGTAAATGTATCATTTAAAAAGGAAAAATACGTTGATTCCAATTTTCACAGTGTCAACAAATCCCAAAAAAGTTGGGACAAGTAGCAATTAGAGGCTGGAAAAAGTAAATTTGAGCATAACAAAGAGCTGGAAGACCAATTAACACTAATTAGTCAATTGGCAACATGATTGGGTATAAAAAGAGCTTCTCAGAGTGGCAGTGTCTCTCAGAAGCCAAGATGGGTAGAGGATCACCAATTCCCACAATGTTGCGCAGAAAGATAGTGGAGCAATATCAGAAAGGTGTTACTCAGCGAAAAATTGCAAAGACTTTGCATCTATCATCATCAACTGTGCATAACATCATCCGAAGATTCAGAGAATCTGGAACAATCTCTGTGCGTAAGGGTCAAGGCCGTAAAACCATACTGGATGCCCGTGATCTCCGGGCCCTTAAACGACACTGCACCACAAACAGGAATGCTACTGTAAAGGAAATCACAGAATGGGCTCAGGAATACTTCCAGAAACCATTGTCAGTGAACACAATCCACCGTGCCATCCGCCATTGCCAGCTGAAACTCTACAGTGCAAAGAAGAAGCCATTTCTAAGCAAGATCCACAAGCTCAGGCGTTTTCACTGGGCCAGGGATCATTTAAAATGGAGTGTGGCAAAATGGAAGACTGTTCTGTGGTCAGACGAGTCACGATTCGAAGTTCTTTTTGGAAATCTGGGACGCCATGTCATCCGGACCAAAGAGGACAAGGACAACCCAAGTTGTTATCAACGCTCAGTTCAGAAGCCTGCATCTCTGATGGTATGGGGTTGCATGAGTGCGTGTGGCATGGGCAGCTTGCATGTCTGGAAAGGCACCATCAATGCAGAAAAATATATTCAGGTTCTAGAACAACATATGCTCCCATCCAGACGTCATCTCTTTCAGGGAAGACCCTGCATTTTTCAACAAGATAATGCCAGACCACATTCTGCATCAATCACAACATCATGGCTGCGTAGGAGAAGGATCCGGGTACTGGAATGGCCAGTCTGCAGTCCAGATCTTTCACCTATAGAGAACATTTGGCGCATCATAAAGAGGAAGGTGCAACAAAGAAGGCCCAAGACGATTGAACAGTTAGAGGCCTGTATTAGACAAGAATGGGAGAGCATTCCTATTTCTAAATTTGAGAAACTGGTCTCCTCGGTCCCCAGACATCTGTTGAGTGTTGTAAGAAGAAGGGGAGATGCCACACAGTGGTGAAAATGGCCTTGTCCCAACTTTTTGGGGATTTGTTGACACCATGAAATTCTGATTCAACATATTTTTCCCTTAAAATGGTACATTTTCTCAGTTTAAACTTTTGTTCCGTGATTTATGTTCTATTCTGAATAAAATATTAGAAGTTGGCACCTCCACATCATTGCATTCAGTTTTTATTCATGATTTGTATAGTGTCCCAACTTTTTTGGAATCCGGTTTGTATAAATAAACATTAATAAATACACCGACTAGAGAGTGGAGGTAAAAATTGGCAATGGCCTGTTTATTTAAAACCAAACTTTAACCACAACTTTAATAAATATTATGAACCTAAGTCATAAACTCAGACTCAATTAAACCATAACCATACATCGGAGTCCATCCCATCATGGCATGACTATCCTTAACCACCCTTCCTAATTCCATGGCCAAAATTCAAAACATGGGGTGGGTGGGAGGGGGCACAAAAGATCCGGTTCCACGGGCAGGTCCACCAATTAGACCCCATATTATCAGGGTCCGGGTAAACTTACCCGGAGCTCTGGGACACAATAGATCATTTAGCCTGACCAATAAAAGAGGGATCACCCGGCAGAATTCAACTTCTGCCCAGTGACCGCAACAAAAGTGGGAAACTTTCCCTCCAAAACTTTGGCTAAAAATAGGCTTCTCATCACTGGGCAGAAAACCTCTCATTTCTAGCCCAGCGATGCACCTTTATCATTAACAGGCAATACCAGTATTGCCATCCGCACACCTCCTAAATGTCTGGGGTTCTTCGATTCACTACACAGTATGAATAAGATAAACCGCTATAAACAGGGAGGTGTAAATCTGGGCAGAAAAATGGAAACCAAACGATCTGATGGGTTTTCCAAGACTGTGGGTATAGCTGGAGAAGCGGAGGGGTCCTATAACTGCCTCACACTACTCCCTCAGATATTGAGAAAGGAGATGAGAAATGTTCGATGACTGGTCCATTTTTCCTTTCAGGGGAATTGGAAGTTCTCATAGATTGGTTGGGTAATATTTCAGATTTGGTGACACAGAATACTATCCTTGATGTAAGACCTATCCAGAGCTATTCCAGACACATGGCTTGGTGGCAGACATGTTACATTTTCCAATATATCAAGAAATAGTATCATTTATGAAAAGGCCTTTATAGGGCATAGCAGTTATTACCAGCAATGAGTGATATACTTTAGCATTATAGACATCACGTTTCACTTCACTGAACTGCACAGTATTGTGAGCCTTCAATTCTACCATAAATCATCGTCTAAGGCTCAGGTGTTACGTCTCTTGATATAATAACACAGAGAATGCCTCAGGTCATAAAAGTCAATTCAGAGAAAATGTTTGGAAAATAGAAGCACATCTGAGCACTAAGGATGCCCATTCATGATGCTGCCGGGCCGCAGTAACGCTCAAATAGGCCGCATGTCCAGGCCGCACCGCGTCTAGGTACTCTGACCATTGTATTGCCCTACCGTTAACCAGTGTTCTAATTCAGAGCTTTTACCAAATTTAACCCAATCAAGTCTATTCTAGTCTTCCAAAAAATATGTCATAATAAAGCTTTGATCTTGTTATCTAAATTCCCTGTCCTGTAAACTTCACGCACTGCATGTGGCTAGTCATTGGCTGCAGTGGCACATGTGAGCCCGCCTATTCTAGACTTACAGGCCGGGGATCGGGAGACCACTGAAGGGAGCCAGCAAGGTGCTTTGAAGTGGCGGAAAGCAGGTGACTATGATTTTTCAACAGTTACAACCCATTGCTGCCCACGGTAAAAACGTTCCCAAAAGCTGAACAACCCCTTTAAGACTATATCACGTTTTGCGCTTTTTTAAAGATCTTCTGACAATCTATTAAGTAAGTGCAGGTAAAGCCTAACTGTACTAACATTTCTAAGGGGACCAAGGATACATGGCATTTTAACAGGTGCTGGTAGCCAAACAGTCTAAAAGGAAAGCTGGAGCAAATGAGTTGAGCATAGGAAATGCTTAAATAGGATTTCCATTATTAGTAAATCCAAGACTTGGTAATGGTCTCTTAGGCCCCTTGCAGATGAGCGTGTCCGGATTAGGTCCGGATGTGTCCCGGTGCATTGCGGCAAACCCGCGCGAGTAGGTACACAATTGCAGTCAGTTTGTTCCGTTTTTATTGCGCGGGTGCAATGCGTTTTGCACGCGCTTGATAAAAAACTGAATGTGGTACCCAGACCCGAACTTCTTCACAGAAGTTCAGGTTTGGGTTCAAGGTTGTGTAGATGTTATTATTTTCCCTTATAACATGGTTATAAGGGAAAATAATAGCATTTTGAATACAGAATGCATAGTACAATAGGGCTGGAGGGGTTAAAAATAAATAAAAAATAATTTAACTCACTTTAATCCACTTGTTCGCGCAGCCGGCATCTCTTCTGTCTTCTTTTGTAAGAAATAGGACCTTTGATGACGTCACTACGCTCATCACATGGTCCATCACACTTTTACCATGGTGACGGATCATGTGACGGACCATGTGATGAACGTAGTGACGTCATCAAAGTTCCTATTCCTCACAAAAGAAGACAGAAGAGATGCCGGCTGCGCGAACAAGTGGATTAAGGTGAGTTAAAAAATGTTTGATTTTTTTTTAACCCCTCTAGCCCTATTGTACTATGCATTCTGTATTCAGAATGCTATTATTTCCCTTATAACCAAGTTATAAGGGAAAATAAAAATGATCGGGTCCCCATCCCGAACGTCACCTAGCAACCGTGTGTGAAAATCGCACTGCATCCGCACTTGCTTGCGGATGCTTGCGATTTTCACGCAACCCCATTCATTTCTATGGGGCCTGCGTTGCATGAAAAACGCACAAAGAGGAGCATGCTGTGATTTTCACGCAACGCACAAGTGATGCGTGAAAATCACCGCTCATGTGCACAGCCCCATAGAAATGAATGGGTCAGGATTCAGTGCGGGTGCAATGCGTTCACCTCACGCATTGCACCCACGCGGAAATCTCGCCCGCTGCACGGAATGTTTTTTGTTCAGCCAATTCTTGGCATTCCATGCCGGAACAGGCTGCCGGCAGTGTAAAACAAGCCTTTGCTGCCAGGCCTGATACTAAGGTTATGTCCATGAGGTCAACATTAAAAATTACTCAGTGATAAGGTGATTTTGTCACAAAAAAAACCAAAGCAAGATATAATTTTTCTCTTTAAATGATTCATTTTTGTCCCAATACTGCCATCTAGTGGAAAGCATAGTAATTGTAGTATTTTACAACATACCAAAAAATCACAACAGAAAAAAAAATAAAACATACTGTAGATTCTCATTTATCAATATGTATGTGCATTTTATTGGTGCATTTTATTCTAAAATTGGAGGTTAGATTTTCATTAGTCAGAATTTAGCACATCCTGCACTCCAGAATTCAAAAAGTTGCAAACTAGAGCTTTACAATATTTTGGGCCTATGTTTGCAAAAATTGTTGACATTTTGCATTTTTACATCAATCACAGTTCGGAAAAGTGGTGTGGTTAGCCTGTGAAGCTGATGTAAGCCACATTTCTCAACTGCTAATTTTTAAATAGTGATAACAATTGTCCAATATTATTCTAGTAAAGAAGTGGCATAGAACATGGAGTAACATCTAAAAACAGAAGTATTCAAGTAAGGCTACTTTCACACTTGCAGCAGGACGGATCCGACAGGCTGTTCACCCTGTCGGATCCATCCTTCCGCTATTTTGCCGCGCCGCCGGACCGCCGCTCCGTCCCCATTCACTATAATGGGGACAGGGGCAGAGCTCCGGTGCAGCACGGCAGTGCACGGCGAAAGGCCGCCGGACTAAAAGTCCTGCATGTCCGACTTTTTAGTCCGGCGGCCTCTCACCACGAACTGCCGTACTGCGCCGGAGCTCCGCCCCGTCCTCCTTATAGTCAACGGGGACGGAGCAGCGGTCTGGCGGCACGGCGAAATAGTGGAAGGACAGATCTGACAGGGCGAACAGCCTGTCGGATCCGTCCTGCTGCAAGTGTGAAAGTACCCTAAAAGGGGTTATCTCATCACTAGGATATGCCACCAATGTCAGATAGGTGCAGGCCCCACCTTTGTGACCCTCACCTATCTTTAGAACGGGACCCTCAATGTGAGCGGAGAGGAGTCGCACACCCACCCTCCATTCATTTCTATGAAACTGACAAAAATAGAGTGCTGGCTTGGTTATCTCTAGCAGTTCCACAGAAGTGAATGGAGTGGGAGTATGCTTACGTGGTTCACTCTCCATTCACTTCTATGGGACTTTTCAGAAATTCCATAGCAATGAATGGGGACACCACGCCACCCATGCGTGGTGTGCTCTATGTCACTTTCACCCTCCAATTTTTTTTATAAAAAGTGCTTCAAAAGTTGCATGTATCCCAAAATGATACCAATAAAAACTATAGCCCACTCTGCAAGTTATGGCTGTCAGAAAATGGTTATTGCAAAGAACACTTTTAAAGGACTTTTATTTTTTGTAAAGTAGTAAAACATAATAGAAACAACAAAAATTTGATATTGCTGTAATTGTACTAACCCGAAGAATAAGGTTGTCATGTAATTTTTAGCGCATAGTAAATGCAAACCCCGAAAAACCATGACAGAATTGCGTACTTTGTTCACTGTAACCCAACAAAGAATTCTTCCCCATTTTCTAATACAAACTATGGTAAATTAAATGGTGCCATTAAAAATGCAACTTGTATCACCAAAAATAAGCTCTCATCTGGCTATGTGAAAATTTTAAGGTTTAAGTTTAAGTTTAGATTAATGTCACAAAGAGGGTATATACCAACTGATTCACTGAACAGATTCAGCCTGGGGCTATTTCTAAGTGTTAGAAAAACAGAATAGAACCCGCGCTGACTAAGTATCAAGTTATAACTCCGCGGTGCATGAATAGTATTAGCACATGTGGGTTGGAGTTTTACACTGACTAAAGTTGTCATATACTGCAGAGATACCAGTGTTTCAATGTCTCCTAAAAATTTTGTAACAGGAAAAGTCCAATAAAAAAAGAGCATATATAAAAAAGCCAGCAGTTACTTACTGGTCGGCGTGCTTGATGGTAAATATATTCATGCTGCTGGATTCATTCCGGTTCATACGGTACTTCTCTTGCAATTGTTCACTTTAAATTCTTTCAGTGTCTCTGCTGCCGCTCCAAAAAGCACGTCCAAAAACTACCAGCCTACCTAAAGGATACACAACATGTCCTACAAATCCTAGAAACCATAAACTGGGAACCTGGGTATATCTTGGGGACGCTTGACGTCACTTCCCTCTATACAGTAATAGAGAACATCAAGGGGAAAGAAGCGGCACAATTCTTCCTACATAAAGAGGGGATTATACCTCCCGAACAAATTGAGTACCTTGGGGAATTTATCCTATTCATTTTAAACCACAATTATTTTAAATTTGAGGACACTTTTTTCCTCCAGACGTGGGGGACCGCTATGGGGACCAGATTTGCGCAGAGTTTCGCCAATCTATATATGGGGAGGTGGGAAGAGTCCACCATCTTCCCCGGTGGCACACTCCGCGCGGATCTGGTCCTCTGGCGGAGATTTATTGATGAGATTGTTTTTATATGGAAAGGGGGTGAACCATCACTAAAAAAGTTTTTAAAGAATATCAATAAAAATTAATTTTATTTGCAATTCATGCCCACCTACAGTACTCAAGAAGTTAATTTCCTAGACCTAACGATCAAAATTCAAAGAAATAAAATAGTGACTCAGACATACTCCAAGCCTACAGAAAGCAACAGTTTTATCTCCCTGGACAGTTGTCACCTTCCGGTCTGGCTTACCAACATTCCACGCAGCCAATATATTCGTCTGAGAAGGAACTGCACGCTAAGTGAACAATTTGAACATGAGGCAGACAATTTAAGTAAAAAATTTGAGGAAAATGGATATAATGTCATTGAACTAGATAAAATCAAACAGGAGGTTCTAAAAATAGAGCGAAAATCACTCATACAAAAGAATAAAGGGACTAGTAAGAAGAATGAATATAATAAAACACAAGAAAACCCTGATTTCAACATAGCCATAATCACCCAGTACCATGGAAAAATATTCCAATTCAGACAAATCATAAAAAAACACTGGGATATTCTTAAACATGACAAAATCATTGGGGAGAAATTGCCCATGGTACCTAAATTTATCTTCAGGAAGTCAAAAAACTTGGGGAATATGATAGCTCCATCTATTAGAACCAATAAGGATGAAAATAGGAAGAAACTGAGTGTGCCTGAAGATAAAAAGGGATTCTTTTCATGCAGAACTTGTAAAGCCTGTCTAGCCTCAAGACAAAAAGAAATTATTAAAGAAATAATCCTCTCTCTCCCCACCTCGCTCCTGGATGTGAAGGAACGCCGATCCCAGACCAGACCAGCCCTGGCTAATCGAGCCTAGATGGGACCGAGAGCAACCTCCAGACGTGACCTCCCTGATGTGACCTGCCCCTGGCTGCTTCGCCCTGCCGTCTGCCGCGATCTGCTTTGACGCAGGATTAACAGTGCTGTCTGTTACTTTCCCTGAGCGGTCTCCCGCGACTCGAAGTGACCTGCTGCCTGCCGCTTCATCCTGCCGCCCGCCGCTGCCCTACGGTACCTGCCTTGATCCACTGCCTGCCTGCGGCCCGCTGTATGGTATCTGCTCTGCCCCTTGTTCGCTGCCGGCTGTGACCCGCCGCACGCTGTTTGTTGCCTCTGATCGGTGGTATCCCTGTGTTTTGCCTGCATGTGGTCTGTTGCCTGCGAGGTATTGGGGGCGCTGGAGCTGGTGAGCCTGCTGGGTTGCTGAGCTGCGGTGTCCGAGGGTGGAGTGGAGAGCCTGGGTTTGGTGTCCGGTGGGTGAATTTGGAGATATCTCTCGTTTCATTAACACACTAATATTCTTGGGGAGATGGCAGTGGTCTGGTGTTGTTGGCGGGGGGCCTTGTGAGGTCGGGGTGTACTATAATCCACGGATTTTCTGTGGCCCTTGTTGGATTTCCGTGGGCGCTGGTAGCTGTATGCCTCGCTGTGGGCATTGGAGCTGGGCCCTGGGAACTGAAGGAACTTAAGGAACGGTTCCCCCCCCCCCCCCTTTTTTTTTTTCTTTTTTTTTTCTATAGATGAAGCGACAAGGCCCAAGAGGATCTCTTTACACGGATGGACGTTAGGCCTCCCTTTATCTACCCTATGTGGATGGGCTGACCCTTTGAAAATTGCAGTCGTCAATGGGAAACTGACTTGGGCGCTTTTTGTTATTATAGTGGGGTGACTGAAAAGTTGTATTTTTTGGGTTTTAACCAGAAATGCAAGAACGGCGTCATAACTGGGTATTTTGCTGTCGTATTAAGTAAACTGGTCTTACACACTAATCCTAATTTCAATAAGATACTTAGTTATTTAGTGGTTTCGCCACACGTTCATGTATATGATTTCCAACTATATATTTTGTTTGTTAGTGGCTCTGTACTTTTCTTCTCCTTAGGTGACGATTGTTATATAATTACCTGTACTTTTCTTCTCCCTAGGTGATGACTGTTATATAGTTACTTGTAACTGTTTATAGGTTTTTATTTGGGGGATGTAACTATCCAATTAGTTGGCAACTATTTTGTGGGTAGGGGTGTTTATAAGTGTGTTTATAACTGCAGCTTACTTACTTAGACAAAAATGCCGCCAAAATTTCGCAAATCAGGAGGAGTGACCTCCCCAAAAGGAGGATCAGGGGGGAGCCCACAGGCCCGGTTAGATAAATTTCTGAAGTCACCACCACCTAAAACTAGGGGAGGTGTACATAGATCTGCTTCTCAGATTGAGCCAGGATTAGATAATACGGATCAGTTAGAACGGGGTTTATCAAAGGTCAGTTCCTCCCATGGTGAAGGTTTTGACAGTATCAATAAAAAACTCCAGGATATACTGGGAGTAGTGAATGCTACTAACACTTCGGTGACAGAGTTGACTTCTTCCCTTGCAGTGGTTCAAGGCGACATTACCATAATAAGAGACGAAATGTCGAAGTTGAGACTAAAGGTGAAGGAATTGGAGACTGCAGTCAACTCTGTCACCGTAGAGAATGATCTATTAAAGAACAGACTAGAAGAGGTGGATGAGGATCGCTCTTGGTTAAGAAGAAAAGTGGTAGAGCTGGAGGATAGGTCTCGTAGATATAACCTGCGGTTAGTAGGGTTTCCAGAAGGGGCAGAAAAGGATAACCCGCCGAATTTTATTCAGAAGTGGTTGGTAGAAAGTCTGGGACCTGATTATGATGTATCTACCTTCTGTGTGGAAAGAGCCCATAGAATCCCCTTCAAAAAACCTCCTCCAGGGGCCGCCCCCAGGGCAATCTTGGCAAAATTTGTTTGCTCAAAGGATTGGGACTGGGTCCTTAGACGCAAAAGAGATGTAGAAAACATACAATTTAATGGTAATCTGATATCAATCTTTCCCGATTTTTCGCGAGAGACACAAAATAAAAGAAGATCTTTTTCTGATGTGAAAAAAAGATTGATTGCAGCTAAGATTCAATGTTATATCCCGCTAAATTGAGAGTGGTATACAATGACTCTGTGCGGTTCTTTTCCACACAGTCGGAAGCTGCGCAATGGTTGGACCTAAAGGGCCTATGAAAAGTACGGAAGGTGAGTGAGGAGGGAGGTTAATGAGGGGAGGTGGCAGGGGGGAGGTTTGGTGGAAGGAGAGAGGTTGATGGGTATTGTGAAATGCCCTGTCAACCATTTTGGGGGTGGGTTTAAGGGAGGGATTGGCTGCCGTCGTTTGCTGTGCAGATTTTGCGTGCCTCTCCGTTAAGAAAGGGGGGTTAGAAATTCCCTTTATTCATAGGATATGCTGTGTAACATTCTATTTTGGAATGTGAGAGGGCTGGGAGACAGGGTGAAGAGGACGGTGGTATTCGACCTTGTGGTCCGCCATCTGCCGGCGATTGTGGTACTACTGGAGACCCATGCTACCTTAGATAGGATTTATATACTGAAAAGGAAATGGGCTTCTCTTGAGTACCACGCTTGCTACTCCTCTTATGCAAGAGGGGTTAGCGTATATATTCATCATGGGATGGAGTATCAGCCGCTAGATAGCCTGATTGATAAAGAAGGGAGATTTGTATTCCTCCACGGGTATTGGAAAGGGCAGGAGGTCATATTGGCTTTTATTTATATCCCCCCACCATTTAATGCAACGGTGTTTTCACAGCTGGTCCAATATATATCCACAAAAAATCAATGTGCGCTATTAGTGGCAGGTGATTTTAATGCAGTACCTGATCCTGAGTTGGATCGGTTCTCGTCGTTCTCTGGGCGCGGTCGCACGGGATCCCCTTTGACTGTTGTGTGCCAGGAGTTGGCGCTGGTCGATATCTGGCGCCACCTCTATGGCAATAAAAAAATCTTCTCATGTTTTAGCCAGTCATTCGGGTCAATGTCCCGTATAGATCTGGCGTTTGCAAGTCGGGATCTGTGCGGTCGCGTCCTGAGAATGAGGTATGAACCTCATGGAATCTCGGATCACTCCCCAGTTCTTGTTATATTTGCGGAAGCCCCAAATACAGGTAGAATCTTTAAACTGAACCCGCACTGGTTTGATGTGATAGGGGAGCAATCCCGAATAGACCAGGATATTCAGGAATTTTGGGACCTTAATGTAGGATCAGCACATATTCACTACGTGTGGGACGCTCTGAAAGCCCATATAAGGGGCTTATACTTTAGCAAAATTAATGGGTTTAGAAAGGTAGTACGGCGCAGGGAACAACAATTGACAGACTTAATAAGGAGTTTACGCGCCGCATTAATTAACTCCTATACGGAGCAATCCATTAATCAGCTAAAAGAGGCCAACTTACAGCTTAAGATGCTCCTATATAAAAAAGCACAACATAAGCTCTTATTTCAAGGCCAGAATCGTTTTTGCGAATCTGGTAAAACGGGCAGGTTTTTGGCTCGTCTGGTGGCCAACCAGAGAGAGTCTACCAGTATAAGAGAAATCAGAAACTTACAGGGTGTTGGGGTGAGTTCTGCAGAGGAGATAAGGGAGGAATTTGTGAGATATTATTCTACCCTTTATAAATCTGAGTCTATGTCTAGTCGCACCGATATGGATCAATATCTTCAAAGATTAGAGCTCCCCCAGTTATGTTCTCAAGATAGAGAGCGCTTGGACTCCCCCATCCTTTTAGAGGAACTCCAGGCGACTCTTCCCTCTCTAAAATATAAATCAGCCCCTGGTTCAGATGGATTGCCGTTTGATCTATATAGGTACCATGCTAAAGTACTTTTGCCGATCCTGCTTTTAGTCCTGAATGAATCCTGTGCATGCTGCTCTTTACCTCTATCATTTAGAGAGGCAGTGATTATCTTGGTCTTAAAAAAGGAGAAGGATCCGTGTGATATGGGGTCATATAGACCCATATCACTTTTAAATACGGACTATAAGATTTTCGCAAAAATTTGGCCAATGGTCTAAAGAGGGTTATAGCGGATTTGGTACACCCCAATCAGACGGGCTTTATCCCGGGACGTCAAATACATATGAGTCTATATAGGGTATATTTGAATTTGTCTATTGGGGGCAGTATAGACCACTCCATTCTGTTTTTAGACGCCGCAAAGGCGTTTGACAGGATGGAGTGGTCCTTTTTGTGGGCTACAATGTCCCATTTTGGCCTTGGGAATCCGTTTCTGGAAATGACTCAAATGCTATATGCACAGCCAGTTGCATGTATCAGTGTCAATGGTGTTAGCTCTTCTCCCGTTATGATGCGGAGAGGGATGAGACAGGGCTGTCCCCTGTCTCCTCTCCTCTTCGCTCTTTTTATTGAACCATTGGCTTCCCGGATTCGCTTAGATAGTCGTATAGACGGTTTTGGGGTGGCGGGAGTGGGCGATAAAATAAGCTTATATGCCGATGACGTGATCCTGTTCCTGGATCAGGGATGGAAAATTCTCCCGTATGTCATAGAGGTAATAGAAGATTATGGCAAACTATCAGGTTATAGAATCAATTGGTCAAAGTCATCGCTCCTCCCGCTGAACCGCAAAGCTGTAGATGAGGGGAGGCGAGTTCGTGTTTTGGCCCCTAATGATACTTTAGATTATTTGGGGGTTAAGATTGGGGTCCCTATAAATAGGTTTTATGATCTTAATCTGGCTCCGGTGTTGAATAAAGTTAGGGACAAAATCAGCGCTTGGCGGAAATTGATACTGGCACAGACGGACCGAATAGCTTTGATTAAAATGATTATCTTACCGATAGTTTTGTTTCCGTTGTGTGCCTCCCCCATCTGGATAGATGATATCTTCTTTCATAGCTTGGAGACTATGATCAACGATTTAATTTGGGGAAGGAAGAGGGTTCGTATAAAACAGAGATATCTATGGCTGTCGGAGGCAGATGGTGGGCTGTCATTACCTTTTTTTTCAAGGTTATTTTCTATGTGCACAGATTCAGCGTTGTTGTTTTTCAAAAGAGAGCTTACTTTCACGATATTTGACAAAAGTTTTTGATAAACCAGTTGATAATATCCTTGCATATTTGGAGACTGGGTTTATGGGAATGGGGAAGTCCTTGCTGATCCCGTGCTCACTGCAGAGGGTGTGGAACAGACTGAAGAAGATCCTTAAATCTTCCTTTCCGTTTGTTTTCACCCCTCTGTGGGAGAACAGGGGGCTGGAGGAGTTCTTCAAAATCACAGATTTTGGTTATTGGTTACGTAATGGTATTAACAGAGTGTCCGACCTTTTTTTTATGGGTCGCTTTAAATCACTTTTGGAATTTGGTTTTTCAGATAGTTCACCATTAGACTTATTTATGTATTCACGTTTGAAACATATATTTGAAACCTCTAGGAATAGGGGGTTTATTTTTCCACGAGAGAATATATTTTTAGATTTTTGTGACGCCCAGAAGTATGAAAAAGTGAAGTTATCTAGACTGTATGCGAAACTCCGAATGGCACTGGCAACTGTAACACCTTTCAAAAGCACAGATAAGTGGGAGCAAGAGTTGAATTGCCCCCCACTACAGTGGTCTACTATTTATAGGAATGTGAGAAAGGCGACAGTTTCCAGTGCGCATAGGTTAATTCAATTTAAGATACTCCATAGACTATATTATACGCCTAAAACCCAAGGAAAATTTCTCCAAAATAAAGATCGGGATTGCTGCTGCTCTAAATGTGGATATATTAATGCCAACTATGTCCATTTGCTTTGGAGCTGCAGCAAAATAAGAAGTTATTGGGATGAGGTTTTCGCTACCCTACAAAGGGAGAGTTCAATGAATTATAACCCGGGAATTTTGGTAGTGATCTTTGGAGATTATGGGTCAGATGTGGAAGTCCCGCCCCAGGTTAGACGGATTTGGATGCGGGGATTGATGGTCGCTAAAGCTATATTGATAAAGTATTGGGGCTCTGTCTCCCCGCCCTCAATAAGGGAGTGGGGTTCATACCTCCAAAAAATTAGGGTATATGAGGACATTGAAAGGAAACGGAGAGCCGCACGCAGAACTGCATAGCTATAATTAATACTGATACTATCCTATACAACAATGAATGGAGTGGACGGCAGCCAATGGGGGGGGGGGGGGGGGGTTGATATAGTTATTATTATATATTATCTTGAGGGTGTTATTAGGATGTTGTGTAGAACTTTTCTTGTAAGGATGTCTATGATTGCCATGCTGGACACACCTCTGTGATTAATATTGTTTTATGTATTAATACTATGATCTGGAAAATAAAAATATATATTTATAAAAAAAAAAAAAAGAAATCACCACTGACAACAATACATATAAGATTAAAAATCACTTAACATGCCACTCTATGGGAGTCATCTACCATATAAGATGTCCATGCGGGAAGATCTATATAAGAAGGACAAAGCGTGTACTAAAAATCAGAATATGGGAGCATATAAAAAATATGAATAAATATTTTTCAGGCCATCCACTATTACGCCACTATAGTGACAAACATAAAAGCAAATTTGAAGGCTCTTTTTTTGGAGGGGTAGAACAAATAAGGCAGGACCCCAGAGGAGGCGATTTTATCAAAGTGATGTCTCGCAAGGAGAGCGAATGGATCTATAATTTAAATACCTTGGCTCCGATTGGCCTTAACCAAGAAATATAATTATTTGCTTTCTTATAATCTACACCTCCCGGTAACCTATAACCAAGTGCACTACGGGCCTCTAAGACAAAAAAAGACAAAATCATAACTACCAAAACGGAGGTGACACATAATAAACAAACAAAAAACTAAAAATAACTACCAGTTAGGCCTTGTTCACATCAGCGTTTAGTCCTCCGTACGGCTTTCCGTTATAACTTGCGTCCGTCTCAAAATTGAAACGGATTAATTCATAACGGAACGGACATATTTTGCTACGTTTTTAAACGGATACCATCTGACGGATACATTAATAAATGGATTAAAAATGTCCGTTAAATGTCCGTTCAGTTACTCAGGTAACGGATCCGTTTTCCCTTTTTTTTTTTTTTTCAGTTGTCCCTCCCCTATCTGCATGCTATATAAAAATGGTGCTATATTGTGACATCCAATTGCTGGAAGAGGAACAATGCTGCCCGCTCATGTCCTTTTTTCTGTGGACTATTGGTATGGAAACTTTGAAACATGGGAATGTCATCCATGAAAAGGAGACGGCGATATTGGGTGCATCCCATTAAATCATGCCGAATGACACAAGGTGTTTATTCGACCCTTTATCACCAGACAGTTTGCTTGCATTCATTTCAGATGATAATTTCCAAGGTCTCTTTCAATATTGCATGGCCATGCTTCAAATTTCGGACTCTTTATGAATATCCCATCGATCCCAGACGCGTTTCGAAATAGATCCCTATTTCTTCCTCAGTGGGTATGTCCATATTCAAGAGTCCAAGACCTTATATACCTGTCTGTTGATTGCTGGGGCGAAACGAATGCAAGCATACTGTCTGGTGATCGATTCCACTAACGGCTGGCAACTGACAAAAATTCATGATCAAAAAGATCGAAGCGTCATTACAACTTTAACCGAGATTGATAGAGTCTGTATTATCTGAAAAGAAAAAGAAACAGCTCACCTCGCGAAAATCGAAGCGATTATATGAAGATCTGATTTTAGGATGTCAGTTAAGTAACTACATTTTGCCACCGGTATTTGATTAAAGCGACACCGAGGTAAGCGCTCTTACATGTGGGACGCCACAGAACTGCGCAAAAAGTGAGTATCCTACTCAATATAGTCAAAGACTGCTTGCTATTGATTTTCTCCTTTGGATCTTTTGTCTTTCGATTTTTTTCTCTCGATTTTTTCTACTTATTTAATCGTAGAATCATGGGACATTAACTATTTACCAACTGCATTGTATGGACTTTATCACAAGTTTAATTCAACCATTATCTCATACCCCACTAGTGTGTGTATTATATGTTTTTATATGTATTTTATGTTTTATTAAATTGCACTATTTACAAAAATATACTGCTCAGCGTGAACCCATATGTTTGAGTGCCGGTCCAATATTACTTAGATTGTTACTATTTTGAAGGGGTGATGCTAATTTGGACCCAGGCACCAATACGTGTATATAGAGAGTGAGCCGTTCCACTTTTTCTCATTTATAGGATTGTCACACAACTTATAAATTATCAAGCCTGGTATTGATTATGGAATGAAATTATTTCAATCAGAGAATTTCTCTGAAATCAATATTTAGATCTTTTATTCAGTAATATGCATATTTACTGAATAGTGACACTTTTAACAACTATACATCCACCATACAACGGGGAGTTTTCTAAATATCAGGCTAATTAATTTATATCAACACTACACGGAATAAAGTTATACGTTACCCAAGAATTTAGATGATGTGCAGAGGGACTAAGTCAGCTCCAAAGTCTGTCCTGGTCATTGGGATCTTTCTCCTGGGCTTTCTTTGTTTCTGTGTGTTTTCCTTGTTCCTCCTGTCTTTTTCCTGTTGCTGTTTTTCTTCCCTCATGTGTGTGTGGTTTATGATCACAAACTTAGCAGTCAGACACACCTTCCTAGCTTGGAGTTTTCCAATCATTGTCGGCCAAACGTGTACATATGATAATGACTGTGATGTCACTCTATTACCCAAAATGCATTTCTGCTGTTGGTGTAATGTTACTCATTAGTATCATTCTAGTAAGGGTTAAATATCCAAGTATGACTTTATCTCACATTTTATACACATGACATATGGAACCTTAAATCAGAGCTGAGGGATTAATTTTGACACAAAACTAACTAAAACACAGACGTTTGGGCACTATTTAGATGTTTCTCACGCTTTTAATTTATGTTACAGATAATAATATAATGAACCTTGTTCTCTTACAGATGTGTGTCTCCTCGGCTACTCCAATGGGTGATTGATGATTAGTTAAAATAACACATGTTTCCTTAGACAGAGACTCACTCATTAACAAGGTTTACACTTTAAATTCGTGCTTTAGGAGTATATGCGTTCCGAGTGAGAAATATATAAATATATATATATATATATATATATATATATATATATATAAAAGAAAAAAGAGATGGCAGCACCGTCACAAATAAAAATGAATGAAGGGTGCAAAAAGCCCAGTATGGATATAAGCCAATCCAATCAATTGTAAGCGATGAAAAGAAGGGCAGCACTCCAATAATAAAAATGAAAAAACTTTATTTACCCATAAGGCTGTAGCGACGTTTCGGCTCTTACACAGGAGCCTTCCTCAAGCAGTGTGTACAAACCAAGTTCTGAACATATATAGTGTTACGGCTAACCATAACCAATTACATGTCAAGTGAACATAATTAATAAAAAGTCAAAAATACATGATACATCGTGAATGCAGAAACAGATAAAACCAACAGTACAGCGTAATCCGATCGTGATACACCTAATTGAATAAAAATTGTTACCGTGCATATAAGGTATAGTAAAATATCTATGCAGATACATAATTGATAATATTATCAGTGCCAACTGTAGACAATTGCATAAAGTGATAAGTGCTTACTCATACAGGTGATGTGTGCAAAGAATGCAGGATGAAGGACGGCTGTGTTCCATGCTGACATGTGCGATCCGGCGTGCCTGGATCTCCACTGCGCATGTCCCTATGACGTATAATACGTGTTCCCGGCCAGTACTAACCTCATCACATGACGCATGCGCTCTCGCGTCACAGCACTAAAACGGCCATTATAGATAAGGGCAAACGGCCCATTGTGTTCTGCTGACTCTCATGGTGACAATTACGTCCGGTACAGTGTAGATTCAGGATGACAATGGCATAAAGAAATGCCAGAGTGTCACAGTGGCCAAGTGGGCTCGGGTGAGGGCTACACCTATAGACAGAAGTGGAACCGCCAGCTGTGACCAGAGCGCGGCTGCGCATCTGCATGTGAATACAGAGTCGCATCGCCACTATGATCAAAACCCACCTATCACCACCCCACTCAGAGGGTTCTCCTCATAACACCCCACTGCACATGTAACGGAAATAAAAACAAAAACAATTTTCAAAGACAACACAAAAGTTCATAGGCCGTATTCTGCATGGACAATGGTATCCAAATACCGCGATCGCACAGCCCACATGAATGCCACACCGCTTATCCTCAACCCAGACTCGGCAGCATACCATCTGTAGAAACAAGAAAATGTGAACATAAATACACAGAAATGAACCAAGACGAACATTTTTTTAAAAAAAAGGACTTGTAGAGTAAAAGGAGATTTATGTTTTATACACACAATTCACATAATTTACACTGGGGCAATCGACATTAAAATGCATGAACAAAGGGCAAGACACGCAACTAACCGACCCCAACCTTGTAATCAACATTTAGACCATGCGGTTGAAGGGAGTCTAGCGTGTAGATCCATTTTAATTCTCTCTTTTTTAGAAGGCCAATCCTGTTACCACCTCTCCTGGGCGTTGGTACATAATCAATAACGCAACACCTTAGATCTTTCTCAGTGTGCTTCTGGTTGGCAAAGTGTTTGGAGACTGGTAAATCCAGTCGTTTTTTCCTGACACTAAGTCGATGGTTGTTAAATCGTGTCTTAAAATCAGTTGTGGTTTCTCCAACGTACAGCAAATTACATGGACAGACGATCACATACACAACATAACTGGAGTCACAAGTCAGATAATGCCTTAACTCGTGTGAAACCCCAGTTTGTGGGTGTGTGAAAGACCTACCCTTAAGGATGTATTTACAGTTTACGCAGGATAAACAAGGAAAACAGCCGACACTGGCACCTGTCAATGTCAGTTGTCTTGCCGTCTTCAGAGTTCCCACGTCAGCCCTTACAAGTTGGTCCTTAAGACTCTTGGACCTACGGTAGGACATAATTGGAGGAGAATGGAATTCCTTAACTGTATTCAGGCAACCACCCAGTATGTTCCAGTGACGTCGAATGATGTTACTTATATCAACGCTTTGTTCGCAATGAGTAGAGATGAAGGGGATCCTAGTCATCTGTGTTTGTTGTATTTTTCTTTTTAGAGTGTCATCCCTATTAAGCTGACTAACCAACTTCTTTTGTGCTTGTAGCAATTTGGTTGGATACCCCCGTTTCTCAAATTTGTGTAGCAATGTGTCTAGCGTATTATTAGACACCACAGGCTCTGAAACGATACGTTTAACCCTTAAAAACTGGGAGTATGGAAGGGATTTTACCATGGACCTAGGGTGGTTACTACTGTATGTCAGTAGCGTGTTCCTGTCGGTTGGCTTAGTAAACAGTTCGGTCTGTAATTTGCCAGCCGACAGGATCACGCGTGTGTCCAGAAATTGCATTTCGACACAGGAGTGCACCAAAGTGAACTGTAATGCCCCATCGATTCCATTAAGGAATCCATGGAAGTCAAAAAGTTGTTGGGCATCACCTGTCCAGATGAGGAAGACGTCGTCTATGTACCGCCACCACGCCCTAACATGTTGGAAGTGGTGGCTTCCATAGACGACGTCCTCCTCAAATCGACGCATAAAGATATTGGCGTAAGTTGGGGCCACATTGGACCATGTAGACACAGGAGACAGCAAAAAGCAGCGCAACAACAAACCCCGACCACCCGGCAGGAACAATCCGTCGAGGAGGAAGTAACTGTGGTGAATCTTTCATCTAAGAATCTGACCGATGCCCAAGTGAGTGTGCTTAGTAAGGGGCTTTCTTTTTGCCCCCGAACTACTGCAGATTGGTTCGAACTTGATTTTGACCTACAAACCTTTTTTCGTGCCATTAAGTTGAAGATTTGGTTCCATAACAGGGAGAGGATCGAGCATGCCAAGATGAGTGACTTCTCTCTTGGCATGTTCGATCTTTCAACTAGAGGCACCTTTAGTCCAGTCATCAACGAGCCTGCAGTCGAGGCGTATATGGCTGCCGTTAAATCTGATATTCAGAGATTAAAGGCGACACAATTTTCACAACCTTTTGGTCATCCCAATGTGACAACTGAGGAGATGGTTGCCCTTAGAGAATTAAAGCTTGACCACGAACTAACCATTAAAGGGCTTCTGTCAGCCCACTAAACCGTTTTGTTTTTTTTTGCTTAATAATAACCCCTACACTGCGATTTATCCATACATAAGTAAAATAAGAATTTTGGTTCAGTAGAATTTGCTAAAACCCTATTTTTATAATATGTAAATTACCTTGCTACCAGCAAGTAGGGCGGCTACTTGCTGGTAGCAGCCGCATCCTCCGATGGTAATGACGCCCCCTCTGCTTGTTGATAGACAGGGCCAGCGGACGGGATCTTTCTCCGCTGGCCCTGCATATTTTCATTCAATATCTGGATAAATCGCAGTGTAGGGGTTATTATTAAACAAAAAAAAAAAAAAACGGTTTATTGGGGTGACAGAAGCCCTTTAAGGCCGCAGATAAAGGCGGTGCGGTGGTCGTGCTTGACACCCATAAGTATATTGCCGAGATCATGGGGCAATTGGGTGACAAAACCGTCTATAGTCACATTGATTTTGACCCAAGGTTTAAAATTGCTCAGTTAATTGATAATGTATTGACGGAGGCTCTGCATGCGGGGGTCATTGACGAGGGGCTTGTGGATTTTCTCACTGTAGCACATCCTGTCACTCCGGTGCTTTATGTGTTACCCAAGATCCACAAGTCCCTCGTCGATCCACCTGGCCGCCCCATTGTTTCGGGCTCTGACTCAATATTCAGTCATGTTGCCATCTTCCTTGATAAGGTTTTGTGTAGTTTTGCTTATGGAGGCAGCTCATATATTCGTGATACCAGTGATTTTTTGCTCAAACTGCAGGGGGTTGATCTTATTGATGTACCTGGTGTGATACTTGCATCATTTGATGTAACCTCACTGTATACATCAATAGATCATGATGCTACACAAATTTGAGAAACGGGGGTATCCAACCAAATTGCTACAAGCACAAAAGACGTTGGTTAGTCAGCTTAATAGGGATGACACTCTAAAAAGAAAAATACAACAAACACAGATGACTAGGATCCCCTTCATCTCTACTCATTGCGAACAAAGCGTTGATATAAGTAACATCATTCGACGTCACTGGAACATACTGGGTGGTTGCCTGAATACAGTTAAGGAATTCCATTCTCCTCCAATTATGTCCTACCGTAGGTCCAAGAGTCTTAAGGACCAACTTGTAAGGGCTGACGTGGGAACTCTGAAGACGGCAAGACAACTGACATTGACAGGTGCCAGTGTCGGCTGTTTTCCTTGTTTATCCTGCGTAAACTGTAAATACATCCTTAAGGGTAGGTCTTTCACACACCCACAAACTGGGGTTTCACACGAGTTAAGGCATTATCTGACTTGTGACTCCAGTTATGTTGTGTATGTGATCGTCTGTCCATGTAATTTGCTGTACGTTGGAGAAACCACAACTGATTTTAAGACACGATTTAACAACCATCGACTTAGTGTCAGGAAAAAACGACTGGATTTACCAGTCTCCAAACACTTTGCCAACCAGAAGCACACTGAGAAAGATCTAAGGTGTTGCATTATTGATTATGTACCAATGCCCAGGAGAGGTGGTAACAGGATTGGCCTTCTAAAAAAGAGAGAATTAAAATGGATCTACACGCTAGACTCCCTTCAACCGCATGGTCTAAATGTGGATTACAAGGTTGGGGTCGGTTAGTTGCGTGTCTTGCCCTTTGTTCATGCATTTTAATGTCGATTGCCCCAGTGTAAATTATGTGACTTGTGTGTATAAAACATAAATCTCCTTTTACTCTACAAGTCCCTTTTTTTTTTTTTAAATGTTCGTCTTGGTTTATTTCTGTGTATTGTAAGCATCTAAAGGGTGAGGTTATTGATGGTAAGTATGTGTCACTGAGGCTGCTGCTCTCAGTGATGTAAATCCCGGAGGTAAATGGCAACCAGTGATGTTAGATTGCTGAGTTTGTGGTAGCTGGAACTTGGGTCCGGGATTTAGGAGATGACTGAAGAGTTTGGGTGGGAAGGTCACTCCCGTACTCCATCTCCTGTGTTACCACCTCACCCAGCTGGAAGCTAATTTAAAAGACACACTGTCAGTATGTGTTTGGTGTTGGTCTGCAGAGGACTTAGGAGCATTCCTCTCCACAGTGTTCCTGAGAAGGGAAAAGACAAGATTCTGCACAAAGGTGACTCCTGTATTTTGCCTGTTTAACAATTGAACTGTTATATGACACATGAGGGCTGAAGATAAGTGCTTTATGTGACTGAACTTTGATGGGCTGAAGCCAAGCCATCCTGTTGGACCAAATTTGAGTTGTGTTTTTTCCAATAAAACCCTTATGTTGCATCCAATCCTGCCGACTGCCTACCATTTGTACAGCTAATCTCCACATATGGTGTCGGATGCGGGCAAGTGGTTGCTAAGGGTAACGGCTGCATAATATTTTTTTTGGACTCTGTAACCTGCTTATGTCCTGGATAAAGGCTGCTACATTGTTGCCCAGTGAGACTCCTGCCATGGATGAGCTGGTTAAGCAGTTTGTGCAGGTCAGTGCTGCCCAGCAGGAAACCAACCGTCTGTTGCTGGAACAGATTACAGTCCTGAGAGAGAGTGTGTCAGCTCAACCAAGGAATATAGAGGAATTAGCTGGGACTGTGAATGAAAAAAAAGCAGTGCACCGCGCCTTGCAAAAAATGACCCCAGATGACGACATAGAGGCCTATCTGGCGGTGTTTGAAAGGATTGTGGAAAGGGAGAAACTCCCTGTGGCTGAATGGACTGAGGTTCTGGCGCCTTATTTGACTGGAGAGCCGCAAAAAGCATATTTTGATTTAACAGCAGAACAGGCCAAAGACTATGATATCCTTAAAGCAGAAATCATGGCCAGGCTGGGAGTCACCTTATCTGTGCGCGCTCGCAGAGTCCATGAATGGCGGTTTGAAGAGAAAAAACCGCCCCGCTCTCAAATGTTTGATTTGTTACACCTTGTGCGCAAGTGGCTACAACCCGAGACACTGAGTACAGCTGACATGGTCGAACGAATCGTGCTCGACCGCTATGTGAGTGGACTTCCTTGGGACATTCACCGCTGGGTTGCTCAGGGAGACCCCAAAACCCTGGATCAATTGGTTTCACTTGTGGAGCGGTTTACGACTACCGAGACCTGTCTGAGGCCTGAAGGTAAACCACAGCAGTTTGTGGGATCCTCTGGTGGTCGTCGACAGAGAGCAACCTCCACAGCCATTTCTACCTCTGAGCAGGAGGACCGAGCCAACAGACAAAGCCTGGGTGGCTCACCCCGGGGAAAGAGGTTTTTCATTCCAAGAAAGGTACCCTCCCGTTCTGAAGCCCCACTCGAAGGCCGACCTGAGGTCCGTTGTTGGAAGTGTCAGCAACCGGGGCATATTGCAGCACACTGTTCCCAGGGGGAGGAGCCAATGGAGTGTGGTGCCACCCGCCGCCTCTCCATGTTTGCTCATCCTGTTTGCAGTGCTACACCCCTGCAGGAACCAGGTCCCCAGGAGCGTCAACTCCAGGTAAATGGGGTTAGTGTTGTGGCCCTTTTGGACTCAGGTAGCCTGGTCACCCTCTTGTGTGCTGCCGTACCCCATGACCTGGTCATCCCTGAAAGGCGGGTGGGGGTGGTTTGTATCCATGGGGACACTAAGCATTATCCGCTGGCCAAAGTGACTGTAGGGACTGGCTGCGGGACAGTGACCCATGAAGTGGGTGTGGTACCAGACTTATTACATCCATTGATTGTGGGACGTGATTTTCCATTGTTCTGGGAACTCTGGTCTCATTCCCACTGTAATGATACGCCTGTTGCATGTTCACCTTCTTTCAGCCCAATTCCTTTAGGGGAAGAAGCCCAAACAGATGCTGTAGGGGTGACCAATGAGGTATCAGACAGTTTTCCCCTTGAAGTATTGGCTGGGGATGAGGGTGAGGAGTCTAACCCTGAGCAGAATGTACCGGACTTGGAAGTGTCACGGGAGAACTTTGGGACTGCTCAGTTACGAGACTCCACCCTGAAACATGCATGGGAAAATGTAACTGTACTGAATGAGGTACCTCAGGAGCCTAATGCTGATCAAAGGTTTCCTAATTTTGCTGTCAGTGATAACTTACTGTATCGTGTTACTAATATGCGTGATGAAATTGTGGAGCAATTGGTGGTACCCATACCTTATAGAAGGATGGTCCTTGATATGGCCCACACCCATTTACTTGGAGGTCATCTGGGGACTGACAAAACAAAGGAAAGAATCCTGCAAAGGTTCTATTGGCCAGGTTGTTACCAAGAGGTTGAAAGGTTTTGTCGGTCCTGCCCTACCTGCCAAGTAACGGCTCCTGTGAGTCACTTTCGGAGCCCCTTGGTTCCCCTGCCAATAATTGAGATTCCATTTGACAGAATAGCTATGGATTTGGTGGGGCCGTTAGTTAGGTCTGCCCGAGGCCCCTGAAGTATTGGCTGGGGATGAGGGTGAGGAGTCTAACCCTGAGCAGAATGTACCGGACTTGGAAGTGTCACGGGAGAACTTTGGGACTGCTCAGTTACGAGACTCCACCCTGAAACATGCATGGGAAAATGTAACTGTACTGAATGAGGTACCTCAGGAGCCTAATGCTGATCAAAGGTTTCCTAATTTTGCTGTCAGTGATAACTTACTGTATCGTGTTACTAAGATGCGTGATGAAATTGTGGAGCAATTGGTGGTACCCATACCTTATAGAAGGATGGTCCTTGATATGGCCCACACCCATTTACTTGGAGGTCATCTGGGGACTGACAAAACAAAGGAAAGAATCCTGCAAAGGTTCTATTGGCCAGGTTGTTACCAAGAGGTTGAAAGGTTTTGTCGGTCCTGCCCTACCTGCCAAGTAACGGCTCCTGTGAGTCACTTTCGGAGCCCCTTGGTTCCCCTGCCAATAATTGAGATTCCATTTGACAGAATAGCTATGGATTTGGTGGGGCCGTTAGTTAGGTCTGCCCGAGGCCACCAGTATATTTTGGTAGTGCTGGACTATGCCACCAGGTATCCTGAAGCCATTCCGTTGCGGAATACCTCCTCCAAGTGCATTGCTCGGGAGTTGGTTCCTATATTTTCCAGAACTGGCCTACCAAAAGAAATACTGACTGACCAGGGTACACCTTTCATGTCAAAAGTTATGAAGGAGCTTTGCAACCTGCTGAAAATTAAGCAGCTAAGAACCTCTGTATATCATCCCCAAACAGATGGCCTCGTAGAGAGGTTCAATAAAACCTTAAAGGGGATGTTGAGAAGGGTGGTAGAAAAGGATGGGAGGGACTGGGATTGTCTGTTGCCATATCTCATGTTCTCCATCCGAGAGGTCCCCCAGTCCTCCACTGGCTTCTCTCCATTTGAGTTATTATATGGGAGACATCCCAGGGGATTGCTGGATATTGCCAAGGATACTTGGGAGAGTGAGGCTACCCCTTACAGAAGTGTGATAGAACACGTGGCCCAAATGCAAGATCGCATCAGCAGTATTATGCCCATCGTGAGGGAACACATGCAGAAGGCCCAAGAGTCCCAGAGCAGGGTGTACAATAGAGCGGCCCGGGTGAGGCAGTTCAACCCCGGGGACAGGGTACTAGTGCTGGTTCCCACGGTAGAAAGCAAATTTCTGGCCAAGTGGCAGGGTCCTTTTGAAGTAGTAGAAAAGGTTGGAGAAGTCAATTATAAAATACATCAGCCTGGGAAAAGAAAGCCCATCCAACTCTATCACGTCAATTTAATAAAACCTTGGAAGGATAGAGAGTCCCTGGTAGCGGCCACAAAACCCCAAATGGATTGTCGCACAGATATTGAAAAGGTTGCAATAGGTGACACCCTGTCCAAACCCCAAAAACAAGAAACCAAGGAGTTTCTACAGCAGAACAGGGATATTTTTACGGACCTGCCAGGCACTACAGATGTCATTCAGCATGATATAGTCACTGACCCCGAGGTAACGATAAACCTTAAACCATACAGAATCCCTGAGGCTCGGAGACAAGCGGTCTCTGAGGAGGTAAAGCGTATGTTAGCTCTGCAGGTTATTGAGGAATCCAAAAGCGGGTGGTCCAGCCCCATTGTATTAGTGCCTAAGCCAAATGGGACCTGGCGGTTCTGCAATGACTTCCACTGTCTAAATGAAGTCTCTAAATGCGATTCCTATCCTATGCCCCGGGTGGATGAATTAATTGAAAGGTTGGGACCAGCTAGGTATATTACCACACTTGACCTCACCAAGGGGTACTGGCAGATTCCCGTATCAGAGGAGGCAAAGGAAAAGACTGCCTTCTCCACCCAGACGGGCTCTTTCAATATACCAGGATGCCCTTTGGGTTACAAGGGGCACCCGCCACTTTCCAGAGAGCGATGGACAGGGTCTTGGGCCCCCATAAAAGGTACGCAGCTGCATACTTAGACGATATCGTGGTCTTTAGCACGGACTGGGAATCCCATCTAGGTAAGGTACAGGCCGTACTGGATTCCCTCAGGAAAGCTGGCTTTACTGCTAACCCGGAGAAGTGCGCTATTGGGTTAGAGGAGGCTCGCTATCTGGGGTATATTGCAGGTAAGGGCACAATAAGACCACAGGTAAACAAAGTGGAGGCAATTCAGAAGTGGCCACAGCCTCGGACAAAAAAACAGGTGAAGGCGTTCTTGGGGATTGTTGGCTATTACCGCAGATGTGTCCCGAACTTTGCCTCCATTGCAGCACCATTAACAGACCTCACAAAAGGGAGAAAGTCAGTAATGGTCCACTGGTCTCAAGAGACAGAAAAGGCGTTTCAGGACCTAAAAAAGCCCTATGCAGTCAGCCTGTGCTGATCGCACCAGACTTCTCAAAAGAGTTTATTGTCCAGACCGATGCCTCAGAGGTTGGTTTAGGGGCAGTAATGTCACAAGAGGTAAATGGGGAAGAACACCCCATCATATATTTGAGTAGAAAACTCACCTCCTGTGAGAGAAACTACTCAATAGTGGAGAGGGAGTGTTTGGCAATAAAGTGGGCCCTCGTGGCTTTGAGGTACTATTTGGCAGGTAGGAAGTTCCGCTTGGTATCTGACCATGCCCCTTTAAAATGGATGTGCCGAAATAAAGGAAACAATGCAAGGGTAACACGGTGGTTCCTGGAGTTGCAGGACTTTAATTTTGTGGTAGAGCACAGGGCAGGGAAGCTTCATGTTAATGCTGATGCCTTGTCAAGGATTTACTGTCTATCAGGGTCAAGTGCCCAGTCCCCTGGCCTTGGGCAGAGGGGGGGGATATGTAAGCATCTAAAGGGTGAGGTTATTGATGGTAAGTATGTGTCACTGAGGCTGCTGCTCTCAGTGATGTAAATCCCGGAGGTAAATGGCAACCAGTGATGTTAGATTGCTGAGTTTGTGGTAGCTGGAACTTGGGTCCGGGATTTAGGAGTGACTGAAGAGTTTGGGTGGGAAGGTCACTCCCGTACTCCATCTCCTGTGTTACCACCTCACCCAGCTGGAAGCTAATTTAAAAGACACACTGTCAGTATGTGTTTGGTGTTGGTCTGCAGAGGACTTAGGAGCATTCCTCTCCACAGTGTTCCTGAGAAGGGAAAAGACAAGATTCTGCACAAAGATGACTCCTGTATTTTGCCTGTTTAACAATTGAACTGTTATATGACACATGAGGGCTGAAGATAAGTGCTTTATGTGACTGAACTTTGATGGGCTGAAGCCAAGCCATCCTGTTGGACCAAATTTGAGTTGTGTTTTTTCCAATAAAACCCTTATGTTGCATCCAATCCTGCCGACTGCCTACCATTTGTACAGCTAATCTCCACAGTATTTATGTTCACATTTTATTGTTTCTACAGATGGTATGCTGCCGAGTCTGGGTTGAGGATAAGCGGTGTGGCATTCATGTGGGCTGTGCGATCGCGGTATTTGGATACCATTGTCCATGCAGAATACGGCCTATGAACTTTTGTGTTGTCTTTGAAAATTGTTTTTGTTTTTATTTCCGTTACATGTGCAGTGGGGTGTTATGAGGAGAACCCTCTGAGTGGGGTGGTGATAGGTGGGTTTTGATCATAGTGGCGATGCGACTCTATATTCACATGCAGATGCGCAGCCGCGCTCTGGTCACGGCTGGCGGTTCCACTTCTGTCTATAGGTGTAGCCCTCACCCGAGCCCACTTGGCCACTGTGACACTCTGGCATTTCTTTATGCCATTGTCATCCTGAATCTACACTGTACCGGACGTAATTGTCACCATGAGAGTCAGCAGAACACAATGGGCCGTTTGCCCTTATCTATAATGGCCGTTTTAGTGCTGTGACGCGAGAGCGCATGCGTCATGTGATGAGGTTAGTACTGGCCGGGAACACGTATTATACGTCATAGGGACATGCGCAGTGGAGATCCAGGCACGCCGGATCGCACATGTCAGCATGGAACACAGCCGTCCTTCATCCTGCATTCTTTGCACACATCACCTGTATGAGTAAGCACTTATCACTTTATGCAATTGTCTACAGTTGGCACTGATAATATTATCAATTATGTATCTGCATAGATATTTTACTATACCTTATATGCACGGTAACAATTTTTATTCAATTAGGTGTATCACGATCGGATTACGCTGTACTGTTGGTTTTATCTGTTTCTGCATTCACGATGTATCATGTATTTTTGACTTTTTATTAATTATGTTCACTTGACATGTAATTGGTTATGGTTAGCCGTAACACTATATATGTTCAGAACTTGGTTTGTACACACTGCTTGAGGAAGGCTCCTGTGTAAGAGCCGAAACGTCGCTACAGCCTTATGGGTAAATAAAGTTTTTTCATTTTTATTATTGGAGTGCTGCCCTTCTTTTCATCGCTTATATATATATATATATATATATATATATATATATATATATAATAACAGATACATAAACATCTTTTATAATATTCGGTATAAAACAATACATAGGTCCTATTTATTTTCTTATACAAACAAAACTAAGGTTAATTATACGTGTATATAGATATTACAGATTTTCAGCTTCATTAATAGATATCAAACTGTAGAGGTAATTAGTACCAGCTGTGTCCAGAGAATATCCTTATCTAAGTCATAAATCCAAAAGGAGACAAGAATACCTCTTCTCAGACTGGTACATTCATGAGAAAATAAACCTTATGAACAGTGTCCTTTCCATGAAATTCTCTCGGGCATCTTTAAAATACATAACATGGTGAATATAATACACATGGCCTATTAGATATCAAATCCACTATAATTAGGATATTTTGATATAAATGCTGTACACCTATGGAAAAGCACAAGAAACCCCTCTTCATTACAATCTAATCCATTGAAATGAATTGGATTATATTGGAATGTAAAAAGATCTTTTCATACAGGTTCTTTTTTAAATGTAAGTTCTTGTTTAAAATGTTCGTTACACTCTTAGTAACATAGTACATAAGGCCGAAAAAAGACATTTGTCCATCCAGTTCGGCCTGTCATCCTGCAAGTTGATCCAGAGGAAGGCAAAAAAACCCTGTGAGGTAGAAGCCAATTTTCCTCACTTTAGGGGAATAAAAAATTCCTTCCCGACTCCAATCAGGCAATCAGAATATCTTCCTGGATCAACGACCCCTCTCTAGTAGCTATATCCTGTAATATTATTACACTCCAGAAATACATCCAGGCCCCTCTTGAATTCCTTTATTGTACTCACCATCACCACCTCCTCAGGCAGAGAGTTCCATAGTCTCACTGCTCTTACCGTAAAGAATCCTTTTCTATGTTTGTGTACAAACCTTCTTTCCTCCAAACGCAGAGGATGTCCCCTCGTCACAGTCCTGCGGATAAATAGATGATGGGATAGATCTCTGTACTGACCCCTGATATATTTATACATAGTAATTAGATCTCCCCTCAGTCGTCTTTTTTCTAACGTGAATAACCCTAATTTTGATAATCTTTCAGGGTACTGTAGTTGCCCCATTCCAGTTATTACTTTAGTTGCCCTCCTCTGGACCCTCTCCAGCTCTGCTATGTCTGCCTTGTTCACTGGAGCCCAGAACTGTACACAGTACTCCATGTGTGGTCTGACTAATGATTTGTAAAGTAGTAGGAATATGTTCTCATCACGGGCATCTATGCCCCATTATCTTATTGGCCTTGGCAGCAGCTGCCTGACACTGTTTTTTGCAGCTTAGTTTGCTGTTTATTAAAATTCCTAGATCCTTTTCCATGTCAGTGTTACCGAGTGTTTTACCATTATTCCTTCCCATGTGCATAAGTTTACATTTGTAAGTGTTAAACCTCATCTGCCACTTATCTGCCCAAGCCTGCAATCTATCCAGATCCCTCTGTAGTAGTATACTGTCCTCTTCAGTGTTAATTACTTTACATAGTTTAGTGTCATCTGCGAAAATTGATATTTTACTATGCAAGCCTTCTACAAGATCATTAATAAATATATTGAAGAGAATAGGGCCCAATACTGACCCCTGAGGTACTCCACTAGTGACAGTGACCCAATCTGAGTGTGTACTGTTAATAACCACCCACTGTTTTGTATCATTGAGCCAGTTACTTACCCACTTACAGACGTTTTCTCCCAGTCCGAGCATTCTCATTTTATATACTAACCTTTTATGTGGTACAGTGTCAAATGCTTTGGAGAAGTCCAGATACACGACATCCATTGATTCGCCACTGTCAAGTCTAGAACTTAACTCCTCATAGAAACTGATTAAATTAGTTTGACATAACCGATCCCTCACGAAGCCATGCTGACATGGCGTTATTTGCTTATTTCCGCTCTAACATAGCATCTCTCAGAAAACCTTCAAACAGTTTACCCACAACAGATGTTAAACTTACCGGCCTATAGTTTCCAGGCTCTGTTTTTGGACCCTTTTTGAATATTGGCACCACATTTGCCATGCGCCAATCCTGTGGGACATTCCCTGTCAGTATAGAATCTGCAAATATCAGAAATAAGGGTCTGGCTATGACATTCCTTAATTCCCATTCTCTTGAATGACTTATTGAGTGGGTCATTAACTTTGAATGTAAATTGGTGGTGACGATAGTGTCCTCCACAACGGAATATAAGTCTGATAGATGTTGCTTCTGATTTTCCATCTCTGCATGAATAGTCATCAGATTCCTTTTTAGCAAACCAAGCTCAAGTTCCAATGTCTTAATAGAGATGGAATTAACAGCGGATACACTGGTGGCAACAATAGCACCTGCCACGTCAAAGATTATGGCGGCTGCAATCACATAAATGAAACGCTTTGGTCGTTGACTAGTTGAAAACTGTTCCCTGGTCAGGGTTTTTCTTGTCTGTTCCAGGATCTGTGTAATCAATTCTTGGGAATAACCGACGTGTATTTAATACCACATCTTTATCTCTGGAGACTGAATCTCGGAAACATTGAACTGTCTTTCAACGGAGATGCGTGGATCCAAACTGACGTAGATCTTCTGGGATGGAATCCTCTTATTCGCCAAGATGAATACCGTGGTATTCTGCAACATGATCCCAGATAAAGGGCCTGGTAGAGCGATTTGTTCAGTGTGGAACTCCTTCCCCAAGACTAGGACGATGTAAATAACAGCAACAATCTTTGATGCCATCTCGCGCCTATAATATATTGTATGATCATCTCACAGGGTTACATGGAAGGCAGCCACGGCTGCTTTTCCTGCCATCGGGTCCCAGTCACAGCAGCATGGGGACCCGATGGCTGCTCCAATCCTCGCACGGACATCGCACGTGCCACGGTCAGGTCAACGCTGAGGGTTAATGCGCCGGCATAGGTGAAAACACCAGGAGTCCGGCTATTAGTGACTGCCGGACCCCGCCGCTGATGGGGCGGAAGCAGCTCCGGCACCTGCCCGATCAGTGCGCCGTAATAATACTGCGCTAGGCGGCAAGTCACATAACGCTGCGCCGTACTATTACGGAGCTGGCCGGGAAGGGGTTAAATGTCTGGTTTTAGCTATGTTCTTATGTCTGGAAACTTGTTTTTGTCTGGAAAACCTGCTGTGTCATTACCATTGAGTATCATTGAAGCTCTAATGTAAGTCTATACCAGACGGGAGCTGAAAAACTGTATATAAGGAGAACAGTCAGAGGCCCTAGTGTGCTGCAGTTAGGGACCAGTGCTTGGAGAGGAGACTCTGCCAGACTACCGAGTGACCAGAAGAAGATGCTGAGACGGGGATACACTGCCACAGACCCTGGATACCCAGCCTTGGACCAGGGTACCAGCCTTCTGAAGAGAAAGAATGGGCAGCTAGCTCAGGCCTTTCCTCAGCATGAAACCCTTCTTCTGCCAGAGAGGAGACTGGAAAAGCCAGCCCTATGCCTCACCTGTATTGTTTGTACCTTAATTCTTCCAGTAAAAAAACACCCTGGTTTACTGCAGTTCCTGACTCTCTGGACTTATTTCCCATTGGGGTGCACCACGTCTTACCATCCCTTCCAGAGAGCAGCAACATGTGGTGACACCTCGACGGTGTAGCGTTGGGGACCCAGCGTACGGTTGGGGCCACCCCAAACCCGGCCACTGCACCATCCCCTGGAGTAAGTCTTTGAGCAATATTAGTAGTCTAAGAATTTTACAAATTAATCTATTTGCAGTAAAACTAAAATAAAAAACAAAGGTTACTCAGTCACCTGTAAATATGTTGTCGATATAAAATGACTGGACAATGCCTTTAACAAGCTAAAGTTACTTATGATAATAATTTAATGACTGAATAATATCACCATACTAAATGGTATCGCTATACAGTAACTGAATAATATCACCATTCTATGAATAATTATGACATCTATAAACTGGACAAGTATATACAATGCTGATCATGTGCAGATGGAGTTGACGCCTTCTCTGAATGCAGTTGATTTCTCTCCTCATGTAGCCCAGATTTCTTATAGTGCAAGCACCGGAACACATTTGGCACTGGACAAAGATCCAGAGCATCACCTTGTCTACATCAACACTACTAACCTGAAAATTGGACAGGATTGCAAATCTGTTTAATTTATCATGTTTTTTCTTAATTCTGAAATTGCACAACAGAGCAAAACTGCATTTAGTGTTTTTTTTCTTCTTCAATTAAAATCTCCATCTCATCTCCATCTTATGCTTCTTTCCCGACAATCTGCTCGTACATCGTCCCATGTAAAGGGATCTTAAGATGCTGGACAGGGATGAAAGATCTGTAAAACCAACAAAACATTTGTTTTTCTTTACAAATCGAAACCATTCATCTCTAACATTGATTAACATTTCAGCAATGCGCAGAAAGCTGGTGCTAAAGATGAACAAATAACATAATGTACACAATTTAGTTGTTACAGTACTTGTCAAAATACCTATTCCAAAGTATACCTATATTTTCATAATCTACAGTATGTTTCCCTTACAAACAGGAGCATTCCAGTAATAATGAAAAGCGACACATTACCCCTCTAATGGATCACTGTTGGTTAGAGATGACAAATCGATTCTAAGCAAATCAAATTCATTATGATTTTTCCAAAAACTTTGGTTTCCTATCAAACCAAAGTTTTTGGGATTCGTTCCACCCAAATCAATCAAAATGGTGTCAGTCCATCATTTTACGTATCAGAATACTGCCGCAAATAGCGGATATGGATCCCCTGCATTAACTGAATAGATTTGGCAGATTTGGCTACTCCTAAAGGTGTTATCTAAGTATCCCCGTGGTCTTTACACTTTAATCCCTATACAGGCATCTGGATTCTGCTGCAGGGGAACCACAAGACCGCTACTTCTTGGAGTAGTCTCAGTAGTTCAGTAGATTGCTGGCCCACAAGAGACACCAGTGCAAGACACTGAAGGGTCAGTCAAATCTGTAATCAGTGACAAGCTGAGGTCAATGCAGGCAGAGTTTGTGCAATCAATCTTCATTTTAAGGGGCAGGGCAGGCAGCTCAGGGACAGTATGAGGAACAGGCAGAGATGAGGTCAGGCATCAAAGGGTCAAATCCAGAAGTCAGACAGTGGTTGATACATGGACAATCATATAGAACAAACACACACCTTCACAAAATACTAGCTTACGGTAACATATTGTGCAGGCACCTTCCCACAGGGGAAGATGCCTAAATATCCTGGGGCGGCTAGCCATGGACCTCAGCCTACGTGAAGTGGATGGAGCAGCTCTACTCTGGCCCACTGAGCAGGGGTAGAGGGTTGGCAGCGGATCCTGACTGAGAGAGTCAGGTGAGTGCTCCAGCGACGGTGTCCACCAAGAGGAGTGAGGTGGCGGTGATCACCACTGGTATAACAAATACAGGGAAGATGAGAAGATGAAGAATGAAGCTCACATGACCCCTTGTATTATTGTGGTATTAGAAGTTTGGGAAAAAGACTTAACATGATTTAGTTTAAATTAATGTTACAAGAGAGTTTAATAAACTATGTTAATAAACTGTGTTATTAAACTCGGAATCGGAATCCAAACAAATTTCAGAAAATTCGCTCATCTCTACTGTTGATGAAGGAGAACTCCTTTCCTGCTTTAAGTTGTGGCTTCTCAAATAATTTTTTTTTTAAGGAATGAAACAGAGACCATGGTGTTCATTTAAAAAAGGCTTAAGGCCAGGTTTTTGGTTTAATAAAGTCCTAAAATTTGACACTCTGGGCAAAACTTGAGCTTGGGCTGGGCTTAACAGGCTACTGTAGTCTGACACATTTACTATAATTTACACCAGAAAATTGGCATAAATTATAAATTAAATATATTCCAGTTATAATTTGGTGTCAAATAAATAAGACAAATCATATAGAGCTAACACATTTGTTTCAATGTCTATTTTGTGCAGCCCATATCCTTCAAAATGCTGGGAAAGCTCATATTGTTCATATTTTGCGGCCATTTTAAGCCTTTGAGCCCTGGAGGTTTTTTTTTGTTTTTGCGTTTATGTTTTTCACTCCCTGCATTTCTGGGTCCATAACTTTTTTATTTTTCTGTTCACAAAGCCGTATGAGGGCTGGTCATGGACATTAGCTGCGGGTGTTTGCTGTATGAAACAGCAGGCACTCAGTGGCTATGGCGCCTGCTGCGCTTGCAATCGGGCATCATCTTTAATGTCTTGCCAGTACTGTACCTGTATGGTGATGGTATAGCTATCTATCTCATACCTATTTATCCATCTACCTGCCTATCTATCTCATATCTATCTATCTATCCCCAATAAGCTAAGACTGTTCCTCTGTTTTGTAACTTATTGTGAAAACTAGAGATGAACGAATTTGGCTGCTTCACCAAACTTCACAAAGAAATTGTATTAGTTACTAATTAGTTTGTCACGAATCGCATTCTATTGTATGTAGCGGTAACAATGTTGGGGAATGGGGATTGCGCCTCCCCTGTCATTGAACCCCTGCTGATCGCCCCATCTTACAGTCACATTGAGGCCTTTCAGGGGTTAATCAGGGATTAAAAACAAAAAAATATATACTCACCTCATCCATTCGCTCGTGGAGAGGCCGTTGTGGGCATCTTGTTTGAAGAAAATGTGCCAAATCTTGCATGTGCTGATGTGATGACGTCACCATGTTATCACACTGACCACTGATGATGCCTCCCCAACCAGCCAGCGTGATGACGTGGAGCGTTTTTCTTCAATCAAGATGGCTGTGACGGCCTCTCCTTGAGCAAATAGAAGAGGTGAGTATGTATATTTTTTGTTTTTTGCCACCATTTCAGGAAAAATTGAAGGAAGGAAATTCATCATTGCAACAAATCAAATTTTTCCTGAAATTCAGATCGAAATCAAGTTCGTTAACTTCGATTTGCTGTACACCAGTGAAAACCTGTGAAAATATCTAATTAAATTGTTTGCTGCTTGTTAGTAACATTATTTTGCCTCACATTTTAAAGTCCACTAGCCATACCACCACTAGGTGGCAGAATGTACATGTATAAAACCAGTTCACAAAATTCAGTTTCAAAACTTAGACCTTTGTTACACAACATTTTTCTTTCTTTCTTTCTTTTTTTTACAGAAAATTAATCTGCTTCTTTCCTTTATTCTTAAATTTTATGTATAAACTTTAACAAATTTGACAATACAGGCGTCTACATAGGTGACTGTAGAAGTACAAAAGAAACAGATCTAACAATAGGTCCTTACTAGGACCTAGGATTCATTGGGACCTGACAAATGCTACAATGATTCAGACCACAGGGTGGGTCAAGAAAGGCGGCAGCAGAGCATTATTTCTCATAGCGGACAATTAAATACTAGCAGTCCTTCAAAATTGCTGTAGACCAGAAGTCAGCAACCTCCGGCACTCCAGCTGCTGTGAAACCACAACTCCTAGCACACTTTCTTGGCTGTTCTTGGAGCTTTCTAGGAGTTTTAGTTTCACAACAGCTGGAGGCTGATGACTCCTGTTGAAGTGCATAGGTTAGGTAAAGATCGATAACATTTGATCAACAGCAGCAATACAGGAGTTTGAAGGACCCAGGAACTCTGGAGAATGGCAGTTTAAGTAGAACTGAGCTGCAGTACCAGGCACAGCCACACTCATATGCATGGTGCTATGCCTGTGCAAACATTTAAGGTAATGTCGTAACGTCTTAAAGGGCTTGTGTAACAGCCCAGAGTGGTGTTAACACTCCTTCACCCTGTTACTATCTCTATTGGGCTAACTAAATGTAATTTTATGTATTTTTGTCCAGGTCCTCCACAATGTGCATTCCTAATATCTTTATGCAACTGTTATGTTTGGAATATGCCTGGTTTACCAGCAGGTGGCAGCATTTCTGGCAGAGCAATCTTCGATAGAATGGAACTTACCATTCCATCCCCCCCCCCTCTGGAGAGAGGTGGGATAGTCCTACTTCCTAAAGATAGAAAATTGATATAGTGGCTCATCCGTCTCAATTTATGGATATAAGTTCACTGCTCTAGGCCTACCCCACAGCCTTTTAGTACTATATTCTATGCTTTGAAATATTAACATGCACTCAATCATCTGGAACTGCCCTGAAAATTCATACTTTAAAATACCCCATACATAAAACAAACAATAGTAATATAAAAATAAAAAAATAAAAAAATTACCGTTAGAGTACAATATAAGCAGCAATCATAGCCAAAAAGCAAATGAGTATTATGTGCATCAATACATGATCGAAAATATATCTATTGTATAGACCACTGATTAGAGATAAAAATGCAAAAATATAAAATAAATATTAAAATAAAAATCATGTATTTCCCAAAGGAAATCCTTGATGGTGATTAATTCAAATATTTAATGAAAAGTGATGTTATTCAATCCAAAGAATTGTTAATAGTACTACTTGGTTCAAATAATTAGTTGATTATTGTCCATAATTCATCCAATAATTACTGTTAATTTGGATGATTTGAACCAAGTAATACCATTAACAATTCTCTGAATTGAATAACATCACTAATCATTGAATATTTGAACTAATCACCATCAAGGATTTCTTTTGGGAAATACATGTTTATTATTTTTTTATTTTTTATATTTTTGCATTTTTATCTCTAATCAGTGGTCATTTCGAATCACTCACTAATTCAAATTTTTTAGACAGGACTCCACCACATCATTGACCATGGAGATGGCAGACACAACCACAATCTATAGAGAGAAGATATCCACGATCACAATCACCAACACACAAGTACAACTTGAGACACAGACACAACAAACAAAATTATGTGAGGAGCCCATCACCAAAATCGACACAGACATCAATGCACTCACACAATACACAGCACTATCGAAAGGAGATATATCCACAAGAAGTAGATAATACTACAGTTGAGCGAACCCGAACTGTAAAGTTCGATGTTCGTACCGAACTTTAGGGTTTTCGGCACCCGGACCCGAACATTTACGTAAAAGTTTGGGTTCGGTGTTCGGCGATTTTTATGGCGCTTTTTTAAGAATGCAAAGCAGCCAATCAACAAGGGTCATACTACTTGCCCCAAAAGGCCATCACAGCCATGCCTACTATTGGCATGGCTGTGATTGGCCAACTGCAGCATGTGACCCAGCCCTTTATTTAAGCTGGAGTCACATAGCGCCGCCCGTCACTCTGCTCGGATTAGTGTAGGGAGAGGCTGCAGCTGCTGTGAGAGAGATCAGGGAGAAATCTCATCAAGAACTGGTTTATGTACTCAGCGATCTACAGAAAAAATGTTTTGTGGGTGCAGTGCACAATTTATTTAAGCCTGCCCTGAGCCAAATACTGCTGAAAACAATTTTTTTTTCTTCAGTTAGTCAATATCAATACATGATCAGCAGTTAGTTACCAGCATAGGCTATCTGCAACTACAGAAATACAGCTTTGGCATACTGGGGTGAAAAAACCCTCTAATATGCTTGTCTAATCCCAGATGTGCAGTATATTAGAGGCTTTTTTCACCCCAGTAACCAAAAAGCTTTTTGGTTACTGGGGTGAAAAAACCCTCTAATATACTGCACATCTGTGATTACACGTGCATAAGTCACTGTTACATTTAGGACAGAAATACAGCTTTTTGGTTACTGGGGTGAAAAACCCCTCTAATATACTGCACATCTGGGATTACATCTGCATAAGTCACTGTCACATTTAGGACATAAATACAGCTTTTTGGTTACTGGGGTGAAAAAAGCCTCTAATATACTGCACATCTGGGATTACACATGCATAAATCACTGTCACATTTAGGACATAAATACAGCTTTTTGGTTACTGGGGTTAAAAAAACGTCTAATATACTGCACATCTCTGATTACACATGCGTAAGTCACTGTCACATTTAGGACAGAAAGACAGCTTTTTGGTTAGAGTGAAAAAACCCTCTAATATACTGCACATCTGGGATTAGACAAGCATAAGTGACTGTCACATTTAGGACAGAAATACAGCTTTTTGGTTAGGGTGAAAAAACCCTCTAATATACTGCACATCTGGGATTACACGTGCATAAGTCACTGTCACATTTGGGACAGAGATACAGCTTTTTAGTTACTGGGGTGAAAAAACCCTCTAATATACTGCACATCTGGGATTAGAGAAGCATAAGTGACTGTCACATTTAAGACAGAAATACAGCTTTTTGGTTAGGGTGAAAAAACCCTCTAATATACTGCACATCTGGGATTACACGTGCATAAGTCACTGTCACATTTGGGACAGAGATACAGCTTTTTGGTTACTGGGGTGAAAAAACCCTCTAATATACTGCACATCTGTGATTACACGTGCATAAGTCACTGTTACATTTAGGACAGAAATACAGCTTTTTGGTTACTGGGGTGAAAAACCCCTCTAATGTACTGCACATCTGGGATTACATCTGCATAAGTCACTGTCACATTTAGGACAGAAATACAGCTTTTTGGTTACTGGGGTGAAAAAAGCCTCTAATATACTGCACATCTGGGATTACACATGCATAAGTCACTGTCACATTTAGGACAGAAATACAGCTTTTTGGTTACTGGGGTGAAAAAACCCTCTAATATACTGCACATCTGGGATTACACATGCATAAATCACTGTCACATTTAGGACATAAATACAGCTTTTTGGTTACTGGGGTTAAAAAACCCTCTAATATACTGCACATCTCTGATTACACATGCATAAGTCACTGTCACATTTAGGACAGAAATACAGCTTTTTGGTTAGAATGAAAAAACCCTCTAATATACTGCACATCTGTGATTACACGTGCATAAGTCACTGTCACATTTAGGCCATAATAACGGCTTTGGCATACTGGGGTGAAAAAATCCTCTAAAATACTGCACATCTGTGATTACACGTGCATAAGTCACTGTCACATTTAGGACAGAAATACAGCTTTTTAGTTACTGGGGTGAAAAAACCCTCTAATATACTGCACATCTGGGATTACACGTGCATAAGTCACTGTCACATTTAGGACAGAAATACAGCTTTTTGGTTACTGGGGTGAAAAACCCCTCTAATATACTGCACATCTGTGATTACACGTGCATAAGTCACTGTCACATTTAGGACAGAAATACAGCTTTTTGGTTACTGGGGTGAAAAAAGCCTCTAATATACTGCACATCTGTAATTACACGTGCATAAGTCACTGTCATATTTAGGCCATAAATACGGCTTTGGCATACTGGGGTGAAAAAAGCCTCTAATATACTGCACATCTGTGATTACACGTGCATAAGTCACTGTCATATTTAGGCCATAAATACGGCTTTGGCATACTGGGGTGAAAAAAGCCTCTAATATACTGCACATCTGTGATTAAACGTGCATAAGTCACTGTCACATTTAGGACAGAAATACAGATTTTGGTTACTGGGGTGAAAAAAGCCTCTAATATACTGCACATCTGTGATTACACGTGCATAAGTCACTGTCACATTTAGGACAAAAATAAAGATTTTTTCGGTTACTGGGGTGAAAAAAGCCTCTAATATACTGCACATCTGTCATTACACGTGCATAAGTCACTGTCACATTTAGGACATAAATACGGCTTTGGCATACTGGGGTGAAAAAAGCCTCTAATATACTGCACATCTGTGATTACACATGCATAAGTCACTGTCACATTTAGGACAGAAATACAGCTTTTTGGTTACTGGGGTGAAAACCCCCTCTAATATACTGCACATCTGTGATTACACGTGCATAAGTCACTGTCACATTTAGGACAGAAATATAGCTTTTTGGTTACTGGGGTGAAAAAAGCCTCTAATATACTGCACATCTGTGATTACACGTGCATAAGTCACTGTCACATTTAGGACAGAAATACAGCTTTTTGGTTACTGGGGTGAAAAACCCCTCTAATATACTGCACATCTGTGATTACACGTGCATAAGTCATTGTCACATTTAGAACAGAAATACAGCTTTTTGGTTAGGGTGAAAAACCCTCTAATATACAGGGAGTGCAGAATTATTAGGCAAGTTGTATTTTTGAGGATTAATTTTATTATTGAACAACAACCATGTTCTCAATGAACCCAAAAAACTCATTAATATCAAAGCTAAATATTTTTGGAAGTAGTTTTTAGTTTGTTTTTAGTTTTAGCTATTTTAGGGGGATATCTGTGTGTGCAGGTGACTATTACTGTGCATAATTATTAGGCAACTTAGCAAAAAACAAATATATACCCATTTCAATTATTTATTTTTACCAGTCAAACCAATATAACATCTCAACATTCACAAATATACATTTCTGACATTCAAAAACAAAAGAAAAACAAATCAGTGACCAATATAGCCACCTTTCTTTGCAAGGACACTCAAAAGCCTACCATCCATGGATTCTGTCAGTGTTTTGATCTGTTCACCATCAACATTGCGTGCAGCAGCAACCACAGCCTCCCAGACACTGTTCAGAGAGGTGTACTGTTTTCCCTCCTTGTAAATCTCACATTTGATGATGGACCACAGGTTCTCAATGGGGTTCAGATCAGGTGAACAAGGAGGCCATGTCATTAGATTTTCTTCTTTTATACCCTTTCTTGCCAGCCACGCTGTGGAGTACTTGGACGCGTGTGATGGAGCATTGTCCTGCATGAAAATCATGTTTTTCTTGAAGGATGCAGACTTCTTCCTGTACCACTGCTTGAAGAAGGTGTCTTCCAGAAACTGGCAGTAGGACTGGGAGTTGAGCTTGACTCCATCCTCAACCCGAAAAGGCCCCACAAGCTCATCTTTGATGATACCAGCCCAAACCAGTACTCCACCTCCACCTTGCTGGTGTCTGAGTCGGACTGGAGCTCTCTGCCCTTTACCAATCCAGCCACGGGCCCATCCATCTGGCCCATCAAGACTCACTCTCATTTCATCAGTCCATAAAACCTTAGAAAAATCAGTCTTGAGATATTTCTTGGCCCAGTCTTGACGTTTCAGCTTGTGTGTCTTGTTCAGTGGTGGTCGTCTTTCAGCCTTTCTTACCTTGGCCATGTCTCTGAGTATTGCACACCTTGTGCTTTTGGGCACTCCAGTGATGTTGCAGCTCTGAAATATGGCCAAACTGGTGGCAAGTGGCATCTTGGCAGCTGCACGCTTGACTTTTCTCAGTTCATGGGCAGTTATTTTGCGCCTTGGTTTTTCCACACGCTTCTTGCGACCCTGTTGACTATTTTGAATGAAACGCTTGATTGTTCGATGATCACGCTTCAGAAGCTTTGCAATTTTAAGAGTGCTGCATCCCTCTGCAAGATATCTCACTATTTTTGACTTTTCTGAGCCTGTCAAGTCCTTCTTTTGACCCATTTTGCCAAAGGAAAGGAAGTTGCCTAATAATTATGCACACCTGATATAGGGTGTTGATGTCATTAGACCACATCCCTTCTCATTACAGAGATGCACATCACCTAATATGCTTAATTGCTAGTAGGCTTTCGAGCCTATACAGCTTGGAGTAAGACAACATGCATAAAGAGGATGATGTGGTCAAAATACTCATTTGCCTAATAATTCTGCACTCCCTGTAGAATGCACTGACGCACAACCACTTATGTTTCCTGATGAGGACATGGGAATACCACCTCATCACGTCTCTGATGACAAAACACAGGTACCAACTGCTGCGTCTTTCTGCAGTGTGCAGACCGAAAAGGAGGGCAGGGAGGAAGACTGCGTGGAAGACGATGCAGGGGATGATGAGGTCCTAGACCCCACATGGAATGAAGGTCGTGCCACTGACTTTCAGAGTTCGGAGGAAGAGGCAGTGATGAGACCGAGCCAACAGCGTAGCAAAAGTGGGAGCAGGGTGCAAAAGCAGAGCAGCCGTCGCCAAAAAAGTTCGCCTGCTACTGGCCACCGTCAACAGGGACCGAGCACACCCAAGGCAGCTTCAAGGAGTTGCCTACATGGCACTTCTTCACACAATGTGCTGACGACAAGTAGCGAGTGGTTTGCACGCTGTGCCATCAGAGCCTGAAGCGAGGCATTAACATTCTGAACCTTAGCACAACCTGCATGACCAGGCATCTACATGCGAGACACGGGCTGCAGTGGAGTAAGCACCTTCAAAACCAAGAAAGGGCTCAGGCCCCTCCTGCTCCCTCTTCTGCTGCTGCCTCGGCCTCTTCCTCCACCTCTGGAGGAACGTTGGCACCTGCCGCCAGCAAACAGGATGTGCCACCAACAATACCACCTCCGTCACCAAGCATCTCCACCATGTCACACGGAAGCGTTCGGCTCTCCATCTCACAAACCTTTGAGAGAAAGCGTAAATTCCCACCTAGCCACCCTCAATCCCTTGCCCTGAATGCTAGCATTTCTAAACTGCTGGCCTTTGAAATGCTGTCATTCAGGCTGGTGGAGACGGACAGCTTCAAACAGCTCATGTTGCTTGCTGTCCCACAGTACGTCGTTCCCAGCTGCCACTACTTTTCCAGGAGAGCCGTGCCCTCCCTGCAGAACCAAGTATCGGATAAAATTAAGTGTGCACTGCGCAACGCCATCTGTGGCAAGGTCCACCTAATCACAGATATGTGGACCAGTAAGCACGGCCAGGGACGCTATATCTCCCTAACTGCACACTGGGTAAATGTAGTGGCGGCTGGGCCCCAGGCGGAGAGCTGTTTGGCGCACGTCCTTCCGCCGCCAAGGATCGCAGGGCATCATTCTTTGCCTCTTCCTACTCGGCTTCCTCCTCCTCTTCTACCACCTCCTCATACGGTCAGCGACAGACCTTCACCACCAACTTCTGCACAGCCAGGGGTAAACGTCAGCAGGCCATTCTGAAACTGATGTGTTTGGGGGACAGGCCCCACTCCGCGCAGGAGTTGTGGCGGGTTATAAAACAGACCGACGAGTGGTTGCTGCCAGTGGGCCTCAAGCCCGGCCTGGTGGTGTGTGATAATGGGCAAAATCTAGTTGCAGCTCTGGGACTAGCCGGTTTGACACACATCACTTGCCTGGCGCATGTGCTGAATTTTGTGGCGCAGAAATTCATTCACAACTACCCCGACATGTCTGAGCTGCTGCATAAAGTGCGGGCCGTCTGTGCGCGCTTCCGGCGTTCTCATCCTGCCGCCGCCCTCAGCGTAACTTCGGCCTTCCCGCTCACCGCCTCATATGCGATGTGCCCACCAGGTGGAACTCCTCCTTGCACATGCTGGAGAGACTGTGCGAGCAGCAGCAGGCCATAGTTGAGTTTCAGCTGCAGCACGCACGGGTGAGTCGCACTGCGGAACAGCAACACTTCACCACCAATGACTGGGCCTCCATGCGAGACCTGTGTGCCCTGTTGCGCTGTTTTGAGTACTCTACCAACATGGCCAGTGGCGATGACGCCGTTATCAGCGTTACAATACCACTTCTATGTCTCCTTGAGAAAACACTTAGGGCGATGATGGAAGAGGATGTGGGCCAGGACGAGGAGGAGGAAGAGGGGTCATCTCTATCACTTTCAGGCCAGTCTTTTAGAAGTGGCTCAGAAAGAGGATTTTTGCAACAGCAGAGGCCAGGTACATACTTGGCCAGCCAGGGCCCACTACTGGAGGACGAGGACGAGGAGGATGAGGAGGAGGATGGGGATAAAACATGTTCACAGCGGGGTGGTATCCAACGCAGCTCGGGCCCATCACTGGTGTGTGGCTGGGGGAGACGATACGCCTCCCACAGAGGACAGCTTGTCCTTACCTCTGGGCAGCCTGGCACACATGAGCGACTACATGCTGCAGTGGCTGCGCAATGACTGCAGAGTTGCCCACATTTTAACGTGTGCTGACTACTGGGTGGCCACCCTGCTGGATCCCCGTTACAAAGACAATGTGCCGTCCTTAATTCCCTCACTGGAGCGTGATTGGAAGATGCGCGACTACAGGCGCACGTTGGTAGACGCGCTCCTGAGAGCATTCCCGACTGACGCCGGGGGACAAGTGGAAGCACAAGGCGAAGGCAGGGGAGGAGGAAGAGGTCGCCAACGCAGCTGTGTCAGCGCCAGCACCTCAGAAGGCAGGGTTAGCATGTGGAAAAGCCTTGTCTCCTCGCCACAACAACTGGCCCCAACTGCTGATATGGAGCGTGTTAGCAGGAGGCAGCATTTGAACAACATGGTGGAACAGTACCTGTGCACACGACTACACATACTGACTGATGGTTCTGCCCCATTCAACTTCTGGGTCCCCAAATTGTCCACATGGCCAGAGCTTGCCCTGTATGCCTTGGAGGTGCTGGCCTGCCCTGCAGCCAGTGTACTCTCTGAACGTGTATTTAGCACGACAGGAGGCGTCATTACAGACAGACGCAGACGCCTGTCCACAACCAACGTGGACAAGCTCACGTTCATTAAAATGAACCAGGTTTGGATCCAACAAGACTTGTCTGTACCTTGTGCAGAATAGACATTTATACCACCATCAAACATACATTCTTGTACTCAAGTCAAGTGCAATGATTCTTTGTTTTCTTTTTTTTTATTTGTCCCAATATTTTGGGGGCTACCTACCACAATAAAAAAAAAAAAAAAACATTGTTGGCTACCTGTTCCTCCTCCATTGCTGCCTCCACCTACAACACCACATTCACCGCCTCCTCAACCTCCGACTCCATATCCACCGCCTTCTCTGAGTTGCAGGCTAGTAATTTGTAATTTTTAGATATTTTATTTCATTTTAAGTTATTTCCCTATCCACATTTGTTTGCAGAGCAGTTGCCATGCTCTTAAGCACATTTTACAGCCTTTTATATCCCTCTAGCCTTTTCAAAGACTATTTTAGAGAAATTTGAATAAAAAAAAAAAGTCAATTTTAGTGTCCTAAATTGAAAAAAATCTTATTTTCAATTGTCAGGTGACATTTTACAATTTTTGGCGTATACAAACCCCTGCTATGCCTGGGTGACAGGGGCCTAAATCTCTCAAAATCCTCTGTTGTATTGCTGGGTGACATGAACCCCCTTTTGCCGTGAATGAACCCTTGCTCTGCATTGCTGACAGGGGCCTAAATCTCTCAAAATCCTCTGTTGTATTGCTGGGTGACATGAACCCCCTTTTGCCGTGAATGAACCCCTGCTCTGCATTGCTGACAGGGGCCTAAATCTCTTAAAATCCTCTGTTGTATTGCTGGGTGACATGAACCCCCTTTTGCCGTGAATGAACCCCTGCTCTGCATTGCTGACAGGGAACTAAATTTTGTGAAAACATCTGTTACTGATCGGAAGATGCGCGACTACAAGCGCACACTGATGATAGCATTCCCACCTGACAGCGGGGGCACAGTGGAAGCACAAGGCGAAGGCAGAGGAGGAGGAAGAGGTCGCCAACGCAGCTGGGGCACCACCAGCACCTGGGAAGGCAGGGTTAGCATGGCCAAAATGTGGAAAAGCTTTGTCAGCCTTGGAGGTGCTGACCTGCCCTGCAGCCAGTGTATAGTGTGAACGTGTGTTTAGTATGGCAGAAAGCATTATCACAGGCCGCAGCCAATGTGGACAAGCTTATGTTTATTAAAATGAACCAGGCATGGATCCCACAGGACTTGTCCGTACCTTGTGCAGAATAGACATTAATACCAGCCTCAACCATCCATTCTTGTACTCAAGTGCACTTATTCTTAGTTTTATTTTGTTATACAGTACAGACCAAAAGTTTGGACACACCTTCTCATTCAAAGAGTTTTCTTTATTTTTATGACTATGAAAATTGTAGATTCACACTGAAGGCATCAAAACTATGAATTAACACATGTGGAATTATATACATAACAAATAAGTGTGAAACAACTGAAAATATGTCATATTCTAGGTTCTTCAAAGTAGCCACCTTTTGCTTTGATTTCTGCTTTGCACACTCTTGGCATTCTCTTGATGAGCTTCAAGAGGTAGTCCCCTGAAATGGTTTTCACTTCACAGGTGTGCCCTGTCAGGTTTAATAAGTGGAATTTCTTGCCTTATAAATGGGGTTGGGACCTTCAGTTGCGTTGAGGAGAAGTCAGGTGGATACACAGCTGATAGTCCTACTGAATAGACTGTTAGAATTTGTATTATGGCAAGAAAAAAGCAGCTAAGTAAAGAAAAACGAGTGGCCATCATTACTTTAAGAAATGAAGGTCAGTTAGTCAGCCGAAAAATTGGGAAAACTTTGAAAGTAAGGGCTATTTGACCATGAAGGAGAGTGATGGGGTGCTGCGCCAGATGACCTGGCCTCCACAGTCACCGGACCTGAACCCAATCGAGATGGTTTGGGGTGAGCTGGACCGCAGAGTGAAGGCAAAAGGGCCAACAAGTGCTAAGCATCTCTGGGAACTCCTTCAAGACTGTTGGAAGACCATTTCAGGGGACTACCTCTTAAAGCTCATCAAGAGAATGCCAAGAGTGTGCAAAGCAGTAATCAAAGCAAAAGGTGGCTACTTTGAAGAACCTAGAATATGACATATTTTCAGTTGTTTCACACTTGTTTGTTATGTATATAATTCCACATGTGTTAATTCATAGTTTTGATGTCTTCATAGTCATGAAAATAAAGAAAACTCTTTGAATGAGAAGGTGTGTCCAAACATTTGGTCTGTACTGTATGTCCAAATATTTTGGGGGATACCCCAATTTAAAAATAAAAAAACATGAATCAGTGTTGGCTACCTATTCCTCCTTCACCGCCGCTTCCACCTACACCGCCACGTCAACCTACACAGCCACATCCACCCATCCACTGCCTCCTCAACCTCCTACTCCTAGATCCAGATTGTTATTTTTAATTTTTCTGTATTTTATGTTATTTTAAGTCATTTCCCTATCCGCATTTGTTTACAGAACAGTTGTCATGCTCTTAAGCACATTTTGATGCCTTTTGCAGCCCTCTAGCCCTTTCCAGGACTATTTCAGAGCCATTTTAGTGCCCAAAAGTTCGGGTCCCCATTGGCTTCAATGGGGTTCGGGTTCGCGGTCAAGTTCGGGTCCCGAACCCGAACTTTTTTTTCAAGTTCGGCCGAACCTGCCGAACCTGAACATCCAGGTGTCCGCTCAACTCTTATCAATTCCTCAGACCACCACACCCATACAAAAGTTGAAAAAGACACGGAGATGTAGGGGAGGGAGAACACAGAAGTTATCATGCACAACGATAGGAGATGATGCGATAATTAATTTAAGTAATGTAACATTAACGGAACCCCAAACTACTTAACAAAGTTTTAAAGTTTTCACCCACTACGAATCTAGATAAATTTAATGTATACATTGGGATAGAAAAATTCATAAGAAAGATTTGTTTGAAGAAATATTATATAAAGAATCCAATTACAAAAGTTATTCATAATTTCTCAAGATATGTACTTATAGATTTGAGACAGAAATCTAAAAATCTAAATCTAAAAAATTTCCCACACAAGAAATTGGACAGGAAATTGCAACATTTTGGAAATGTGTAGAAACGGATGCTAGAAAATTGAGAAATATTACATCATAGAATAATTTATCTAAATATGAAATAGAAGCGATCAAACAACTACAGAAATCCGAAAATATAGTGATCAGACCGGCGGATAAAGGTGGAGCCATCATTATTTTTGATTTTAAGGAGTATGATAAAGAATGTAGAAAACAATTATCGGACCATAATTCGTATGAAATGCAAAAAAAAAAATCCCATTTATGATTTTTCCAAAGAACTTACTGTGATAAGGTATTTTACTTTAACAGGAATATACAGTTGCAAGAAAAAGTATGTGAACCCTTTGGAATGATATGGATTTCTGCACAAATTGGTCATAAAATGTGATCTGATCTTCATCTATGTCACAACAATAGACATGGAGTAACTATGCATTGTAATCTGTTTGCGAAATTGATTGGAATAACTTTTTACTGCCTGAGTAAGAACGCTTAAAATATTACTTTATTCTGATAAAGGTTAAAATGTTGTGGCTACCCGCCAACAATACAAATCAGGCTAGGTGCAATGAAGCAGTGGACTGTTTGTATAATATACAGCCACTGGCTTCACTGGTACCATTAATTTTTCTGTGTGCGACACTGGAATAGTTACACCAGAATAACTGCTCTCAGAATGGATACACTGAATATTTGTAATGTGTATCTAGAGTTAATAGGTCAGTCAGAGCTAATAACAGCACTCACAAAGGGAGGGGGTGATTGCTTAAAGCGAACCTGTCACCATGATTTTGCACACAGAGCTGGGGACATGGGCTGCTAGATGGCCACTAGCTCATCTGCAGTACCCAGGTCCCACAGCTCTCCGCGCTTTTAATGTGTTAAAAAAACCTTTTGAGTGATATGCAAATTAGCTGATATGAGTCCTGTAGCCGGAGATGAGTCAAGCGTCAAGGAGCCCAGCACCGCCCCGCGTCCTCCGAATCTCCTCCTTGCCAGCTGACGTCACAGAGCTGGAGCGCCGAAATCTCGCGATGCGTGAGCTGGCGCATGCGTAGTTCGTTCCCTGTGCTGATGCCAGCACAGGGAATGAACATGATGCCGACACTGCGCATGCGCTAGCTCGCGCATCGCGAGATTTCGGCGCTCCAGCTCTGTGACGTCAGCCGGCAAGGAGGAGATTCGGAGGACGCGGGGCGGTGCTTGGCTCCTTGACGCTTGACTCATCTCCGGCTACAGGACTCATATCAGCTAATTTGCATATCACTCAAAAGGTTTTTTTAACACAATAAAAGCGCGGAGAGCTGTGGGACCTGGGTACTGCAGATGAGCTAGCGGCCATCTAGCAGCCCATGTCCCCAGCTCTGTGCGCAAAATCATGGTGACAGGTTCGCTTTAATGTGCGTTTGTAGCTTGCAAACAACCCCACACAGCTGTCACACTCTGGGACCTAGTATACGGCTCTTATGTGCATAGTCCCTGCCTAATGTAGCCTCCACTCGACGCGTTTCTTATGCTGACCAATAGGGGCAGTCTTTCATCAGGAGCAGAGTAACTTGGCTCCCATTGCGTCTCGCCTGTGTACTTTAGCGTGACTGCATCTGGGAGAAAACAGGGGATAGCGCTGCACGCTGGAGGAGCCTCCGGCTTTGTAATACACATTACAAATATTCAATGTGTCCATTCTGAGAGCAGTTATTCTGGTGTAACTATTCCAGTGCTGCACACAGAAAAATGTATGGTACCAGTGAAGCCAGTGGCTGTATATTATACAAACAGTCCACTGCTTCATTGCACCTAGCCTGATTTGTATTGTTGGCGGGTAGCCACTAGTGTTGATCACGAATATTTGAATTTTGAATTTTTATCGCAAATATAGGTACTTCGAAAATTCGCGAGTATTTCGAATATAGTGATATATATTCGTAATTTCGAATATTGATCCCACATGATCCCTCCCTGCTTCTAGCTTGTGGGCCAATGAGAAGGCTGCAGTATATTTGACTTTAGGAGTAGTGTTGTTTGTGAATTTTTGAATTTTTATTGCGATTTTTTTCAACTTACAACTATTAGACAAAGAAGTTTATAGCACTATATTAGCTAAATTGCTCTATATTCGTTTTTTTTTGAATATTGCTATAACTTCGTTTTTTCGAATATTCGTAATATTCTAAAACAAGAATATATAGCAATATAGTGAATATTTGGGGAAAAAAAAAACGAATTTAGAGCAATTTAGCTAATATAGTGCTATAATCTTCTTTGTCTAATAGTTGTAATTTTTTTCTCATCTGAAGTTCAGATTGGAAAAAAATTACAACTATATAAAAAAAATAGATTATAGCACTATATTAGCTAAATTGCTCTAAATTCGTTTTTTCCCCCGAATATTCACTATATTGCTATATACTCTTGTTTTAGAATATTACGAATATTCGAAAAAACAAAGTTATAGCAATATAGCAAATATATAAAAAAAATGAATATAGAGCAATTTAGCTAATATAGTGCCATAATCTTCTTTGTCTAATAGTTGTAATTTTTTTCTCATCTGAAGTTCAGATTGGAAAAAAATTACAACTATAAAAAAAAAAGATTATAGCACTATATTAGCTAAATTGCTCTAAATTCGTTTTTTTTCCGAATATTCACTATATTGCTATATATTCTTGTTTTAGAATATTACGAATATTCGAAAAAACTTATAGCAGTTATAGCAATATAGCAAATATTAAAAAAAAAAAACGAATATAGAGCAATTTAGAAAAGTAAAGAAAAGAAGCAGCACTCAAGAAAGTAAGCGGGTGCAAAAAATCCTCCTTATCAGACCTGTGACCAAGGTCCAAGTTGTAGATACAAGGCAAAAAAATGAAGGCAGCACTCCAAATAAGGCAGCACTTTTTGCCTTATAGAGCAATTTAGCTAATATAGTGCTATAATATTCTTTGTCTAATAGTTGTAAGTTGAAAAAAAAATATCGCATGACGGAAATTTGCATATTACACGATCATTACCTTGCCGATTTTTCGAGTAAAAAAAATTGTAGAATATGACGAATATTCGAATTTGCAAATATTTGACGAATATTCTACAAAATATTCGCGAAATATCGTGAATTCGAATATAACCCCTGCCGCTCATCACTAGTAGCCACAACATTTTAACCTTTATCAGAATAAAGTAATATTCACAACAATAGACAATCACAGTCTGCTTAAACTAATAACACACAAAGAATTAAATGTTACCATGTTTTTATTGAACACACCATGTAAACATTCACAGTGCAGGTGGAAAAAGTATGTGAACACCTAGACTAATGACATCTCCAAGAGCTAATTGGAGTGAGGTGTCAGCCAACTGGAGTCCAATCAATGAGATGAGATTGTAGGTGTTGGTTACAGCTGCCCTGCCCTATAAATAAACACACACCAGTTCTGGATTTGCTTTTCATAAGAAGCATTGCCTGATGTGAATGGTGCCTCACACAAAAGAGCTCTCAGAAGACCTACGATTAAGAATTGTTGACTTGCATAAAGCTGAAAAGTGTTGAAAAAGTATCTCCAAAAGCCTTGCTGTTCATCAGTCCACGGTAAGACAAATTGTCTATAAATGGAGAAAGTTCAGCACTGCTGCTACTCTCCCTAGAAGTGGTTGTCCTGTAAAGATGACTGCAAGAGCACAGCGCAGACTGCTCAATGAGGAGAAGAAGAATCCTAGAGTGTCAGCTAAAGACTTACAAAAGTCTCTGGCATATGCTAACATCCCTGTAAGCGAATCTACGATACGTAAAACACTAAACAAGAATGGATTTCATGGGAGGATACCACAGAGGAAGCCACTGCTGTCCTAAAAAAACATTGTTGCATGTTTACAGTTTGCTCAAGAGCACCTGGATGTTCCACAGCAGTACTGGCAAAATATTTTGTCTACAGATGAAACCAAAGTTGAGTTGTTTGGAAGAAACACACAACACTGTGTGGAGCAAAAGAGGCACAGCACACCAACATCAAAACCTCATCCCAACTGGGAAGTATGGTTGTGGGGGTTGTGGGGGTATCATGGTTTGGGGCTGCTTTGCTGCATCACGGCCTGGATGGATTGCTATCATCGAAGGAAAAATTAATTCCCAAGTTTATCAAGACATTTTGCAAGATAGCTTAAGGCCATCTGTCTACCAGCTGAAGCTCAACAGAAGATGGGTGTTGCAACAGGACAACGACCCAAAGCATAGAAGTAAATCAACAACAGAATGTCTAAACAGAAGAAAATACGCCTTCTGGAGTGGCCCAGTCAGAGTCCTGACCTCAACCCGATTAAGATATAGTGGAATTATAACGGTCACGTCCACACACACACAGGGGGAAGGATAGTGACCACTGCGCTCCACCCTCACCCCTGGCCCTGCCTACCTGATGACAGGGGACAACTGGCCGACAGTCCCTAACTTAGGATAGGTGCAGGGAAGACAGACAAGACAAAATACGGAACATGAATGGACCGGGTCAGAACCAAGAGAGCTACGCAGTACAAAGGATTAAGCAAAGAATGGTCAGGAGAAGCCGGGGTCAAATACCAGGAGAGCAGAGAAGTATCAGAGGAGTCCTAAGAGAGTAGTCAGGTGGGAGCCGAGGTCACAATACCAGGACGGATGCGCAGTACAGGGGGAGCAGGCAAAGGATCGTCAGGGAACAGGATCAGGTAAGTATTCAGTAGTCCAACAAATAGCCAGGAACCTAGAAATTAACAGGCAACCTGTGGCCAGCAGGCTACCTGTATTTATAGTGGGGAGTGAGGGTCATGTGACGTGGCCAGCGTCACATGACCGACAGACCAACCAGTTGAGCACCGAGTGATCAGCTCGGCGCTCAAGGCAGACTAGGAGCAGGGAGCCACCCAGCTAGTAAAGCCGCCGTGGGAATGAGGTCAAACACAGATCCTCATTCCCAAAGCTAAGCAACAGGTCTGCAGGTAATGGGGGACCGAGTGCACCTTCGGAACCCCGTGACAGCACCCCCCCTTTTACGAGGGGCCACCGGACCCAAGACCTCAGGCGATGGCTTTTCAGGGTGTTCTAAATGAAATTTACGAACAAGTCTAGGAGCATGAACCTTCCTGGCAGGTACCCAAGATCTCTCTTTAAGACCATACCCCTTCCAGTGAATCAGGTACTGCAAGGAATTACGCACCTTCCTGACATCCACTATCTTAGACACCACATACTCGACAGCATCATTAACAAGAACCGGCGGAGGCGAGGCTTTCGATGGTACTACCCGTTCACAATAATTTTTAAGTAGAGATTTATGGAACACATTATGAATGTGGAATGACTCGGGCAGCTCCAACCTAAAAGATACCGGGTTAATCACTTCCGTGATCTCATATGGTCCAATAAAACGGGGAGCACATTTTCTAGAAGCTACCTTGAGAGATAGATTCTTGGAGGACAACCATACTTTATCCCCAACCTGAAAGTTCACCCCCCTTGAACGTCTCCTATCGGCCTTGAGTTTGAGAATTTTGAGCCTTTTCTAGGTTTGATTGAACCCGGGCCCAAACTGTGCACAATTCGGAGGAGAGTTTATCCGCTTCAGGGTTAGAGGAGGAGCCGGACGACCCAGAATGAAAACGGGGATGAAAACCATGGTTACAAAAGAAAGGGGAGACCCCAGCAGAAGAATTGACATGGTTATTCAAAGCAAATTCAGCCAACGGAAGGAATTTGACCCATAATTGCTGGTCATCAGCAACATACAACCTCAAGAATTGTTCCACAGACTGATTAAGGCGTTCAGTCTGCCCATTACTCTCAGGATGGTAGGCGGAAGAAAAAGACAATGAAATTTTACATCTTTGACAGAAGGCCCTCCAGAATTTGGACACAAACTGCACACCCCTGTCAGAAACAATATTTTCCGGGATGCCATGTAAACGAACAATCTCTCCCACAAAAATAGACGCCAGGAAGTTTAGACAGAGGAATGAAATGAACCATCTTGCTAAACCTATCGACTACTACCCAAACCACAGTCTTACCCTCCGCCAGCGGTAAGTCAGTTATAAAGTCCATCGAGATATGGGACCAGGGTCTACTGGGAATGGGTAGGGGTCGTAGGTTACCTGCAGGGCGAGTCCTAGGTGTCTTAGACCTCGTACAAACCTCACAGGCTGACACGTAGGACTTGACATCCCTGGTCAGAGTGGGCCACCAATAAGATCTGGAAATCAGATCCTTAGTGCCCTCAAAACCCGGATGTCCACAAAAGGCAGAATCGTGACACTCCCCCAACAGCTGGAGACAAAATTGTACGGGAACAAACAACTTATCTGTTGGGGTGGATGCAGGTGCCAGATGTTGTTCAGCCTTAATGCGAGCCGAGATATCCTGGGTTAGAGCCGCTAAGAAGATGTTTGCTGGTAGGATGGATTCAGGCGGCGTCTCAGTGGGTTGAAAAGCATGGAAGCTCCAAGATAATGCGTCTGCCTTCACATTTTTACTTCCCGGCCTGAACGTAATGGAGAAATCAAAACGGGTAAAAAACAGAGCCCATCGGGCTTGTCGGGGATTTTATAATCAGTGACAACAGTTACTCGATGCCTTGCCCCCTCCAAAAAATGCCTCCACTCCTCAAATGCCCATCTAATAGCCAGCAGCTCCCTATTCCCTATGTCATAGTGGGAGAGAATTTCCTAGAGAAGAAGGCACACGGTCTCAGGTTAGTGAGGCTAGCAGGACCTTGTGAAAGGACTGCTCCTGCGCCGTCCTCGGACGCATCCACCTCCACAATAAAGGGTCTCTCCTGATCAGGCTGGATCAGAATGGGAGCGCTACTAAATACGTTTTTTATGGTTTCAAATGAAGAGATGGCCTTGGTAGACCAATTCTCCAAATCCGCCCCTTTCTTAGTAAGGTCGGTCAATGGCTTAGCAATTACAGAAAAATTCATGATAAATTTACGATAGTAATTAGCGAAACCCAAAAACCGTTATAAAGCCTTTAAGGATAAAGGCCTTACCCATTCCTTAATTGCTAAAACCTTACCAGGATCCATCTTAAAGGCGTGAGGAGTCAAAACATGCCCTAGAAACAGTATCTCCTGTACACCAAAGACACATTTCTCTTGCTTAGCGGATAGCTGGTTCTCCCTCAACACCTCTAATACTTGTTTGACATGAGACACATGAGATTCGAAATCAGGAGAGAATATCAAAATGTCGTCAAGATAGACAATAATAAATTTACCTAAGAACTCCCTGAGAATATCGTTCATTAAGTTTTGGAACACAGCTGGGGCATTGCTGAGTCCAAAAGGCATCACCTGATATTCAAAGTGTCCTATCGGAGTATTGAACGCTGTCTTCCATTCGTCTCCCTCCTTGATTCGGATTAGATTGTATGCCCCTTTCAGGTCAATCTTGGAAAACCAGGTTGCCCCCAGAACCTGGTTAAATAAATCCGGAATCAATGGGAGAGAGTATCTATTTTGGACAGTGATCTTATTTAATTTCCGGTAATCAATACAAGGCCTAAGACCACCATCCTTCTTTTTAACAAAGAAAAACCCTGCTCCCATAGGAGAGACTGAAGGTCTAATATGCCCTTTAGCAAGGCTCTCCTTAATATAATCTTCCATAGCCTTGCGTTCGGGCCCTGAAAGATTATAAATACGCCCTTTAGGAAATTCGGCACCCTCTATTAGCTCTATGGCGCAATCATAAGGTCTATAGGGGGGTAGAACCTCTGGAGTAGGGGATGAGAATACATCAGAAAATTCTTTAATAACTGAGGGTAATGTATTAGACCTTACTGAAACCCCAGCCTGGACCACGGACAAGCATGAGTCACACTTAGGTCCCCATTTCACCAACTCTCCCTTAGACCAATCAATTGTGGGGTTATGTAAACGGAGCCAAGGCAACCCTAGTACCACCTCAACCGGTAGGTTCTCCAGGACTAAAAGAGAACATCTCTCGGAGTGGCACACACCCACGGTCAGAGAAATTTCAGAGGTACATGACCTCACCGTACCACCCATCAGGGGAGTAGCATCTATAGCCATGACATGGATAGGTGTAGGTAAAGCAAACATTGGAATACCCAATTTACTAGCAAATTCAAAGTCAATAAAGCTGACCGCTGAACCGGAATCAATAAAGGCCTTACCCGGCCACTTATTAACCCCCAGAGAAATTGTTATGGGTACCAAAAGCTTATATTTAGACAAATCAGGGTGTACCTGGTCTTTATGTTGTCTTGCCTTAGGAGACTTGTCAGAGAGGACCCTCTTAGGACACTTGTTGATCCAATGGCCAGGATCTCCACAGTAGAAGCACTCTCCGCGTCTGCGACTAAGATTACCCCGGGTCATGCCAACCTGCATGGGTTCCTCGGTGGAGGCCTCAGTGTTGTCCCTGGAAAAGGCCTCTGGCTGGACCACCATCTGAGAACAGAACTGTCGTTCTTGTCGTCTCTCTCTAACTCGTCTGTCAAGTCGGACAACTAGGGTCATCATCTCCTCTAAGGTCTCTGGAATTTGATAACTGACTAATAGATCTTTTAAATTATCAGACAGACCAGAACTAAACTGACTCTTCAGGGCTGGTTCATTCCATCCTGAGGGGACACACCACCGTCTGAATTGGGTGCAATACTCCTCCGCATGGAGATGGCCCTGAACCAGTGCCCTAAGAGCCGTCTCGGCTACCAGGGCCCTGTCTGGTTCGTCATAGAGGGTACCCAGGGCCTGAAAAAAAAACCTCCACAGAAGTCAGACAACTGGCCCCAGTAGGTAACGAGAATGCCCAGTCCTGGGGATCACCCTGTAGTAGAGAGATGATAATCCCCACGCGTTGGCTCTCGGGACCGGAGGACACGGGGCGCAAACGGAAGTAGAGTTTGCAACTCTCCTTAAAGGAGAGAAACCTCTTCCGGTCTCCAGAAAAGGGTTCTGGGAGCTTGATCTGGGGTTCAAAATGTGGACTGGAGGGAAGAGGAGTGGAAGAACCTTGCCCTAACTCAAAAGAACGGAGTTTCTCTCCTAGCTCCTGCACCACCTGTGTCAAGCTAGAGACATGGTCAGTCAGGGTAATAAGAGGATTCATGATACAGTGGTTATTGGGCCTGTTAATCTGTAACGGTCACGTCCACACACACACAGGGGGAAGAATAGTGACCACTGCGCTCCACCCTCACCCCTGGCCCTGCCTACTTGCCTCACGAGTCCTGATGACAGGGGACAACTGGACGACAGTCCCTAACTTAGGATATGTGCAGGGAAGACAGACAAGACAAAATACGGAACATGAACGGACCGGGTCAGAACCAAGAGAGCTACGCAGTACAAAGGATTAAGCAAAGAATGGTCAGGAGAAGCCGGGGTCAAATACCAGGAGAGCAGAGAAGTACCAGAGGAGTCCTAAGAGAGTAGTCAGGTGGGAGCCGAGGTCACAATACCAGGACGGATACGCAGTACAGGAGGAGCAGGCAAAGGATCGTCAGGGAACAGGATCAGGTTGTCATGGTCTTACCTTCTTGCTGTTCTCCTTCGTTTGACATGTGCTGGCGGCCATCTTGGTTTCTGGGTTTCTTGTAGCCTTCCACCCTGCGGCTCCTCCTTCCCTCTGGGAGGAGCTGGATGCCTAGCTCATATATATAGGAGGTCTGTGGCTTCAGTTCCTTGCTTGGTCCTCCTGTGTTCACATGCTTCTAAGACTGCTGCTGCTTCTGGTTCCTGATCCTGGCTTCGTCTGACTACCCTGCTGGTTCCTGATCCTGGCTTCGTCTGACTACCCTGCTGGTTCCTGATCCTGGCTTCGTCTGACTACCCTTCTGGTTCCTGATCTCTGGCCTCTCAAAGACTCTGCTTCGGTTTCACCATTCGTTTGGACTTTTGCTTTACAGCTTTATTTTCAATAAAGCCTTCTTATTTTCACTTATCTCTTGTTGTACGTCTGGTTCATGGTTCCGTGACACAGGTAAGTATTCAGTTAACAGGCAACCTGTGGCCAGCAGGCTGCCTGTATTTATAGTGGGGAGTGAGGGTCATGTGACGTGGCCAGCGTCACATGACTGACAGACCAACCAGTCGAGCACCGAGTGATCAGCTCGGCGCTCAAGGCAGACTAGGAGTAGGGAGCCACCAAGCTAGTAAAGCCGCCCTGGGAATGAGGTCAAACACAGATCCTCATTCCCAAAGCTAAGCAACAGGTCTGCAGGTAATGGGGTACCGAGTGCACCTTCGGAACCGCGTGACAGGCATGACCTCAAGAAAGCAATTCACACCAGACATCCAAAGAATATTGCTGAACTGAAACAGTTCTGTAAAGAGGAATGGTCAAGAATTACTCCTGACCGTTGTACACGTCTGATCTGCAACTAAAGGAAACGTTTGGTTGAAGTTATTGCTGCCAAAGGAGGTTCAACCAGTTATTAAATCCAAGGGTTTACATACTTTTTCCACCTGCACTATGAATGTTTACATGGTGTGTTCAATAAAAACATGGTAACATTTAATTCTTTGTGTGTTATTAGTTTAAGCAGACTGTGATTGTCTATTGTTGTGACTTAGATGAAGATCAGATCACATTTTATGACCAATTTGTGCAGAAATCCATATCATTCCAAAGGGTTCACATACTTTTTCTTGCAACTGTACATACATTATGATCCATAAAGATCCAAAGAATCGGTGGTGGCGGTGTTATATTGATAATGTTATTTTTATTTGGCAGAAATCGGAGGAAGAACTTAAATTATTCATACATGAGATTAATAAGAATGACAAAAATTTAAGGTTTAATACAAATATCAGTAAAAAAACAAATAGACTTCCTTGATATAACAATTAGGATACAGGATTGTAACATCAGAATTGCCGCATGGTGTGAATTACCACCAACACCGCAAGGTGACTTTTTGTTTGAATATGACTGTTTGTTTTGTCACTTGCCTAACGTGTGAATAAAACACTGAACTGTTTGATCCAAAGAACTTGCTGTTGCCTCTATACTGCGTCCGCTAATCCTGTCTACCAGAGCGAGTCCCCACAATAGCGAGTCCGTTTAGAAGATTAAAACAAAATTGTACTATTCATGACAATTTTGAAGAGGAAGCACAACAATTGAAAAAGCAATTTTTGTTGAAAGAGTATCCTTCTAAATTAATTGATGACTCTTTGGAGATAGTGAGAATTGTGGACAGAAACACTTTTTTCACAAAGACATAAACTGAAATAAATAAAGATGACAATGTATGGATAATTTTGCCATTAAATACTCAATATAAAGAGGTTTAGAGAATTATAAAAAAAATATTGGCACTACATACTAGAAGATAGAACTATAGGTCCAATATTAACCACAACTCCACAGATAACTTATACTAGAGCACAGAACTTAGGATTGAAAGTTTCTCCAACTTTTAAAAAAAATAAAGGTTGAAATAACACATAATTGGCTCGAGCTGAAGGGATTCTGGCAAGTGGCATGTGCAGTAATTGTAAAATTACAAATTTTTTTTAAAAAAGACCACAAAAATATACTCTACGAAAAGCTCCTTCAATCTAAAAATAAAGACAGTTTAACGTGTAACTCAACAGACGTTATTTACATTATACACTGTCCATGTAACAACAATACATCGGGAGGACCAAACGTACATTACAAAAGAGGGTAGCCGAACATATTAATAACATCAAGAATGGTTTTGAATAACATTCTCTATCTAAACATTTCAAAGATTTTCATAACAAAGATCCCTCGATACTCACCTTTACGGCCTTTGAGAAAGTCAGGAAACAATGGAGGGGACGAGATCACATAGCCTGTATATCACGAATAGAATCTAGAAGGATTTTCGAGTTTGATACTTTAATTCCAAACGGTCTGAATGCAGAAATGGAACTTTTTGGATTTCTGTAGAATTGGGATGGGTGCCCTTCGTATACGGGACATCAAGGTCCTGTTGTTTAACAGCACCTCGATCTCCCCTCCATGGGAAGCCCCCATCTCTGTATCTTCTGATCTATTTAATCACCTTCAAAAATGTAATAATGTAAAACAAATAATATTAATAAATGAAATTTAAAACCTAAAAACATAGAATAAAGAAAGAAGAGAACTATAGATCAGAAAAACCAGATGTGCAGACAGTGGTGTATCCTCAGTTGCATTATGAAGTGGAAAGAGTAAAGAAAGAGAAAAACACAAAAGGAAAAAGAAAGAGAAAAAAAAACAAAAAACAAAAAAGATACATTTTCAGTTAAAAATATCCATTTATATGGTATAAATGTTTGTTAATATAAAAACTCATAAAAAAATTAAATAAAAAAAAAACATGAAAAATGCACTAATAACGCAGGTGTGTTTCTTTATATTATGCGCTCTAAAAGATACACTGATTTTCAATGATTTGGAAGATTACTCAGTAACAGATACACTGTTGAAATGTATTTCCAAACTTTAGGATACGCCATGTATGTATTGCTATCATTATTGTTGGCTTGTTACAATGTTATTTTTATGTTATAGGGTTTATTTGGACCCTACACTAACAAGGGATTTAAAATCTACTCCACATTTTCCATTGAATTTTTTATAGAAGTCCCGCCCTATACAATGGCAAAGTTCAAATAGCAGAAATATTGGATAACACATCGAACCACTGAGGAAGGAGCTGGGAGCTCCTAAACGCGTTTGGTAGAATTGTGAGATCCAGGAGGATACCCCCTTGTCACGCAAGACACTACAGTCGAGATATTAAGTGTAGATCGATTCGACTAGAAGCTGAATTTCCTTGTGCTTCGTGTCAGCGAATCGATTTAACCTGAAATAATATAAAAAACAAAAAAATTCAAACTTACATCCTCCATTTGGAAAAGGTGACAGGGGCTGTTATGCTAATATATTGTAAGCTACTGTATAGTGTGTGGTGCTGTATACTGTGGGGTGCTATACTGCTCTACTGTATACTGTGGAGTGCTGTATACTGTGGGGGTGCTGTATATTGTGGGGTGCTATACTGCTCTACTGTATACTGGGGGGTGCTGTATACTGTATACTGTGAGGTGCTGTATTTTGTATAGTTTGGGGTGTTGTATACTGTATACTGTGATGTGCTGTATACTGTGGGGTGCTGTATATTTTGGAGTGCTATACTTCTCTACTGTATACTGTGGGGTGCTGTACACTGTATAGTGTGGGGTGCTGTATACTGTGGGGTGCTGTATACTGTATAGTGTGGGGTGCTATACTGCATACTGTGGGGTGCTGTATACTATAGGGTGCTATACTGCATACTGTGGGTTGCTGTATACTATAGGGTGCTATACTGCATACTGTGGGGTGCTGTATACTATAGGGTGCTATACTGCATACTGTGGGGTGCTGTATACTATAGGGTGCTATACTGCTTGCATACTGTGGGGTGCTGTATACTATAGGGTGGTATACTGCATACTGTGGGGTGCTGATCCTGAGCTGCTGGAGTCTTCAGAACTGGAAGTATTTACAGTAATTCACTGTACTCTGTGTGTGTTGTGGTGGAGGGCGTGATTGCATGCTAGGGTGTGGGAAGGCGGGATCCAGGGGGCCCAAGTAAAGTTTTGCCCAGGGTCTAATCAATATTAAAGATTGCCCTGGTCTAAGTGCAGAGAGTGAAGATTCCACCCTCAAGAATCCTCCCCCTTCTCAGTGTGTCCCAGCCAGTAAGAGGACGACAAGATGGCGCATCCTCTCAGGCTTAACTGGGGAGAGACGTTGTGGGGCGATGACCCCGAAGTGCAAGCCGCCCTGGAGGAAATGAACGTCTCCCAAGTACAGATGAACCCGGAGAAAGAGGCCGGGGTGTCCGCTATGCCGGCTGGTGCGGCAGAGGCGGCTGGAACGACTTCTCCGCCATCCAGGAAGAGCTATCCTGCTGCCCAGCTGAACCCCATGGTGCCACCGGAGGTGATGGCACACGCCCAGACGATGTGGGACTGGACATGCGATCGAGGACTGGGTGATCCAGGTCCATCCACGGCCAGAGGATCCACAACTGGAGATATGCCAGGGGACCGTCCTATGGTTCTCCACTGAGCGCGGCAATAGCTTCCTGGCAGATGATAAAGACGGCAAGGAGCTGTTCGTGGGCCGCAGGTCTGCAAAGTGCCCCTACCTGCCCCAGGCCCACCACAGTCTGTGTGCGGGGGATCATGTTGAGTACACCCCCATGAGCTCCCTTAAGGGACCATTTGCCACTGGGTTGACCCTGCTGTCTAAGCCCTTGGATCCCTATGCCAGCAGCTGAGTGCGGGCAGCAGGATCCAGCATCCGCAGGCCGCGTGCGCTGCCTCCAGGTGACCACAGAGGGGGTCCTCCGATTTCAAGAGAAGACCCAGCAAGAGCCACTCATTCTGGGTCTGCCACCACCACCTACTTTCCAGCTGGGATACCAAGTGACCACTGCCTTCTCCTACAACTCAACGGTGATAATCTACCAATTGCCCTGGAAGATGGCGTCGGCAGCAACAAAAGGTCCCCGGTTCCCGACACCATCAGCCAAGGCCCAACTACCACAGCCCCTGCAGCCGGAGATCCTTAGTTCCCCTGCTCTGGCAGGAGGTTCCGGCACTTTAAAGCAACAAGTAGCTGCAGCCATTGCCAGTGTGACCAGCTGGTCACAACCAGATGCCTCCACTAGAGGGCAGTGGAGCTCTAGCACTGCAGTAGGTCTCGCTTTCAAAAGGCAGAAGCACCCTTTAATGTCATTTAGCAGCTCGAGCAGTGAGAAAGATTTCAGATACCTCCTCTAAGGAGCTTCCCTTCTAAAAATAGAGAAAAAATAATAATAATGGACTAACCAAAGCCACATCTTGCACTAAACTTGAAGGGTTAGGACTTGTTGACCATCTGTTTTTGTTTTGTTGCCCTGCTCGGCCCTCATCTGGATGGACATGCTTTGTTAAGATTCCGCCCATCTTCAGGAACTTTAAGTCCTAAGTTGCACTCAATAGCGCCAATTTCTTTTTTCCGCTTCTCAGGTCCCTTTGCAAAAAGGGGTTCTCATTAAAATTTCTGCTATTTGATATCATACCTCATGTGGATTACAAAGGACTCTTGCACTATTTGTTCCAGTTTGATGCACTTAACAAGTTAAGCACCCAAGGAATAGACTCAAACGTATACCTGAGCTCTTTGCGGTCATTGATGTGAAAATTATCTTCTGTATTTCCACTATATTTTTGCACTAATGTTTTACAATTTCAGCAACGTAAAAGCATTTTAGCCCATTGTCTGGACTTTTTATTACGGGTTCAACTGTTGATCCTATGCACTACAAATCGACTTTGGACTTAATACTGTTAGCTAGATAGTGTCCTTACTTCAATGCTAATATGGACTGCCTCTGAGGACATTAATACTAATGTTCTTATGTCACCTTGTGTTAGCTTAGAAAGCCTAGGCATTGTATTGTGTTGTTGATACACAAGGGGGACCAAGTGGTAAGTCATAAGCAGATCTAACACCATCAAGGGTAACCCCGCTGCTGATAGATGTGTGTTTATATATGTCTAGATGTTCTAAGGCTTTGTGTGCAGCCTTAAGGAAATATGTGTAGCTACCAGTTTAGTCATCAAGGTGACCGTGCGAAAAGCTTTATGTAGCCCTTGGGGCTTGGAAGGGATTACAGGATGAAGCCACCCTTCTATTTGCTGGCATCTCATAGCATCGTGGAGGGATTACAGTACATAATTCATATTAGTTCATATTAGTCAGGACCTGTCATGGATAAAAAACACAACAGAAATTAGCAAAAAAGGCCTTCAGAGGCTTTATTTTCTGAGGAGTCTGAAGAAAGCACAACTCCCAAAACAGCTGCTAGTCAATTTTTACAGGTGCACCATAGAATCTGTTATCACATACTGCATTACAGTCGGGTACTCCGGCTGCTCTTCTGAGGACAAGAAGACCCTCAAGCGCATCATCAGAATGGCTTGCAGAATCACTGGTACTCAGTTACCATCACTGAATGACATCTTCACTGCTCGCTGCAGCAACAGGGCAAAAATTATCTGCGGGGATCCAACTCACCCCGGCCACAGCCTTTTCATTCCCCTACCCTCTGGTAGGTGTCTTAGAGCCCTACATGCCCGCACCACTAGGCTGAAGAACAGCTTTTACCCCAAAACAATCAGTCTCCTAAAAGCTCGGAGATTATTGCCCCTTCCTAGGATAGAAACTACCACAGACTGAAAGTGACTGCTGCATTCATGAACCCATGATGATCTCTTGTCTGCAGTGGTGTCTGATCAGTGTGTATATATACTCATAAGCACTTCCTACTTTGCTCTTGCTATATACAGTATATGCTGTGAACTGTGAATAGTAATGCTTTCTAGTGCAATGTTTTTTTTTTTTTCTAGTGTAATGTTTTAGTTTAAATGTCAGTTCTTGTTCCTCTGTCCATGGCATCTAGGATTGCTCCAAACAACATTTCATTGTATTGTACATTGTATTACATTGTATTGTACAGTGACAATAAAGGCATCTTATCTTATCTTATCTTACATGACTGTCACGACCATGGTCATGGTCGTGACTCCTGGACCCGCATGCAGTTGCCTACGGTTTTGGTTTTCTTGTCAACCACATGGTGAGGGCTGCTAGTTTCTTGCCTCATGGGTGGTTGCCGCTGGCAACATGATTTTATTCGCAGTATAGCAGCCTGATCTGTTGCTAGGCAGCTTGCTGTGAAGTGCATGCGGTTGCACCTGGCAACCTGTCTTTATAGGTGTGCCTTTTGTACGAGTGGTGTGCACTTTCCCTGTTTGTTGTGCACAAGGTTTCTGTATGTGTGCACTTTCCCTTTAAGTGGCTTCACCACCCTGTCTGGTCTTGGAAGGGTTAATTTCCATTTCCAGTGTGTGTCTGTGTGGGTGTGGCCACTTGGGCTATTTAGCCTCTGCTGGAAGCCTGTAGCTGAGGGGTACTCCAGGCATGTTGCTGGAGTCATCCTCCTGGTATCCTTATACTATCTCTCCAGTGAGGGCCACCCTTGTGGTTATAAAAACATGTGGTGATGTTATGCTTTATGTTGGTGTTTATTCTTAGTGCAGCTATGGATCTGGGTTCCTGTGTGTTTATGTGTGTGTGCTGTGTCCTTTTATGTTTGGTGTGGACATCAGTTTGTGAGCACGGGATCCAGTCAGTGTGTCTGTGGCAGGTAGGTGTGGAAGTGCTTTCACTCACCTGCCATATCCGTAGGCTGTTTATGTTTCTCCTTTCTTGCAGCTTGGCCAGTGAGACTCCTGTTCGTCCGCATCTTGGAGGAACAGGTTGTCTTACCCAGCTCCTAGTTCAGGGATCCCTTGAGGGTTAGTAGGGACCCGAGGTTCCTGAGGATGAGCCTTCCTACCATCAGGGTTGGCTCATTCAGCTAGGAGTCAGGGTCAGATTTAGGGATATGTTAGGAGGTGACCTGCTCCATATTCTGTTGTCCTGGCCGAGCAGCTTCCATGCGTTTAGCATCACACGGATTAGAGTTACCCCCACTCTGATCCGTGACAATGACACCCCCTTGCTTCCGGTGGTAAAAGGGCTCAGTATCCACAATGGGAGTATTTGAGCGCTTTGTGCAGTCTATTTGGTTCTCTGGTTATTACCGAGAGGGACAACTGTGAATGGACACTCTACTTATACAGGCAGGAACCCAGTGGTAGCCATTTTTATATCAGTCTATGTATGAATGTAATAGAAAATAGTCTCATGCAGCACTTTAATTTCCCCTTGGATACCCTTAGAGCATACCCTAAGCACAAGCCGCAATCCACAATGTGCATTCCTAATATCTTTATGCAACTGTTATGTTCATGTAATATGCCTGGTTCACCAGCAGTTGACAACGTTTCTGGCAGAGCTATCTTAGAATGGAACTTACCATTCCATTCTACCCCCCCCCCCCCCCGGAGAGAAGTGGGCTAGTCCTACTTCCTGCAAGAAGGGTGGGGAAAAGTTAGAAAGAGTGTAGTGTACCCCCTGCAAGGGGAAGGGTGTGCAGGGGCATGTCTCTGTTGGACGTGCCCATGCCAGCAGGAGCACCTTAAGCTCTGCTGGCCATGGAGGCAGAAGCCTAAAGCCTCAGGAGCCAAGAGTAAAGTTCCTTGGCTGAAGATAAGTTCGACTAAAAAGTGAAGTGCAGCATAAAAAAAGAAGCCAAGTTATCAAGTCAGCTTGTCAGTACAGCAGAGTGAGAGAAGGATAGAACAGAGTTGAGTTTGCCTGCCAGTTTAATGCTAAAGCCGCCAAAGTGGACGGATCTAGCAACGGCCAATGAACATTTAGCTATTTTCTATACGATACTCCTCCCACAGTTTTAGGAGTACAATTACCAAACTTTGCACACTTGTTCGGCACATACCCGAATAGGTTGCTTGTGCTTTGTTAACCGATCCCACCCTCCAAGCCCCTGGGGAGGCCCCCCGAAGACCCCTACTTTTTGTTTGAAAAAGTGGGCGTAGCCACCAACAACCAATCAAATTTCACTCATTGATTTTCAATAGAAAACAATAAAACTGATGCCATTTTTACACGTTAAATGCCATAATTCCCAAACGTTAAAGTGTTAGTCATTGCGTGACTGTGGTTTACAATTAGGAAAAAAGGGGCAGGGCAACAAGAGCCAATCAGAATTCAGCCTTTGACCTTAATGAAAAGCAGATAAACTGCTGCTATTATCACAGTTTAAATGCCAAACTTAGCACAATTACTCACTGGGTGACTGCGGTCAAAATTTAGGGAAAGTGGGTGGAGCCTAAAACAGCCAATCAGATTTCACCTATTGACTTCAATGTAAAACTTTCAAATACTGCCATTCTCACAGTTTTAAAGCCAGAACTTTTTATTTTAAATCATAACAGAACAACACAAAGACCATTTCCAATAAAGGACTTAACCCGGCCAGTCTCCCACCCCACAACCCCCTTCTACATTCATAATACCCATTCATGCACATCCATACACTATTTACATATTTACATATCAACATATTTAGATAACTAAGACAAAACTAAAAGAATAAATAAATTAAAAGACAAAAATATGTACAATATATACAATATATACAGGACCTATCCATAACCCTAAATCTAACTTATAACCCATCACATAACACACCAAACCGGTCTCCCACAGAAGTTCAAGAGGATAACCCCGAGCTTCTCCAGTTCCATAGTTCTCCCCAGTCGGACTGGGGCTGACCGGTTTGTAAGAGAATTTTTAAAAAAAATATTATTATTATTTTTTTTTATTATATACACACACATATATATAAATTAAATATATATGCATAAACCACCACCCCAAACCCCCCTCCCAACCTGACTAACCCCAAAACATTCTCTATATAATCAACTTATACATATACAATATACTTATATAATACATGACACAAAATCCAACTTTTCAGCTATGGTTCAGTGCCTGTAAACCAAACCAACCTGTTTCATCATAAAACAAAACAAAACTCTAATAGTGTCATGCCAGCCCACCACCAGGGCTGAGAGTTACTCGGTTAGTGTACCCTGAAACAAAAGCCCCTCCACAGATGAGAGACTTTAGGGCCACCCAACCTTTCGCTCTCAAGAGAGCACACTTTATCCAGGTCACCCATGATGCTCCTATATACCGTCTCCACTGGGAGGACTTTAGAACCCGTCGACACTAGACACCTTGCGCACCAAATGTGATACCTGACCACTGCGCTAACTAGGAATAAAGTGCAACGGTCCCGTCCACCCAGATCTTTGAACGCACCATAGGCCCACTCTGCATAGGATAGGGCAGCCACCCTAGGCCAGCCGATGGAAGTCCCCACCCTTTTGTAGACCTCTATATTAAAAGGACAGTGAAGCAAGAAATGGTCCATACTTTCCAGCACAGCACCGCACTCCTCCCGGGGACAACCCCTTTCCTCAGAGTTTCTACACTTCACAATATCCCTTACATATAGCTTACCATGGAAGTAGCGCCAAGCCACATCTCAAACTTTCAAGGGGATCCTCACTGAATTTAATAAAGTCAACCCGCCCTCTAGATCCCGACTTGGGCAATCCCATAAGGCCAACGGAGGCTGGAAAAGGGTAGACAGGACCTTAAAATCAAGGTCGAACCTCGACTTGGTCTCTATTTCTCCCCTCCCGAGTCCCCATCGCTTTATAATTCTCAGGACCGAGCAACATAAGCCGGGAGATATCTCTGCCTTGACGAGCGTGGGTCTTTCACCCACCAAGGAGCCCTCTCCATCCAGAGGATTGCAATGTTAGCTTTTAAGAAGGTATTCATTAGGAATACCACTGGGTTGACCATATCCAACCCACCTAGTCTCCTTGGTCGGTAAGTGACATCTCTCTTGACTAGGTTCAGCCTGTTTCCCCATAACATCTGGAAAAATAGGCTGTAGACAGTTGCCGAGAGAGAGCCTGGCAGGACACAGACAGTGCCTAAGTACAATAGTACCGGGATCAGATAAGCCTTGCACAGGTGAACCCTTTCCCTGAGGGTCAAAGACCAACCCTTCCAGCGGTCCACCTTTTGACTGACATCTTTCAGTCTGCCTTCCCAATTTTTCTGATGATAGTCCTCATCCTGGCCAAAATTGATGCCGAGAACTTTGACAGTTTTCTGAGGCTCTGGGAGAGCGCCTCACTATTTCCCCGAGAACCACCACTCATTCCCCCTAGACTGGCCGGGTTCTCCCCACTTCTACCCTTAATCACCACTGTATTTTGTACTGGCTCCATCACTTTGCCATCACTATTTTTATCTTTCCTTGCTATTGTCTCTCCTGACCTCAGTGGTGCCTTTGCAGGCACCACCACCCCCTCTACCGCAGGAGGTACCACCTTGTCCGCCCTTTTCGCGACCTTGTCTGCCCTCATCTCGTCAGTCTTTACCTTGTCCACAGCCAAACTCTCCCGCTCTGTACAACCTAGCTCCACATCAGAAGCTAGGCTGGGCTCAGCAGCGGGTTTTGAAGTGTTTAAAGGGCCATACACCAACACCTCTCTCTCCATAACTTGGGTTCAATTTTTTTTTCCTTTTACTTTTTCCTCTTCAGGTATCTCCTCATCTCCAAAATAGAGCCTACCTACCGGGGATTCCAGCTGCCTGATGCTTTGCAATATCAATCTACCACCGGACTCACTTTCATCCCCGGAGGCTGCTCCCTGACTCCAAGAGGGTTCCCCCTGCCCTGCTGGCAAGGAGTCCTGCCCAGAATTTCCGGCCACTACTGTTTTACTCGGGCTCCTGATCCGCAGCCCTGATGGACCAGGAGAGCCAGACTCCACATCTGACATGTTTTCAAACCGTCTATCATTTTGGAATTTTTCCATAAATGGACCGCCATTTTTTTATATGGCCAGTTTCTTCTCTTCCAGGATCATTATCTCCTCCTCTAGTTTATCCAGCTTAGAGGAGAGAAAAGTTTTTTTTACGTTTAGGCAATAAGCCCTCCTGTAGCTTCATATTTTTGTGTTCCAATTAAGTTTTTCTCAAGTCTTTTTTAATTTCATCATATAGCTTTAGATAAAAAAAAACTCTGGAAGCAAAAATGTCTGCAGTATCTGTGGGGCCTTGCACACCCCAGTTGCGGATCACCTTGGTCACATCCACACCAGCCCCACCTAGGTGAGACAAACCAGACTCTCCAGGGCGAGATATACTTGCTTCACTGACCCCGGAAATCACATTCCTAGACACCTTTACTGGCATCTTTGCCATCTGTTTGTCCATTGACACTTTAGGGCCAACCACCCTCTGCGCTGCTTGTTCAGCAGCAAAACCTTTTTTAACCTTGCCCACCACTTGTTCAGCAGTGGACATTTTTACATTACAGGGCTTAACCACATGGACGCCGCCCTGGTTAAGGGTCGAGTCCAAGCTCCTGACCTTTCTAATATTTCCCCGTGTCTTCCCCGAGAGACGGGTCTCGTGGCCTCTCCTTCCCACTGCGCTCCTCTCTGGGGCGCTTGATTGCAAAACGTTCGCAAAGGTCCCATGTCGCTTACCTCCTCCTGGCTGCGACACTACTCCCGATCGTTGCATACCTTCAGATGCTGTGTCCAATGCCTCTGGACTGCATGGTCTCTCTGTGCCTTCAATTTCTACCTCCACTTCATACACCACAGGTGCAGGCGTATCCTGTGTCAGATTCATTGCGATTCCTTCCATCGGCGTGCCACTGTTGCGGCCGCCCGATATAGAACGCCGGACGGCCGCAGCCCGGGTGTCCATACCGGGAGAGAACGCCACCCCCTGTGGAAAGGGCAGCGCTCCTCCCGGCAAACAGGGTTGGCCTCCCGGCCCTGTCTCCAAGTGCTGCAGTCCTCCTGTAGATTTTACCTTCCAGGACCTGCGATGATGTCACACTGGTCAGCTGACAGGAAGTGATGCAAACAGGAAGCCAGAATACCGAAACTTGGCACAGATCATGACTGGGTGACTGGGCTTAAAATTCGGAATCTGGGAGGAGCTTAAAGAGGACCTTTCATCTGGCAAAACATTGTGAACTAAGTGTCATGATCAGGGATCTCACTGCACTTACTATTATCCCTGGGCGCCGCTCCAGTCTCCTGCTATGCCCTCCGATATGTTCGGTCACTGGGTTATAGTAGGTGGAGACTTAGGGGACTTTGTTATAGTAGGAGGAGACTGCCCTTGTTCTCCTGGGCATCTCCTTCTCCCAGGCTGTGAGCTCTGTGCTGCGATTGGCCAGCGCTACAGCCTGGGAGAAGAAGACACCCAGGAGAACAAGGGCAGTCTCCTCCTACTATAACCAAGTCCCCTAAGTCTCTGCCTACTATAACCAAGTGACTGAACATACCGGATAGCAAAGCAGGAGAAGGGAGCGGCGCCCAGGGATAATAGTAAGTGCAGTGAGATCCCTGGGCACCACTGTACAGATCATGACACTTAGTTCACAATGTTTTGCCAGATGAAAGGTCCTCTTTAAAACAGCCAATCAAATATTACCTAGTGCTATTCAATGGGAATATTTAAATTGCTGCCATTCTTACATTGTTAATGGCAGGGTCTTAAAACTTGGTACATTCGGTTACTGGGTGACGGGAATTCAAATTAAAAAACTGGGTGGAGCCACAAACAGCCAATCAGATTTTCCCTATTGAGTTCAATGAGAAAATTTAAAAAGCTGTTATTCTTACAATATGAAAGCCAGAATCCCCAAACTGGCACCATGGGTCACTGGGTGAGTGTGAATAGAATTTAGGAAAAGTCGGTGGAGCCTTTAACCCCTTAAGGACTCTGATAACTTTAAAGCACTTTGACTTATCCAAGCCATTTTGAGATTGTTTTTTCGTCACATATTGTACTTCATGACACTGGTAAAATGAAATTAAATAAAGTCATTTTTATTTATAAACAAATACCAAATTTACCAATTTTTTTTTAAAAAATTGCAGATTTCCAAGTTTCAATTTCTCTACTTCTATAATACATAGTAATACCTCCAAAAATAGTTATTACTTTACATTCCCCATATGTCTACTTTATGTTTGGATCATTTTGGGAATGATATTTTATTTTTGGGGGATGTTACAAGGCTTAGAAGTTTAGAAGCAAATCTTAAAATTTTTCTGAAATTTTCAAAAACCCAATTTTTAGGGACAAGTTCAGGTCTGAAGTCACTTTGCGAGGATTACATAATAGAAACTACCCAAAAATGACCCCATTCTATAAACTACACCCCTCAAGGTATTCAAAACTGATTTTACAAACTTTATTAACCCTTTAGGTGTTCCACAAGAATTAATAGAAAATAGAGATACAATTTCAAAATGTCACTTTTTGGGCAGATTTTCCATTTTAATAATTTTTTTCCAGTTACAAAGCAAGGGTTAACAGCCAAACCAAACTCAATATTTATGGCCCTGATTCTGTAGTTTACAGAAACACCCCATATGTGGTCGTAAACCGCTGTATGGGCACACGGCAGGGCACAGAAAGAAAGGAATGCCATACGGTTTTTGGAAGGCAGGTTTTGCTGGACTGGTTTTTTTGACACCAAGTCCCATTTGAAGCCCCCCTGATGCACCCTAGAGTAGAAACTCCCTAAAAGTGACCCCATCTAAGAAACTACACCCATTAAGGTATTCAAAACTGATTTTACAAACATCGTTAACCCTTTAGGTGTTCCACAAGAATTGATGGAAAATAGAGATACAATTTCAAAATTTAACTTTTTGGGCAGATTTTCAATTTTAATCATTTTTTTCCAGTTACAAAGCAAGGGTTAACAGCCAAACCAAACTCAATATTTATGGCCCTGATTCTGTAGTTTGCAGAAACACCCCATATGTGGTCGTAAACTACTGTACGGGCACACGGCAGGGCGCAGAAGGAAAGGAAAGCCATACGGTTTTTGGAAGGCAGATTTTGCTGGACTGGTTTTTTGACACCATGTCCCATTTGAAGCCCCCCTGATGCAACCCTAGAGTAGAAACTCCATAAAAGTGACCCCATCTAAGAAACTATGGGATAGGGTGGCAGTATTGTTGGTACTAGTTTAGGGTACATATGATTTTTGGTTGCTCTATATTACACTTTTTGTGAGGCAAGGTAACAAGAAATAGCTGTTTTGGCACCGTTTTTATTTTTTGTTATTTACAACATTCCTCTGACAGGTTAGATCATGTGATATTTTTATAGACCAGGTTGTCACGGATGTGGCGATACCTAATATGTATTAGTGTTTTAGTGTTTCCATAGTCTGAGTGCCATAATTTTTTCAGTTTTTAGGCGATTACCTTGGGTAGGGTATGATTTTTGCGGGATGAGATGACGGTTTTATTGGCACTATTTTGGGGTGCGTGTGACTTTTTGATCGCTTGCTATTACACTTTTTGTGATGTAAAGTGACAAAAAATGGCTTTTTTTTACACCGTTTTTTTTTTTACGATATTCACCTGAGGGGTTAGGTCATGTGATATTTTCATACAGCAAGTTATTTACGGACGCTGAAATACCTAATATGTATACTTTTTTTTTATTTATGTAAGTTTTACACAATGATTTCTTTTTTGAAGCAAAAAAAATCATGTTTTAGTGTTTCCATAGTCTGAGAGCCATAATTTTTTCAGTTTGTGGGCGATTACCTTGGGTAGGGTATGATTTTTGCGGGATGAGATGATGGTTTTATTGGCACTATTTTGGGGGTGCGTGTGACTTTGATCGCTTGCTATTACACTTTTTGTGATGTAAGGTGACAAAAAATTGTTTATTTAGGACAGTTTTTATTTAAAAATGTTTACGGTGTTCATCTGAGGGGTTAGGTCATGTGAAATTTTTATAAAGCCGGTCGATACGGACGCGGCGATACCTAATATGTATACTTTTTATTTATTTATGTAAGTTTTACACAATAATATCATTTTTGAAACAAAAAAAAATAATCATGTTTTAGTGTCTCCATATTCTGAGAGCCATAGTTTTTTCAGTTTTTGGGCGATTATCTTAGGTAGGGTCTCATTTTTTGTGGGATGAGATGACGATTTGATTGGCACTATTTTGGGGTGCGTATGACTTTTTGATCGCTTGCTATTACACTTTTTGTGATGTAAGGTGACAAAAAATGGTTTATTTAGCACAGTTTTTATTTTTTTACGGTATTCATTTGAGGGGTTAGGTTATGTGATATTCTAATAGAGCCGGTCGATACGGACGCGGCGATACCTAATATGTATACTTTTTTTTATTTATGTAAGTTTTACACAATAACAGCTTTTTGAAAACAAAAAAAATGATGTTTTAGTGTCTCCATATTCTGAGCCATAGTTATTTTATTTTTTGGGCGATTGTCTCTGGTAGGGGCTCATTTTTTGAGGGATGAGGTGATGGTTAGATTGGTTCTATTTTGGTGGGCAAACGCCTTTTTGATTGCTTGCTATTGTACTTTTTGTGATGTAAGGTGACAAAAAAATTGTTTATTTAGCACAGTTTTAATTTTTTATTTTTTACGGTGTTCATCTGAGAGGTTAGGTCATGTCATATGTTTATAGAGCCGATCGATACGGATGCGGCGATACCTAATATGTCTACTTTTTTTTCCCCCCTATTATTTACCAATTTTTTTTACTTTATTTGGGGAAAATGACGTTTTTGTTTATTTTTACTTGAAGCTTTTAATTTTTTGGGGGAAAACTTTATTTTTTCAACTTTTTTTTTACTTTATTTTTTGTCCCACTTTGGGACTTCAACTTTTGGGGGTCTAATCCCTTTTACAATGCATTCCAATACTTCTGTATTGGAATGCATTGGCTGTATGAGTAATACTGTGTGTATTACTCATACAGCTTCCGGCCTGTGAGATCCAGGGGGCTGGATCTCACAGGCTCGTCACCGAAAGGCAGCGCAGATGCCTAAGGAAGGCATCGCGCTGCCTTCCATGCCATCGGGTCCCCCCCTTTATTATTTTTCATATAAATTATCGTTTACGTTTCATTTATCTATTTTACAGTACTTTTCAAACATTCATTTTATTTTCCCTGCATTGAACAACATATCCATAAATATACATAAATATAGTATTCCCACCCTTCCCGCTGCTTGTATATAAAAAAAAAAAAAAAAAGAAAAGGGGTCTCTCCCTCCTGCCCATCCCCACCACTCCCCCTCCGATCTCTGATCACAAGTCACTTTAGCCATTTCTGCCAGAGCTCATTGAATCTAGCTTTTTTTTTCTAGATACTAGATGAAATTTCTCTCTTGCAAGCGAGGTTCTGGCCTGATTCTCCCACTCTCTGACCTCAGGGACTGCGCTATCTCTCCAATGTGCTACGATGCATCTCGTGGCTTGGAATAAAAGTTTGGCCGCTATCTCCCGATACTTAGCGGAGCCTATCCCGTCCAGCCTCCCCAATATGCAAGTTTCAAATTCCCAAGGGACTCTAAACCCATGTTGTTCTTGTATTGTTTTGTGCACCTTCCACCAAAATTCTCTAATCTTCGTACATGTCCATAGTATATGGACATCATCCACCCCTAACTGCCCACATTTTTTGCAGCTAAATTCCTTGGTTTTATAATATTGCATTAGCTTTTTAGGGGAGCAATATAGCCGATAGATTATATTAAATTGCGTAATCCTATGGGAGAAATTATTTGAGACCCCATTTTTGGCCCTCATCACCCTTTCCCAGAATTCCTCCCGTTGAGGGTCCAAACCTGCCATTTATACCTTAGGCAGTTAACTGCACTTTTTTTTGTTTTTTGATATAACAGACTACCATATATCTTGGACACCAATTTCTTTCCTGTTTTTAATTTAGAAATATTGGCTAGGAGGGGTGGGAGGGTATCAATTTGTGTTCCCCTACCTAACGACACTCGTAGAGCTTGTTTCAGTTGTAAGTAGAAGAAATTCAAGTCCTTGTTTCCAAACCCACCTTCATTTTTGAGATCTAGGTATGTAACTATATCTCCCTCCCGCCATACCTGCCCCAGTCTGAAAATTCCATAATTCCACCAAATTTTCTGTTCAATTGATTTCAGTTCTGTGAGAAGAATGTTATCCAATAATAAGGTGTCTGTATGTAATCTAGTCTGGGGCCACAGTTCTCTTACCGCTTTATAAATTTTAGTCCATAGCCCAAATAGCGGTATTTTACTGATTTGCTGCTGTGACAATATATCAGCTTCCACTATTTGAAAAATGCGCAATTTAACCAGTTTTTTATTGATACTTGCCACCATGTTCTTATATCTTGAGTTGCTCCATATTATCATACTTCTAATGTGGCCAGAAAGAAAATATAGTTCCACATCCAGAGCTGATAATCCACCCTCCTTCTCTCGAGTCTGCAATATTTGTGCTCTTATTCGCGTTTTTTTGCCACGCCATATTAAATCCGCCAGTAACAAAGCTATTTAAAAAAAAATCTTTTTTGGGATTATTATCGGCGCATTCCATAATATATAGTTCATGGAGGGTAAAATGCACATTTTCACTAGTGAAATTCGGCCTGCCATTGAAACATAATTTTTTCCATACTTCTATTTTCTTCCTAATTTCTTGTATTTTAGGTATTACATTTAACTGAATATAATCTTTGGAGTTAGGCGTTATTTGGATCCCTAGAAATTTTACTGGTTCATCTACTCTCTTAATTTCCATTTGACCCGGTATTAACCCATTCAAGGGATCAATCGGAATGCATGCCGACTTAGACCAATTTATATTGAGTCTAGCATATTCGCTGTACTCTTCAAAGATATCGAAAATCCTAGTAAGTGATCCATGAGAGCCCACAAACAGCATAATATCGTCTGCATACAGAGCAATTTTTTCTTCATGAGATCCATACCTAAAGCCTTCAATGTATTTATCTTGCCTAATTAAATCTGCCAAAGGTTCCATAGCTATAGCAAATAGCAGGGGGGAGAGGGGACAACCCTGTCTAACCCCCCTGCGAGTGGGTATGCCTTCGGAGTGTTCTCCATTCAAATTCACCCTCGATGTTTTATCAGTATGTAATAATTTAATCCAAGAGACAAATATTTCACCAAATCCCATTTTCTTCAGGGTTGCCATTAAAAAGGGCCGCTCTATAGTGTCGAAGGCTTTTGAAGCGTCTATAGTTAGGATCATTCTCTCACCACTGTTTGTGGGCTCCATTTGGATATTCATAAAATACCTCATGATATTTTCAGTTGTAGTTCTGCCCGGCATGAATCCCGCCTGGTCCTCATGCACAAGTCCTTGCATTACTTCCCCGAGCCTAGCTGCCAAAATCTTTGCTAGTATTTTATTATCTGTATTAATCAGTGAAATAGGGCGATATGAGTCTGGTAACATTGGATCTTTCCCGGGCTTTAAAATAAGTGTGATTAAGGCTCCCCTCAGAGAGTCTGGCAATTTACCTGACTCTCTCGATGCTGTCCACATCTTTAATAATTTCGGAGTCATTATTTCTCTATATTGGGCGTACACTTTTAACGGGATGCCATCTATCCCTGGCGTCTTATTTTTAGTTATCTTTGATAGTATTTTATCCACTTCTTCGGGGTCTATTGGGATTTCCAAACTTCCCCTTTGTTCTGGGGTTATTGTGGTGATAGTAATTTTATCCAAAAACTGTTGTATTTGGGACATATTTTTCTTTATTTTGCTGCTATATATATCCTCAAAATATTCCTTAAATAGTTCTATTTTGCCCGTTTATTCAGTTATTTTATGTCCTGATTTGTCTAGCAAACAGTGGATATAATAATTATTTTTTGTCTGTGCTGCGACCACGGCCGCTAACTTTTTACCCGGTATATGTGCATAGATGTAATTGTCCCTTACATAATTTTCCTTTTGTTGTTCAGCCTGCAAAAACATTTCATCTTCCATTTTAGTAACTCGGTCCCTCCATTCTTTAAAGTTTACTTCTATGGGATTTTCGACATATTTTTTTCCGTACATTTCCGCCTCTTGTTCTAGTACTAGTAATTTCTTCCTTAAACTTTTCTTATATAATATCGTATATTTTGTGATGATTCCCCTAATGAAGGCCTTTACAGCCTCCCAGACCATATTATTTACCGCTGAACCCTCATTTATGTCAAAATATTCACTAATCTCTTGCAAAACCTTATCGTGTATACCCATTATATTTATCCACCCTACATTTATGTTCATACTCCTTTTTTTCTTCACCTCCCTTTTTATATTTATGTTTATAGGGTTATGATTCGAGATCCCGCGTTGACCATACCTAACTCGTTCAATATCCAATATACCTTTATTGTTAGTGAGAGCTAAATCAATCCGTGATAAACTCCTATGTGTTTTTGAAAAACATGAATATTTCTTTAACTTCGGGTGCATTATCCTCCAAATATCAATCCATCCCAACTTTTCTATGATAGTTTTTAACCTAGTGTCCATGCCTCTTCCCTGTAAATTACCTATCCTACATCTATCTATATTTCCATCCATTACATTATTAAAATCTCCCATTACCAAAAGTGATTTATCCCCCGCATTAATCGCAAGGTCATGGATTTTTTATAAAACATCTGTTTTAAAGGGCGGCGGTATATAGACATTTGCTGACAGCCATGCTTTTCCTTCCAATATACAGTCCATAAAAACATAGCAACTTTGAGTATCTATCACAATTTTAATCACCTTGATATCTATGTCATGATGTATTAATATGCTTACCCCTCTCGCATATGATGAGTAAACTGAATGGAAGGCACACTGGATCCATGGTCTATCTATCCCGCCTTTCGTCTCATCTGTCAGGTGTGTTTCTTGTAAGCAGATTATAGCAGGTAATGCCCTTTGAATTGCATGAAATACAGCAGCTCTGTTTACGCCCCTACTCAAGCCCCTAATATTCCATGAGATTATTCTCATATAGGCTGGTTAGTTCTAGCTATCTTTTACTCGATTTGCACAAGCCGGTAGGAAAAGGAGAGGGGGCGAGAGAACTCCCCGGGGCGTGGGGAGGGAGGAAGGGGGGTAGCGGGAGAGGGAAGAGAAAAAAAAATATCTCTCTTCTATAGCATTTACTCCCTCCCGGCCCTCTCCCCAGCCCATTTTTCACCTCAGCTTTTTATTTTTCCTCTGATCCATTCGCCCGCCGCCTCTGCACTATCAAAAAACCAGGTTTTATCTTCCCATTCGACCAGTAGCCTGGCTAGAAACATCATTGAATACTTTACGTTATGTAAGCGCAATTTTATTTTTATATCAATGAACTGGCTCCTTTCCCTTACAGTCTCCCTAGCGTAATCAGGAAATAGCATCACTGCTGCACCCTCACACTCCAGACTCCCTTTCTTCCTAGACCTATGTGCGATCTCCTCCTTATCCCTTACTAACAGTAAATTAATAATTATTGATCTCGGTCTTGTTCCGGGAGGGGGTAGTTTCGCCGGCACTCTATAGGCCCTTTCCACGTAATTTTTGTTATCTGAGATATCTTGGCCCAATTGTGCCCTCAACCAAGTTTGTATATAGTCACGAAGATCTCGTCCTTCTACCCCCTCCGGGATCCCTAGGCATCTCAAATTGGCCCTTCTAGACCTATTTTCTAGGTCTAGTAATCTATTTTTTAGTTCTATATTCTCTGCCTTTAAGATGTTTTTTTCCTTGGCCGTAGTTTGTAAGAGATCCTCTGAATCTGATATTCTTTTCTCTGCCTCTGTCAATCTTTCTTTATATTTTTGTAGGTCAGTTCTTAAAAGCCCCACCACCTCCTTAATATTTCCAGTCTGAAGAGAGAGGTCCTTTATTGCCAGACTACAGTTCTTGATTTCCTGGAATATGTCTTGTAGACTAGGCGTCTGCTCCCCTTTATTAGTATTACATTCAGCCAGCTCCTTTATCTGATTAATACCTCTCTCTCCAGTCTGGGAATCCTCATTCAAAATTTTCAGACTGATATTTTCAGCCGACCCAAAAAATTCCCCTCCCCCTCCAAATCTTGGGATATATCCTCATTTTTTTTCTTGGGGGGGACCTCTGCATTCTCATATTAGTCAGAAGTTGTTGCTTATTCTTTTCTATTTTCTTGAGCCCTTGGGAAATTGAGGTGTTTAATTCTAGTTGCCCATTTTCCCATCTTATCCTAACGTAGCTGCTCAGCTCTAAAGCTAACCAACCATGAGACGGCCTGGGACTATATTCCTCCTAACATCCCACTAATTAGTGTCCCACTGGCCTAGGTTACAGTTAAAATATTCAGTCTTTTACATTAGTTCTGTAATTTTGGTGTTCGCGTTCTCCTACCCCTCGCTCTCTAGCCGTCTTCCGCACCTTTGATGCAGTTAAGTTTTAGAAAATGTATTGATGTGTTGAAAACAGGCCACTCTCTCTTCATCTATTGTGGTACACGTATACGCGGGAGGAGGAGGCTACTTTTATATATGCACAATGAACTTAGTAGCAGTCCATTCAACACGTACAACACACTTCAACAAATAAAACCGTTATCAGTAAGTTTCAGGTTGGTATAGAAAGTCAATTGACTGAATTCCAAGTTCAAGCATATCCGTTGGTGGCCTCTTCATCACCGCTCTATGCCGGTTAGTCCTTGAGTTAGTTCATACCGCGCTGTTAGTATAGTTAATATGTTTAGCTCAAGTAGGTTCAGTTTCCCATATAATAATATACTGATATCGCTAACCCATTAATATAGTCAGCTCTATCTGTCCTGCAAGAAAAAGTGTCATCAAAAGATCCAGAGGCAATAGGGCAGAACAGCTTTTTCACCTATACAGTTGACTATATTAATTCATATGGTAGCAGTTCCTCAAGGCGTCTTTTATAGGTCTGTAGAAGTCCCCAAATATTATCCCTGCGACGCAATCACATTTATATAGTTAGTACAATTAAACAAACTCAAGTTCATCCACAGTGATGTTAATAGGGAAGCAGAAGGTGTTGCAGATATACATATAGAAGGGAAAGGGGGAGAGAAAAAAAAAGGAGTCGACAATTTTGCAATCTTCCAAAATTACAAGTCTAGCAGTAAAATCAAGTCTAAAGGAGGGGCCCCCCTTTTTTAGGGGTGACAATTCCACTTCGCACCCCACGAAACTCAGGAATAAGAATACCAGACTGATACCCCAGCTGGTCTGGGAGAAAAAAAAAGAAAAAAAGGCAGAAGCAGGACCCTTAGCTACATTTAGCTTTGAATTATTTTACCGCTTTTTCATTTTCTTTGCCCCTGTACCCGGACTCAGGATTAATTCCTCTCACTTTCCAGCTTTAAAAAGTTTGAACTGCCGTGCAATATTTTCATTCACAACAGCGGCTCTCTCCCTCCGGTGCTGTATTCCAGGCTTATCTTCTAGGTGTATGCTATCAGGGGGGAGGACGCCAATCGATTCCCGACACATAAACTTTAGGACCGGTTTTGTGGCGAACTCGATTCCCCTCAGCTGCCACCCTTTAAAACAGCTTGCCTCACCTCGATATATCGGCCTGTTCAGCAGCCAGAGCTCCGGTCCGGCACCATGGTCATCTCACCTCAGCTCCCGTTCTCATCAAGGGGGAGGGGGGGAGTGCGAAGAGCCAGCTTATGAATCGGGAGGGCAATCCTCCTTCTATCGCACCCTATCGCATCCGATTGTCTATCTGTGCTCAGCTCCCGCTCTCCCTCCGGAGCCGAAAATCAGCTGGGCATCTCACATAGGTAGGCAGAGCGGCCAGATAGCGGGTCAGCAGTAGCGGGTCAGCAGATCCGGGAGGTGGCAGAACGGCGGCTGGAGCGGCGTCTCACATGGGCTGGGGACTCAGCAGCCGAGAGGAAGGTGCGCGCGTCACTGCACGCATGCTCCTTCTCTCAGAGAGATCTTTAGTTAGAACGGAACTTACCATTCCATTCTCCCCCCTTTTGAGCAGAAGTGGGCTAGTCCTGCTTCCTACCAAGGACAAGGTTGCAGGAAGCTGGAGTTAGTTGAGAGTTGGAAGGAGACCAGACATAGTGAAGTGAGCGTGTCCCCCCGCTGCAGGAGCTTGTAGAGCACCCCGGACCCAGGCAGTAGTGATAAGCAGCAGGGGCAATATTTGAATTTGCGATATTTCGCAAATATTTTGTTGAATATTTAACATATATTCGTGAATTCACGAATTTGCGATTATTTTCTTGATTGCGAAAATCGTCAATGTAATATTCGCGTAGTGCGCGCGTAATACAGCTGTGGGTCACTTTTGCTACATTTTCCAAGCTGCTAGAAGTGTAGTGTCCCACTAGGTAAAGGTGGGCACTACACAAAAGGGGTTAATGTGCCTTATTACATTTAATGTCATGTGTATGTATTTCCCTGTGTTATCTGGGTGCAGTTTAGCCTCCCAGGCGCTAGAGGGAGCCAGATAGCCCTGGTTATATATAGGTAGGCCCAGACAGGGGAAGTTAGTTCATTCCAGGGGACTAGAGGAGTTACTTCGTCTACCTGAAGCTCCTGAGGCTAGGATTAGCTCAGTTGAGTCACCCCAGTAGAAGGACAGGACCTCCTGGGAGAAACCTACAGTCATTCTCCAGCCAAGTAAGGATATTTTCCAGCCAAGATAAGTACATTAATAGGCAGAGGAACTATAAAGCAAAGCAAGGATTTATACGGGAGGAAGATATATATTTTACCAAGGATTTAACCCACCATTTAGGCATCCGGGCCTTGGGATAAGAAACCAGACAGGAGTTCTAAAAGAACAGTGTACACTATTTCTGAGGAAAGGTACAACCTGATTCTGAGTGTGTTGTGGATTTACCCTCTGAGTATCTTGCATGATCAATACCTGCCATCTTGTGAAATAAGCCTGCTTGTGAAGCTTGTGATCTAAAGGACTGTATTACTATCTTGATGTACAAAGTTGGACTGTTTAAGTAAAGCAACGTTTGGTTCACTATACCACCTGTGTACCACACTTATTCCAACTATAAATCGGTGTGCCACCGTTACAGGCACTGGCGTCACGAATCCAAAAGGGACCTTGCCCCAGGCACTCAAAATACCTGTAACATCCAGGGCACCTCATCCACCATCAGGCCTGGTCCCTACATACCGAGTGTGCCCCAGAGGAACTGTGTCTACCTCTCCTTCACTGCCGCATGCCTGCCCAGGGTTCTCCAATACAGTGAGTAGCCCTGGATTGCCCATAACCGTGACCTCACTTCGCTATACCCTGCAGGTCTGGCGTGCTGCATAAATTGGCGTCGTGAACAGGATTCCGAATATTCCTACGCCATTGCAGATATAAAATTGTGTGCTGAAAATTGCCTTAAAGTGACCAAGCCCTAATTGTTTTATTAAAAATTGCTGGGCCAAAGAACCGAAAAATTAGCGGTGTGAAGATAATATTTTCTGGACTGTTTGCTGCTTATTTGAGCCACCGCTTGCTGTCAGTGAGTAGACAGCGATTTTGCCACTTAAACCTGAGGTGGATTATAAGTGCGCCTTGTGGAACCGTTTGGCGCGAAAAAGAGGACTTTGGCGCAAAAAGAACCAGGCGGAGTCATCACCCAGCCAGCAAGGAGGAAGAACGCCGCCCTGTCTGGAAGAAAAGGTGCCGCCTACCTGAGTCCCGGAGCTACGAGAGGCCGCGCCCACCTACTGTCGCTGTACGCAGGACGCTCAACGCCCGTAGCCACGCATCTCGCGAGACTTAGAGCGAGCATCACCGGAGTAAGTACAGACTTTGAACTGTTGTCGGCTCTTCTGTTTACCTTACAGGAACATTCCCGACCCCTGCCAGGGCACCGGAGGGAGCTCCGTTAGTGATAAAAGACTTTCCTGTGAAGAAAAAAAAAAAAAAGTTATTACCATTGCCGCACCATCCCGCTCCGCTACATTTAAAGGGCCATACCCACCTAGCAATGCCATGTCTACACCTGAGGAAATCGGACAGGTGGCCCCCGTCGTGCCTTCTGAAGTATCCCCGGCCGACCCTAGGGCCCCTGCTGCCGCGGCACCTCCAAGCCTGATGCCGCTAACTTTGCCGTACTATTTTGGGGCCCCCTGGTTCCCACGCTATTCAGGGGAAGCCCACAAGTTAAAGGACTTTAGGGAACAGATACTGGCCTTGTTCCGGCTCTATCCCATAACTGCCGAACAGCAAATGGAGATCCTCCTAGCTCAGTTAGAAGGGGCCGCCCGCAGGGAAGTCATGTCGTGGCCCCGCTCTGAGAAGAGTAGCCTGATACAGATTTTTGATCGCTTGGGCACCACGTTTGAGGCCAGAACGGTGTCAGAAGTTAAAATGCGTTTCTTCAGCAGAAAACAGCAGCCTGGAGAGTCGCTCCGCGATTTTTCCCTGTCCTTACAAGAGACACTGAGAGCTGTAGTCCAAGTGGATCCCAAAGAAGCTGAGGGCCAGGACCGGACTCATTGCGGGCATAGGTACTGAACACTTAAAGGGCCAGCTACGCATGTTGTCAGCCCAACACCCCCACTGTACATTTCTGGACTTTAAAGAATTCGCCATCAGTATATTAGGCCAGAACCCTGCTCCCGGGCCAGCAGCCTCATATGAACCCCAGGCTTGTCAGCCAAAGACTGTGAATGTGGGGTCTGCCGGGGTCAGTCAGGCCACCCAAGTTCCAGTCACAGATGTAGTGGCAGCCCTCATGGAGCAAGTGAACCATCTCACTCTAAGTCTAGAGAAGGTGTGCAAGAAAATAGAGGAGTGGGAGAGACCATTGTTACTGGAAGACGAAGGTCCTTTTCCTCCAAGGCTCCCACCTGCATATGGAGACGTATACCCAAAAGAGCCTGATGGGCGACCGAGGTACCGGCCCAGAAGTAGAAAACAGCCTGTCTGCCACCACTGCAAGAAATATGGACATACTGAATCAATGTGCTGGCAGTTAAACGGGCAACCCCTGAGGCAGAGGACCGCCCCTCGGGAGGTAGAACAGTAGGTCCACAGGATCCAAGCTGGATGCCTAAGTATGTAGGATCCCGTCCAAAAGTCAATATATGTATCAACGGGATACCCTTTGAAGCCCTGTTGGACACTGGGTCACAGGTCACCACCATTCAACGGCCTGCCTTTGACAAGTTCTGGGATCCAAGTCTTCTCACCCAGCCACCAGAGTCCTGGCTAGATATCATTGCCAGCAACGGTAAGCCAGTGAAAGTGCATGGGTATTGGGAACCTACCCTTAAGGTGGGAGAAGCCACCTTACCACAGCAAGTCGTGATTGTGGTGCAAGCAGGAGATAAAGGAGGACACCCTGTGATATTAGGGACTAACGTTCTAAAAAGTTGTTACTCTGAAGTGCTTGACGCATTAAATCAAACTATATCTTCAGCCTCACCTGCTTCCAGAAGAGTTATTCAAAAGACTATTAGTGTGCTGAGTGCTCAACAAACGTTTGCCAACAAGAAAGGAGAAATTTGCACTGTCCGGATCCGGGATAACCGGCCGGTAATTCTGCCTCCAAATTCCCAGATCATCCTGTGGTGCCGTGCTGTGTTAGGGATCCAGGGCCAGGACTATCAAGCCCTAGTGGAACCTATTCCCTTTGAAAATCATCCCTTCGTACGGACAGCCAAGAGTCTGGTGACCGTGTCTCAAGGTAAAGTGCCTGTCCGCTTAATTAACTTTGGTGATCATCCCGTTACTCTTCTTAAACACTGCCCCGTTGCTCAGCTTTTCCAGGTGTCTTTCCAGGATGTGATCCGTCTGCCTGCCACGGAGGCATTCCATACCACACAGAGCAGCAGCACCCCTTCAACATCCTGGTGGGAAGAACTACATGTGGGGGACGAATCCACCCCAAAAGAGCAGATAGAGGGAGTCCTGAAGCTGGTGAAGGAGCACCACCAGGCTTTCAGCAAGCACTCCACCGCCTACTACCTATCAGTCTGTGAAAGAGATGATACAAGAGATGAAAGACTCTAACATAATCCGGGACAGTCATAGTGCGCCCCTAGTACTTGTCCGAAAAAAAGATGGCAGCATAAGGTTCTGCGTGGATTACAGAAAAATTAATCAAATCACCCACAAAGATGTATATCCATTGCCACGCATTGAAGAGTCCTTGACTGCCCTGGGGTCATCAGCCTATTTCTCCACCTTGGACTTAACCAGTGGGTACTGGCAAGTACCCATGGCCCCAGAAGATCGAGAAAAGACTGCTTTCACTACACCTATGGGCCTGTTTGAATTCAATTATATGCCGTTTGGACTGTGTAACGCTCCAGGAACGTTCCAGAGGCTGATGGAACGTTGTTTAGGCCATAAGAATTTTGAGACTGTACTCGGGGATATTCGAGAGAAAATATTCGGAAAGCCAAGGAATATGCAATTTCGTTGAACAGAGAGTCACTCATATTTACTCAAGCTAAGAATGCAAATAAAAAGAAAAGAAAAAATAGAGGAAAAAATGATAACACGCAGGTCCGCAATCGAAATTTGAGCAATCCTGCGACTTTTGTCACTAATCACATCGCGGAGGCAGGTATTAGATGCATTGCAAAAAAAGCACCAACTATAGGACAAAAAGTCAGTCCTAGTTTGTATATGGAAAACGCAGGGTGTGAACCAGTCTGGCTGAGCACGAAAGGAAACTTCAAATGTGGAAGCAAAAAATGCATATGTTGCACATACATGTCAGTGAGTAAAGATATTGCATCTACATCGAACAATAGCATACACAAAATGCGGCAATATATCAACTGCAATACTGAATATGTAATCTATGTCATCACATGCCGTGCTTGTATGCTGCAATATGTGGGATGTACAATCAACCAGCTAAAAATAAGAATTCGGAAGCATCTGAGCGATATCCCACATGTTGCAACACGCAATGTCTCAGCGGCCACATCACACTTTGCGGTAGTACATAAGAGCGATACCTCTGTGTTCTGTGTGCAAGGAATTGAGAGAGTCACGGCTCCAATTAGAGGAGGAGACCGTAGGCAAAAATTGTACAGTCGTGAAACATACTGGATGTTTAATTTGGGAACATGTATACCTAGAGGATTGAATAGGAAACATGACCTAACTTTACAATATAAATGAAGTATTTTCATTTTTTTTATTTTTTTTCTGAAACTGTGGATCACTTCCCACTTGATTGGGGTGTTTCTCTTAGTAATTAACAGGTCAGGAACACCTGATGCTGTTCTGGAGCATGGAAACTGACCAATCAAATGGGAAGGGTTGTTCCTCACTGTGTATAAAAAGGAGATTTTAAGTTTGTTTAGTTGTCTTGATGAAGGGCTAAGATATAACAACCCGAAACGCGTCACAGCATACTACTCTGCTTTTGATGTCTGTTTTTAAAGAAGTGGAATAAAGAAGCCTTTTATTGTGAAGAGCTGGAATTCGTTTTCTTTTTTCATTGTACAGTCGTGGCCAAAAGTTTTGAGAATTACATAAATATTGGAAATTGGAAAAGTTGCTGCTTAAGTTTTTATAATAGCAATTTGCATATACTCCAGAATGTTATGAAGAGTGATCAGATGAATTGCATAGTCCTTCTTTGCCATGAAAATTAACTTAATCTCAAAAAAACCTTTCCACTGCATTTCATTGCTGTTATTAAAGGACCTGTGGAGATCATTTCAGTAATCGTCTTGGTAACTCAGGTGAGAATGTTGACGAGCACAAGGCTGGAGATCATTATGTCAGGCTGATTGGGTTAAAATGGCAGACTTGACATGTTAAAAGGAGGGTGATGCTTGAAATAATTGTTCTTCCATTGTTAACCATGGTGACCTGCAAAGAAACGCGTGCAGCCATCATTGCGTTGCATAAAAATGGCTTCACAGGCAAGGATATTGTGACTACTAAGATTGCACCTCAATCAACAATTTATAGGATCATCAAGAACTTCAAGGAAAGAGGTTAAATTCTTGTTAAGAAGGCTTCAGGGCGTCCAAGAAAGTCCAGCACGCGCCAGGATCGTCTCCTAAAGAGGATTCAGCTGCAGGATCGAAGTGCCATCAGTGCAGAGCTTGCTCAGGAATGGCAGCAGGCAGGTGTGAGTGCATCTGCATGCACAGTAAGGCGAAGACTTTTGGAAGATGGCCTGATGTCAAGAAGGGCAGCAAAGAAGCCACTTCTCTCTAGAAAAAAGATCAGGGACAGATTGATCTTCTGCAGAAAGTGTGAATAGACTGCTGAGGACTGGGGCAAAGTCATATTCTCCGATGAAGCCTCTTTCCGATTGTTTGGGGCATCTGGAAAAAGGCTTGTCCGGAGAAGAAAAGGTAAGCGCTACCATCAGTCCTGTGTCATGCCAACAGTAAAGCATCCTGAGACCATTCATGTGTGGGGTTGCTTCTCATCCAAGGGAGTGGGCTCACTCACAATTTTGCCCAAAAACACAGCCATGAATAAAGAATGGTACCAAAACACCCTCCAACAGCAACTTCTTCCAACAATCCAACAACAGTTTGGTGAAGAACAATGCATTTTCCAGCACGATGGAGCACCGTGCCATAAGGCAAAAGTGATAACTAAGTGGCTCGGGGACCAAAACGTTGACATTTTGGGTCCAGGGCCTGGAAACTCCCCAGATCTTAATCCCATTGAGAACTTGTGGTCAATCCTCAAGAGGCGGGTGGACAAACAAAAACACACTAATTCTGACAAACTCCAAGAAGTGATTATGAAAGAATGGGTTGCTATCAGTCAGGAATTGGCCCAGAAGTTGATTGAGAGCATGCCCAGTCGAATTGCAGAGGTCCTGAAAAAGAAGGGCCAACACTGCAAATACTGACTCTTTGCATAAATGTCATGTAATTGTCGATAAAAGCCTTTGAAACGTATGAAGTGCGTGAAATTATATTTCACTACATCACAGAAACAACTGAAACAAAGATCTAAAAGCAGTTTAGCAGCAAACTTTGTGAAAACTAATATTTGTGTCATTCTGAAAACTTTTGGCCACGACTGTACTCTTATATCTGGATGACGTCATTGTATACTCCAAGACATATGAGGACCATTTAAAGCACCTGGGTGAGGTGTTTCAAGTTCTTGCTAAATATGGCCTCAAAATCAAGCCATCCGAATGCCACCTGCTGAAACCAGCGGTCAAATACCTTGGGCACGTTGTCAGTGCCGAAGGAGTACAGCCTGATCCTGATAAACTTGCTGCTGTCCGCAACTGGCCTACTCCTATGACCGTGAAAGAGGTGAGAAGCTTTCTCAGTTTTGCAGGGTACTACAGGCGTTTCATCCCGCATTTCGCACAAATTACCCACACAAAGAGCCTGAAAACTCCTATTACTGTTGAATGGAACCAAGAACGAGAAATTTCCTTTCAACTCCTAAAGAAGAAGTTGACTGAACCCCCTGTTCTGGGTTACCCAGATTATCAGAAGCCATTCCACCTCTACACGGATGCCAGTAAAAGAGGCCTGGGGGCCGTGTTGGCTCAAGTGCAAGATAACAAAGAAAGGGTAATTGCCTACGCCAGCAGATTCCTGAAGGGAGCTGAAAAGAACGACCAGAATTACAGTTCCTTCAAGCTGGAGTTTCTTGCCTTAGTGTGGGCTGTGACTGAAAAGTTCAAAGACTATCTCGCTGCCACACCATTTGTTGCCTTCACGGACAATAATCCCCTGGCGCATCTGAATACAGCCAAATTAGGGGCACTGGAGCAAAGATGGGCCTCCCGCCTTGCCAACTATGACTTTACTGTGAAGTACCGGGCAGGCCGCTCCAACGATAACGCTGATGCTCTGTCGCGGCTTCCCACTACAGAGGCCCCAGATGAACCCGAAAGATGCCTGGGAAGAAGTGGAGATGCCCGCGTTCTACAATAAATTTGCCCAGCAGGATAATATCCGTACTGAAAATCTTCCTGCTGCTGATCCTCCCTCATCAGATGATCTTGAGTCCAGAGGCGATCAAGAAAGGTGGATTAAGCTCCAGTCCGAAAGTAGAGTCCTCGGTGAACTGCTCGACTTCCTTACCAGTGGGAAAATCCCTGAGAGAATCCGCAGGAAGAGTGCAGACTCAGAACTAGTGAGACTGTGGAGACATAGCCACCAACTATTCCTTCAAAGAGGCCTGTTGCTCAGAAGGAGTCTGGATCCAGTGTCCTGTGATAGAGTTTACCAAATTCTCCTGCCACGTCGGGATGCCAGCCTGGTACTGGACATGTACCACAACCAGTCCGGACACTTCGGTGTGCAAAAGACCGAGGCCACCATACGGAGAAGATTCTATTGGATTGGGATGAGAGAGGATATCGAAAAATGGTGCCGAGAATGCACTACCTGTGCTGTGGGGCGGACTGAACGCCATGACCAGAGGGCGCCTCTCCATCCTATTGTAAGTACAGCTCCTTTAGAACTTGTCGCTATTGATCATGTGAAGTTGGAGCCGAGTCGTTCTGGGTATGCGTATGCCATGACTATAATTGATCACTTCACCAAGTTTGTCGTAGCAGTGCCTGTGAAAGACCTGACAGCCAAGACCACAGCGGAGGCGTTCTGGGAGCATTTCCTGTTGCCCTACAGCTGCCCAGAAAGGATCCTCACCGATCAAGGGTCTGCGTTTGAGTCACAGCTGTTCCATGAGGTGTGCCTGCTGCACAACTGCCAGAAAGTCCGGACCACCGCCTATCATCCGCAACGTAACGGACTCTGTGAAAAAATGAATAAGACTCTCATTGAAATCAGGACTGATTGGGTAGTGGAGCACCAAAGGCGTCTCCTTAATGCCAAGGAGATCGTGCAAGAACGCATGGAAACTGTCCGGGAACGCTAGCAGAAAGAATATGACCAGACTGCCCATGCGGGGCCCCTGGCTCTTGGAGACAAGGTATGGTTGAAAAACAACCACCGGACCAGCAAGTTGGACAGCAAATGGGAAAGGATTCCCTACATTATTACTGCCATACCCAATGCTGCAGCCCACATTTACCAGGTCTGCAGAGAAGGAAAAGGTCCCCAAGTCGTTCACCGGAACCGCCTCAAGCCCTGTATAGAAGGAGAACCAGCGGCGGAGGAGATGGAGCCTGAGCCTTCTGAGGAAGAGTTGCCGGCTCCACCTATGGACCCTATGCAGGCTGTGGAGAACTTGATCCATGATAAAGAGCCGCTCCACTGGGCCCTCACGCCTTGGTTAAATTTACTGGTTCCTGCTCCCGTTCCTGTTAGTCCTCCGTCTCAGGACATTTTACCCCAGAGAGCTCCTGAAGAAGTTCCAGAGGCGGTGAGCTCCCCTGACCTTCCTGAGTCCAGGCAGGAAGAATCTCTGCCACTAAGGAGGTCCACTCGTTCTACCAGGGAACACCCACCTGTGAGGTTTGAGGACTACATCATGGGCCCAGGTAGCCCCTCACGGGAAACCCCTGTTTAACCCTTTTGCAAGCCTGGGTACGGACTCATGTAATCCTTTGAGCCTCCAAGGACTTATGGTTGTTTGCATTGTTATGGACTATCCTGGTTTATTGAAACGCTGTACCAGGTCAGCGCCCCTGTTCCCTTACATTATCCTGAGAGAAGAGAACGACGCCCCTTTTCACCATTCCTTTCAGTTACACTGTTTGTTAATCTTTATATTGTTGCTGTGATAATTGCCATGTATGCCTGTTCTCTATTTTGTCTTTCAGGCTGCAATATCCAGCCGGGCAGGGCCCCTCCATGTTGCGCCGAGGACGGGCAACGTTATAGCGTGGTGGTATGTAGTGTCCCACTAGGTAAAGGTGGGCACTACACAAAAGGGGTTAATGTGCCTTATTACATTTAATGTCATGTGTATGTATTTCCCTGTGTTATCTGGGTGCAGTTTAGCCTCCCAGGCGCTAGAGGGAGCCAGATAGCCCTGGTTATATATAGGTAGGCCCAGACAGGGGAAGTTAGTTCATTCCAGGGGACTAGAGGAGTTACTTTGTCTACCTGAAGCTCCTGAGGCTAGGATTAGCTCAGTTGAGTCACCCCAGTAGAATGACAGGACCTCCTGGGAGAAACCTACAGTCATTCTCAAGCCAAGTAAGGATATTTCCAGCCAAGATAAGTACATTAATAGGCAGAGGAACTATAAAGCAAAGCAAGTATTTATACGGGAGGAAGATATATATTTTACCAAGGATTTAAGCCACCATTTAGGCATCCGGGCCTTGGGATAAGAAACCAGACAGGAGTTCTAAAAGAACAGTGTACACTATTTCTGAGGAAAGGTACAACCTGATTCTGATTGTGTTGTGGATTTACCCTCTGAGTATCTTGCATGATCAATACCTGCCATCTTGTGAAATAAGCCTGCTTGTGAAGCTTGTGATCTAAAGGACTGTATTACTATCTTGATGTACAAAGTTGGACTGTTTAAGTAAAGCAACGTTTGGTTCACTATACCACCTGTGTACCTCACTTATTCCAACTATAAATCGATGTGCCACCGTTACAGGCACTGGCGTCACGAATCCAAAAGGGACCTTGCCCCAGGCACTCAAAATACCTGTAACATCCAGGGCACCTCATCCACCATCAGGTCTGGTCCCTACATACCGAGTGTGCCCCAGAGGAACTATGTCTACCTCTCCTTCACTGCCGCATGCCTGCCCAGGGTTCTCCAATACAGTGAGTAGCCCTCGATTGCCCATAAACGTGACCTCACTTCGCTATATCCTGCAGGTCTGGCGTGCTGCAGAAGTTTCCTGAGACTGGAGAAAATGGTTGGCACGGCAGAACATTAAAAATGGCTTTATATGCAGATAGAGTGCTCCAATATATTCGCAATTGAGCTAATCGGCACTAATGATGCGAATATTTTGGCGCAATATGTGAAACTTCCCATTTTAGCAGGTCTGACGACACATTACTGATTGGTGCACTATGTATTGTTGTGACATCACAGCACTATGTCTGTAGCATGTATGTATGGACAGCAGAACCTATCACACTACCTAACACCCTGCACTGCAACATCTACACTATCAGGATATAACCTATACTGACAATCTGTATTATATATATAAGCTATCTATTTATCTAATGTAATGAGTGGAAAGCACAGCAATGTCACTGCTCTCTCTCTCTCAGAACTTCATAAAACTACAGAAAATGGCTGCTGGGGAGGTTCTTATATAGTAAGGGGTAGGCAACTTTCCTATTGGTTGCTAGGGATGTTGCTAAGCTCAGAGCTCAGACAAATAAACAAGAGGGTTAAGCAGCACTCCAGGTCCCAATATAGGGACAGTTGCCAATAGAAACCTAGATAGGTCGGTGCTCGCGGATGAGGATCCTGGCTGAGGGTCCCATAGGTATACAGATAAAGAAGAAAATCCACAGCACTCCTCAAATATTCGTGAATTCTCGAAGTGCCGATATTTGCGATTAATATTCGCGATTCTAATATTCCCGCCCAACACTACCAGGCAGTTCATAGACTGAGTATTACAAGGGGTCAAGGGTCAAAGGCACTCCACTCAAAGGTTACCAAAACTGCTAAAAAGTCCAATAACCAGACTGAAGCCAGAGACTAGCATAGCAGAAAAAGATAAAGCAAAGTATTCAAGTTCACCTGCCAGTTTACCCTTAGCCTGCAGAAGCCAAGAGAATGATCAAACATTGTTTGGATGACACAAGTATATCTCAAGTTTATTCAAGTAAAACCATTGAACTTTACCAAGTCTGGACTCTACTTATTCCACCAACGTCAACTCCTTTGTTCTAAGGAGCTATACCTCCCAAGGTGACACAAACTATTAGGGGCGGATCACCACTCTGCATTCCTAAACACTGGGACTGGAACGCATTCCTAAATACTGAGGGGGCAGCCCGCTGCAAATTTGGCACCACAAACAGGATATATACTTCTGTGCCTTACAAAGGTCCAAAACATCTGTAAAGCCCCTGCAAGTGACTTTATTACATTTATTTGCTGCTGAAGAGAGTGAATCTTCATCATTTGCAGCACTGTGGAAAATAGGGGTTAATCAACCATCTTGGATTTGTTCCTGATGTATTGAGAAAAAAGTCTGTTCCACCCAGCAGAGGGGTGGGAAACAAACAACTTGCCTCTACAGAGGAACCATCCTTGCAGCAGAAGGAACTAAAGTGCTGAGTTCAAGTTCCCAGGAGGACAAAGAAACCAACTGTACCCCTACAGGAGGTAAAAGCAGCAGCCATCTTGAAAAAGTGAGTGCAGAGCTGCAATACAGGCTCAGCTTCACCGGACCCTGAGATTCAGAGCCCAAAGAGGTATAAGTGAGTATTACTGGCTAAATAACCTTAATAAGGACTTGGGGCCATAATCTGCCTTACAGAGCACAATATTCCCCAAAAGTGAGCGGTTGCAGCAACTCTTAAAGGGGTCATGCAACTATTTTGCTGCCGTTGCCCATAGCAACATGCTCCCAAATTGCTATATTGCCTTGCGCTGACCTAACTAGTTGGGAGGAGCCTCAGAAAGATGGTGGAAAAGCTGCGCAACCCGTATTGGAGAGCCATGATGTGGGGCAATGAGACCAAAGTGCTCCTCATAGTGAGAGAAATACAGAATGCCAGGGAGAATCACAGATCCTAGCGACTTCATCGCGTCCCACATCGGCCAGTGTGGCAGACGCAGCTGAAGTTCCTGCATTGCAGCCCGAAGCAGCAAATATGGAGTAAAGCCACGGTCTGAGATTCCCTGCATGTGTGTTGGTCTATGCAGATGTACCCGGGTGCCACAAGACCTTTCTTCCATCATCTCTCCATCGTCAAGCTCCAGCAGAATCATTTGGGTCACGTGGGCTCTCCTCATTTGCTCAAGCAGAAATTAACCCTGCAGAAGTGTTGATGGCAAATATTCTAATCGCAATTTTTTATCGCGAATATCGGCACTTCGAGAATTCACGAAGATGTAGAATATAGTGCTATATATTCGTAATCGCAAATATTCTAGATTTATTTTCATCAGTAACCTCCCTTCTTGCTTGTGGGCCAATGAGAAGGCTGCAATATCTCTTTGTCAGAGCTTAGCAACATCCCTAGCAACCAATAGGAAAGTTGCCTACCCCTTTACTATATAAGAAACTCCCCAGCAGCCATTTTCTGCTGTTTCTTTTGCAGTTCTGAGAGAGAGAGCAGTGACATTGCTGTGCTTTCATCTGGATCCTAATCCTTATTCAATTACATTAGATAGTTAGTTAGCTTATATATATATATATATATATATATATATATATATATATATTGTAAGGGGTTACACTCTCAGGTAGGGCGACGATGACAGATTCTCTTGCAGACCACAGGGTTAAAGTCCAAATGTTGCTTTATCACACTCCGGCAATACAGGCAACCCCAGTTATAATTTACTAGGTAAGGTGAAGGTCCAACACCACAAAACATAAACCAAACCAAAATAAACACCTGCCCGTCTGGGCTCTGGCTAATACAGGGAAGTTCCTAACTCACCTATTGAACACCGTTCACACAGAGAATTCGGCTTCTCTAGCCAGCAGGGCAGCCAGCTTCCCAGACTTTCTCCAGGCATTACTCTCCCCAGACTGACAGCCTGGACTGTGCTTTATTTCCCCTTGATGATCCCAGCTGGCTTCAGTTGGGGATCCCTCAGGCTAGGGGAAAACCCGGAATGGGGTGGACTGTGGAGGTCCCTCTACCAATCCTACCTTCTCCCAGTCCAATAAAATCCAGCCCATAAACTTAACAAAACTGTCTCAGCAACCTACACATTGCTGAGACCATTTTAGCCTTCTGGATTTTATTTACCTCACCCAGTTGAGGAAGGTGGGTGGGATATACACCCCTTCCAGGACTTTACCATACACTTTTCTGTTCACCTTACCACAATATATATATATTACAGATAGTTAGTGGGAGTCAGTGTAGGTTAGATAGTGATATAGAGTAGCTGATAGGTTCCAGTGCAGGGTGTTAGGTAGTGTGATAGGAATTACTGTTTCTCTACTGTCCATACATACTACAGACATAGTGCTGTGATGTCACAACAATACTTAGTGCACCAATCAGTAATATCTACTCAGACCTGATAAAATGTGAATTTGCATGTATTGCGCAAAAAATATGCGCACCATTAGTGCCAATTTGCGCAAAAATAATGAAGAGATCGCAAATTCTAGAATTTGCTAATTTATTGTGATTATTATGCAAAACATTTAGCAAAATATCACGAAAAAACAAATATTGCCTATGGCGCTCATCACTACCCTGCAGCTACAAGTTCCACCACTGGTCCCCAGAGTATTACTGATGAAACCTCTACTGGAATTACAGCTGCAGAGAGCACCATACCCAGCAATGACAGCAATGAGGATTCCAAATCTCAGGATCCAGTTGCTGCAAAAGTGGCAATGGGTTCAGACCAGGTCTGAAGTTCTTCAATAAAGCTGGAAGACCTAGGAGCCCGACAAGCTTCAGGAGGGTGAGATACCTGAGACTGGCCCCTATTTCTCTGTTCTAATGTTTGCGCCCAACAGAGCCACCCACCTGCCTGTTGCCTATAAAAGGGACTCGTTTTATCTATTTCAGCCTTACCTTCTCAGGTTAAGCAAAAACCCACCGGAGATCTGTTCAGCAATGTTCCATGCCACGAACCCAAGAAATAGACTGAAATGCCACCTGCAATGTTTTTTTGCAACGTTAGTCAGCACATTGCCATGGCTGAAAGTACACAAGCATAAGCAAACACAATGCAACAGCACTCTGAAAATACAAATAACAAAGTAAATACAATAGTGCCATACTATATAAAATGTACTAATACTAATGCACCCGCACATTGGGATGTGCTGACTAATCCCCACTTTTTGTCTTCGCAGTCTGCATAGGATGTGTGGCTGACTCCTTTGGTTGTGCACTCCTAATTAACCTGTCTGGTGCCAAATGGCCTCCAATAAATGCAGGGAGAGCAGGCTACTACAAAGGCAGCAGTAAGATGGGTGTGTGTACCAACTTGGACTCCTTGTATCTCAGGGTCTTGTCTAATCTTGCAGAGGAGTGTTTCAATTACTATTACAAACAGGGCCGGGGACAGTGGGCAGCCCTGCCTGGTACCGTTCAATATATTAATGGAGGGAGAAAGGGTGCCGTTTACTTTTACTCTCGATGAGGGGGCCGAGTAGAGAGTAAAGATTGGGACAGACAGGTTAGTTAGGAGTGTATGACCAATGTGTATGCATTATGAACCTACATTCCCTAAATTTAATAGAGGCCATCGTAACACCAAAAAAGTATAATACAATGTGGGCTCAGAATGCATGTGGAACCTGCATTCCATGAATTTAACGGAGGCCGATATGGCACCAGCAGAGGTAGTATTTAGTTTAGGCTCCTGTCCATCACCTTGACACTGGCATACAGGCGCAAATAATTTTGTGCAAAATGTATTTGCCAAGAATCCCACATTCATAATGTAGCATTAGTGTTAGTACATTTTCTATAGTGAGTATGACATGATTGTATTTACTAGATTATTTGTGCTTGCAGAGTGCTGTTGCATTGTGTTTGCTTTTGCGCTTTCAGCCATGGCGACGTGAACCTGCGCACTGGGATGTGCTGACTAACCCCCATATCTTTCTTTGAAAATTATTTTGTACAAAACCTTTTTGCCAAGAATCTCACATTTATAACTTAGCACTAGTGCATTTTCTATAGTGAGTATGGCACTATTGTATTTACTTGATTATTTGTGTTTGCAGAGTGCTGTTGCATTGTGTTTGTTTTTGCTTTTGTACTTTCAGCCAAAGCGACGTGCATGTGAGCATTGGCATATGCTAACTAACCCCCATTTTTTTCCGTTGCATTTTAATACTGGTACCTTTGGTAGGATGACCTCTTCTCTTTTAATCATGAAAGCCCAATTCTGGCATATAAAACATGACTTTGTGCCCTTACATTTTGACCCCAAAAAATGTTGTATCTGTGTGTAATCTATATTGATTTACCTCCACCATATCTCCTTGTAGATTACCTGTTTTAAAATCTTATCTTTCACCTTTGGACTCTGTTCAAATGAACTTTTTCCTATGTGGATTTTATGCTTTTGCTATATGGTATATTTAAAGAAGGCTTTAATGAAGAAGTGAAGCAATATTTAGAAGAGTCCTGTTTAATTTTCATAGTTCTCATGAACTATGACGCTTTAAGATAATACAGTGTGTAACGGATCTCTTGGCACCCCGGCCGGGTACCTCTGTTGATAGGTGCACCTAGTGCTTTCCGAGGACTCCAAGCACTCCACTTGACACCGTACGCACTGCAGACCCCACGAACTGCCGAAGCTTGGTTGAGGTCTCACCGTCTCCTACCCACCCTGGACCTACGACAAGGCTCCAGGCTCCAGTGGGTGAACCTCTCCTACATCCAGAGAGCAGGAACCAGGAGCAAGCTCTTACAAGAGCTAGTAGTAAAGCCAGGGGAGTATAGCAAATCTTCAGCGTATAGCAATCCCCCAGTGTTGATCAGTTACCCAAACACCAGCCTCAACATGATGAAGGATAAAACAGGCACTCTTTATTGAGGGCTACCCGCCCGTATTTATGCAGGTCCCCATCTGGTGGACACGCCCCTAGGGGACCAGAAGGAAGACTGTGACACAGGACAGATATGCAGCAATTCAGGATACACAGACACAATACATCCCCACAATGCATCATGGTTTCCTCCTCTCTGCCCTGGAGACACCCGAGGAGTAATTCAATTATCTCTCAAGACAAAGGGAAATCGCCAATACACATGTGGGGACAACAGGACAGAAATCACCAAACATGCAATGTCACAACCCTTACAGTAAACACAGACATTTAACATATCCCCAGATAGCTCAAGTCTGAGTGCATATTATTAGGTGAATGGCACTCAGACTACACGAATACAATAAAATTAGCTATCTGGGTACCCTCACATAACATAAAATACAATTCCAAAGACAGATTTAAGCTGTGCGGCCGGTCTGTCTTCTCCTTTAAAGTTAGTATGGGCCATAATCCTGAGGCAAGAGGCTGGTAGCCAGGCCCCTCCGAAACCCAGTGGCGAGGTTGGTTTCGCCACACAGTGGATGTTGGTGTTTTCATTTATATGGAACTCCAAACCCCCATCATACAGATACAATTAAATAATATATTTCTGGACGCCTGCAGCTGCCACAAAGTCAGCACATCCCATAAAATGAAGTGAATGCACAAGTGCGCGTTGTTGTGGCTGCAAATACAAAGGTCAAACCAAACAATAAATATACAAATTGTAAAGTTTACTCATGCGACAGTCAATATATAAATGATGTTCTTAGCAAATATATTTTGATCAAAATCATTTGTGCCCATCCACCATGGCAGATGACTACTTTTAGATGTGACCAAATGAATTCAAGGAGAGTAGGCTCTAGCTATATACTGCACTAATTAAAACAGCCTGGGGGAAAGATAGGTGATTAAGAGTGTCTGGCCAAAATGGAGGTGGGCACCCCTCCAAATGCATACTGCAAAAACAAAACACAAAGGGTGGAATTTATCATTAGGTTTATTGTTAATAAGTACTAGTCACTATTCGAACCACAGCCAGTGAACCTTAAAACTGCTACAGGCTTTCCAAAAAAACTCTGAGTAGTATGATAATAAGGTCTCCCTAGGTATTCTAGGTCTGCGCTCCTAAACATAGATGCATAACGGCATGGGTAGGTTTAGCGTAGGACCCTCCTGAACTGAGACCACCTTGGCGCTTGGTAAGTGGGCACAGATGTTTTTGATCAAAATGTATTGGCTAAGAGTCGCAGATTTTATCATTAGAGTGAGTGCTTAGTCCATATGTTATGTTTATAAATGTAGCCATGTACAGTCGTGGCCAAAAGTTTTGAGAATTACATAAATATTGGAAATTGGAAAAGTTTTTGCTTAAGTTTTTATAATAGCAATTTGCATATACTCCAGAATGTTATGAAGAGTGATCAGATGAATTGCATAGTCCTTCTTTGCCATGAAAATTAACTTAATCCCAAAAAAAACTTTCCACTGCATTTCATTGCTGTCATTAAAGGACCTGCTGAGATCATTTCAGTAATCGTCTTGTTAACTCAGGTGAGAATGTTGACGAGCACAAGGCTGGAGATCATTATGTCAGGCTGATTGGGTTAAAATGGCAGACTTGACATGTTAAAAGGAGGGTGATGCTTGAAATCATTGTTCTTCCATTGTTAACCATGGTGACCTGCAAAGAAACGCGTGCAGCCATCATTGCGTTGCATAAAAATGGCTTCACAGGCAAGGATATTGTGGCTACTAAGATTGCACCTCAATCAACAATTTATAGGATCATCAAGAACTTCAAGGAAAGAGGTTAAATTCTTGTTAAGAAGGCTTCAGGGTGTCCAAGAAAGTCCAGCAAGCGCCAGGATCGTCTCCTAAAGCGGATTCAGCTGCGGGATCGGAGTGCCACCAGTGCAGAGCTTGCTCAGGAATGGCAGCAGGCAGGTGTGAGCGCATCTGCACGCACAGTGAGGCAAAGACTTTTGGAAGATGGCCTGGTGTCAAGAAGGGCAGCAAAAAAGCCCCTTCTCTCCAAAAAAAACATCAGGGACAGATTGATCTTCTGCAGAAAGTATGGTGAATGGACTGCTGAGGACTGGGGCAAAGTCATATTCTCCGATGAAGCCTCTTTCCGATTGTTTGGGGCATCTGGAAAAAGGATTGTCCGGAGAAGAAAAGGTGAGCGCTACCATCAGTCCTGTGTCATGCCAACAGTAAAGCATCCAGAGACCATTCATGTGTGGGGTTGCTTCTCATCCAAGGGAGTGGGCTCACTCACAATTTTGCCCAAAAACACAGCCATGAATAAAGAATGGTACCAAAACACCCTCCAACAGCAACTTCTTCCAACAATCCAACAACAGTTTTGTGAAGAACAATGCATTTTCCAGCACGATGGAGCACCGTGCCATAAGGCAAAAGTGATAACTAAGTGGCTCGGGGACCAAAACGTTGACATTTTGGGTCCATGGCCTGGAAACTCCCTAGATCTTAATCCCATTGAGAACTTGTGGTCAATCCTCAAGAGGCGGGTGGACAAACAAAAACCCACTAATTCTGACAAACTCCAAGAAGTGATTATGAAATAATGGGTTGCTATCAGTCAGGAATTGGCCCAGAAGTTGATTGAGAGCATGCCCAGTCGAATTGCAGAGGTCCTGAAAAAGAAGGGCCAACACTGCAAATACTGACTCTTTGCATAAATGTCATGTAATTATCGATAAAACCCTTTGAAACGTATCAAGTGCGTGTAATTATATTTCACTACATCACAGAAACAACTGAAACAAAGATCTAAAAGCAGTTTAGCAGCAAACTTTGTAAAAACTAATATTTGTGTCATTCTCAAAACTTTTGGCCACGACTGTACATTCACATATTTACTATCATATCGTGTAGGATGCTCTGTATCTTTTTTTCCATGATTTGTTTAGTTTGTCCTGAAGGAGTGGCACCTTCAGGTGTGAATGCACTCCTACTCCGGAAGTAGCACTCATGTGCACTTTTGCCCCACCTATCTAAGAGGCGACCTTGATGAAAGTGGTACATATAGGTGTGTATGCTCCTCCTCTCATTGGTTGCTGAGGCACATAGAGGTAACTAGGAGCAGTACACTATATGTGCAGGGTCTGCTCTCCTGAACGTAGATGCATAACAGCATGGATAGGTTTAGCGTAGGACCCGCCTGAACTGAGACCACCTTGGCGCTGGATAGGTGGGCTTAGATGTGTTTTGATCAAAATGTGTTGACTAAGAGTCTCAGATTTTATCATTAGAGTGAGGGTTTAGTCCATATGTTATGTTTGCATCTATTACTATAGTGCATTATTTTCCTGGACTTTATAAATGTAGCCATGCACATCCGCATAATTCCTATCATATCGTGCAGGATACTCTGTATCTTTTTTTCCATGATTTGTTTAATTTGTCCTGAAGGTGTGGCACCTTCAGGTGTGAATGCGCTCCTACTCCGGGAGTAGCATTCATGTGCACTTTTGCCCCACCTATCTAAGAGGCGACCTTGATTAAGGTCGCCTTGATTTTATCATTAGAGTGAGGGCTTAGTCTATATGTTATGTTTGCATCTATTACTATAGTGCCTTATTTTCTGTGACTTTATCCCTAGGCATTCACCAAAACCCATTGCAAAGCAGGTTAGAGCTTCCAGAATGACCAGCACCTGGACCTTGTCTGGTAGACATAACAATCTTCCCAGTACAGAGATGCATAGTGAAGTAATATTTGAAGTTAGTTTTGCTTGAATCTGTGTTGCGTTACTTTGCTCCAAATTTATCAACCAGCACAGATTGTTTGCTAAACTTGGAACATATTTTTTTTTTATCAATTCTTTTTTTATTGTGAAAATATTACAATGACAGTCAAAATATAAGGGCACATTATAAGATCATTTAACAGAAATAACAGGCGTGATTTCCAAAGTGTAGCATAAAAGTAATAGTGTTAGCCTTACAAATATAAATTATAAAGTCCTTTTCAATAGCAGGAAAGCCAGCTGGGAAAAACAATGATTATTAACAAAGAAACTTGGGGAAGGGAAGGGGATAGGAGAATCTAAGAGAGGTAATGTTCATGAAGGATTAGAAGAAATACCAGTAGTTTATTTACCGGACAACTTTGTCTCTATAGAGCATGAGTGTGTACAATGCAAAATGGGTATAAATGTAAGGGTCATGAAACGACAAGGGTTTATCTAGGGTTTTGGGGTGAACTATGTTCGAAAACCTCTATATGTTTTCCATGGATCCCATATTTTCACAAAAGACGAGCGAAAGTGGTATTTCCCAGTGGGACAGTTCTTCAAAGCGGAACAACTGGTCTACTTTGTCTATCCATTACTGTATGGAGGGCGGAGAGTCACTCTTCCAATGATATGGTATAAGCAATCTCACTGCTGTCAAAAGCATGGTGGGTAGGTCACGCTTAGAAGGTGAGAAGATATCGATCGGGCACCAAAGAAGAACCAATTTGGGATTCAAAAGTAAATCAATGGAACAAATTTGGTTTATCAGATTATTTGCCTCCATCCAAAAGGATTGGACGTGCAGGCAGAACCAATATATAAAGGTGAAACTCCAAAAATTAGAAATTCGTGCAAAAGTCCATTTATTTCAGTAATGCAAATTAAAAGGAATTGCATTAATGCAGCTTACAATGAGAATTTTGTGAAAAGGTTCAATATTCTAGGCTCAAAGTGTCACACTCTAGTCAGCTAATTAGTCCATACCCCCTGAGCAAAGGGTACCTCAAAATTGTGACTTTGGGGTTTCATAAGCTGTAAGTCATAATCATTCAAATTATAAAAAATAAAGGCTTGAAACATCTTGCTTTGCATGTAATAAGTCTATCTCATATATTAGTTTCACCTTTTAAGTTGCATTACTGAAATAAATAACCTTTGCACAATATTAAAATTTTTCGAGTTTCACCTGTATGGGAGAGTGAGCCTTTCCCTGCATTGCATCTCCAGCATTGATCGGAGACTATGGGGTTAATCTTGTGTAGAAACACAGGAGTTTTGTACCACCTGGTCAGGAGTTTAAATGAATTTTCCTGAATCTCAATACATCTGCTGAACCCATGTGAGTGCGACAAAATAAATGCTTTTTCTGGATCTATAAGAGTGATTGAGAGTTATTTTTCCCAGGCGTCTAGAAAGTATAGAGCAGGTGGGACTGAAGAGAGTAAAGATTTATACGTGAGTAAAAGCAACCCTCTCAGAAGTTTGGGCTTCTCCATCAGCTGTTCCAACCCTGTTCCGTGCAGGTTAGAGATATATGTTTTATGTCCCTGCGAAAATCCAATAATTGGATGATAGAAGTTTCCTGGACCTCAGGGAGAGCCACTATGTTGTCCCAATGCAATTTTTCATCCCGCAAAGTGATCTCATGTAGTCGAGAGTCTGATAGCAGAGACCAAACTCTGGTCGGTCTCAGGACATTCGGATGTATGTAGGATTGTAGTAGGTTTAGTGGTAAATCAGGGGAGGGGAATTGGATTGTCTGCTCAGAATAAACCCCAGACCAGATTGGCAGCGCCCCTTTCAGTAGTATATGTTGAGATTTGTCTCTAGTAAATGGCTTAATTCCCCAGAGTATCAGTTTTTCGCTTATAGTCAGGAGCTGTCTTTCTAGATCTGCACAGAGGTTAGGGGAGGAAGGCGTTATTAGGGAAAGGCATCTATTAATTTGTATAGATTTATAGTAGGTATGTATGCCTGGTAGTCCAAAGCCTCCAAATCTCCATTCCCGTGTTAAAATGTTATATGCTAACCTAGATGGTCTGCCACTCCACAGGAAATGTGAGAATATCTTTCGGACCTCAGGGAAGGTGTTGGGGAGCCAGATAGGGAGAGACTGCAAAAGATAAAGCAGTTTGGGCATTATGTATGTTTTAAGGAATTTTTTTCGGCCTATCCAAGATATAAGGGGGATTTTAAGGGATCTAAGCTGAGTGCGTATTGAACATAAGAGGGGAGTATAGTTAAGCAAGAAGAGCTCTAATGGGTCAGCTGAGATCTGAATCCCTAGGAATGTTATTCTGTTGGACGCCCACGTAAACGGTGTGGTCCTTTTCAACGTTTCAATGATTGAGGGACGGCAAGAAATGTTTAGAGCTACAGATTCGCTATAATTTATCTTGAGATTAGAAAGTTGGCCAAATTTGTAAAATATAGATAGTAGTGAAGGTAACGAGGTTAGGGGGTTAGATGTTAGAATGAGGAAGTCATCCGCAAAGGCAGCAGTAAGATGGGTGTGTGTACCAACTTGGACTCCTTGTATCTCAGGGTCTTGTCTAATCTTGCAGAGGAGTGTTTCAATTACTATTACAAACAGGGCCGGGGACAGTGGGCAGCCCTGCCTGGTACCGTTCAATATATTAATGGAGGGAGAAAGGGTGCCGTTTACTTTTACTCTCGATGAGGGGGCCAAGTAGAGAGTAAAGATTGCTTGGATAAATTTGTCTGGAATACCAAAACTAGATAGGGCCGCCAACATATATTGCCAGCTCACCCTATCAAACGCTTTTTCAGCGTCAGTACTTAATAGGGCGAGAGGAGTGTTGGCATTCCTTGTTTGTGATATGGTGGGGAGAATAGCTTGGAGGCATTGGGCTAAGACCTTAGCCCACCATTTTATATCCACATTTAAAAGAGAAATTGAACAGTAACTCCCACATTCTAAGGGGTCTTTTCCGTCCTTATAGATTATTGCAATATGTGCTTCTAGGGACTGAGGTGGTAGTTTTCCCCCATTGAAAAGGAAGTTACAGAGGGACGTGAAATTGGGTATCAAGGTATTTTTTAATGTTTTGTAGTAATGGATGGTGAAACCATTCGGTCCTGGGCTTTTACCTGATAGGATTGAGGATAGGACTTGTGAGATCCCCTTTTCCGTGAAGGGAGATGTTAGTAGGTTAATTTGTGAGGCAGAAAGTGTAGTTATGTAGGTAAATGGAGAGATGAAAGAAAAGCAGCTGTGAGTCCTGACATAGTGGAAGGGGGTGGGATAATGGGAGCCGAGGGTAAATTGTATAGCGCCGCATAGAAATCCTTAAAGGCTTTGGCGATGTCTGATGTGGATTTGTGGGTTATGCCCTTAGGGTCATTAATGGCTGAAATAAATGAATCATCTTGTTGTTTTTTAAGTATAGCAGACATAAGTCTGTTGCCTCTGTCACCATGGGCGTATGCTTTAAATTTAGCTTTAAGGAGCGTTTTCGCTGAGGTAATATTTAGGAGATTCTTTAGCTTATTGCACAGTTTCAATAATTCTTGGGCATTAGCTTTCGCTTTGGTCAGTTTATATATAATCTCAAGTGTGGATATTTGGGACAATAAAGTGTCGACAGCTATGGAGCGTTTCTTTTTGATATCTGCTCCTAAGGCTATGAGTTCACCCCTAATTACAGACTTATGTGCCTCCCACAAAATAGAGGGGGAGGTGTGATCTGTTGAGTTAAATCGAAAGTACTCGTCAAGGGAGTTGGTGATTTGTGTTACACGGGAAGGATTATCTAATAATATGTCATTAAGACGCCAACTCCAATCTTTCCTTGGCAATTCTTTTAAAAGGATATGGAGATACACTGGGGTGTGATCAGAAAGTGTGATGTTTCCAATGGTGGCTTTTGTTGCTAAGGGTAAATTGTATAGCGAGGGTATATGTGAGCAGACGTTAAAAATAAGTAATCTAGTCTGGAGAATGAGGATTTGGCTTGGGAGTAAAAGGTATAGTCGATGCAGGAGGGGTTAAATGTTCTCCATACATCAAGTACATTTAAGGCCTCATGCACACAACAGTGTTTTTCACTGTCAGTGATTTGGCTTCAGTGGTCCGTGTCCGATTTTGCTTCAGTTGTGCTTCCTTGTGTCTTCCTTTTTTTTTGTCTGACAGAGGGAAAAAAAGGAAGGTTAATGAAAAGTGTAATTTTATTGCACCAAAGTCTTGTAGAAAAAAACGGACACGGATGCGGACATGGATAACATACCAGTTGTGCATCCGTTTTTTTTGACGGACCCATTGACTTGAATGGGTCCGTCCTCCGTTTTCCCCTGACAAGAATAGAACAGGTTATATTTTTTTGACGGACTGGAATCACGGATCACGGACGCAGAGAAAAAACTGAGGACAATCATTTTTTTTTCACAGCTCCATAGAAATGAATGGGACCTCCGCTAAACTGTGAAAAATGATGGAACGGACGCGGATGCACACAACGGTCGTGTGTATGAGGCCTAAGTATTTCAAAGCTTTCCGTAGACGACCCAACAGTTTGTAAGATACCCGTGAGTGTTTGGAGGAGGAGTCCAACAGTGGGTCCAGAGGGAGATGAAAATCTCCGCCTAAGACAACTCCATCCCTGAGAGACTCTAAAAGCCTGAGTGTCCGAACGAGCCACTGCACTTGTCCGTTGTTGGGAGCATAGAGGTTTGCTAAGGTGAACGGAGTGTCTGCGATTTTGCCTTTGACAAATCAATATCATCTTTCTGGGTCAGCAACGGTGGTAGTGTGCTTAAACGACAATTGCCTATGTATAGCAATACTGACACCTCTGCTGGCGGAAGTGTGTGTACTGTGAAACCATTGGGAGAATTGTCTAGGGGGGATCTTTGGAATCTTACCCAGTTTGAAGTGGGATTCTTGAAAGAAGGCTATGGAGACTTTATCTCTAGAAAGTAGAGAAAGCACTTGGGATCTTAAACTACAATAGATGTCATAATGTCAACATTAAAGACAATGATAACACAACATAATCTCTCACATGGTAGGAAGGGGATATAGGGTGGTGAAAAAACTGAGAGTTGGGAGAGGGGCCAACTATAGGTCGGGTGATTGGAAACCTCAACATAAGACAAAACATAAGCTCCACACAGCTCCTGAGTTGGTATAGAGCTCCCCTTGCTGAAATATAAGTGGGGGAACTTTCAGGAGCGGGGTCTCGTAGAGCACCCGAGGGTCTAAAATGATCATCAGGAAAAATGTAGAACCAGAACAGGTAGGACACTGGTGTAACCCCAGCATTGTAAATGGGTGAAAGCACATAATATGTATAAACCTCTTCTAAATAGAAATGACAAGTAAGTATATGACCCAAGTGTGGAGGCGGTGAGGCCTAGTCCTCTGAGGCATCGATTCAGCAATCCGTCCACATATTAGTATAAATGATAATTGATAGCAGAGAATAGCAAATAGCAAAGATGCCATAAAGTTCGACCAAGATGTCGAGGATGAGCGGTAACAGGTGTGCAGGTGTACGCTCACTCAGGTTTTAGGCTCCTTCGAGCGGTCTCGACTGGGCTTGTCCGCTCTCCCAGGGGAAACCCAATGCCAGGCTTCTTGGTGGGGTGAAACCGGCAGCGGATCACCTTGGTCCGCTGGCATCCAAGAAGGTATGTCAATACGGGAGATTTCTATCGACCCCCAAGCAGCTTTCAGATCGGCAGGAGACCTGATGGTAATTTGTCTCCCGTTTTTTGTGATGGCAAGACCAAAAGGAAAAAAGCCAGCGAAATGGGAGAGCCGCTGCCTTTAGTGCTGCCAGAAGTGGACGCATTATACGGCGTTTGGTTAGGGTGGATTGCGCCAAGTCCTGAAAAAACATGATTTACACCCCTTCATATCTAAGTTTCGTAGCTTCTCTGCTAGCTTTCAGGAGGTCTGCTGTATCCACATAATTCAGGATGCTACAGATGGCATCGCGAGGCGGTTCATTGGGCTTCGGCCTCAGGGCCCGATGGATTCTCTTTATTACAATCTTTGCTGCTCTGTCCGGGCCTAGTAGAGAGGCAAATATCTCCTGGGCTGCTTTGGGGAGCGTCTCTGAAGCTACCGATTCCGGTAGGCCCTGGATCCTTAAATTGCGCCTGCGGTTCTACTGATCTTCTAGGCGAAGGAAGGCATCATTAAGCAGCACCCTGTGAGCTAGTAAGGCGTCCCCTGTTTTTTCCCCATATGCTAGCATGGACTCTTGAGTACATTCTAGGGCAACAACCCTATGGCCTAGGTGACGTAGTTCCTCTTTAATATCAGCTAAGTCTCTCTTCAATGGGGAAAGAGCTGAATTAAGTACCTCACGGAGAACAGATTCAGTAATAGGAGGGCCTCTTCGGGTTGAAGCACTGCCCACCTCTGAGAGATCATCTGCATCCGAGTGGTGGGATGCAGTCAGCGCCATCTTGGTCACATCGGCGACTCTCGCTGGCTGCTGTTTTTTAAGAAATCGCTCCATGTCTGGTTGTTTCCCAACTTTTCCCATTTGAGCGCTGTTGGAAGCTCCTTGTGGAGTTAGTTAGCCAGGTCAGTCACGGAGCACAGAATCAGGCGGCCATTCAGCAGCGCGGTCAGGCTCCACCCTCCAAACTTGGAACATATTTAAACCAATTTTGTCTAGAAATTATTCTACAGTTTTTCTGTGTGTTTCCACAGTTTTTCTGGGTGTCCTAGTGATAAATATGAACATAGCTAATCACTCACACTTTACCACACACTTTTCAAAACTGGAGAGAGTGGTGTGAAAATGCAGAAAGTCAGATAGATTTTTTTGCAAGTAACCATAAAAAGTCGCACAGACCCATAAGTGCTGTTCTGCTGCCCCTTTAGTGCCCAACTTACAATAGTAAAGCCCCTTAGTTAGTGCCCACCTTAAAACAGTGAAGCCTGTAATATTATCAATGGGAGACATTCCAAGAAAGCATTCCAAGAAAGTCCATATCTTTTCCTAGTGTAGTGGTGGCAAAAAATGCAGCCACATGAAGAATAGTGCTGCCTCCCATTGAAAATGGAAAAATGGAATGTCTTCCATGGTTATTAGCTCTCAGGGCTGCTCTTCCCACACTAGGTGGGCTCAGCTGAGCTGTTAGTTCCTCAATCTCACATAAATGGTGAAACAGCTATCTCCACTTCTCCTCTGACATATCATCTGATTTGCGGAAAACGAGTCCTACTGTACCTTACTCTAAACAAAAGTCCCAGCCCAAGTGGGTGGTGTATCACAACCGTTCAGCACTCCCACAAGGTTCATTAGAACTGGCACGTACACCGCTTCTGTCAATCATGGCAGCCGGGCTGATACTTCTAAGTGCCATATTGCTCAGGGGCCCTATTCATCACTAACTTCCTTTTCTGAGCCGCAGGGTACTGTTCGCTCCAAAAAGCCCTGCCGCAGTGATCCAAATGCCCAAACACATTTCAAGAAGACATATTTTAAGGCAATATAACACTATATACAATAGTTCCCCTGGTAAGGTGGGAATAGGGGTTCTCCGGGAATGATTTAAAATGGCCACAAGCAACCTAGAATGGGAGCAGAACTGGTTGCCTCGACTTGCAGAGCTGTATGTGTGGGGGTGGCGGTGGGGGCGGTGATGGGGCGTGGCCTCACTACACACTGCACTTCTCTACAATAGATAGTATCGATGTGATCCTGCCTATGAAATGCCATAATGGCTGAGCAGCCTGACAGGAAAACTCACCAATGTGTAATATGCAAGTGTACCACTTGGTTGTAAAGAGGTTAATAGGAGATGTCGGCTGTGAAAGTTACTTTTTTGTTAGAAGGGTCCTCAGATAATAAGCAGATGCCAAGGTGGTCCACTCCTGTAACCACCAAGAATGAGCTGGAACCCATGAATAAATCCTGGCAGCAGAAGTTCAACTTACCAGCAGCACTACTATAGGGAAAATGAAGTTTTACACAATTAACAGATTATTTGTAGAATGCAAATCTAATTTTGCTCATGCCAGAAAGATGTTTGTAGACATTCTGCATTTTGGCTAAATGACCTGGGCAAATCCCTAAAAGACTAGACAGTTGAGGATAAAGAACATACTCTATACAGCCTGTGAACAAGCAGGGGATACATAAGGGTCCTTTTACATAGGTAGATTCCTGCCTGTAATGAGCACCGTTCGACCATATATTAAGTAAGTCAGCAGTCATTAGATGGGTTGTATCATGAAGACAACTTATCCTCTATCCACAGGATAGGGGATAAATGTCTAATTGGTCATGCGTTTACCTCTGGGGCCTGTGCTGATCATGAGAACAGAGGAGTGGCGGTCAAGCTTTCATACTGAAGCTCCATTCAGTTCTATGGTGCTGCCGGAGATAGCCAAGCAACTGTACTCTGCAATCTCTGGCAGTCTCATAGAGCTGAATGAAGTGCTAGACATGCATGAGTGTCTGTTCCTCCATTCAAACGGGGAGCATAGGCCCTCATTCTCATGATTGACGGGAACCCCAGTGGGTGGACCCCTGCAGATCAGACACTTATCCAACACCATTAAGGACCTTTTTACACGGACAGATACGTAATTGTCTGAACAAGCTGGTGTCCAGGTTGACTTCTGCACGCTGTGGCTTGCGCTCCTCTGTTAGTCTCCCTTGTCTGTCCTTTAAGGCATGCTGGTTTGCTGGTTGCTTCCCTGCTGTAAAGTCCAGATCCTTGTACAGGGCTTAAAGAGTAAATATGAGGGGACCACTAGGACAACATCCTTAAGTTTAACCTGAAGCCAAACCGGTTAGTTTGCACAGTGGGTCCACACCCACCTTTCGTAACAGCTTCCCTGTTTACAAGGGGAGGTGTGATACTGTCAAAATAATTTTTTTATCTGTACATAAAAATTTGATCAGTCAACAAACACGCATTTGCTATCGGGTGATCAATCGCTGCCACCTTTACAAAGAGTTATGATTGAGAACAAGCCTTCAAAATTGGGATCATTTGCACAATTATCTTCCCATTTAAAAGACCCTTAAAGGGGTTGTCCGGGCTTTTACTATTGATGACCTACCCTCAGGATAGTTCTTAAATATCAGATCGGCGAGGGTCTGACACCTGGCATCCCCGTCAATCAGCAGAATAAGACGCAGTATGCACATGCTGTCTCCTGTCTCTTTTCCTGTCTGCTGCTGTCTATGGAAGATAGAAGGGAGACGGCACGTGCGGACCCCCATCGATCTGATATTGATGACTTATCCTGAGGATAGGTCATCAATAGTAAAAGCCTGGACAACCCCTTTAGAGCAACTCCAGTAAACATTGGTGTACACAGATCTCATAGGATCCCACAGTAAAACTCAGCACAAAAAAGTCACACTTGGCCTCACCCACTTTATCCTACTTCCATGTCAGTAAAGGGGACCTGGTGCTTCATTAATATGGTGCTCATTCTGACCATCATATTTCTGGATGGACCTACACCAGACACCTGACATAAATACATTGATAAATCTCCTGTTTCACTTTTATTGCCTGCAGCAACCACTAGGGGGAGCTTAGTGCATAGAAATGTATACAGATACTGTAATCATCTGTTTGCACTGAGCTCCCCCTAGAGATGGCTGGATGAAATGCAGTGTTTTTATACCGGGCCCTATAACAGTTAGTTGGTTTTCCTCCATTGAAAATACACCACTGCCAGTAGATTAAAAATGCAATTTTGGATTAAAATTGACAATAAAATTCTGTCATGGAGATCAACGTTCAACCTGCTATTGCTAACACTTACGTGAACTTTTTACAGCAATTGCACTTGTTTACTTGCACAGTAGTTCCAATGTCATCATTGATCTGTTTGCTTAGCCTTTATTAATTTTTGAGGCAAGCAGTTTTCTCTTTACAACATTCTTCAACACAGACACAGTTATATACATAGTGATGGGAATTTATTAAGACTAGTGTTTTCTACATTTGTTACTTTCAGACTAGCGTTATTCTTTTCCGGCATTGAGTTCCGTCCTAGGGGCTCTATACCGGAAAATAACTGATCAGTTTTATCCTAATGCATTCTGAATGGAGAGCAATCCGTTCAGTATGCATCAGGAGGTCTTCAGTTCAGTCTTTTTGCCATTTCAGGACGGAGAAAATACCGCAGCATGCTGCGGTTTTATCTCCGTCCAAAAAGACTGAACACTTGCCGGAATGCCGGATCCGGCATTAATTTACATTGAAGTGTATAAATGCCGGATCTTTCATTAAGTGTTCTGGCATAACAGATCCGGCATTCCGCGCAGACCAAAAAAAATCCAATTTTTTTTTATACTGAATCTGTTTTTCCAGATGACACCGACGGATCCGGCATTTTAATGCATTTGTCAGACGAATCCGCATCCGGATCCGTCTGACAAATACCATCAGTTTGCATACGTCTTGCCGGATCCGTCAGGCAGTTCCGGCGACAAAACTGCCTACCGGAATCCTCTGCCGCAAGTGTGAAAGTACCCTAAGGGATTCTATGAGACTTTATATCTCATGCACACAACCATATGTATTCTGTGGTCTGCAAATTGCAGATCCGCAAATTACAGATACTGTCAGAGTTCCCTCCGCATTTTGCGGATAAGTATAGGTGGTCTGATTTTTAGCACCTCCACTGGTGAGACGTTTTGCAGTATCCCTGGCTCTGGAATTAGGCACCATGACTTTCTTGTCACATATTGTACTTCATGACAGTGGTAAATTTGAATCAAAATATTTCATTTTTATTTATAAGAAAATAACAAATTTACCCAAAATTTGGAAAAATTTTCAACTTTCCAAATTTCTATTTCTCTGCTTTTAAAACAGATAGTGATACCTCATATAATAGTTATTACTTTACATTTCACATATGTCTACTTCATGTTTGGATCATTTTGTGAATGCCATTTTATTTTTTGGGGGACGTTAGAAGGATTATAAATTTAGAAGCAAATCTGGAAATTTTTCAGAAAATTTCCAGAAACCCACTTTTTAAGGACTAGTTCAGGTCTGAAGTCACTTTGTGAGGCTTACATAATAGAAACCACCCAAAAATGACCCCATTTTAGAAACGACACCCCTCAAGGTATTAAAAACAGAGTTTACAAACTTTGTTAACCCTTTAGGCGTTCCACAAGAATTAATAGAAAATGGAGATAAAATTTCTGAATTTCACTTTTTTGGCAGATTTTCCATTTTAAGATTTTTTTTTTCTGCTAACAAAGCAAAAGTTAACAGCCAAACAAAACTCAATATTTATTGCCCTGATTCTGTAGTTTACAGAAACACCCCATATGTGGTTGTAAACTGCTGTATGGCCACACGTCAGGGCGCAGAAGGAAAGGAACACCATATGGTTTTTGGAAGGCAGATTTTGATGGACTGTTTTTTTGACACAATGTCCCATTAGAAGCCCCCCTGATGCACCCCTAGAGTAGAAACTCCAAAAAAGTTACCTCATTTAAAAACTGCACCCCTCAAGGTATTCAAAACTGATTTTAAAAACTCTGTTAACCCTTCAACCGTGTTCCACAAGAATTAATAGAAAATGGAGATGAAATTTCAGAATTTCACTTTTTTGCCAGATTTTCCATTTTAATAATTTTTTTCCGCTAACAAAGCAAGGATTAACAGCCAAACTAAATTCAATATTTATTGCCCTGATCCTGTCGTTTACAGAAACACCCCATATGTGGTCGTAAACTGCTGTACGTGCACACTGCAGGGTGCAGAAGGAAACGAACGCCATATGGTTTTTGGGGGGCAGATTTCACTGGGATAATTTTAACTTGCCATGTCACATTTGAAGACCCCCTGTTGCACCCCCAGAGTTGAAACTACAAAAAGTGACCCCATTTTGTAAACTATGGGATAAGGTGGCAGTTTTGTTGGTACTATTTTAGGGTACAGATGATTTTTGGTTGCTCTATATTACACATTTTGTGAGGCAAGGTAACAAAAAAATAGCTGTTTTGGCACTGTTTTTATTTTTCTTTATTTACAATGTTCATCTGACAAGTTAGATCATGAGCTATTTTTATAAAGCAGGTTGTTACAGACGCGACAATACCAAATATGTCTTTTTCTGGTTGTTTGTTTCAGTTTTACATAATAAAATAATTTTTTAGTGTCTCCATATTCTGAAAGTCATATTTTTTTTAATTTTTTGGTTGACTGTCTTATGTAGGGGCTAATTTTTTTTCAGTATGAGATGACTGATTGGTACTATTTTGGGGTGCGTATGACTGTTTGATCGCTTGCTATTACACTTTTTGTGATGTAAAGTGACAAAATGGCTTTTTGATACCATTTTTGTTCGATTTTTTTTTACGGTGTTCACCTGAGGGTTTAAATCATGTGATATTTTTATAGAGCAGGTCGTTATGGACGTGGCGATACCTAATATTTATACTTTTTTTTATTTATTACAGTTTTATACACAAACAAAAAATAAAATTATGTTTTAGTGTCTCCATAGTCTGAGAGCCATAGTTTTTTTTTTTTTTTTTTGCCGATTGTCTTAGGTAGGATATCATTTTTGGGGGATGAGATGACGGTTTGATTGATACAATTTTAGGGTGCATATGACTTTTTGATCACTTGCTATTACACTTTTTGTTATGTAAAGTGGCAAAATGGCTTTTTGACACCGTTTTTTTTTCGGGTAAAGTTTGGGTTCGTACCGAACTTTAGGTTTTTCGGCACCCGGACCGAACCCGAACATTTACGTAAAGGTTCGGGTTCGGTGTTCGGCGATTTTTATGGCGCTTTTTAAAAGGCTGCAAAGCAGCCAATCAACAAGCGTCATACTACTTGCCCCAAAAGGCCATCACAGCCATGCCTACTATTGGCATGGCTGTGATTGGCCAACTGCAGCATGTGACCCAGCCTCTATTTAAGCTGGAGTCACGTAGCGCCGCCCGTCACTCTGCTCGGATTTGTGTATGGATAGGCTGCAGCTGCTGTGAGGGAGAGGGAGAAATCTTATGAAGAACTGCTTCTTTACTCAGCGATCTACAGCAAATGTGTTTTGTGGGTGCAGTGCACAATTGTTTTAAGCCTGCCCTGAGCCAACTACTACTGAAAACGGCCTTTTTTTCCTTCAGTTAGTCAATATCCATACATAATCGGCAGCCATTTTAAGCAACGATAGTGCACCAGCACAGGATATCTGCATGTCTGCAAGTCCAGAAATACTGCTTTGAGACACTGGGGTTAAAAAAAAAACTTTTTTTCATATAGTGCACATCTAGGATTATCGCTGCATAAGTGACTGTGAAATTTCGGCCAGAAATACGGCTTTCTCATACTGGGGCATACTGGGGCGAAAAAAAAACATCTGTTTCATATAGTGCACATCTAGGATTATAGGTGCATAAGTGAGTGTCACATTTAGGCCAGAAATACAGCTTTTTGCTTACTGGGGTTAAAAAACACTCTGATATACTGCACATCTGGGATTAGACGTGCATAAGTGACTGTGAAATTTAGGCCACAAATACGGCTTTTTGCTTACTGGGGCATACTGGGGTGAAGAAAAAACCATCTGTTTCATATAGTGCACATCTAGGATTATAGGTGCATAAGTGAGTGTCACATTTAGGCCAGAAATACATCTTTGGCATACTGGGTGAAACAAACCCCTCTGTTTCATATACTGCACATCTGGGATTAGATGTGCATAAGTGACTGTGAAATTTAGGCCACAAATAGGGATTTTTGCTTACTAGGGTTAAAAAACCCTCTTATATACTGCACATCTGGGATTAGACGTGCATAAATTACTGTGAAATTTAGGCCACAAATACAGCTTTTGTTTACTGGGGTTAAAAAAAACCTCTGATATACTGCACATCTGGGATTAGAGGTGCATAAATTGCTGTAAAATTTAGGCCACAAATATGGCTTTTGCTTACTGGAGTTAAAAAAACCTATGATATACTGCACATCTGGGATTAGAGGTGCATAAATTACTGTGAAATTTAGGCCACAAATACCGCTGTCATATAGAGTTTAAAAAAAAAAATTGTGTGCAATACCCTACATCAGGGTTTTTATTGGCAGTTAATTATTTTTAACAGACTTAACCACTTTTTACTTTGCTTGGTGAACGCTAACTATGAGGCAAAACATCTAATAAGGGACGCGGTCATGGTCGTGGTGTTGGTGGAGCCTCTGGTGCAGGGAGAGGACGTGGCCATTCTGCCACAGCTACACATCCTACTGAACCTACTACCTCAGGTCCCAGTAGCAGCCAGAATCTACAGCGATATTTGGTCGGGCCTAATGCCATTCTAAGGATGGTAAGGCCTGAGCAAGTACAGGCGCTAGTCAATTGGGTGGCCGACAGTGGATCCAGCACGTTCACATTATCTCCCACCCAGTCTTCTGCAGAAAGTGCACAGGTGGCACCTGAAACCCATGCCCATCAGTCTGTCACATCACCCCTGTGCATATCGGGGAACCTGTCTGAGCCTCAAGTCATGCAGCAGTCTCTTATGCTGTTTGAAGACTCTGCTGGCAGGGTTTTCCGAAGGGCATCCACTTAGCCCTTCCCCAGGGGTGGAAGACATAGAATGCACTGACGCACAACCACTTATGTTTCCTGATGAGGACATGGGAATACCACCTCAGCACGTCTCTGATGATGACGAAACACAGGTGCCAACTGCTGCGTCTTTCTGCAGTGTGCAGACGGAAAAGGAGGTCAGGGAGGAAGACTGGGTGGAAGACGATGCAGGGGACAATGAGGTCCTAGACCCCACATGGAATGAAGGTCGTGCCACTGACTTTCAGAGTTCGGAGGAAGAGGCAGTGGTGAGACTGAGCCAACAGCGTAGCAAAAGAGGGAGCAGGGTGCAAAAGCAGAGCAGCCGTCGCCAAAACTGTTTGCCTGCTACTGGCCACCGTCACCAGGGACCGAGCACACCAAAGGCAGCTTCAAGGAGTTCCCTGGCATGGCACTTCTTCACACAATGTGCTGACGACAAGACGCGAGTGGTTTGCACGCTGTGCCATCAGAGCCTGAAGCGAGGCATTAACGTTCTGAACCTTAGCACAACCTGCATGACCAGGCATCTACATGCGAGACACGGGCTGCAGTGGAGTAAGCACCTTCAAAACCAAGAAAGGGCTCAGGCCCCTCCTGCTCCCTCTTCTGCTGCTGCCTCGGCCTCTTCCTCCACCTCTGGAGGAACGTTGGCACCTGCCACCCAGCAAACAGAGGATGTGCCACCAACACCACTACCTCCGTCACCAAGCATCTCCACCATGTCACACGGAAACGTTCAGCTCTCCATCTCACAAACCTTGGAGAGAAAGCGTAAATTCCCACCTAGCCACCCTCGATCCCTGGCCCTGAATGCCAGCATTTCTAAACTACTGGCCTTTGAAATGCTGTCATTCAGGCTGGTGGAGACGGACAGCTTCAAACAGCTCATGTCGCTTGCTGTCCCACAGTACGCCATTCCCAGCCGCCACTACTTCTCCAGGAGAGCCGTGCCCTCCCTGCACAACCAAGTATCCGATAAAATCAAGTGTGCACTGCGCAACGCCATCTGTGGCAAGGTCCACCTAACCACAGATACGTGGACCAGTAAGCATGGCCAGGTACGCTATATCTCCCTAACTGCACACTGGGTAAATGTAGTGGCGGCTGGGCCCCAGGTGGAGAGCTGTTTGGCGCACGTCCTTCCGCCACCAAGGATCGCAGGGCATCATTCTTTGCCTCCTGTTGCCTCCTCTTCCTACTTGTCTTCCTCCTCCTCTTCTACCACATCCTCATCCGGTCAGCGACACACCTTCACCACCAGCTTCAGCTCAGCCAAGGGTAAACGTCAGCAGGCTGTTCTGAAACTGATGTGTTTGGGGGACAGGCCCCACACCGCACAGGAGTTGTGGTGGGGTATAGAACAACAGACCGGCGAGTGGTTGCTGCCGGTGAGCCTCAAGCCCGGCCTGGTGGTGTGCGATAATGGGCAAAATCTCGTTGCAGCTCTGGGACTAACCGGTTTGACGCACATCCCTTGCCTGGCGCATGTGCTGAATTTGGTGGTGCAGAAATTCATTCACAACTACCCCGACATGTCAGAGCTGCTGCATAAAGTGCGGGCCATCTGTGCGCGCTTCCGGAGTTCTCATCCTGCCGCCGCTCGGCTGTCTGCTCTACAGCGTAACTTCGGCCTTCCCGCTCACCGCCTCATATGCGACGTGCCCACCAGGTGGAACTCCACCTTGCACATGCAGGAGAGACTGTGCGAGCAGCAGCAGGCCATAGTGGAGTTTCAGCTGCACGGGTGAGTCGCTCTGCGGAACAGCACCACTTCACCACCAATGACTGGGCCTCCATGCGAGACCTGTGTGCCCTGTTGCGCTGTTTCGAGTACTCTACCAACATGGCCAGTGGCGATGACGCCGTTATCAGCGTTACATTACCACTTCTATGTCTCATTGAGAAAACATTTAGGCTCCTTTCACACGGTTGAGTATTCCGCGCGGGTGCAATGCGTGATGTGAACGCATTGCACCCGCACTGAATCCTGACCCATTAATTTCTATGGGGCTGTGCACACGAGCGGTGATTTTCACGCATCACTTGTGCGTTGCGTGAAAATCGCAGCATGCTCTATATTGTGCGTTTTCCACGCAACGCAGGCCCCATAGAAGTGAATGAGGCTGTGTGAAAATCGCAAGCATCCGCAAGCAAGTGCGGAGGCAGTGCGATTTTCACGCACGGTTGCTAGGAGACGATCGGGCTGGAGACCCGATCATTATTATTTTCCCTTATAACATGGTTATAAGGGAAAATAATAGCATTCTGAATACAGAATGCATAGTACAATAGCGCTGGAGGGGTTAAAAAAAAAGAAAAAATAATTTAACTCACCTTAATCCACTTGATCGCGCAGCCCGGCTTCTCTTCTGTCTTCTTCTTTGCTGTGTGCAGGAAAAGGACCTGTGGTGACGTCACTCTGGTCATCACATGATCCATCACCATGGTAAAAGATCATGTGATGGACCATGTGATGACCGGAGTGACGTCACCACAGGTGGATTAAGGTGAGTTTAATTATTTTTTCTTTTTTTTAACCCCTCAAGCGCTATTGTACTATGCATTCTGTATTCAGAATGCTATTATTTTCCCTTATAACCATGTTATAAGGGAAAATAATACAATCTATAGAATACCTAACCCAAACCCGAACTTCTGCCGATTTTTCTCACACGCGTGCAAATCGCATTACAATGTTTTGCACTCGCGCGGAAAAATCGTGCATGTTTCCGCAACGCACCCGCACCGTGCCTGCGCAACGACAGCAGAGTTGCCCACATTTTAACGTGTGCTTACTACTGGGTGGCCACCCTGCTGGATCCCTGTTACAAAAACAATGTGCCGTCCTTAATTCCCTCACTGGAGCGTGATCGGAAGATGCGCGACTACAGGCGCACGCTGGTAGACGCGCTTCTGAGAGCATTCCTGACTGATGCCGGGGGACAAGTGGAAGCACAAGGCGAAGGCAGGGGAGGAGGAAGAGGTCGCCAACGCAGCTGTGTCAGCGCCAGCACCTCAGAAGGCAGGGTTAGCATGGCCGACATGTGGAAAAGCTTTGTCACCTCGCCGCAACAACCGGCCCCAACTGCTGATATGGAACGTCTTAGCAGGAGGCAGCATTTGAACAACATGGTGGAACAGTACCTGTGCACACGCCTACACATACTGACTGATGGTTCTGCCCCATTCAACTTCTGGGTCAACAAATTGTCCACATGGCCAGAGCTTGCCCTGTATGCTTTGGAGGTGCTGGCCTGCCCTGCAGCCAGTGTACTCTCTGAATGTGTATTTAGCACGGCAGGAGGCATCATTACAGACAGACGCAGCCACCTGTCCACAGCCAACGTGGACAAGCTCACATTCATTAAAATGAACCAGGCCTGGATCACACAAGACTTGTCTGTACCTTGTGCAGAATAGACAGTTCTAAGAGACTCAACCATCCATCCTTGTACTCAAGTGCACTTATTTCTTTTTTTTTTTGTTATATGTCCCAATATTTTGGGGGATACCCCTATGTAAAAATGCAAAATAACACACATCTGTGTTGGCTACCTATTCCTCCTTCGCCGCCGCTTCCACCTACACCGCCACGTGAGCCTACACGGCCACATCCACCCATTCACCGCCTCCTCAACCTCTTCCTCCTACATCATTCCTAATTTTTTATTTTTTTAAGGTCTTTTATGTTTTTTAAATTCATTTCCCTATCCACATTTGTTTGCAGAGCATTTGCCATGCTCTTAAGCACATTTTGCTGCCTTTTGCAGCCCTCTAGCTCTTTCCAGGGCTATTTTAGAGCCATTTTAGTGGCCAAAAGTTGGGGGCCCTATTGACTTCAATGGGGATCGGGCCCTGGTGACAAGTGGGGGCAGCCGGCGGCAGGGCACAGCAGGAGATGAGCGCTTCCATTGTGGAAGCGCTCATCTCCATAGTCATCTGTATCGCCGTCCTCAGGACGGCGATACAGATGTCTATGCTACGGCAGGTGAGGGAGAGGTGTGTCCCCTCCTGTTCCTCTGATAAGCTGCCAGCACTAGGCCGTCATTGCGTCGTCTGAGCCGTATAGCGAGGGACACAGGGCGGAAGAGGCCTGCATCGCATCGCTGGAGGTAAGTATAAGTGTTTTTTTTGTTTTTTAAAAATATATATAGGTACAATACTGGATAATGATGGGGGGGCTACTGGAACATGATAATGGGGGCTACTGGCACATAAGGACGACTCCTGGAACATAAGGGGGGGCTACTGGCACATGATGGGGGCTACTGGCACATGACGGGGGGGCTACTGGCACATGATAAGGGGGGCTACTGGCACATAATGGGGGCTGCTGGCACATGGGGGGGCTATTGGCACATGATAAGGGGGCTACTGGCGCATGATAAGGGGTGGCTACTGGCACATAAGGGGGCTACTGGAACATGATAAGGGGGGGCTACTGGCACATAAGGATGACTACTGGCACATAAGGGGGGCTACTGGCACATGATGGGGGGCTACTGGAACATGATAAGGGGGGCTACTGGCACTTAAGGATGACTACTGGCACATAAGGAGGGCTACTGGCACATGATGGGGGGCTACTGGCACATGATGAGGGGCTAATGGCACATAAGGGGGCTACTGGCACATGATAAGGGGGGCTACTGGCACATAAGGGGGGCTACTGGCACATAAGGGGGGGTGCTGGCACATGGGGGGGCTATTGGCACATGATAAGGGGGCTACTGGCACAAGATAAGGGGCGGCTACTGGCACATAAGGGGGCTACTGGAACATGATAAGGGGGGGGCTACTGGCACATGATGGGGGGCTACTGGAACATGATAAGAGGGGGCTACTGGAACATGATAAGAGGGGGCTACTGGCACATAAGGATGACTACTGGAACATGATGGGGCTACTGGCACATGATGGGGGCTGCTGGCACATGGGGGGGCTATTGGCACATGATAAGGGGGCTATTGGCACATAAGGGGGCTATTGGCACATGATATGGGGGCTACTGGCACATAAGGGGGGCTACTGGCACATAAGGGGGGCTGCTGGCACATGGGGGGGCTATTGGCACATGATAAGGGGGCTACTGGCACATAAGGGGGCTACTGGCACATAAGGAGGCTACTGCCACATAACGGGGGCTACTGGCACATGATAAGGGGCGGCTACTGGCACATAAGGGGGGCTACTGGCACATAAGGGGGATACTGGCACATGAGGGCGGCTACTGGCACATGAGGGCGGCTACTTGCACATAAGGGGGCTACTGGCACATGATAGGGGTAGCACTCTGGCTACTGGCACATGATGGTGGGGGGGCTCTGGCTGCTGGCACATGATGGTGGGGGGGCTCTTATTACTGGCACATGATTGGGGGCATCTATGGGGGCACATCTTACTGGCACATGATTGGGGGGCATCTATGGGGGGCACATCTTACTGGCACATGATTGGGGGCATCTATTGGGGCATCTACTGAGGCTAAAAAGAAGGGGTATTTTATATGGGGGGCTCTGTATAGGGGCATTTTATACTGGGACACATTATGGTGGGTACTATGGGGAAGGGGGGGGCACTATGGGGTCATCTACGGGGGCACTGAGAAGGGGTATTTTATATTGGCACATTATGGGAACATTAGCTCAACTGGGGGCATTACAATGGGGTATGTTTTGCACATTATAAGGAGAATTATTACTACTGGGGGGGGGCATTATGGTGGGCTTTATTACTCCCCCATGGTATGACCCCCTAGTAGCAGCACCGGCCTCTCTCTGCTCTGCTATCCCTCTGCCCATTCTCCAAATCCTTATTATGAAATCTTTCTCATTAGGATAAAACACAACATCAGCTCCACCGAGCCCCCGGCCAAAGTGTTGAAGTGGTGTCCGAGATCCCCAAGGGCCAAGCCAAGTAACTGTAAGTTTTTATGTGAAATATGTTTGTTTGTAGTTGATCTTTATTATTGATTTTACATTGCAGATTTTTTATTTTTTTTTGCAGCAGATTTTATAAATATTTTTATTATTTGGTCGAAAGGCTCATTGGGGGGGAGGGGGGATTGCAACAGGACTGCCGTAGAATATCTAAAATAGCTGGTCAAGTAAAATGTTGCATGCAACAATCATTAAATAGGTGGCCAACAAAAAAGGGGCGGGTCAAAGGGCATAGTAAAACACTGTCTGAGCATGCTGAGAGTTGTAGTTTTGCAACAGTTGGAGGCATCCTGGTTGGGAAAACACTGTGATAATATGAACAATGGGGGTTCTACAAAAGAGCTATCATGGGGCAAAGTTCATATTCGTGTTTACACACGTGTTTTAAAATGAACGCTTTCCCCTTTTATAAGCAAGTAAATAATGACGCAATGCTGTGGGGCTGGTGTGCAACAGTCCCTCTCTTTCCATGTGGTTGACTGCACATTCCAGATAACTGATGGCTTGTGCTGAGCCAAGGTGGAGTGTCCCAAGCAGTCACTACTTCTCTAAAAAAGCTGTACCAACCCTGCATAGATAGTGGATCCAGTCCTTGAGCATGTCTGTGTCTGGTACAGTTCATGGCAGCACTGATGTGTGGAACTGTAACTGTGATCAAGGACAATATACAGTTGAGTTCGAAATAATAGCAGTCAGACATCACTAACCTGATAAATCACTGTTTTCGGTAGAAATTTTATTTCTACATGGCAAATAATTTACTAGCAGGTGTAGTAGAGTAATAGAAATCCAACACACCCAACAGTCATGACATGCATGCTACTGCTTCTGTGTAATTGAATCACTAATTGAAAGGGGCATGTTCAAAATAATAGCAGTGTGGAGTTCAATTAGTGAGGTCATTCATTCTTTGAAAAACAGGTGGCAATTATTGCCCTTATTTAAGGAAGGAAGGCAGCAAATGTTGTACATGCTGGGTACGGTGCATTTCTCTCTGAAATTCTGAGGAAAATGGGTCGTTCCAGACATTGTTCAGAAGAACAGTGTACCTTGATTAAAAAGTTGATTGGAGAGGGAAAAACATATAATGAAGTGCAGAAAATAATAGGCTGCTCAGCTAAAATGATCGCAAATGCTTTAAAATGGCAACCAAAACCTAAAAGATGTGGAAGAAAGCGAAAAACTACCATTTGAATGAATAGAAGAATAGCCAAAATGGCAAGGACTCAGCCAACAATCAGCTCCAAGAAGATCAAAAAAGGTCGAAAGTTACCTGTGAGTACTGTTACAATTAGAAGACGCCTATGTGAAACCAATCTATCTGAAAGAAGCCCCCGCAAAGTCCCACTATTGAAAAAAAGACATGTGCTGAAGAGGTTACAATTTGCCAAAGAGCAGTTTGTCAGACGACCCCCAAACACTGAATTCAAGCCACAGTACACTGTGAAGACAGTGAAGCATGGTGGGGCAAGCATCATGATATGGGGATGTTTCTCATACTACGGTGTTGGGCCTATTTATTGCATACCAGGGATCATGGATCAGTTTGAATACATCAGAATACTTGAAGAGGTCATGCTGCCTTATGCTGAAGAGGAAATGCCCTTGAAATGGGTGTTCAAACAAGACAACGACCCCAAACACACCAGTAAACGTGCAACATCTTGGTTCCAGACCAACAAGATTGCCGTTATGGAGTGGTCAGCCCAATCCCTGGATCTTAAAGGGGTTGTCCGAGTTATTTTTTTGTTCTTTCTATGTTCCTAACTGGGCAAATATAACAGCTTTCCAATTAATTCATTTTATCTCCAGTGGCTGGTTTCTCAGATTTCACTGAGGGTCACATGACCTGTGATGTCAGCTTCTCTCCCTGCTCTGATAAACTTTGTTTACAAGCCTGTAAACGAGAGTGCTGGCCACGCCCTCTTCACTGCCGTCTGCTCTCTCTCCTAGGATTCTTAACCCCTTCAGCTGCACACACTGGGTATCTGCAGCAGTGACAATTCTGGGCACATGAGCTGAAGGACTAGAGAGACCATTGCACAAGAAGGTAGGGGGAAGATCCTATGTGTATTAGCAGTGTCATTATACAGCTGGGACTTTTAGTTCTACACATACAACATGCTGCAGAGTTTCCCAGCAGGCAGACATGTCACTCAGGGCAGCACTTGTATTCACTCCCTTAGCAGAGCAGGGGGAGGGGCAGAGATTGTTTTTATTGCATGTAAACAAAGGGCCAGAAAAGAACCAGGGAAATGAGGAAATATATATATATTTTTTTGCATAAAACTTGCTTAGCTTAGTTATATATTGCTGCCCATCAGATTTTCAGTGCTATATATTTTTTTTTCATAACTCGGACAACCCCTTTAATCCCATAGAAAACTTTTGGAGTGACATCAAAAATACAGTTTCTGAGGCAAAACCAAGAAATAGAGAAGAACTGTGGAATGTAGTCCAATCATCCTGGGCTGCAACACAGATGTACAGCAGAACTGATCTGTGTCCTTCATCAACAAATGGAATCCTGGATGTCTCCTCGCCAACTGAAGATTGGAACCATGGTCACCGATAACGGGAAGAACATTCTGTCCACTGCATCAAGGAGGGCTGACCCATGCTCCCTGCATGGCACACAACCCTTTCACGCCCAGCGCCGTACATGTACGGCACTGGGCGGGTGTTTAAAGATGGCGCCCTCTCCTGCCTGCTGCGGGCGCCATATCCGCGGATGGCTGCCTGCTTCTTATAGCAGACACCTGCGGCTAATGTTCGCAACCGGGAGTAATGCCGATCGCGGACATATAACCCCTCAGATGCCATGGTCAATCCTGACCACGGCATCTGAGCACACTGAAACCAAAAGTGCACACTTTTGGTTGAACTCCGGCTCCCCCGTGTGGCGATTGGAGGAGCCTGAGCATGTATGCAGTCCTTGGCCCAGATTCAGGTAGATTTGCCCATTACTTACACCTGAGCCGCTCAGCTGAATTTCTCTGCGCTGGAGCAATTTTGCCAAATTGCCACCTGATTCAGGAATCGTTTGTTCATTTAATTTGCTCCTGTTTAAGGCAAAGCTGAGGGCGCAAGGCCGTGCAAGTCAAAGTGGGTGTGCCCCTATGTAAATGAGGAATTTTCGGCTCAGCAGAGGTTTGCTAGCATAATTTCAGGGCAAATCCTGCTCAGCTGCTTGCACTGAGCAAATAAATAGGAGCAGACTTGCGCAGGTTCTTTGCTGAATTTCATCCTGCTTTTTCCTACCCCCCCTGAGCAAGGAAATTCAGCCCTTTTGCAAGACATGGCACCTCCCAAAGGGACCAAAAAAAGGAAGCCCAACTTTGTGGCTGCAGAGATGGACATCCTGATTGCTGCACTCCAGCAGCATAAGGAAGTCCTATATGGTGCCCAGCGGGCAAACACCACCATTGCCCAAAGGAGGGCTATATATGAAGCCATTGCCCTGGACATCAATGCCCTGGGTAATGAAGTGCGTACCTGGGATGACATCCAGAAGAAATTAAATGATATGAGGCGCAGGGTCCGTGAAAAACTGGCTCTTATCAGGAAGCATACCGGTGGCACGGGAGGTGGTCCGCGATGTATGATCCGGCTCAATCAGGAGGAGCAGCTTATTGCACAAACGTTCGTGCAGGAGCAGGTGGAGGGACTTGAAGGGTACGACTCCACTGTTGGGAACTTGGGGACTGGTAAGTTATTTTTCTTTCATATCTGCTGTGCATCATGGGAGGGGGTACAAGTGAACATATGAGAAGTGTGTTGCACCAGCAAAATATGTCGTTTTGGTGTCATCCACAGGTGGTGATGAGGAAGAAGAAGCTGGGCCGTCTTCGGCTGCGGCTCGACCCAGCCCATCCAGACCAGAGCCAGGGGTCCAGTCAGGCCCCATGGACATTCTGGCTATGCTGGTCCAGGAGGAGATCATACCGGGGCCAAGTATGGAGGAGCAAGTGGTATTGGAGGAGGATTCCTTTTTCCTCATCCAGGAGGACTCTGGCTCCCTCCAGGAGGATACCACCATCCCTGTGCAACCCACCACCCCCCCGCCCAGCACGTCATCCCCCTCCAGGGCAAGCCCCTCCAGGGCAAGCCCATCCCTTGTGGACCCCTCCCCTTCTCCCTCTGTCCGTGGCCGAGCCTCTCCTCCCAGGAAGGCTCTGTCCAAAACGAGGCATATATCCTCCAGCCTCCGTGACGGTCTGCTGGAGGAGCAGGCCCTGCAGACCCGCCATATAGGGGCCATGGTGGGAGAGGTGCGTCGTCTGGCGGACAGCATGGCATCCACCTCCACCTCTATGCAGCATGCCCTCACCCTGCATGAGGACCGGGACAAACATGTGGCACAGAGCCTGGGGGAAATTAGTGGCAACTCTAAGGCCATAGTCACCTGCTTGGTGGCTCTGGAGACCACACCAGCTTTGTTAAGCAGGATGACAGCTGCGGTGCAGGCCAACACCGCTGCAGTGCAGGAGGAGGCGAGAGTTACCCGCCGGCATCAGCGGGATACCACCACCCGCCAAATGCGGATGTTGGCCCAGACCAACACCATCCTTGCCCGCCTGGCCAACGCCATGGAGGGCATGCAGCCACCACCTGCAAGGAGTGTGGAAGTAGGGGTTGATGCTCCCCCCCCCCCTCCTCCCCCCACCCCTCCATCCCCACCCCATGCCTCCTCCGCACCACGGAGATTGAGGAGCCAGAGCCGGGGCACCCTTGGCCCAAAGAAAAAAACAAAAAAATAATTTTATGTGTACATTTTTTTGCTCAACACAATATGATTTTTTTTATTATTTTTCTATATGCTCAGGGTATGAGATTATTTTTTTTTTATATGCTCAGGATATGAGTTTTTATATTTATTTGTAGTCCCTACACACGGTGAGGAGTGTATACTACAGTGTGACTGGTGTGTGAATGGGGGGGGGGGCAGTCATACCTGACACCCATGTCACTCACCAATCAGCCAGCTGTCTCCATACATGTTCTGGTCAAACTCGGTTGGGATGGGGCTGTGTCGGTAAATAAAACTGTCATGGCTTGACCCTGGGTGTTTGGCACGGACATGCCATATGAGGCCATGTGCATCCACAATTATCTGCACATTTATCGAATGCCAATGTTTCCTGTTGCAGTAGATATGCTCGAGGTGCCGGGGGGGGGGGGGGGGGGGGGGGGGCGTAGTGCCACATGGGTACAATCTATTGCACCCACAGTGCGTGGAAATCTGGCTAATAAATAAAAATCACTGATTGCCTTCTGCCGCACGTCAGCCGTGGTTGGTTTGATAAATTGTGTGCCCATTCGTCTGAGTATTGCAGGGATCACTTGGTGCACACACCTGCTCATGCTGGATTGGGACATCCCCGCCACCACTCCACCTGTGCGCTGAAATGAGCCAGTTGCCAAAAAATGAAGGGTTGCCACTACCTTCACCAGTGGCTGCACTGCCTGTCCCCGATGGGTCGGGCTGCTGATGTCATCCTGCAGGATTGTTACCAACTCAAGGATGACTTCAGGGCTAAGGGCTCTTTCACACTTGCGTTATTGTCTTCCGGCATAGAGTTCCGTCGTCGGGACTCTATGCCGGAAGAATACTGATCAGGATTATCCTAATGCATTCTGAATGGAGAGTAATCCGTTCAGGATGCATCAGGATGTCTTCAGTTCCGGTACGGAACGTTTTTTGGCCGGAGAAAATACCGCAGCATGCTGCGCTTTTTGCTCCGGCCAAAAATCCTGAAGACTTGCCGCAAGGCCGGATCCGGGATCAATGCCCATTGAAAGGCATTGATCCGGATCCGGCCTTAAGCTAAACGTCGTTTCGGCGCATTGCCGGACCCGACGTTTAGCTTTTTCTGAATAGTTACCATGGCTACCGGGACGCTAAAGTCCTGACAGCCATGGTAAGTGTAGCGGGGAGCAGGGGAGCAGCATACTTACCGTCCGTGCGGCTCCCCGGGCGCTCCAGAGTGACGTCAGGGCGCCCCAAGCGCATGGATCACGTGATCACATGGATCACGTCATCCATGCGCATGGGGCGCTCTGACGTCATTCTGGAGCGCCCGGGGAGCCGCACGGACTGTAAGTATACCGCTCCCCCGCTCCCCGCTCCTACTATGGCAACCAGGACTTTAATAGCGTCCTGGGTGCCATAGTAACACTGAAAGCATTTGGAAGACGGTTCCGTCTTCAAATGCTTTCAGTACACTTGCGTTGTTACGGATCCGGCAGGCACCTCCGGCAACGGAAGTGCATGCCGGATCCCAACAACGCAAGTGTGAAAGAGGCCTAAAGCGAAACATGCGATACACCTCAGTATCAGTCATCTGAAAAAGGTTGTAGCGCCCTCTGTAAATCCTCTCCCGTGCCCTCCTACGAGTCGGCTCAGTCAATAGAATATCAAGAACCATAGCTGCCCCTGGCATGTTGGTGCACAGATGTGAGGTCCCGAAAATGTGGGTGCTCTGCTTGTTCAGATCGTCTGTCTAGGTGCTGCTGAAGTTGCGCGCTCCTTCAGATGACATTTGGCCATCTTTTGCTAACTTGCCCCTGCTTTTAACAGGAGCAAGTTTGCCCAGGGAAAAAAGCTTGCACGCTTCCAGCGCAAGATGCGCATCACACGCGCATGTTTCTGAATCATCGGCAGTACCTAATTTGCATATTCGCTGAGGGAATTCCATGAAGGCGCAACTTACACCCCGCGCAAAATTGCACGAAAATTGCGCAGGAACAGCTAGGCTGCGTGCGCGGGAAAATGGCCGCATTTCAGGCTTAACTGGTTTACAGAATCAGCCGCAAATTTGCATAGGAGCAAATCAGTACTTGCGCGGCGCAAATCACACTTGTTCCCGCGCAAGTGCTTCTTGAATCTGGGCCCTTCTTGTCTTTATGAATGATAATGATAATAGCAATCAGATGATTGATTGTTATAGCTCCCTATGCAGCAGAATGAATTAGAAATGAAATAGACGTGATCTGAAATGAATCTGCCTGTGCTGGGGCAGAACACTGTGTTTTTTATTTTATTTCTGTGTAACCCCAGCTGGATATACAGTGCAATGGAATTAATGGCGCTTTATAATAAATAATAATAATAATAATAGAGTCAATGGGACACAGCTCCTGCAGGGGCGCACAATGTTTTTTTTTTTTCCGTTACTAAAGGAAGGTTACTTTTTATTTTGTTTAGCTAGAGATTAACTAGGACTGTTGGTGGCCTATACAATGATGTGCACTTCTATGAGATCTCCCTGTCATACTGACTCACTACCAGAAAGGACTAGGTATTCATGTTGCTGCAATGCACAGTTATGTACACAGAGACACACTCTCCCTGCAGGCAGGGATATAGCTGATTTACCACGCTTCGTGACAAATTAATTCGGAACAGAGAGAATTTTGGGGAGAAATTCAGCGAATCGTCCAAATAGAATTTTTTAAAAATTCACTCACCTCCTCTGTTGACATGCTGGGTCACACCCTACACAAGTGCTGTGTTATAGTAGTGCCAATCATCACACTGTGTAGTGCAAAATTAGCATATGGTCTGACTTAGGCCTCTTTCACACGAGCGTGTCCGGATAAGGTCTGGATGCATTGCGGCAAACCCGCGTGAGTAGGTACCCAATTGCAGTCAGTTTTGACTGCGATTGCGTTCCGTTGTTCAGTTTTTATTGCGCGGGTGCAATGCGTTTTGCACGCGAGTGATAAAAAACTGAATGTGGTACCCAGACCCGAACTTCTTCACAGAAGTTCAGGTTTGGGTTCAAGGTTGTGTAGATTGTATTATTTCCCCTTATAACATGGTTATAAGGGAAAATAATAGCATTCTGAATACAGAATGCATAGTACAATAGGGCTGGAGGGGTTAAAAAATTTTTTTAACTCACCTTAATCCACTTGTTCGCGCAGCCGGCATCTCTTCTGTCTTGTTCTGTGAGGAATAGGACCTTTGATGACGTCACTACGCTCATCACATGGTCCGTCACATGATCCATCACCATGGTAAAAGATCATGTGACGCACCATGTGATGAGCGTAGTGACGTCATCAAAGGTCCTATTCCTCACAGAACAAGACAGAAGAGATGCCGGCTGCGCGAAAAAGTGGATTAAGGTGAGTTAAATTTTATTTTATTTTTTTAACCCCTCCAGCGCTATTGTACTATGCATTCTGTATTCAGAATGCTATTATTTTCCCTTATAACCATGTTATAAGGGAAAATAATAAAGATCGGGTCCCCACCCCGATCGTCTCCTAGCAACCATGCGTGAAAATCGCACCGCATCCGCACTTGCTTGCGGATGCTTGCGATTTTCACGCAGCCCCATTCACTTCTATGGGGCCTGCGTTGCGTGGAAAACGCACAATATAGAGCATGCTGCGATTTTCACGCAACGCACAAGTGATGCGTGAAAATCACCGCTCGTGTGCACAGCCCCATAGAAATTAATGGGTTTAGGATTCAGTGCGGGTGCAATGCGTTCACATCACGCATTTTACCCACGCGGAATACTCAACCGTGTGAAAGGAGCCTAAATGTTTTCTCAATGAGACATAGAAGTGGTAATGTAACGCTGATAACGGCGTCATCCCATAGAAATGAATCGGTCCGGATTCAGTGCAGGTGCAATGTGTTCAACTCACCCATTGCACCCGCGCGGAAAACTCGCCCGTGTGAAAGGGGCCTTAAAAGAATTTGCTATGGGAACTATAAGCTTCCAAAAAGACTTCCCTAGGTTTTGAAGCTAACCTCTTCAACATTTTAATCACTGAAAATGACCTGCATTCTTACTACTCGCCAATAATACAAAAACACTTATCAGATTTTCCTATATTGTTGCTACCATCATTTAATGATGATTACCAAGATTTTTTAATTAGAATATATACCTGTAAATTAAAGTGTCTTTAATTGGTACTCAGTGGGATTAGATGGGCGCCTATCAATAGATATGCGGATCTCAGATTTTCAGTCAAAGAAAAGTTATTAGCTCAGTTGTTAGCAGGGTTGTTGCTAGCACCAGGCATTTAGGTCCAGTGCCACAGATCTCCAGGTGAACTTTACTTGCAACCAGGGCCGTCTTTAACAAGGGGCAAAAGGGGCAGCTGTCAGCTACACAGGGGGTGCTGCCATGCCATGCCTGCCTGCACGGTAGCGGCTAGTTTCCATCCCGCAGATTGCCCTGTGACGTCACAGGAAACATGTGACCAGGAAGCAGGAATTAGTGGGCGGCAAACTGTAATGAATAGGAGCTGCGATACAGTGAGAAGGAGGCTGCAAGCAGATCACACGTTTTTCACTGTAGGTCTCCCTCTCACTCCCTCTGTCCTTCTTCTTTTACATTATATCCTCTCTGTGCATTTCTCTGTATACCCCCTCTCTGTATATCTGTCTGTATACCCCCCTCTCAGTATATCTGTCTGTATACCCCCCTCTGTATATCTGTCTGTATACCCCCCTCTCTGTATATCTGTCTGTATACCCCCCTCTCTGTATATCTGTCTGTATACCCCCCTCTGTATATCTGTCTGTATACCCCCCTCTCTGTATATCTGTCTGTATACCCCCTTTCTCTGTGTGTATAACCCCCTCTGTGTATAACCCCCTCTCTATCTCCCCCCTCTCTCTCTCCCCCTCTCTCCCCCCCTCTCTCTCTCTCTCCCCCCTCTCTCTCTCCCCTCTCTCTCTCCCCTCTCTCTCTCCCCCCTCTCTCTCTCCCCCTCTCTCTCTCCCACCCATGCTGGGTGAGATAAATATCTCGGTCAAATGCCAACTTTGTATAAAATTTTTTGAAAAGTTGTCTTTTGCCGAGATATTTCTCTCACCCAGCATGGGTATATGTAAAAAGACACCCCAAAACACATTGCCCTACTTCTTCTGAGTATGGCGATACCAGATGTGTGAGACTTTTTTGCAGCCTAGGTGGGCAAATGGGCCCACATTCCAAAGAGCACCTTTCGGATTTCACAGGGCATTTTTTACACATTTTGATTTCAAACTACTTCCCACACATTATGGCCCCTAAAATGCCAGGACAGTATAACTACCCCACAAGTGACCCCATTTTGGAAATAAAACACCCCAAGGTATTCCATGAGGGGCATGGTGAGTTTCTAGAATTTTAAAATGTTTGTCACAAGTTAGCGGAAAATGATGATTTTTTTTTTTCTTACAAAGTCTCATATTCCACTAACTTGTGACAAAAAATTAAAACTTCCATGAACTCACTATACCCATCACGAAATACTGCCCTGGCATTTTAGGGGCCCTAATGCGTGAGAAGTAGTTTGAAATCAAAATGTGTAAAAAATGCCCTGTGAAATCCGAAAGGTGCTCTTTGGAATGTGGGCCCCTTTGCCCACCTAGGCTGCAAAAAAGTGTCACACATCTGGTATCGCCATACTCAGGAGAAGTTGGGCAATGTGTTTTGGGGTGTCATTTTAAATATACCCATGCTGGGTGAGAGAAATATCTCTCTAAAAGACAACTTTTCCCATTTTATTTATACAAAGTTGGCATTTGACCGAGATATTTCTCTCACCCAGCATGGGTATATGTAAAATGACACCCCAAAACACATTCCCCAACTTCTCCTGAGTACGGCGATACCAGATGTGTGACACTTTTTTGCAGCCTAGGTGGGCAAATGGGCCCACATTCCAAAGAGCACCTTTCGGATTTCACAGGGCATTTTTTACACATTTTGATTTCAAACTACTTCCCACACATTAGGGCCCCTAAAATGCCAGGGCAGTATAACTACCCCACAAGTGACCCGATTTTGGAAAGAAGACACCCCAAGGTATTTCGTGATGGGCACAGTGAGTTCATGGAAGTTTTTATTTTTTTGTCACAAGTTAGTGGAATATGAGACTTTATAAGAAAAAAAAAAAAAAATATCATCATTTTCTGCTAACTTGTGACAAAAAATAAAAAGTTCTATGAACTCACTATGCCCATCAGCGAATACCTTAGGGTGTCTACTTTCCGAAATGGGGTCATTTGTGTTTTTTTTTCTACTGTCTGGGCATTGTAGAACCTCAGGAAACATGACAGGTGCTCAGAAAGTCAGAGCTGCTTCAAAAAGCGGAAATTCACATTTTTGTACCATAGTTTGTAAACGCTATAACTTTTACCCAAACCATTTATTTTCCACCCAAACATATTTTTTTTTATCAAAGACATGTAGAACAATACATTTTGAGAAAAATTAATATATAGATGTCGTTTTTTTTTTTTTTTAATGTACAACTGAAAGTGAAAAATGACATTTTTTTTCAAAAATTTCGTTAAATTTCGATTAATAACAAAAAAACTAAAAATGTCAGCAGCAATGAAATACCACCAAATGAAAGCTCTATTAGTGAGAAGAAAAGGAGGTAAAATTCATTTGGGTGGTAAGTTGCATGACCGAGCAATAAACTGTGAAAATAGGGTAGTGCAGAAGTGTAAAAAGTGGTCTGGTCATTAAGGGTGTTTAAGCTAGGAGGGCTGAGGTGGTTAAGTAACCGTCGATGCAAGTTATTTGGTCATGGGGATTTATTCACATTAAGATTTTCGTTTCCTCAGCAAACCCGATCTTTTGTCAACCACATTTTTTCGCCCAGTGCTATCCAGATTTTTGTTTTGTTCACGAAACACGTCATTTTAACAAGTAAATACTGGGCAGAAGAATGTATTCAATACTTCAGCCTTCTCCCTGTCATTTGTGTTCAACCTCCCATTCTCATCCTTTATGGGACCTACCTGTTCCTTTTTTTTTGCTTAATAAATTCATATTTTCCAACTTCTAATGGCTGCTAATCCAAGAAAATTATGAATTAGTGTCAATGATTTAGCAAGGAATCATTCAAAGAGATGTGGGCTTATATAAAGTCCATGAAGTCCAATGAGTGTCACATCACTTTAGGACTTTGGTGTGTCTTATTGGAACACAAGTCTATCTTCGGTAAGCAGAAACCAGCGCTGACTGGCGGATCGGACGGGGGAGGTGGCCGGTGCAGCTGGCTCTGCCTCTAGATAGGCAGAGCCAGCTGTCAGTCACGCAGCTGGGCGGATCCAGACATAATTGTCGAGATACGCTCCAGCTGCGGCGTCTCAGTATACCGCGAGCTGTAGCTCCCTATATACTGAGCTTAGGGTGACGGGAGAATGCTAGTTTGTGTCCTCCCGTTCCCCTAGGAGAACTATGGCGAAAAGCCTTAACCCCATAGTTCTCCTTTAACACACATACCCATATCACTCACCGAAATCATGATAATACGCAACACTTAAAAATATAATGTCATTGCATAAAATTAAGAAATACACAAGAAATTATCACAAACACACACTGACATCAAAAACGCACGCAGACATTAACACTGGTGAATGAGAAAATTTTACAGTGGACCCCTCCATTAAATAGAGTTTAGACACCTTATTTATTCAATTATTTTCAAGGGGACCTTGGAGATTGTAAGATTTTACTGTAAATTAGTGCGGTGTGAGAAGACTTTGCTGGGCTTAAGGTACCAGATGGCTATGTCACGAGGGTATCGAGAACCACACCTGACTCCGTTATACCCGGGGTCAGGAAGTCGCAGTGGTTGGCTGAACGCTCTATTTAAGATAGGGCTGTTTTCCTTATGGTAGCTTTCTGGGTTTGCTTTGCAAACCCTTTTGGCTCACTCAGGGATCCGTAGCTCCTTCTCCTCAGCTGTTCCTTGTCCAGCACTCCCAAACCTCCTTATATTCCTCTCTCACACTCCTCTGGTTGCCAGAGATAGAACTTCCTGCCTGGACATCTATTCTGACCTTCTGGAGCTGTGTTGCTGCGTTCTCTGGTAGTTGGTCCAGAACGCTACCCTCCGGATCCCTGTTGGACCTTTGTGGTCTATTGTGATCGCCCACCTGGGTGTATGTGTTTGTCTGTTTTGTCTGTCCTCTCCCTGGTGTTTCCCTCTTAGTGATAGTGGTGCGGACTAGCGATCCCACCGGCCCGTTCACTATCTAGGGCTCATTTTAGGGAAAGCCAGGGTTTAGGCACGTGATCGCCGCACGGGGGAGGAACCCGTCTAGGGACGTCAGGGCAGTCAGGTGCCAGCCGCAAGGTGAGTTAGGGGTCACCACCTTTCCCTCTCCCTTGGGCAGGGCTTTCCCTTTTTTCCTCCCTGTGCGTGAGGTCGGTCATTACATTATCTCTGGCCCTTATTTTGTGCAGGTAAAAAAAGAAATAACATTTTTTTTTTTTTTTACCTACTTAGAATCCAGTATGGATCAAATTGCTGCTCTGTCCAAACAATTTCATGGCCTGTCTTTTGAGGTGGCAGGATTGAAGGCGTCGGTCCTCCAGCAACAGCAGCGATTACAACTGACCGCAAGCCCAGCGGTTGCTACTGGTAACCAGGTTGTTGCGGAACCCAAGGTCCCTCTCCCTGACAGATTTTCTGGGGGAAGGGACAAGTTTTTGACATTCCGTGAGGCCTGTAAGTTATATTTTAAACTGCGCCCTTACTCCTCTGGTAATGAAGATCAGCGGGTGGGGGTTGTTATTTCCCTGCTGCAGGGGGACCCGCAGTCCTGGGCGTTCTCTTTACCTACTGATTCCCAGGCTCTCCGGTCAGTGGATGAGTTTTTCGGGGCTTTGGGTCTCATATATGACGACCCTGACCGAGTCGCACTGGCTGAATCAAGATTACGGAGACTCTTACAAGGAGAACGGCCGGTAGAGGAGTATTGCTCTGAATTCCGTAGGTGGGCTACGGATACCCAATCGAACGACCCGGCTCTCAGGAGTCAGTTCTGCTCTGGGTTATCCGAAAGGGTTAAGGATGCGCTTGCATTATATGAGACCCCCTTTTCCCTTGATGCGGTTATGTCCCTTTCTATCCGTATAGAGAGACGGCTTAGGGACAGGTTGAAAAAACCGGAGCAATTGGTAACCCCTCCCAAGCAGCAGTTAGTCTGTACGGACTTAGACGAGCCTATGCAGCTAGAAGGAACTACTCGTCAGGTCCGTCCTCCTGAGGCTCGCTGTAGGCGTGGGGTTTGTTTTTTTTGTGGGGAGAGGGGTCATTTCATTAATATCTGTCCTTCTTTCCTCAGAAACAAAAGACCATCGGAAAAACTACTATCCCCAGGCTGTGTGGAGGATGTCACCTGGGGGGTATACGTTTCCTCCATACGTACATCGCAATTTGTGTTGCCAGTGGTTATTATTTTTGGTGATAAGACGGAGACTATTTCTTTCTTTCTAGACAGTGGAGCAGGGGTAAATTTGATAGATGCCCATTTTGCCCGCACTATGGGTTTGTCTCTCTGTACGTTACAGAGACCCATTCCCATATTCGCTATTGATTCTGCTCCCCTGTCTCAGAGAAACCTCACCCACATTGTTCATAATTTACACCTTCGGGTAGGGGACCACCAAAACGAGATGCTTTCAGGTTATGTTCTGGAGGGGCTTCCCACTCCGGTAGTGCTGGGTTTTCCCTGGTTGGTAGCGTACAATCCAGTAGTAGATTGGCAGGCCAGGGAGATAATGGAGTGGAGTGAGCAGTGCAGAGAAAATTGCTTAAATAGCAATTGCTTAGTCGCCTCCATAACTACCCTACCTACATTTATTTCTGATTTTGAGGATGTTTTTTCTGAAAAGGGTTGTCAGAAGTTACCACCTCATCGTCCTTATGATTGCCCGGTTAACCTTATTCCCGGCGCAAAATTACCCAAGACCAGGTTATATAATCTTTCGGGTCCAGAGAGACAAGCCATGAAAGATTATATCTCCGAGAGCTTGGCTAAGGGACACATCAGACCCTCTTCTTCACCCGTGGCTGCAGGGTTTTTCTTTGTTAAAAAGAAAGATGGGGGCGTGCGTCCTTGCCTAGATTTTCGCGAATTAAATCGGATAACCATCCGAGACCCATACCCTCTTCCTCTCATTCCTGACCTGTTTAACCAGATTGCGGGTGCTAGGTGGTTCTCCAAACTTGATCTTAGGGGGGCCTACAATCTGATTCGTATTAAGGAGGGGGATGAGTGGAAGACAGCGTTTAACACCCCTGAGGGGCATTATGAAAATCTAGTTATGCCTTTCGGTCTGACCAATGCTCCTGCCGTCTTTCAACATTTCGTTAATGACATTTTTAGTCATCTAATCGGCAGGTTTGTGGTAATATGCCTAGATGATATTTTAATTTATTCGTCTGATCTGAAAACACATGAGGTGCATGTCAGACAAGTACTGCAGGTACTACGGACGAATGAATTATATGCTAAAATTGAAAAATGTGTCTTCGCCGTTCAGGAGATACAATTCCTAGGTTATTTTTTATCTGCTTCAGGTTTCCGTATGGATCCTAGGAAGGTCCAGGCAATTTTAGATTGGGATCTTCCTGAGAACCTCAAAGCACTACAACGGTTCTTGGGCTTCGCGAATTTCTATAGGAAATTCATTAAAAATGATTCACTTATTGTAAAACCGCTTACTGACATGACTAGGAAGGGGACTGATTTTTCTAAATGGTCTGACGCCGCTAAAGTTGCTTTTTCCTCTCTAAAAGAGAGGTTTACCTCAGCACCTGTACTAGTCCAACCTGATGTCTCTCAGCCTTTTATTGTTGAAGTCGATGCGTCAGAGGTGGGAGTGGGGGCGGTGCTGTCTCAGGGTCCGTCTCCTGGCAAATGTCGTCCTTGTGCTTTCTTTTCTAAAAAAATATCTGCAGCAGAAAAGAACTGCGATATTGGCAATAGGGAACTATTAGCTATTAAACTTGCGTTTGAGGAGTGGCGTCACTTCTTAGAGGGGGCAGTCCACCCCGTCACTGTGATTACGGACCACAAAAATCTTCTGTACCTCGAATCAGCTAAGCGTCTCACCCCTAGACAGGCTAGGTGGTCGCTATTTTTTACCAGGTTTAACTTTGTGATTACCTATCGTCCTGGGGCAAAGAACACCAAGGCTGATGCACTATCTCGTTGTTTCCCTGGAGGGGGTAATGTGAGTGATCCGGTACCCATTCTACAAAGAGGAGTGGTTGTTTCTGCGGTACACTCTGTTTTGGAGGGGAAGGTGTTAGAGGCCCAGGGGGACGCCCCGGTCTCTTGCCCCTCAGAGAAATTGTTTGTACCGTTGAACCTACGTTTCGAATTATTAAAGGAACATCATAGTTCGGCACTTGCTGGGCACCCGGGTAGTAAAGCAACCTTGGAGCTATTGTCTCGTCGTTTTTGGTGGCCAAGGTTGCGTCAGGATGTATTGGATTTTGTGTCTTCTTGTTCTACATGTGCGCGCGCAAAAGTTTCACATACACGTCCTGCAGGGTCTCTATTACCACTCGTCATTCCCAATAGACCGTGGACACATCTGTCAATGGATTTTATCACTGACTTACCTTTGTCTGCGGGTAAAACAGTTATTTTGGTAGTAGTGGACAGGTTTAGCAAAATGGTACACTTCATTGCGTTACCCGCACTACCTAATGCTAAGACTCTTGCTCAGGTATTCGTCAGTGAAATCGTGAAGCTTCACGGGGTCCCCTCCGATGTTGTTTCGGATCGGGGTACCCAGTTTATTTCTAAATTTTGGAAAGCTTTTTGTTCCCGTTTGGGGGTACACTTGTCCTTTTCCTCAGTGTCACGACCGCTACCCCAGCAGCAGTCGTGTCGCACCAGACGGAGGGGAAGGGGGACCCTTATCTACGGATAGGAATAGTATGGCCACCCCTGACTAACCCTAAGCTGGCACCTGTCTGCCCTGATACCCTAGACGGGGTGTGAACCAGTGCGGCGAGCAGGATGCCTAAACCCTCAGTCACCCTAAAGCCTAGAGTGGGGAAAGGCCGATGGGAGCACTAGTCACCATCACTCATGTCTAGGAGAACAGCAGGGGAAGACAGCAACAAACAAACTATATCAGAGATAGACTTATCCAGTCACGAGCAGAGAAGGCGATCCCAATCACGACAGTCCACGCCGGACAAGAGCTCCACAGCAACACCATCAAACGATCTCCTTCAAAGGTCAGAAAAGAACTGGAAGTAAGGACTATATCTGGCAATGACTGCAAGTGAAAGTGAAACTAATATAGTAGCTGGGAGTGGCAGACAGGACTCACCTGAGAAGGATGCCTACAAACTCCCAGTCAGGACAAAAAGGTTCACAAGGCAAAACCCAGATGACATACCCTGAACCACGGAGCAAACTCACAAGCTATCGCGAGTAGCAAGTCGCTGCGACCTTCTCCTCCCAGACCTGTCTGGATCAGTCACAGTCGTGACAGTACCCCCCTTTCTACGAGGGGCCCCTGGACCCTCACGACCAGGCCTCTCTGGATGGGAGCTATGAAAAGCCCGAATGAGTCTGTCCGCTTTTATCTCTGATGCTGGAACCCACATTCTCTCTTCGGAACCATAACCCTTCCAGTGCACCAGGTACTGAAGAGAGCGGCGAACATATCGTGAATCAACAATCTTTTCTACCTGAAACTCAAGACTGCCATCAACAACCACCGGTGGAGGCGGTAGTGGCAATGGTTCAGGAGGTTCTACATATCTCTTAAGCAGAGATCTGTGGAAGACATTATGGATCCTTAGAGTCTGAGGTAGCTCCAGACGAAAAGCCACCGGGTTAATGATCTTAATTACCCTATAAGGACCAATAAATCTCGGACCTAATTTCCACGAGGGAACCTTCAACTTGATATTTCTGGTAGACAACCACACCAAGTCATTCACCCTAAGGTCCGGACCTTCAGAGCACTTCCTATCAGCCGCACGTTTGTATCTACCACCAATTCTCTTCAAACTTTCTTGCACACTCTGCCACACTGAAGAAAGTGAAGACGCAAATCGTTCCTCCTCGGGAATCCCAGACGGCCCTCCCTCACTAAACGTACAAAACTGAGGATGGAAACCATACGCACCAAAAAATGGTGACTTATTGGTGGACTCTTGACGACGATTATTAATGGCAAACTCGGCTAACGGCAAATAAGATGACCATTCCTCCTGATTTTCGGAAACAAAGCATCTCAAATATGTCTATAAGTTTTGATTGGTACGTTCAGTCTGACCGTTGGACTGTGGATGGAAAGATGAAGAAGACGACAGATGAACCCCTAAACGAGAACAAAAAGCTTTCCAAAATTTAGAAACGAATTGGGTACCACGATCCGAAACAATATCGGAAGGGACCCCGTGAAGCTTCACGATGTGGTCAATAAAAACCTGAGCCAGTGTGTTAGCATTAGGCAATGCGGCAAGAGCAATAAAGTGCACCATTTTACTGAATCTGTCAACAACCACAAGGACAACAGTCTTCCCCGCTGATACTGGTAGATCCGTAATGAAATCCATTGACAGGTGCGTCCAAGGCCTGTTGGGGATGGCCAGAGGTAAAAGACGCCCTGCCGGACGAGTATGATCTACCTTAGAACGAGCACAGGTAGCACATGCAGACACAAAATTCAACACCTCCTGGCGCCATTTAGGCCACCAGAACCGACGAGACACTAACTCAGAGGTTGCCCTACTACCTGGGTGTCCTGCCAGTGTGGAGTTATGGTGTTCTTTTAGTATCTCCAGTCAAAAATTTTCTGGCACAAACAGTTTACCCGAGGGGCAGGAGGCCGGGGCGTCCCCCTGAGCATCCAACACCCTCCCCTCCAAACCTGAGTGTAATGCAGAGACCACCACCCCCTTTTGCAAAATGGGCTCTGGTACCTCAACATCACCCCCTCCAGGAAAACTTCGAGACAATGCATCCGCCTTAGTATTTTTTGCCCCCGGGCGATAGGTTATTACAAAATTAAACCTAGTAAAAAATAACGACCACCGAGCCTGTCTAGGGGTAAGACGTTTAGCAGACTCCAGATATAATAAGTTTTTGTGATCAGTAATCACCGTGACGGGATGAACCGCCCCCTCCAAAAAATGACGCCACTCCTCAAAAGCCAACTTAATAGCCAAAAGTTCCCTGTTGCCAATATCATAGTTCCTTTCTGCAGTAGACAATTTCTTTGAAAAAAAAGCACACGGACACCATTCACCAGGGGACGGGCCCTGAGATAGTACCGCTCCCACCCCCACCTCTGATGCATCAACCTCTACAATAAAAGGAAGCGAGACATCTGGCTGTACGAGAATAGGGGCCGAGGTGAATCTCTCCTTCAGAGATACAAAGGCAGTTTTGGCTGCATGTGACCATTTGGAAAAATCGGATCCCTTTCGGGTCATGTCTATCAGTGGTTTGACCACCAAGGAATAGTTTTTTATAAACTTTCTATAAAAATTGTCAAACCCCAGGAAGCGTTGCAATGCCTTCAGGTTCTCAGGCAGATCCCAGTCTATAATCGCCCGGACTTTCTCTGGATCCATGCGGAAACCTGAATCTGACAACACATACCCCAGAAATGGCAGTTCTTTTACGGCGAACACACATTTTTCTAACTTAGCAAACAATTTGTTGGCCCTTAATATCTGCAGCACTTGTCTCACATGAATCTTATGTGTATCCAGATCCGGGGAATAGACCAGGATGTCATCAAGATATATCACAACAAATCTCCCGATAAGGTGACTAAAAATATCGTTGACAAAATGTTGGAATACCGCAGGCGCATTAGTAAGACCAAATGGCATGACCAGATTTTCATAATGCCCTTCCGGAGTATTAAAAGCCGTCTTCCACTCATCCCCCTCTTTGATGCGAACCAGGTTATAGGCTCCTCTGAGATCCATTTTGGAGAACCATTTAGCACCAGCAACCTGATTAAAGAGGTCAGGAATGAGAGGAAGAGGATAGGGATCTCGGATAGTTATCCGGTTTAATTCCCGGAAATCCAGGCAAGGACGTAGGCCCCCATCTTTCTTTTTAACGAAAAAGAACCCTGCAGCCACAGGTGAAGAAGAGGGTCTGATGTGTCCCTTAGCCAAACTCTCTGAAATATAATCTTTCATAGCCTTCCTCTCCGGGCCGGAAAGATTGTATAACCGGGTTTTAGGTAGTTTGGCCCCAGGTAGTAGATTAATCGGGCAATCATATGGACGATGAGGTGGTAACCCCTGACAACCCTTCTCAGAGAACACATCCATAAAATCTGACAGAAAGGCAGGTAAAGATGTTACAGAGAGTGTAGAGCACCTACTACTCAAGCAGTTGTCCTTACAATGTTCACTCCACTCCACAATCTCCCCGGCCTGCCAATCCACCACTGGATTGTGAGTCACCAGCCAGGGAAGCCCCAATACCATAGGAGCCGGAAGACCGTCCAGGACATAACACGAGATATGCTCTTTATGGAGGTCCCCTACCTGCAGATGGATATTATGAATGATCTGAGTTAACTCTTTCTGAGTAAGAGGGGAGGAGTCGATGGCAAAAACAGGAATAGTTCTGCGTATCGGTTCTGGAGTAAAACCCAGAGCCTGAGCAAACCGTGAATCCACCAAGTTGACCCCCGCCCCACTGTCCAAAAAGACGGAACAGATCTCAGTCTTATTGCCCGCCTCAACGGTAGCGGACAACAAAAACTGAGACATGCGTATAGAGGAAACGAATACGCCCAGACTGTTATCCTCCGCACAATCTGGGGACTCTAGTTTTCCCGGCGGCTCCTTTGTTTGTGGTCTCTTGGGTTCTGAGGGACAAACCTTTACAAAATGACCCCTCCTCCCACAACGAAAACAAACCTCTGACCTACAGCGAAACTTAGGAGGATTCACCCGTCTAGTGGCGCCCCCTATTTGCATTGGTTCGACTGGATCATAACAAACTGATCCCTGCCCTATAGAGGCCTCCGTAAAATTTAATAGTCTCTCCCTGAGTCGTCTGTCGATTCTTATGGACAGAGACATAGCAGCCTCCAGAGACCCAGGGACCTCGTATACCGCCAGCGCGTCTTTTAATTTTTCAGACAACCCCTGGCAGAACTGACTCCTAAGGGCCGAGTCGTTCCATAACGTATCAGTAGCCCACCTACGGAATTCGGAACAATATAGTTCAGCAGACCGGTTCTCCTGCCGAAGTCCACGTAGCTTAGACTCAGCCAGTGAGACCCTGTCCGGGTCATCATATACGAGACCCAGGGCTTCAAAAAACTCCTCCACTGATCGTAAGGCCAGAGAGTCTGATGGTAGGGAGAAAGCCCAAGCCTGCGGATCTCCTTGCAGGAGAGAAATTACAATACCCACCCGTTGTTCCTCACCGCCGGAGGATCTAGAGCGTAACCTGAAGAACAATTTGCAAGCTTCTCTGAAGGTTACAAATTGGTCTCTCCCTCCTGAGAACCTATCAGGTAAAGCCACTTTTGGCTCAGGAGTACCTTGGTTTCCCGTAGCAACGGTGGAACCCAAGGATGGCTGCTGCTGCTGCAGCACTGTTGCTTTTAATCCTGCCACTTCAAGGGATAATCCCTGTAATTGTTTCGCCAAAACCGTAACCGGATCCATAGTGGAACAGAAAAATACAATGCAAAACAGCAAGCAAAAAAAAAAGGAAATGTCACTTTTTTTTTTTTTTTTAAAAGGCCAGATATACTGTCACGACCGCTACCCCAGCAGCAGTCGTGTCGCACCAGACGGAGGGGAAGGGGGACCCTTATCTACGGATAGGAATAGTATGGCCACCCCTGACTAACCCTAAGCTGGCACCTGTCTGCCCTGATACCCTAGACGGGGTGTGAACCCGTGCGGCGAGCAGGATGCCTAAACCCTCAGTCACCCTAAAGCCTAGAGTGGGGAAAGGCCAATGGGAGCACTAGTCACCATCACTCATGTCTAGGAGAACAGCAGGGGAAGACAGCAACAAACAAACTATATCAGAGATAGACTTATCCAGTCACGAGCAGAGAAGGCGATCCCAATCACGACAGTCCACGCCGGACAAGAGCTCCACAGCAACACCATCAAACGATCTCCTTCAAAGGTCAGAAAAGAACTGGAAGTAAGGACTATATCTGGCAATGACTGCAAGTGAAAGTGAAACTAATATAGTAGCTGGGAGTGGCAGACAGGACTCACCTGAGAAGGATGCCTACAAACTCCCAGTCAGGACAAAAAGGTTCACAAGGCAAAACCCAGATGACATACCCTGAACCATGGAGCAAACTCACAAGCTATCGCGAGTAGCAAGTCGCTGCGACATTCTCCTCCCAGACCTGTCTGGATCAGTCACAGTCGTGACACTCAGCTTTCCATCCTCAGTCGAATGGACAGACTGAGCGTACCAACCAAAACCTTGAGACATATCTAAGATGTTTTGTGTCTGAAAACCAAGAGTTGTGGTCATCATATTTACCGTTAGCTGAGTTTGCCATAAATAATCGTCGTCAGGAATCCACTGGCAAGTCACCATTTCTTGGTGCATATAGTTTTCATCCCCAATTCTGTACTTTCAAAGAGGGGGGGTCTTCTGGGGTTCCCGAAGAGGAACGGTTTTCGTCATCTCTTTCATCGGTATGGCAGAAGGTGCAAGCTAACTTGAAAAATATGGGAGGTAAATACAAATTCATGGCTGATAAGAGACGGTTGCCAGGTCCGGACCTAGGAGTGAATGACTATGTGTGGTTGTCTACTAGGAATATTAAATTGAAGGTTCCCTATTGGAAACTGGGTCCTAGGTTTATTGGCCCTTACAAAATTGTAGCCATCATCAACCCCGTGGCTTTTCGCCTGGAGTTACCTCAGACTTTTAAAATTCATAATGTTTTTCATAAGTCGTTACTCAAAAAATATGTTCCACCTCTAGAACCGTCACCGCTGCCACCCCCTCCTGTTGTCATGGATGGTAATCTAGAATTTCAGATATCCAAAATTGTTAATTCTCATCGGGTCCGCCGCTCTCTTCAATATCTGGTGCATTGGAGAGGTTACGGTCCCGAGGAAAGAATGTGGGTTCCTGCATCTGAGGTAAACGCCGACAGGCTAGTTCGAGTTTTTCATACCTCTCATCCTGAGAGACCTGGTCCTGAGTGTCCGGAGGCCCCTCGTAGAGAGGGGGGTACTGTCACGAGGGTATCGAGAACCACGCCTGACTCCGTTATACCCGGGGTCAGGAAGTCGCAGTGGTTGGCTGCACGCTCTATTTAAGATAGGGCTGTTTTCCTTATGGTAGCTTTCTGGGTTTGCTTTGCAAACCCTTTTGGCTCACTCAGGGATCCGTAGCTCCTTCTCCTCAGCTGTTCCTTGTCCAGCACTCCCAAACCTCCTTATATTCCTCTCTCACACTTCTCTGGTTGCCAGAGATAGAACTTCCTGCCTGGACATCTATTCTGACCTTCTGGAGCTGTGTTGCTGCGTTCTCTGGTAGTTGGTCCAGAACGCTACCCTCCGGATCCCTGTTGGACCTTTGTGGTCTATTGTGATCGCCCACCTGGGTGTATGTGTTTGTTTGTTTTGTCTGTCCTCTCCCTGGTGTTTCCCTCTTAGTGATAGTGGTGCGGACTAGCGATCCCACCGGCCCGTTCACTATCTAGGGCTCATTTTAGGGAAAGCCAGGGTTTAGGCACGTGATCGCCGCACGGGTGAGGAACCCGTCTAGGGACGTCAGGGCAGTCAGGTGCCAGCCGCAAGGTGAGTTAGGGGTCACCACCTTTCCCTCTCCCTTGGGCAGGGCTTTGCCTTTTATCCTCCCTGTGCGTGACGTCGGTCATTACAGGCTACTAGGCAAGAATGTAAATAAATATGTAAAATTAGTGTTTTTTTTCTAAATAATTTAAAAACAGTAGTGTAAGCATCAAAACATATTAGTTGGTGCGGGCAATTGTTGTCACAATTGTTGCGGGCAATAATCACTCGTGCTACAAATCATTTGAATTGACAGGTGCATATAATGATCCTGGAGCAATAGCCAGGCTGCTATTGACTATTTCAATTTCCAATAGTCCGATGGCTCTTGAAGACCTGCCCACTGAACAGAGGAGCGGCCCAGAGAAAGTTATCTCTCTGTAACGATCCTGTGCTTGGTGGGCGGGCTTTCAAAAGCCAGCCTGCTATAGACTTTTGAGATTTGAACTACCCAATCGCAGGCTGGCTGTTTCTCACCATTGTTTACCTTCTGCTGCCGACCACGGAATCGACCTGTCAGCGAAATGTAAATGTAAAAGTTCTGAGGCTCGTCTCCTCAGAACTCCCTCAGTGCGCCTGCGCCGATGACATCACCGAAAGAGAAGACGTCATCGGCGCAGGCGCACTGAGGGAGTTCTGAGGAGACGAGCCTACTCATCTCAGAGCGCCTGCGCCGAATGAACAGAGGCGCGTGATTTTTGAAATACTGACAGGGCCGGCCGGAGGAGGCTGCGGCTACCAGCAAGTAGACGCCCTACTTGCTGGTAGAGACCGGATTTACATATTATAAAACTTCGTTTTCTAAAGAAACGGCCGCATGAAAGTAAGTGACAAGATTATATTCTCCTATATCGCGCTATAAGGAATGTAACTATCCCAAAAAAAAAAAAGACTTTTGTGGGGTGACAGAAGCCCTACAACTTACAAATAATTTTTACTAGTACTAAAGTACATTGAAAACAGTTGTTAATTTTCACTGCCTTTTATAGATAGAACTAGAGGATTCCAGCCTTCAAGAAAATCCACAAGTGGAAATCTTCAATTCATACCACATAAGGCAAAAAGCAATAACGGAATTCGAGGAAAGTTCGAAATCAAACTTTATTTGCTTAAAAAAGACTAAGAACTTTGGGAATGAAGGTAAAGTTACATTACATATTGTGATATTTATAAATGTTTTGAAATGTTAAAATGTTTTATCATCAGGAAATCAGTGTTTCTTGACAAACTGTATTTTCATTATTTCTAATATTGTTAAGATTGTTTAATGTAATTAATTGATATCTTACTGATGAAGGCCTCATTCACAATGCCCGTTAGTGTAGTGTGTACATGCCTGTTAATGGGCCGATACCGGGTGGGACAATTTGCCGCTTGTCATTGCAAGCAGGAGCCTGTTCTTTTCTATTGGAGGACACGGCTGTACGGTGTCATCCGCAAACCCCAACTTGCATGTCGGGGGAATTCGCACTTGTACACAGACAGTGTGCATGCAAGTTCAGACACCCGGACCCACATGGATGTGCAAGTTCAGTTGTGCAATTAATAATATATGCATCATTGGTGCGTTGGTGTTTATTTACATGTGTATATTGAACTACATAAAGTGTTAGAGCGCTGCTGTGTAAGGTATGAATTATGTATAGTATATAATATGTTTGGATTTTTACAAATTGTATGTGGGTTTTTCTTTTGTTCTTGTGCTGTTTATTTTTTTAAATTAGAGTGACATTAAAGTCCAAAAAATTTTTCCCTCCCCCAATGTTGATGTCAACACTTAACTTAAATGATGTCTCTTATTCCGATCTTCTTCTTCTTTCCTGATGTTTTCATCTGTCCCTCCAGTGGTGCGATGGCTCTCCATTCCAGCGCTGACTCCTCTCTGCTTGCAGGCACTTCCGATCCAGCAGTGTCTGCATGCGGGTGCACGCGTCCATAGACTTTACTTGCGTCTATGCTCATCTCCTGGTCGAAAATCCGAACTGCGCATGCGCCCACCCCAAGATGCTTTGTGGCAGCCCGAGCAGTTTCTGATTCTCGAGCGGGAGCAAGCGATGAAAAGAGGGTAAGTGTGAACCGCTGTTAAAGCGTTTTTTTTTTTTTATTAGATTTTTTTGCCTATATCTACTGCTTGCTAGCACTATATGTATGCAAAAAAATGAAGGGTTTAGAACCCCTTTAAATGTACAAATAAAATGAATGTAATATTTTTGTAATTTGAATAAACATAATTTAAGTAGCATGGTTTGGTAGGATAAAAGACAGAGTTTTTTTTCTATTGTGTGGATGAGGATTACAATGAACTCCAAAAAGCAAATGTGGAACAATAATCAGGTAATATCTTTTTAACGTTAATCTTTTGCACATATTTATTTGTTGTGGAAATTGTTGATTTTTCAATAGTGTTAAAATGTACTTGCAATAAAATAAAGTCTAATGGCCAAAAGTACGATTCCTTAATGTAGTTACATAATGCTCTAAATAATATATCAATCTGCTATATATTTTCAGATTTTCAGGCTAATGCAAAGTCTAGAATTCACTGGAAAGGTCCTTCAAGCAAAAAACGCATAATTCTGAAGTTCACGGGGATACCATATGTGATAGTTGGGACTAAAAATCTTCAGTGCCATTTAGGTAAAGATAGTGGCCTTTCAAAGAAAAGAAAATATGCAGAGCACAGAGATCTGAAGCAGGTAATTTTAATATAGCATGCTGAATATCAGAACATTTTTGATAATTACTGTAAATTTAAATTTCAGTTTATGTGTTTTTAATAGTGGCTGTACAATGCTACCACGACCAATTCAATATTTAAGTGCCGTGCTCTATCAACCGGACAATAATTCCTTTAAAATTCAAATGCAATTTACTTAAAAGTGAGTAGTATTGTTATTGGTTTTGTTTTTTATCATTAATGATCTAGAGTTTTTGGGTATATTTCCCACAATGATCTTGTTCATGTGCACTATTTAAAACGTCTAGCATTATCACGTATTTCTTCACCGTTGTTCTAATACATACAAAAACACAAAACAAATGGAAAAATGTGTAATTTGGATTTAGGTAAATTATTGCTTAGAAAACTATGATGATCGATGTAGCATAAAAGATGATATGTGAATTGTTCTCTTCAACATGTATTAAAGCATAAACATGAGCACATTGAACCCATTAGATTACCATATTTTGTTTAGAATGATGAATATCGCCATCAGCTCTCATAGTTCATGTCTATAAATCCAAGTACTGTTGTTTCTAATATACTGCCATAATAGTACTCTTTTCTAAAAAAAAGGGAGAAGACTTTAACTTTGCGAAAAGAATACCAAAAAAATGGGCAGCACTGCTACAATATTTATATCGCACATAATCAGCTATCCGGAGTTTAAGGTAAACCTAAATATACGATGCACATTATGCTCTTTTATTAATGTAATTGTAATAACTTTCTTGTTTTAAGAAGAAGTAAAATGATTAGTACATAATGGTAACAACAATACATTTTTACTTTTCCATTAAAAATCTTAAGTAGCCTGGCAAAATATAACAGTAGGGTGTAGTGCAGGGATTATACAAACTTTTTCCAAATAAGGGCCAGATGCCACATCTTTTAAATGGATGTTGAGCCACATTCTTTGTATCCCCTGGTCTAGTGCACAAATAACCAAGTTATTTTATAATAATCAACCTTATTCTAATTTATTTGTTTATCAATTAAAAAACAAACGCTATTGTATTGTTGATACAACTTTTTTAATTAACAAACTACTGTACGTTTTCTATTAGATTACACAGAACACACAAAAGCGAAAAGCAACATTGTCTTTGAAACTTCGCAATGCTATACAACATAGTAGTGAACAGTAAAAGGCATCCATGGATATGTTACTGAATTCCCTGTGGTTTCCGAACATATAAACCATGAAAGTACTGGTAAGATTTAATTAACACACTAGTGTTTGATTTGAGGATGAATTTGAGGTTACAGGGTAATTGATATGATGTCTCATCTTAAAATAGTTAACACTTCATGATTTCCAATTGCTTCTGCTGTTTTTGAGTTCTTTGTCAATGATAGCAGGTGTACATAAATAGACCTATTTCTATTATTATTATACAGGATTTATAGAGTACCAACAGTTTGCGCAGCGCTTTACAATATAAGGAAGACATTACAATCACAATGCAATTTAAGACAAGATGGTAAGGAGGGCCCTGCCCCTGAGGGCTTACAATCTAAAGGGAGGGGCAAGTGATACATGAGGAGGTAGCTGTGCAGGGGATTAATTGCTTTAGAATGTGAGAGTTCTGTGGTGAGGTTGAGGTGGGATTGGCTTCCCAGAAGAGATCTTCAGGGACCGCCTAAAGGCAGTCACAGTGGGAGATAGACGGACAGGTTGGGCTAAAGAGTTCCAGAGGATGGGATAGACTATAGAGAAGTCGCTGAGGCGAGCATGGGAGGAGTGGATGAGGGAGCAGGAAAGTAGAAGGTCTTTGGAAGAGCGGAGGGGTGTTATTTTCAGACAAGCTATGATATATATCCTGGGGCGGAGTTGTGGATGGCTTTGTAAGTCATTGTGAATATTTAGAATTTGTATTTTTCAGCTACACTCGTTCAAGAGCGCGGCTATGTCTTTTTTATAAGTCTGGTTTCTTTAGTTTGCCACAGTTGTAGTGTACGTGTTCAAACTCTGTGTTAATTGAGGGGAGCCAAAGTGTCTAGGGAGGATAAGAGCGAGCTCTAGTAGACAGAAGTAGTCGGGGCAGGACAGGGGTGAGATTTTGTCATAAAGGTGGTCAGTAGCATAGTAGAGAAGAGAAGGGTCGAGGTGGCAAAGGTTGCTCGAGGTAACAGTGTGCCGTGTCAGTGGAATCATGGTTGGCGACAGGGTTAGTGTGAAACTGACAAGGTTGTGGTTTGAGAAGGGGGAAAGGGGTGTTTGAGAGGTTGCAAGGAGAGCATAAGTGAGAGAAAACAAGATCTAGAATGTCACTATCAAAGTGAGTTGGAGTGTCTGACAATTGTGTTAGGTCAGGAGAAGAAGTTCGGTTAAGAGATTGAGTGCAAGCCAATAACATTGAATGTTATTAACAATGTTAAAGTCACCAGGGATGATAGTGAGTATTTCTGAAAAGAGAAAGTAGGGTAGACATGCAGAGAAGTCATCAAAAAAGCGAGATACCGGTCCAGGCTGCCAGTATATAACAGTAATTCTGCGCGAAAATTGGAGAGAATAGGCGAATACAGTGTGCTTAAAAAGAGGACAGGGATAGAGAGGGAGGAGAACCACAACTTTAAAAGTGCATTGTCTGTTCATTTTATGTGTAATCAAATATTAATAGTATGTATTAAACATGTGCACGGACAAAACATTTGTTTTATTAGCAAACAAATGCAAATTAATAATGTTTCCATTCATTTCGAGAAAAAAAATAAAAATTCTGCAGTTTCAGATTCAGAGTCAATGAGCATCCGAATCAAAAACTGCACACTGAAAATGCAGAAAGAGCGATAGTCATATTGGCCGCCGGCACGTTCTGTGCTTGCCTGCCGCCATCTTTGAGTGTATCTTGGTATACACAAAGATGCCGGATGTTTTGGCGCCAACATCTTGGTGTATACCTAGATATACTGAAAGATGGCGGCGCGCCTGCGCAGAATGTACCGCCGGCCAATATTTCCCAAGCTTGTTCCACAATATCATTTATGTATGTCCAGCTATAGGTTTTGTATGTTCAGGCACATAATAACATTGTTATTTCTGATTTGTGAAAATCAACTGAATTCTGTTGATGTTCAGTTTTGTCCAAATCCGAATGCACATGTGTACTATGTCACACCAATTGCCAATGCATGGATGTGGGATCTATTTGTAATTATGATGAGAAGCAATATTTTGCTCTTTTAGCTACGATTAGTTTATTATTTTTCTAATTGATTTTATTAGATCAAAATGTGTCCATTCAGTTGGTATAAGACAAGTTTGACAATTGTAAAAAAAACTATGAAGATAATGCTGACTATAGTTAAGTCTAATTCATAATCCTTAAGCTTAGAGATTGCAAGATTTAAGTATTATATTTATGGTTTTCTATTTAAAATTATCTGTATATATTCCGATTTTTCACCAACTTTTGAAAGAACTGTGAATATAAATTTTTAAATCACAACCTAATGACAATGTATAAAAGAGATGAGAAGTTGCAAAGGTGGCGCTCAGTGGGTGCTATATGTAAAGAGCAGCGGTATCGCGGCAGAACCACAAAAATCTGCCGCACAGGGGAGCCAATGTAATGTATTAAGATACTGCGCTAAAGGACATATTATGATAGGTATTACTGTACAGGTGTTGCAAATATATAGTGACTAGCACACGAAGATATATCACTATACAGGTACTAAGCTGGTTTGAGACCATGTACCTGTAATGAAGGCTTCTGTTTGCGTGCTTCTGTCCGCGTCCCCGTACATGGTAAGGCAATATTTTCTTCTTTACTTTTGTTTCTATGTTCGGTTTTTCTTAATGTTCTGATTCAGAGAGGGAAATCCAGATGCAGAATAGTTCGGCGTGCTGCCTCGTGACCCGGCCGGTGGCGCGCTGCTGCCGCAAGTGGAGGTGTGTGCAGGGGAGTGGTTGGCGCTCACTTGGAGCTTGTGAGTGACGTCACTGACAGCGGTCAAACAATGACCAACAGGTACCAGGTATCTTTCTCCAACACGTTTTGCACAGACGCTGTTCTTCCTCAGGGAGTGTTGCCTGGCTGCTCACGCTCCTTCTTTATAGACACTTCTCCAGAGCTTTAACCCCTTCCCTGCCAATCCTGCATGAATTTATCACCACTCATTTATTCAAAGGCGAACAATTCTAGCTCCGCATTTAGACCATTGGGTATTAGGCTGTCCATATTAAATATCCATTTTGTTTCCTTTTTGGACATCTCCTTAATGTAGTCCCCTCCCCTCTTGTTTGGTTGTATTACTTCAACCCCGCAAAACTGGGACCCAGCAAAGTTGCCCCCATGCTTTACACTGTAGTGGCGAGATAATGGATGACCTTCATATTTTCTGGTTATGTTGTATACATGTTCTCCTATTCTTTTCTTTAAGGTTCTCTTGGTGCGACCTACATAGATTTTATTGCAGGGGCATGTTAAAGTGTAAATGACTCCTTTACTGTTGCAGGTGATGAAGTGTTTTATAATTTGTTTATAGGATCCCTCCGTATTACTGATTTCTGTTATTGTTTTCTTTTTTTTTGGATATTTTGCATCCTCTACAGGTTTTACACGGATGGAAACCTCCTTCTCCCCCTTCTTTCTGTTTTTGATTTTTTTCCTCTATATTTGCTCCTGTACATCTGCCTGTGGATGCGATTATATTGCCTATATTTTGTGCCCTTCGGAACACAAATTTGGGGTCTTTGGGGATAAATTCTCCTATTACTTTGTCCTCCTTAAGAATGTCCCAGTGTTTTTTTATTATTCTTTTAAATGTTGGTACCTGATCACTGTATGGTGTGATGATGGGCGGTATTTTTGTATTGGTTTCAATCTCAGAAGTACTTTTATTTTTATTATTCTTATTTGCTATTAGTAAAGTCTGTCTATTTAATTGATTTATTTCTGATTTTTGCTCTGACAGTTTTTTTGCATCATATCCCTTATATTCCAATTTTTTCTGTAAAATTTCTGCCTCCCTCTCATATTCCCCTACTTCTGTACAGTTTCGTCTTAACCTCATGAACTGACTCCGCGGGATGTTTTCCAACCATTTGGGAAGGTGGCAGCTGTTCATCGAGATAAAGCTGTTTCCATCGGTTGGTTTACTGTAGGTTTTGGTGAGTAGTTTGTCTCCCTCTACATAGATAGATAAGTCCAAAAAGTTGATCTCTCTTCTGCTATATGTTGAACTGAATTCCAAGTAAAAAATCAACTTTTTGGACTTATCTATTTATGTAGAGGGAGACAAACTACTCACCAAAACCTACAGTAAACCAACGGATGGAAACAGCTTTATCTCGATGAACAGCTGCCACCTTCCCAAATGGTTGGAAAACACCCCGCGGAGTCAGTTCATTAGGTTAAGACGAAACTGTACAGAAATAGGGGAATATGAGAGGGAGGCAGAAATTTTACAGAAAAAAGCATACAGGAGGCACTGGAAATATTTAAATCCTGGAACGAGGCATGGAATCCAAATTGCTTCTTGGTAGATTTTTGCCTTGAGGAAATAAATGCAATCTCAAGAACATTTCAAGGTAGTGGTTTATATTTTACTTTGCTATTTGTCAAATGTCTGTCTTGCAATATATAATAACTATAAATCTTAGTTTTATAGAATGTATGCATGTATGTCCTTCTGGTACAACAAAGTAATCATATTTATGGTGACTGACCACTATGATGTATTCACATACATTAACACTATTATTTCATTATGAGATGTATTACTAATGGAAATTATTTTTTACTTTTCAATCTAGATGCAAAAAAAAAGCTTTGCGACTTCCACCGTGAAAAAGCCTGGACTGAATGGGTGAACAAACGAGATCATGGGGTATATGAGAGTCGCAAAACTGTGCTGAACATGTTACCTAGAATTGCATTTGCCTCATCCGTCGAAGATTATAACATGGCATTGCAAACTTTAACTCATTCAAATATTTGGAAAAAAACAAACTCATTAAGGAAGTGGTTTTCACATACAGTTGCAAGAAAAAGTATGTGAACCCTTTGGAATTATATGGATTTCTGCACAAATTGGTCATAAAATGTGATCTGATCTTCATCTAAGTCACAACAATAGACAATCACAGTCTGCTTAAACTAATAACACACAAAGGATTAAATGTTACCATGTTTTTATTGAACACACCATGTAAACATTCACAGTGCAGGTGGAAAAAGTATGTGAACCCTTGGATTTAATAACTGGTTGAACCTCCTTTGGCAGCAATAACTTCAACTAAACGTTTCCTGTAGTTGCAGATCAGACGTGCACAACGGTCAGGAGTAATTCTTGACCATTCCTCTTTACAGAACTGTTTCAGTTCAGCAATATTCTTGGGATGTCTGGTGTGAATCGCTTTCTTGAGGTCATGCCACAGCATCTCAATTGGGTTAAGGTCAGGACTCTGACTGGGCCACTTTAGAAGGCGTATTTTCTTCTGCTTAAGCCATTCTGTTGTTGATTTACTTCTATGCTTTGGGTCGTTGTCCTGTTGCAACACCCATCTTCTGTTGAGCTTCAGCTGGTGGACAGATGGCCTTAAGTTCTCCTGCAAAATGTCTTGATAAACTTGGGAATAAATTTTTCCTTTAATATGATAGCTATCCGTCCAGGCCCTGACGCAGTAAAGCAGCCCCAAACCATGATGCCCCCACCACCATACTTCACAGTTGGGATGAGGTTTTGATGTTGGTGTGCTGTACCTCTTTTTCTCCACACATAGTGTTATGTGTTTCTTCCAAACAACTCAACTTTGGTTTCATCTGTCCACAGAATATTTTGCCAGTACTGCTGTGGAACATCCAGGTGCTCTTGTGCAAACTGTAAACGTGCAGCAATGTTTTTTTTGGACAGCAGTGGCTTCCTCTGTGGTATCCTCCCATGAAATCCATTCTTGTTTAGTGTTTTACGCATCGTAGATTCGCTAACAGGGATGTTAGCATATGCCAGGGACTTTTGTAAGTCTTTAGCTGACACTCTAGGATTCTTCTTCACCTCATTGAGCAGTCTGCGCTGTGCTCTTGCAGTCATCTTTACAGGACGGTCACTCCTAGGGAGAGTAGCAGCAGTGCTGAACTTTCTCCATTTATAGACAATTTGTCTTACCGTGGACTGATGAACAGCAAGGCTTTAGGAGATACTTTTATAACCCTTTCCAGCTTTATGCAAGTCAACATTTCTTAATCGTAGGTATTCTGAGAGCTCTTTTTTGCGAGGCATCATTCACATCAGGCAATGCTTCTTGTGAAAAGCAAACCCAGAACTGGTATGTGTTTTTTATAGGGCAGGGCAGCTATAACCAACACCTCCAATCTCATCTCATTGATTGGACTCCAGTTGTCTGACACCTCACTCCAATTAGCTCTTGGAGATGTCATTAGTCTAGGGGTTCACATACTTTTTCCACCTGCACTGTGAATATTTACATGGTGTGTTCAATAAAAACATGGTAACATTTAATTCTTTGTGTGTTATTAGTTTAAGCAGACTGTGATTGTCTATTGTTGTGAATTAGATGAAGATCAGATCACATTTTATGACCAATTTGTGCAGAAATCCATATCATGCCAAAGGGTTCACATACTTTTTCTTGCAACTGTAAATGGATGCCTCATATAAAGGTAACAAATTATTTTTATTAACTTTACATAAAAAAAATAGAACTATATTTTTATATGTATGATAATAGTCAAAGTCATTGACCATTTAAAAAAAAAACTTGTTTTGACATTTTTTTTTTCTTCTAAAATCAGAAATGGGCACATCTCCATCGAACTTCAGAAATGCTAATTGCAATCCAAACAAACAATGGGCTGGAAAGACAAAACGAAATATTAAAACTAAATTATCTAGAGGGCTACAAGAACTGCATGCTTGTAGAAATGATTACTGTGCTACATTCAAAGTTTTTGTTTTTTTTACAGTAGGAAAATCATACATTGTTATGTTTGAATTTTAGGCACAAAGGAAAAAAATCTTGCATTTGTTTGCTGTAGCAATACATTTACAATGATCCCCTGCTAATATGAATAGGTTAAATGATCCATAGTACAACTACATGTTATTAGTTCTGCAACAACTAATAGGCTAATTCGAATATAAACCACAAATGAAAAATTTGTCAAAATTTTCAATTATGGATTAATCAGCGTTCTATTACTTGTCCCTGTTCATCAATCCACACGCGCCGCACCTTCTCCCCGACTCATGCTCGCCGCTTCCAGAGCTGCCCCCACCCGCCTCCACGCTACACTGCCAGAGCCGCCCGCCCGCCTCCACGAGCCGCTGCTGGTGCCTCCACATGACACCCCTCCTCCACATCTCACGCTCGCCGATGCAAGAGCCGTCCGCCCGCCTCCACGCTCCACATGCCGCTGCCAGAGCCGCCCACCCACATACATGCACCGCACTTCCTCCCCGCCTCATGCTCGCTGCTGACAGAGACAGCAGCCTGCATCCACACTCCACATGAAAAAAAGTTTGATTTCATGTTCCCAGGAACATTTAAAAATGTCCACGATTTTATTTTAAAAATTGTCACCTTACCCTGGTGGTCAGTGGGGGCTCCCTGGACCCTGGTTGTTGGGGGGGTTTGCTGTGGCCGCAGATGCAGTGGCTCCCTCCGCCGCCTCTCTGTCACATGCACCCGGCCGGCCAGCCTGCTCGCCAGATGCGGCTCTGTACTCGTCGGCCTCTCGCTCCTCGGGAGGCGGCCCTCTACAGTGCATGATTAGAGGGCCGTGTCTGCCTGATCCAGCCAGCCCGGAACGCAATCCGGGCTGGCTGCATCAGGCAGACGCGGCCCTGTAATCCTGAGCGAGTGGACGTGCAATTACATCTGATGCGTTGCAAGTGGCAGAGAGGCGGCAGTGGGCCACTGCACCGGCAGCCCGAGGCTTCATTTAGCGGGGCCAAGTGTCGGGACCCTGACGGCCGTGGGCAGGGTCTGTTTTTAAAGGCAGCAGAGAGGCACGGGGGGCAAGTGCCCCCCGGCCCAGTCCACCATTGGAGCAATGTACCATTAGCTATAGAGGAATACAAATCCCAGCAATACATTATACACTGTAAGTATATTGCATTTCTGGAATTTGTTGTGCTCCCCTATAGTTGCTAGTATTATGCATTGCGTTCTATATAGGACTACAAATTACAGGAATATTGCATTATACAGCACAATACTGAATACCGCCTGCTATAGCGGACTACAACACATCAAAGCATTAGTACATAACACAGCACAATGCAGAATACCAGCAGTCATAATATTAAATAAATTGTGCACGAATCAGTAGTTTCTTTTTTTTTGTTTTATATCAAAAAAAGTATTGCTCATTGGCAAGTACATGAGGGGAAGTACTTGTACTTGGTCTTGAAAAAGTGCTATCAGGCCATCATGAAAATATATATATGTATATATTATGTTAGGGTCCCTCAGGAAAGCAATTCTAAGTGCTCGAACTCACGTCTGCCAGTAGGACTTAACTTGTCAACTTGCCAGTAGGACTTAACTTGGTTTAGATGGATTTGTTCATGCTGCCATGTTCAGACAAGTTTTTTTGAACAAAGAGTCACACCAAACTGTGTATCCACTGTATATTCAAAGCTTTATATATATATATACAGTACAGACCAAAAGTTTGGACACACCTTCTCATTCAAAGAGTTTTCTTTATTTTTATGACTATGAAAATTGTAGATTCACACTGAAGGCATCAAAACTATGAATTAACACATGTGGAATTATATACATAACAAACAAGTGTGAAACAACTGAAAATATGTCATATTCTAGGTTCTTCAAAGTAGCCACCTTTTGCTTTGATTACTGCTTTGCACACTCTTGGCATTCTCTTGATGAGCTTCAAGAGGTAGTCCCCTGAAATGGTTTTCACTTCACAGGTGTGCCCTGTCAGGTTTAATAAGTGGGATTTCTTGCCTTATAAATGAGGTTGGGACCATCAGTGGCGTTGAGGAGCTGATAGTCCTACTGAATAGACTGTTAGAATTTGTATTATGGCAAGAAAAAAGCAGCTAAGTAAAGAAAAACGAGTGGCCATCATTACTTTAAGAAATGAAGGTCAGTCAGTCAGCCGAAAAATTGGGAAAACTTTGAAAGTAACGGCTATTTTACCATGAAGGAGAGTGATGGGGTGCTGCGCCAGATGACCTGGTCTCCACAGTCACCGGACCTGAACCCAATCGAGATGGTTTGGGATGAGCTGGACCGCAGAGTGAAGGCAAAAGGGCCAACAAGTGCTAAGCATCTCTGGGAACTCCTTCAAGACTGTTGGAAGACCATTTCAGGGGACTACCTCTTGAAGCTCATCAAGAGAATGCCAAGAGTGTGCAAAGCAGTAATCAAAGCAAAAGGTGGCTACTTTGAAGAACCTAGAATATGACATATTTTCAGTTGTTTCACACTTGTTTGTTATGTATATAATTCCACATGTGTTAATTCATAGTTTTGATGCCTTCATAGTCATGAAAATAAAGAAAACTCTTTGAATGAGAAGGTGTGTCCAAACTTTTGGTCTGTACTGTATATATATAGGTTCTTCAAAGTAGCCACCCTTTTGCCTTCACTCTGCGGTCCAGCTCATCCCAAACCATCTCGATTGGGTTCAGGTCCGGTGACTGTGGAGGCCAGGTCATCTGGCGCAGCACCCCATCACTCTCCTTCATGGTAAAATAGCCCTTACTTTCAAAGTTTTCCCAATTTTTCGGCTGACTGACTGACCTTCATTTCTTAAAGTGAGGATGGCCACTCGTTTTTCTTTACTTAGCTGCTTTTTTCTTGCCATAATACCAATTCTAACAGTCTATTCAGTAGGACTATCAGCTGTGTATCCACCTGACTTCTCCTCAATGCAACTGATAGTCCCAACCCCATTTATAAGGCAAGAAATCCCACTTATTAAACCTGACAGAGCACACCTGTGAAGTGAAAACCATTTCAGGGGACTACCTCTTGAAGCTCATCAAGAGAATGCCAAAAGTGTGCAAAGCAGTAATCAAAGCAAAAGGTGGCTACTTTGAAGAACCTAGAATATGACATATTTTCAGTTGTTTCACACTTGTTTGTTATGTATATAATTCCACATGTGTTAATTCATAGTTTTGATGCCTTCAGTGTGAATCTACAATTTTCATAGTCATGAAAATAAAGAAAACTCTTTGGTGGGTCCAAACTTTTGGTCTGTACTGTATATGTCTACACAATTAATGTTTTTAATTTACAAGGAATTTGCATGTTCTCCCTGTGCTTGCCTCTGGTTATTCATGTATAAGTGGCGGACCTAATAACCAAAGGGACCATTACAGACCCCACGGTCTGTAATGATGCAGTAGCGTGCTGGATTCTGGACTTACCTGAGACCCTGCAGAGCACACCATAGATCCTGCATAGCCCACCTGAGACTCTATGGTGGGCTCTGCAGGGCCTCAGGTGGGCTGGTCGCCGTGATCCCTTTCCGTGTACCTTCTCCCAACTCTTCTTACCTGCTGGGTCCCGGCCTCCTCCACCCCCTCCCCTGTCACCTCTGCCATGCAGCCCCTGGTACAGCCGATACCCATGTAAGGGGCTGCCCAGACCCCTCACATGGGTACCGGACATACCCCACTGATGGTGTTCTATCAAAGTTTGTGACAAAGTTACAATGTGTGACCGGTGATGTGGTCACACATTTAAACGTAATCCCGTCCAGTTTTTTCAGCCGTGGAATGTGTGACCGCCAATAGGTGAAGCATTCCAACGCTTTCTCCGCCGTTCCAGGGCAGATCGGCATCGCAGATGGTATGTGCACAGATCTGCCCTGGAACAGCTGATCGGTCCTGAAATGTCACTTCTATCTAACTTTTTGACTGCCATCTCACATTCCACCCCATTCACAAAGTCAGAGAGAAGTGACATTTCAGGACTGATCAGCTGTTCCAGGGCAGATCGGTTCTCCTGCATATATGATTTGCGATGCCGATCTGCCCTGGAACAGCTGAGAAAGCGTTGGAATGCTTCACCTATTAGCGGTCACACATTCCACAGCTGAATTACTGGGGCGGGATTACGTTAAAATGTGTGACCACATCACCGGTCACACATTTTAACTTTGTCACAAACTTTGATAGAACAGAGGCTCTATCTGTAATCATTTACTCCACTTTTCTAATTAAATGACATAACAGGCTACAACATATCTACTCTCAATATGTTCTCAATATACATAAAGGTCCACAACCAAATGAATATTTATGCTATGTTTCTGAGTGTTGTAAAGTTGTGTTTATTATTTTAGCTCCAGTCACAAATGATTAAAAGGCTGCTTGTGGAATTCATCTATTGATTTGCATTTGAGAAAAACAGTAACCATCCTTGAAAGATAACAGCCCATCACAAAAGGATATAATTTCATTTTGCATTGCTAGTTTGTTGGTCCAATGCCATGTTGATAATAGCCCATGTACCCCCCCTCGCTCCCCCCCCCAATCCCCCCCTTCCCCACTCGGACTCAACCTGCCAGAACCTCTCACTACTTAGCCAGACGGTGGGGTGCATAGGACCGGACCTCAATAGGCCCCCCACAGCCTATGGCTCCGGTGCGACCGGAGGTATTTCCGCCCCTGTTCATGTTTCCTCCCACACTCCAAATACATGCTGTGTTAGGTTTATTGGCTGTTGTCTAAATTGGCCCTCGTATGGATGCATGTGAGATAGGGACCTTAGATTTTAAGCTCTTTGAGGGCAGGGACTAAAGGGTAATGTGCACTATGTAAAGTGCTGCCTAAAATGTCAGCACTATGTCAATACCTTTCATAAATTATCCAAACGAAATATAACATATTGGGGCTCAAGGTTAAAAAGCATAAAAAGGTTTAATGAGCGTGTGTAAATATATATTATAGTCTGCATTGATGGTAATTATACGTTTTATCTGTTATCCAGGTATGTACAGCTGAACTTGCAAAGTTCCCAATGATATAGAAAATATTCAGAAGAAGTCCCAAATTTCTTAAGAAATCGCCCACGAGATTTTGTCACACATGTAATGAAAAGATTGGCAAGCAGTTTAATCACTGCAGACATCAAAATTCGAAAAGATTCCTCCGGAATATTTGATGTAAAGAGTGAAACCGAACATGATAAAACTTACATTGTCAATGTGTCAGAAAAAATACCAACATGTAATTGTTTAGACTGGAAAAAGAACTTCATGCCTTGCAAGCACATGTGTGCAATTTTTGCTTTTGAGAAGGAATGGGGTTGGGAAAAACTGGATCCAGCTTACATTCAGAACCCGCTTTTTGTCCTCGACACGGACTGTTTCATTCCAGACACAGAACCAACTGTGGACAATAAGTTAAAAGAGTGGTGCACTACATCTGCATCCACAAATTCTGTATCAAAGCTCCCACAACGGAGGAGAACAAAACGAACGATCAGGATACGGAGTTGCACGCAAAAGATAAAGAGACTGCTAGACAGTGTATATTTACAAAAAGATGAGGACTACCTCATAGAGCTGGAAAGATCTATTGATTTGCTATTAGAAAAATCTTTTAGCAAAATTCCCACCGACCATGGCCTCCCATTAATTGAATCCCCTCAAAAGAAAGAAATCATTCAAAATGTTGTACCCCTTCCCAAAAGGCTTTATGGGAAGCCCAAACAACAAGGCTCTGAAAGGTTTGGGAGTAGGGCAGAACAAATGAAACTGGATGTTTGGGATACTGTAAAAGAATCAGCACAATCAGTAGAAGAAGCAAATATCAATGACAGGAAATGGGTTACCATAAATGGTATAACACTCACTCATTGTGATAAAAAAGCTATTATAAATTGTGAGTGGCTGGACGATAAAATGATCAATATATTTCAGTATCTGATAGCCACTGATTTTCCAGCCATCTCCGGGCTATTTGATACCGTAATTCTATCCCATGACTCTGTATCATGTATAAATAGTCAAGAAGTATTACAATAGTCAAGAAGTATTTACAGATTCACCATTTGGGAGCCCATTGGGTGGTTTCCCAAAGTTCAGGGACACATGTGACAGTGTTTGAATTCAAATCTACAAGAGTCCCTGAAACGTTGAAAAAACTGCAAAGTATATGACCCTCTCTTTTCCGGAGAATATCATGTACTTGACCTGGAACTTGTTTGTTGCCAGAAACAAGATGGTGCAAATGACTGTGGTGCTTTTGCCATAGCAAACGCAATAGATCTTGCCCATGGCCAACAGAAATTGCAAATACAATTACTAGGAAAATATTTCAGCTTACAAAACACTGCCTGTGTAACATTCACAAACCAAAAACCAGCATGGTGGAATGTTTTATATGCAAAAAATGGTTCCATTTTACCTGCGTTGGTCTGAAAAAGACTGACAGATGTGTTACATCGAAAAAACTATTTCATTGCCCTGGTTGCAAACAATAATTTAGATTATTTTTTTTCTATTCTTTATAGTTGTATACTATGCAAGATTGTTTATACTGAATAAAGAAAATAATTGACAATAATAAAGTTGAATAAATGTATTAGTGTTTTTCATGGTGATAAACACAATGTTCTTTTTTCTTTGATTGTCTATTTGATTTGTCTGTTTTTCATATTCATAAACACCATACGTTAAGGTGTCTCGTGTTTGACCTTATGAACAGATGATATCTTAAAAGGATCTACATGTCCCCACTATTTGGAGAACCATAAAGCTGCCCATACACCTTACAATTTATCTGTAGGTTTTCTGTGGTCAAATGGAAAAGGTGGAACAGATTCCATCATCTACACTTAACTGTGTGGATGGGGTAATCTCCACCTGGGCCAATCTGTTGCACTTTTTCCATCTGACCACAGAAAATCTGCAGATAAATTGTAAGGTGTGTGGGCACCTTAATACTCAAGTGAAAGAGCATAGTGAAAAAACTAGACTGCACATGTGATAATGTGTGAAACTAAACACATCTCCTGTACCCATTAATTAATTTAATATAATACCTGGCTTAGAGCTTGAACTTGAAAGAAAAAGAATAAAGTAAGGAAACCCCTGCTTGTGTAATAGATGGGGAGGGAAAATGTTTTTAGGATTAAAGCAGTAGACCATGATAATGGGAAACAGAAAAAAAGCGTGATTGATAACATGTAAAATTATATTCACTTGCAATTTAAAAATAAAATATACATACATAATTTTCATGTTAAATTATGCTTAAAAATCCTTCATAAAATAAACATGTAGTAAATTACTGGAAACCATGGCTTTGTATTTTGGAGTGGAAGAACTATAATGAGGGATTGTGAAGTTAGTACCACTAAGTCTGATCTAAACATTCCGTATTCTAATAATCAAAATACTTAAAGGAACACATATATGAAAAAAGAACTAGCTCCCCCCCCCCCCATAGTGATCTGTCTAGTTCCCATCCTTCTAAATAACCTGTATGGTAATAATGAAGAAAGGTAATTTAGGAGGATGGGAACTAGCTCACTCACAGTGAACCGTCTAGTTCCCATCCTTCTAAATAACCTGTATGGTAATAATGAAGAAAGGTAATTTAGGAGGATGGGAACTAGCTCACTCAAAGTGAACTGGCTAGTTCCCATCCTTATACATGACCTGACCACTAGGGGGCAAAAGGTTATTCTGTGGGATGGGAACTAGCCTGTTTACACTGAGCAAGCTAGTTCCCATCCTCAGAATTGACTAGGTGAATCTGCAGGATGGGAACTAGTCGCAACCCTGCCTGCACTCCAGGCAGTGTACTGTGAGAGCTGTGATTCTCTAGGACCTTAGATGACATCATCACCATGTGACCAGTAACCTAGCAATATTACTGGTCACATGGCTATGAGGTCATCAAGGTCCTACCAGGAGTGTTGCTGTAGAAGTTTGCCTTAACTGTGGAGCTTTTTTGTGGGAAGATTACATCAGAAAAAGGTGACAGGGGCTGTTATGCTAATATACTGTAAACTACTGTATAGTGGGGTGCTGTATACTGTGGGGGCCTGTATACTGTGGGGGCTGTATACTGTATACTGTGGGTGCTGTATATTGTGGAGTTCTATACTGCTGTACTGTATACTGTGGGTGCTGTATATTGTGGAGTGCTATACTGCTGTACTGTATAGTGTGGGGGGCTGTATAGTGTGGGGTGCTGTATCGTGTATAGTTTGGGATGCTGTATACGGTGAGGTGCTATACTTCTCTACTGTATACTGTGAGGTGTTGTATACTGTGGGGTGCTGTATACTGTGGGCTACTATACTGCTCTACTATATACTGTGGGGTACTGTATAGTGTGGGGTGCTATACTGCATACTGTGTGGTGCTGTATACTATAGGGTGCTATACTGCATACTGTGGGTTGCTGTATACTATAGGGTGCTATACTGCATACTGTGGGGTGCTGGGGTGCACTGTAACACTAGGGTGAACCGAGCCCCGGTCTCCTTCCTGCAGAGCGGTGCCCACTTCCAGCCTGAGCCCAGCTGCCCAGAGCACTGATCCTGAGCCGCTGGAGTCTTCAGAACTGGAAGTATTTACAGTCATTCAGTGTACTCTACCAGATGTGTGGATTTTTTGTGTGTGTGTTGTGGTGGAGGGAGTGATTGCCTGCTAAGGTGTGGGAAGGCGGGATCCAGGGGGCCCAAGTAAATTTTTGCCCAGGGTCCAATCAATATTAAAGACGGCCCTGCTTGCAACTGAACCTCAGGATGCAGATACAGTTGAATAGTGGAGCAGGATGCATCTGGGCACATGAGCCTTTAGCTACAGGCTTGCCAAGGGGCAGAATACTTAGATAAAGGGCTTCAGGCTGTGGGTGGGGGGTAAGGGGAAGCACTGTATTAAAGGGTGTGTGTGATTTTAAGGAATATGGGTGAGCAGCATGATGAAAGAGGCATGTCAACACCAGCCAATCTCCCGAATCCCTCAGTTCATTGGCAAGTATGCTTGTAGAACACATACTTTCATCCTATATATCAGTTGCAGTAGACAAACCTTATAAAAGGGGGCATACACAGATCTCATAGGGCCCCATACCAAACAATAAATATCCTGCTTCCCTTCACATATTACAAATCTGTCTGCCTGCAGCCACTACTAGGGGGAACTCAGTGTATAATAGTTTATACAGTTACCATTGTCTGCAATGGTAGCTGTAATAATCTCTTTGCAGTGAGCTCGCTCCTAGTGGCCTCTGCATGAAAATGTTTTCACATCAGGAATAGAAGAAAGAGTTCATTAGCGGGGGACCTTAGCAGTGGTGTGTTTTGCCTTTCCTAGGAGAGGCAATTCTGTTAGTGTTAGATACCTATGTGCAGAAAACACCTTGTCGTTGGTAGATGGGCCCATGCTCAACACAAGTTTGATCAAAAACATGTGCAAAAAGCTTCCATTTTTCATGAATGGTAAAGGTGGATTTACATCAGGCGAGGAGAAGTTGATTGTTGGGAAGGAAGCATTCCTTCCTAACAACTGGCTGCTCATTAAGTGGAGGTGAAGCAATGCATTTACATGCAGCAATCTCCTTCACAGTATGAGGATGAGTAATGGCTGCTTATCCCCATATAAAATCATTGCTTCTGGGCAGCAGAGACAGGAAGATCTGAACAATGATTGAGGTGTCTGCACCTCTGATCATTTCACCCGATAAATAAGTGCTTCACTTGTTCATCGAGTGATCTGTGGCACCTTTAGATAGGCGGACGAGTGTTTGCAGGAAGGTTCATTCCTGATAATCGGCCTGAACATAGACCCATGTAATTACATTTTATGCATAGTAACGATGCAGTTCAGATAATCCCTAGTTCCATTGTTTTCATGTATAACAATGTGGTGTCGTATACTGTTTGTTTGTTGTCTTCATGTTAGCTTGGATGCGCACCTCTGATTTTGGATGTGTCGGTCTAAATTCTCCTCCTCCACTGTTCATGAAATATACTAGCAGCCAAGATCATCGCTGCCTTTTAGTTGCTGAGCTAACCGAAATCCTTTTTTATACATGTTTTACATGGGCTGAAGACAGCATGACAAATGACACGCACAACACTATTCAAAGTTGTCCATCTTGCTACCTGCAGGAAGAAATACATAACATAACATAACTGTAACTCGCCATACAAGTCACAGAGAGTAAAACAATTGGATAGAAATACGTTCCAAATAAACCACCACACAGAGGAAATTTGTGCAAGTTTAAGGGCAGGGCCGAGGCACAAAAAAAAAAAAAAAGGACAGACTGCTAATAGACTGTGCTTAAATCAGGAAGTGAAAGCAAGAAAAATACGTAGCAGAGAGCAGATTTCTCCACTGAGAGGAATACGAGAAGTGCCGTGGGGTTTCATGGTTATAACTTTATCCATGAGGGTCTTGACTTTTATCTGTTTTTGGATGTTAATGGACTTGGACTGAACACCATATGAACTATCGAATATTCCTGAAAACACAGCGGACGAGCTGAAAGAAACCGAAAGCTAGCAGGGAGATAAGTTCTGCTGTGGGAGAGGTAAGAAGACTAGAGCTAGTAGTGTCTTTATCACTCAGAGATTGTGTTCTCATTTTCTTGTCTCTGTCAGGAGGTCTGCAAGTGATTTGTAAGACATTTGCATGTGTACTTGACTCCCCCAGCAGTAATGGGTTAACACCTACAGTAAGTGATGTGGAAATACAGGAAGGATAAAGTGTTTGGGTGTCGGCTACTGTTCACATGAGGTTTCCAGGATTCTAGATTTTTGATGTTGAAATCTTGCTGAGACAAGACTGAGCTACCGCTTATTAGAAAGCTGAAAATATTTCTAGGCCTCAGGCTCTAATTAAGAGTCAACGCATTGTTTCAGCAAAAATGAGAACTTAGAGGACTCATTTTCCTGAATGGCCCCTTAAAGGGTAACTGTTATATTTTCACTCTAAATTAAATTTTCCTATATGTTGTTGCTGCTGTGGTGATATTCCATAATCACTAATTACTGTGTTCAAATACCTCGTTTAATAAGATTCCGTCCATAGCAACCGCTCCTCACAAGACTTCTCTCTGATAATCTTGTAAAAATGACCGCGATGCCCTTACCCTGAGGCTAAGACCCAGACTACCTACTAACTACCCAGAATGACTTATGATCACCTCGGGAACGCGCAGCCTCACGTCAACCAATCGGCTTTTCCTACAGTTAAAGGGGTTTTCTCATCTCAGACAATGGGGGCATATCGCTAGGATATGCCCTCATTGTCTTATAGGTGTGAGTCCCACTGCTGGGACCCGCACCTAAATCGAGAACGAAGCCCTGAAAGTGAAGGAGAGCGCACTGCGCATGCGCAGCCGCCCCTCCATTCATTTCTATGCGGCTGGCTCGGCTATTGCCGTCTGCCCCATAGAAATGAATGGGAGCAGGCGGGGATTAGCGCCTGGTGGTGGACGGACCCCGGGAAATCTGGGGTCCTCCAGCCACATCGCTCCCTGCTCCTTTCTCTATATAGGTGCGGGTCCCAGCGGTATGCCCCCATTGTCTAAGATAGGAATACCCTTTAAACATGCCCTTTTTCTCCTGAGAGAGCTTGGTGCTTTATTTGTCCCTAGAACTGGAATTACATCGCTCTAGAAGCAAGTCACTTCAGCGGTCGAACGGGAGCGCGCACGCAGCGTTCAGGACTGCCCACTGCTAAGTCCTCCATCTTCTGTATATACAAGATAGGAGACAAAGGACACCTAGCAACGCTGTTTTAGCCGCACCACTGAAATGCCTAGGGGAGCAAAGAAGCGGAATGGAACAGCTGTCCCTTCATAGAACAGTACTATCCTTGTCCGTAATGCGGACAATAATAGGACATGTTCTATTTTTTTGCGGAACGGAAATACGGACATACGGAAACGGAATGCATACGGAGTAACTCCTGTTTTTTTTGTGGACCCATTAAGGCTCCATTCACACGTCCGTGGTGTGTTGCGGACCCGCAAATTGCGGTTCCGCAACACACCCGCCCGGCACCCCAATAGAAATGCCTATTCTTGTCCGCAAGCTGCTGACAAGAATAGGACATGTTCTATCTTTTGCGGAGCTGCGGACCTGAAGATCGGGGGCGCGCTCCGCAAATCCGGATGCTGAGGGCATACTGTGTGCTGTCCGCATCCATTCCGTCCCCATAGAAAATGAATGGGTCCGCACCCGTTCCGCAAAATTGCGTGTGAATGGAGCCTAAAGTAAATGGTTCCGCATACGGTCTGCAAAAAAAGCGGAACGGACACGGAGAGAAAATACGTTTGTGTGATTGAGCCCTTACTGACATGATGTTAACAATTGGCCCTAAATACAGTTTCTAAAACCAAGTTAGGCCCCTTGCAGATGAGCGTGTCCAGATTATCTCCGGATCCGTTCAGTGAAAAGTGCGCGATTTCGCAAACAAAGCCATTTAGTTTTGATTGCGATCGCGTTCAGTCGTTCAGTTTTTATCGCGCGGGTGCAATGCGATTTACTGAGTTTTGCACACGCGTGATAAAAAACGGAATGTTTACAAACAACATCTCTTAGCAACCATCCATGAAAATCGCATTGCATCTGCACTTGCATGTCCAGATCCCTGTACAGCCGCTGCTGCATCTCCCTGTTGCGTGGATCAAAACATCTGGCAAGGGGGTAGTGGGTGGCTTGCAGCCAATATCAGGCCACAATGGTGTCCAGCCCCCTTGCATCACGTATGAGGTCACCCATGATGCTAGTGAAGCAGGTCACCATCACGGCCTGCAATTGGCTGCACCCCCTTCCTTGGCAGGATGTTTTGATCTGCATGACAGGGAGATGCAGTGGCGGCCCTTCAGGGATCTGGAGGGATGCGGGTTTCAGGTACCATGTAAGTATCTTCCATAGTTGGGGCCTGGGCATTGTGGGGGGTGTTTATACTGTTATCCAATCAATCAGGTATACAATCAGGTATTGTTCAGTCTCTGAAGCAAAGAACAGGTGTGGATCATAAAGACAGGTACAGGGGTGTAGCTATAGGAGAAGCAGGCGAAGCAGCTGCTTTGGCGCCCAAACTCAGAAGGGACCCATACTGGAGGAGAACTAAAAGATTTTGTTGCCAGAGTCCCCTCAATAGGATTATACAATGACACTGTATACAGTGACACTGTAGGAAATGGACGGAGTGGATGCTGGGCCTCAGCTAACTAGCCACAGGAGTGAAGGTTGCAAAGAAGTTGCTAGGGTAGTGGGAGAGGGTTGTTCAAAAATTTGCTGTGGGGCCCAGTCATTTCTAGTTTCACCACTGGAGTGGCAAAGTACTGTATAATGAGCAAAGGCTACTTCTCCGCTTTTCCTAATTTACTTCTGGTGTTAGGATGCAATTCGCGGATCCGCAAAACATGTGTCCCGGCAATCTTCATGCCATCCTATTTTCTCATCCAACCAAATAGCCAAACAATTTAGGGACTTCTATGAAACTTTATACAACCTTCCTCCACCCATCGCCCCTGCGTCACACTTTTCTCTTGTCTCTTCTTTTCTCGACTCGATCTCCCTTCCACCTCTTACAGATCCAGCCGCCCCCTTCACCATAGATGAACTCTCTGCAGCCCTCTGTCAGATGCCCCTCAGCAAAAGTCCCGGCCCGGATGGCCTACCGACCTCTTATTACAAAACCTTTAGGAAACAACTCCTTCCTCATCTCCTTAAAGTCTGCAATCTCTCCCTACAGGGTAACCCGTTCTCCAGGGACATGGCGACTGCTCACATAGCTCTGATACCCAAAGAGGGGAAGGACCCCAAGCATTGTTCAAACTATAGGCCTATTTCCCTTCTTAATATTGACCTTAAGCTCCTAGCCAAGATGTTGGCCAATCGACTCACAAATTTCCTCCCCTTGTTGGTACATGGAGATCAGGTGGGTTTTATTCGCAATAGAGAGGGCAGGGACAATACGTCTAGAGTAATCAACGTGTTGTGTCATGCTAATCACACCTCCTCTCCCCTGCTTCTTCTCAGCACGGATGCTGACAAAGCATTCAACAGAATTAACTGGGACTAGTGTTATTGAACTTTGGCCTCCCTGATCTCTATGTACAGGCTATCTTTGCTATGTATGCTCATGCCACAGCCCTCGTCATGGTCAATGGAGATCTATCCCCCCCTTTCCACATACATAATGGCACTCGCCAAGGTTGTCCCCTTTCTTCTCTCCTAATCATTTTAGCTATGGAACCTCCTCTGGCTACTCTACGAGCAGACACAGTCATCAGGGGCATGGAATTGGGTGGATGGGATCACAAGATAGCGGCTTTTGCCGATGATGTAATGATAATGACCACCAACCCTAGGGACTCTCTACCTGCTATTTAACGGCACCTGCACCACTATAGCACCCTATCCAATTTTAAAATTAATGCAAGTAAATCGTTGATACTGTGTATCGGGATACCACGTCCTATAAAACAGAAACTGATGAAAGATTCTCCCTTTAATTGGTCCTCCCCTACCATCACATATCTAGTGAAGATTAGCCCCATATATCAGACCTCTTTTCCCTTAACTATACTCCCCTAAAGGCGTCCATTTTTAATGCTATTGACAACCTTTTTTCCACCGCCCCTACGCTCTCCTGTTTCAGATGTAAGAACATTCTCACATCCCTAATTTTACCCCGCCTCACCTACCTTCAGCAGGTGCTACCAATCCTAGTCCCTAAGTCCTATTACGCCTCACTCAAGCAAAAATTCAGAGCTTTTATTTGGAATGGGAAAAAAAGCGAGACTCTCTTATTCACTACTGTCCCAACCTCGGCAGACTGGTGGCATTGGTCTCCCAGACCCAGAGCTGTATGGTAAGGACCGTGGACTGGCTACGGAATCCCGGATACAAACCTTGGGTGGCCTTAGAACAGAGCATCATAGGTAGACCTCTACGGGCTCTCTTCCTAGGCCACCAACACTTACCACACATCTCTCTCTCTCTGCCTACCCTATCCTCAGAGCTACGCTAGACGCATGGAACTGGCTAGGCTCTTCCCACTGTTTTATTCCCTTCCCCTCCCCACTTCTCACGGTCAGCGACGTTCTGGGCACCACCTTTGCAAACCTTGCTAGATTCCTCATCTAGAGGGGTTAGATCATCATCCCTCCCACTCACATCTCTCCTTGAGTCGCCGGGTAACATGGTTAGCTCAGAGGCCATGTACGACTTACTTAACCCTCACCCATGCGACCTTACCTTAATCTCGCACCTCAGATCCTTTGTCTCGCGGAATAACACAAGCGGTGAACTTCTTCGTCCCATAGCTTCGTCCCCCAAAAAGCTAATCTCACAACTATATAGCAAATTACATACTCCCCCTTTAATTGTCAAACCATCTTTCATACGCTGTTGGGAAAAAGACATTGGGGTAGAATTCCCCTTCTCTATGCTACCTAAGCTCCTAGAATCATCTCACAAATCCTCGCGTTGCGTTTGTATCCAGGAAAATGGTTAAAAAATTCTAACCCAGTGGTATATCACCCCTGTTAGGTCTTCCTTATTTTTAGATGCGTCTTCAGACAGATGCTGGAGGTGCATGGAGGAAAGAGGAATCTTCTTCCATATTTGGTGGGATTGTCCTCTAAAAAATAAATGGTGGTCAGACATCTTCCGTGTCAGTAATCAAATTTGTTCGACCTCGGTATGGATGACCCCTTTCAGCGTCCTTCTCTCCAACTTTAATGAAGATGATTCCCCACTGCCTCCTTACCTTTTCAACCAAATGTTCATTGCAGCTCGCCTCCTAGTTCCTAAAAATTGGCCTCTCGTTTTAACCTCTCTTGAGCAGTGGAAGCTAAAAATAGACCAGCTTTATCGCTTTAAAGAACTATCTTCATGGAAATCACGCTCACACCCAGCCTTTCTCAAACGTTGGGGTCTTTGGTCGAAACATAGATTTTCTAAACCAACATAACACTCCTAAGATCATGAAATGGCTTTGCGTCTGTTTTGGCTTTCGCTGCTCATGGGTGGACGATCCATTGTCTCTCTCCTTACCGGTTGTGAGGCTAGTGGGGATACTCATTCATTCTTATTGATCTCTTTGCCTCCCCCCCCCCCCCCCCATTGTTGCTCGGCCTGCCGACCACTATTCCCTCCATAATGCTATCTAGGCATTAGAAACACCACTACGCCTCTTTTTTAGTAGCACCCAGTCCTACTATGTTACTACCTCATCTATGTACTCATTTGGTGATTTGTTCTGATCAGTATCTTGTACCATGTTACACCTTTACTTGTGACTTGTTATTTGTTATTTGTTTATTGAAAACGAAAATAATAAAAAAAGAAACCTTAATGTGTACAGGCAGCCTAAGTATGGGGATGTATGACCTGTAACACGATCGTTCCACCCCATAACGTGTTCAGTTGTTCTCTGCACCGCTCCTGTTTACAATTATGAGATTTAGTTTTCTGGATTTTTTGGGGTGATTTGTGGCATGACTACATAGGGCAATAATCGGGAATAGGTGTTGTTTCTGATCATCCACCTGTGTAAAAGGGCCATTACACATGCTTCCATGTAATCCCTCGTTTCTGGCTCTGTCAATGACAAAAGAAAGGGGGGGGGTGAAAGCTGTCAGAGAAAGGAGGGTGAACAAGGGTGCACAGAGTGGCTGGATCCACCTTCAGTGCACTTAGCTGCTCATTTGCATATGAATTAAAAGTACTTTTTCTTCAGAATAAAGCAAAGGATCACTAAGTGAAAGGTATCATTACATCCAGTAGAGCTAGCCTTACAATGCATTGTGCCTGATGTACCAGTGAACTTCCTGGTGACAGACTCCCTTTAAAGCAAAAGAGATGAAGGCACAAAAACAATGCCATGTAGAGCACACATCCCACTGACCTACATTGCAGGTATTTCAAGTAAAAAAGGCACAGATTACCTCAGTTGGAGTCATTTAAGAAAGAGGAATGGAGCTACACGTAGTAGCAGAAAGTAGGCTAGGTTACATGATTTTACTTTAATATCAATACATGTTTTTTTATATATTGGCAGTAAAAGACATTTAGCAAAGTTGTTCATTCAGATAGAACACAACAACCCCGAGACTTTCCAACCAGACATGGGGGACATTTACTAAAGTCACAAATTATGACACCATATTTGTGCCATAAGTGGCAAGAAAAGATGAAGTGCTTAGCAGGAGAGCCAGGGCTTTGCACGGCCGCTGGAGTTACTGTAACTTATGGCAAAAGGTGGCATCAGTTATAGCTCAAGTCTACACCAGCCCCTAGCCGGTGTAGATTTGAGTTACTGGCGCACAGAGGGGCAGAGATGGAATTGGATAGGTCATCAATACCAGATTGGTGGGGGTCTGACTCCCGGGACCCCCGCTGATCAGCTGTTAGAAGAGGTCAGGTGCTCTGTGAGCGCTGCGGCCTCTTCCTAGGCCATGTGATGTCACCATTCATCAGTCACATGGCCTAATTGCAGCTCAGCCCCATTGAAGTGAATAGGGCTAAGCTGCAATATCAAGAATAGCCACTGTACTCTGTAGGGCGCTGTGCTTGGTAAGCTACTGGGAGCCTGCAGCACTCACCAGAGCGCATCTTAACTCCAGCACAGGGAGATCTAGACTGGCATATGGCCACGCCAGTCATGATAAACCTCCACCCATTTATTTGTACTTGTATTCAAACGGGTGTAATAGAACACAGTAAAATTTGGGGAAAACAATAAGTAAAAGCATGATGTATTTTACAGTAAGGCTCAATTTACATGTGGCAGTAGTGGTATGGCACAGTGTCCCATCACTAAATGAATCAGGCAAAAATCACATATAAATATATATGCTTTTATTTTGATCACAAGTTTTTTTTTTTTTTTTTTGAGGAATCAGTGTTACATTAATCTGAGTCTCAAGAACTTCTGGGATTCGAGTCCCCACCTATCCCTTGGTTGAACTTGATGGACTTATTTCTTTTTTCAACCGTACTAACTATGTAATTAATGCAGCAGCTGCAGGTTTGCCAACTGTCCAGAAATTCTGGACAGTCTGTGAAAATAGGGGACCTTTTTTCAGTGTCTTGGCAAAAAATAGGGTGCCCATGATTTTTGCTAGGCTGGCAGTAAAATTCATACCTCATCCATTTAAGCGTGAAGATGCCGCCACAGCCATCTTGATTGAAGATCCCACGCAAAACATCATCATGCACCGCACAAGATTGCACGCAGGATCTTCAGTCAAGAAGGCTGTGGCGGCCTCTTCACTCTTAAATGGATAAGGGAGGTATTATTTATTTTTTAACTGCTTAACCCCTAAAAGCCCTTATTTTTCATCTCAGATGCTGCAATCAGTGATGAATGTGGCATCTGAGGAGGCTGCGCAATTGTCGTTCCCTGTCATTGCTCCCCCAACTACTTACAAAGAAATGCACTTCATGATGAAGTCATTTGTTGCAAAGCAAATTTCTTCGTGAAATTTGGTGAAGCAGCCGAATCTATTTTTTTTAAACTCTGCTCATCTCTAGTCTAGGGGAATCCATGGCTTTGAATATTTAACACCTATACAGGGACAGGGATGGGTATTTTGCTGCAAGGAAACTCTGAGGAAGAATAGTTTCGATTCTCAGTGTTATCACAGAAGTTTATTTTAAGAAGAGTAGTCCGAAAAAAGCAGGAATTAGCATGAAGAAGTCAGCAGAAGTATCAGGGAAGAAGATACAAAGTGTATTCTAGAACAGACCAGAGTCAGTATTGGGCAGAGTAACAAATACCAGGCAGAAGTCCAAGGGCAATATGAAAAAAAACATCAGCAAGAAGATCCCAGACATATACCGGCATGGATTTCCTAAAACGTACCCAATAAAAATCCCATTTCTCTGCAATACTAAGGGAGGGCAGTTCCCTAAGGGATGGATTGAGGAACCCCATATACCTTAATTAATATGTAAACTGTATATAAAAAACAACAACTTTAAAATTATATATTTTGCTCCCCCGCTCTGATTTTTAAGGGGCTGGGAATCTGAATTAGTTCTGTCTGCATCTGATGTTGAAGTGGACAAACACTTAAACACTCAAATGGTACTGTACTTCATGGTGTATAAAACTTCAGGAATCCTAATATAAACTGATTACTAGGTGGTATAAAACTCCTGAGTGGCATTGCATTGATGGCATTGCATTGCTGGCATTGCAAAAATACTGTGGGCTCTTACCTACACATACAGTATGGTGGCAATATCCTACAATGCAACTTTACTAGGAATGAATGCAGAAGCAGAAGATCATTAGACAAATCTACTGTCAGCTCTCGACTCACATTGCCTTATTTTTCCAAACCAAGAACTCTCTTCACCTTTTTTTTGCTCATGGTACAGGATGTGAAGGCTTTGGGCTACAAAGGCTCTGTCATCAATTTCTTAGTGGCTGCATAAGGTTACAAAGACATACGGTATGCATCCTGGAAGAACTTTCACAGTTACAACTGCACTCTACCCAAAAGTTCTGTATGTTAGTTGGACTTCTGCCAGCTACCTCAGTATATAAAATGATGGGCAGTAGCACTAACTGATTGTATATCATCTCACCTTTCTTGGTTTGGTATCCTGAAGTGAATCCCTGGAGAACTGATCTCTATGGCCTTAATTGCATAATGTAATATTTTGGATCCCTATTCTGAAATATTACAACTTGGTCCTTTGCCCTTTCCTCACTATGTAATATCTGCTCATTTATGATAACTGTTCATGCACCTTTTTTGATTGATGCTGATTTTTTATTTTTTATTCAGTTGGTACATTTTGAGTTCTAGGATAAGAAAGCAAGACCTGGAAATCATGTATCTTTGTACACAATTGTATGAATGGGATTTAAAAAATTCCATTTACAAAAAATCCCTCTGCCCCATATGAGACTGATACAATGAAAAATATTTTTGAGGCCCTGTTAGAGATTTTGGTTTGGGGCTACTGTAGGAGCTTCAAGAATGTGGGATTCTAAAATTATTTAAATAGAATTCAGTAGAACTCAAGGGGTCCCTGAGAAGTCAGTCTCACGTCTCTGTGGAAGCAATATTAAAAATGTCTAGTTGATTCATAGTTGTATCCGTCTCTGGGAACGATTAACTAGACTCAAACTAAATATTGTGTATGGAACATATTTGAAATCTAGGTTTCTATAAAACTTGGGTAAAAAAAAAAAAAAACTATGAATTGCAATGGTGGTATTATCTATGATGGTGGTCCTATTGATTGTCATGCAGAATATAACATAAGAACAGTTAAAGAGGATCTGTCAGCTCTGCTAGTGTCTACTTATGCTTACTTTTTCTTAGAATTCATCACTAGACAATTTTTCTGTTATGCCTCCTCAAATTGTATGCAGAAAATGACAAGAATGTATTCCACTTGTTAAAGGGGTTGTCCAGCATTAGAATAATAGGTCTGATGCCACTTTTGTTCATGGATTATGTATTGATAATGCATAGCTGTAGTTTTCTTTATACATTTCCAGGAGAAATAACAGGAGAATGGTCCAATATGCTTTAAGAAAAGTTGTTCCAAAATGGTTTTGTGGGCAATACAAGTTTTTGCTAAAACAAACATGTCAGGGGTGGTGACAGTTCTTAAAACAAAAGTTGGAGTTCCAAAAAGAAGAACAAATAAAACAACCCAAGTTTTTGGATTTATGGGAAATGCTCTTTAAGAAATGCAGAGGGAAAAACTTTTTGACTTGTGCATTGATAAGCTCAAAGCTCTTGTCATTGGAGTCTGGAATTACTGATGAAATAAATAAATTGATACCTCGAATAACTGACAACCGGTTAAGGGCAGCCATCAATGTTTTAGGGGTCAAATGGGAAAAATATGAACTAATATATAGCAATGATGTTTAAAGATTAATCAAACAAAATATGAAGCAAATCAATGATGTTTGGGTCAAATCAATCTGTTTTTGTGCTTCTTGAAAAATTATTATCTAAATAAGTATTTTAAAAAGTGTGAAAACTTTACCATGTGCTAAAATGTTTTATACTGGCTCTTTCGAACATATAGACTAGTAGAAATTACCATGTTAGCTTGTAACTTCATGTTCTTGCTACAGTAGACAAGGCTGCCAAGTGCCAATCTCACTTTCTTAAAGGTTTTGTCCCATCTGTGTGCTGCCTTACAGGATCAGTCTGCCATGGAGGAGCATAGCTAAAGGCTCATGGGTCCTGGTGTAAAAAAAAGTCCTGCTAGGCCAAGCTACTCCACCCATATATACCCTGTTGGCTGTTGCATATGATTCTGAATTTATAACATGGCATGTAGGGGAGCGTACTGCAAGTTCTCATGGATTCGCTTATATTTATATATTTATTATATATATTTATTAATGCATTTGTTTATATTTGGATGTATGTGTTAATTGTCAGGCGTAACTGCTCAGCATGTTCTACTAGAAGTTAGTAGTTTCTTACTTGCAGGTAGCTAGGATCAAGTTGATGGAGGACTTTCTATTCTAAGAGGTGCAGGCTTGGAGTTTCCTGTTTTTGTAACCTTGTTCCTCTTCTGTCTATGCAGGACAACTAGCTGGGTAGAGGGTCAAGTATTTTGGAGGTGGAGCTGCTGGGCTTTAGCATCCCCTGCCCAGCATTCTCCATGTGATCTCTCCCTTCCCATACAATATTACAGCCACTTTCTAGCACACACCTGCTATTGAGTTCAGGTTAACCTTCCCTGAATAATCCAATGCCCATATAAATAGTTTAGTTTAGTTTATTATAAAATATACATATGTAATGAAGTCATTCTCCTGATGTGTGATCACCCAGACATGGAGCCGTGTCATGCTTCGTCTTGTGGCAAATGTTCTCCCCTAGAAGTATTGTATTCGATCCTATTCTAAGGGCCGCACTTTTATGGGCATCATATTCTGACTCCATAGCGCATCATTAACAAAGTGCCCAAATACATGTTAAACATTCAAATATAGTGACTCCTCATTGTAGAGACATAAAGGGGTACCGGTAAATAGTAGCCCCTTATGGCACCGAATTAACATTTCCGTATACTTGCTATGTAACATTATAGTGCACACAAAAATGACTGCTGTACAGTACCACATACTGGTGCCCCAACGTAACACTGTCATAAAGTGTCACCATAATAGTACTATACAAAGCACAAAATAATAATGCCATTGAACATACATATATTAGCACCATTCAATGCTCAAATACAATTATACTGTGCAGTATAATGCAATATAAATTCCTACAAAGGTGTATGAAATGAATTGAGATATCTTACTGGGAAATTTAACAGAATCATGGTTTCTTTCACTGACTTTTCCCTTCACTAAAAAGGACATCACTTTAAGGGTGCATTCACACGACCGTATGTATTTTGCGGTCCACATGGATGACGTCTGTGTGACGTCCATGTTGCATCCGTTATATTTGCGGATCCATTGTAACAATGCCTATTCTTGTCCGCAAAACAGACAAGAACATGTTCTATTTTTTTTTTGAGGGACAGCCGAAAGGACGTACAGATGCGGACAGCACACAGACCCATTGAAATTAATGGGTCCGCGTCCAATCCACAAAGATACGGTCGTGTGAATGGAGCCTAAGGCTAATCCCTGTTTACATGCTTACATACAATATAGCAGTGTATGTTGTAACAGGGCATTAAAGTAAATGTTACTTGTACTGTGCAGTGCAATGTGTAATAGCTCCTGTTCTCCTTCTTGCACTTTAATTATATTTCAAACTACAATCTCTAACGTCATATCCCAACACTGCAGCCGCCCATTTGTAGGGGCGTGAGCTGCAATACTCCACACTGCCTATTTATAAGAGTGATGCTTTTTTGTGAAAACACTAGTGGGGTCATTTATCAAGCTGGTGTAAGCCCATAGCAACCAATCAGATTCCACCTTTCATTTTCCAAAGGAACTGTCAAAAATGAAAGCTGGAATCTGATTTGTTGCTATGAGCTATAAATTTGATGTGTCACATGACCCTCTTCCTATTGAAAAAACAAAAGTTGGATTCAAAATGGCCGACTTCAAAATGGCCGCCATGGTCACCACCCATCTTAAAAAGTTTCCCCCCCTCACATATACTAATGTGGTACAAACAGGAAGTTAATATCACCAACCATTCCCATTTTATTAAGGTGTATCCATATAAATGGCCCACCCTGTACTTTACACCAGTTTGGTAAATGTTTTTGATTGACTTCTCGCCCCTCAATGCTCTGTTATGTTGCGGGGATTGTGCAGGCTCTGTGCCTGTGCCCTATGCAGCAGTCAGCTGCAAGGTAAAGCTGGTACCCTGCAGCAAACTCCAATTCCAGCTGTTTAACCCCAGGCTGGAAGTATTAAATTTTCCTGTTGTGCCATGTCGGGGTAAATTAAAGAAGTTGTCCGTTGATAGGTCATTAATATCAGTTCAATGAGAGTCTGAATCCGGCACCCTCGCCAAGCAGCTGTTTGAAGGGGTCACAGTGCAGTACAGAGCTGTATAAGATAATAACAATAATTTCTTCTGACCAAGGGTGGCATTATCTAGCGGACATTCACACACATATAGATATGTGTACAGGTCTGCTTAAAGGGCATCAGTCAGCAGATTTCTCCCTATGACACTGGCTGACCTATTACATGTGCACTTGGCAGCTGAAGGCTTCTGTGTTGGTCCCATGTTCATAACTGTCCACATTGCTGAGAAAATAATGTTTTAATGTATGCAAATGAGCCTCTAGGAGCAATGGGGAAGTTGTAGTTACACCTAGAGGCTCTGCTCTCTCTAAAACTGTCACTCTCTCCACTTTGTCAGGGCCAGGCAGTATAAACATCATCACACTTGGTTCTGTCAATCAAAGTGGAGAGGGTGCAGCAGTTGCAGAGAGAGCAGAGCCTCTAGGTGTAATGGCAACGCCCCCGTTGCTCCTAGAGGCTCACTTGCATATATTACATCTTCATTTTTCTCAGCAATACGGGCACATATGAACATAGGACCAACACGGATGCCTTTAGCTGCCAAGCGCACATGTAACAGGTCAGCCAGTATCATAGGTACAAATCTGCTGACAGATGTCTTGAAAGAGGATCTTTCACTCTTCCTGTCTGTTTAGCAAATGTGTTTATTCTTCATGAAATGACAATTCTGGAGCATTTATTTTATAACTGCATTCTTTCATTCCTTTGTTATTCCTCTTATTATTGTATGAATAAATTGACAATCTGGTGTTACTTACCACTCCCTTGTGAAAGGGGTCTGTCCCACACAATCAGCGCCAGACTGTACCTGTTGTCAAGCTATTCATAAAATTCGAGTAAAAATAAAATAAAATGTGGAATGGCACAGCGCCAGGATTGTTATTTCATGGGGAATATAATTATTCATTAAAACAGACATTTCAGGAGATCCGGCAAATCCTCTTTAGCTATTAAGCCAATGGATGCAAAGAAAAATTCTGCTATAGCTCACTAGAACCAATACAGCACACCCATGCTTATGACCCCACCGTATTCATCAGGAGAGCGCCCCCTTTTCCCATTGTCCTCGCGCTACCACTTGAGATTGATACTCTTTAACAGGCTTTTACAAGATACGGGGATGAAAAGCAGGAGGGGCACACTCTTCTCCAGAATACAGATGAGTTTTGAGCTTGAGTTTGGTTCCTGTGTATGCATTATTTTCATTCTTGTGTTCCACCTAGATGAATTTAATGTTTGGTTGCTAGGTGTCTGTTATTTTCTTCTTCTCTTCCACTGGGTGCTGCTTTGAGAAAAGCTGGCCAGAGACAAAAGATTCCCTGCCATTAGTTTTCACCATTGCAACACTGGACTGAAAGGGTTTGTCCACATTTTATAAAATCTCCAGCAATTCCTGTAAACTGGCAAAAATAACAAATGAAGGCATACTCACCTGTTTTCTCCTCTGCTTCTCCCTGCGATGCGCTCCTGTCCTCACTGCTGCTCTTTTTTATTCAGGCTGCAGCAGTAATGTGCTGTGCACACAGGTCACCGCTGCAGCCAATCACTGACCTCAGCAGAAATGTCCCGTGCACGGCTGAGGCCATCAATTGGCTGCAGTGATGACCTGTGCTGTGTCACAGCTGCAGCCAAGAAGATTAAATCAGCAGCGGGAGGACGGAAGTGCAGCTTTCGAAGAAACAGGAAAGTAACAGGTGAGTATCCATTGTTTTGTTAATTTAGGCCATTTACAGGTGTTGCCCTAGTTTTTATATACCTCTTTAAAGGATCTATACATTTAATATATGTTTGTACTGATCTGGATTATATTTTATCTGTACAATTTTTGTCAGGATGATAATCAAACGCTATAATCTGTATGGTTAAACAGTGGTAACTGAGAAGAATCTGAGGCTAAGCAGCTTCCAAATGAGTCTGTGTTTGATAAAGGCTCTAGTCAGGTTTTTCTCTACAGTTGGCTGAATGCAGAGATTAGCTTTAATATTAAAAACAACTTCATCATACTGTATAGGCGCTCCTTGTGCCACCATCAACACATAGGGTCATTCTAAACGCCAGTCCTAGTATAAGGTCTGTCAACACAGAATGCGCAAAATTTATTAAGAGGCACAAATTTGTCACATTTAAAGCTATTCCATGCCACAGAAGTTTAGATTTGAAATATTTGAAATATCATTTACACCAGTTTCTGGCGTAGATGATATTAAATCTATTGGGCCATGCTCCATTCCGCTAAGCCCCACCGATTTATCTCCACAGTTACTAAAAGTTGCAAATTATGGTTCAAACTTGGCATGCGCCATAATTTACAACTCTTTTACACCTTTCCACCACATTGAACACATTCTTAATTTCACTGAGATCATGGAATTTGAACTGTTTGTCATGTTCCTCAAACCATTCCTGAAGAGGTTTTGAAGTATCACACTATGCATGATCCTGTTAAAAGAGGCCATTGCCAGTAGGAAATATAGTAGCCATGAAGGGGTACACTTGGTCTGCAACAGTAATTGTAACAGTAAAATCCACATGTATAAAAGATATCCCAGCCCAAAACATCACACAACCTCTGCCGGCTTGCATTCTTATGGTGCATCCTGGTACTAGGTATCTCTTCCACAGGTAAGAAATGCAGATGTTCCAGTAAACGAGCCCCCATGAGGAGCCGATGTAGATGATGGGAATGGTAGTGGCCCTGATGGGATGTTGTAGAGTCACGGTGTCCTACCTTAGGCCGCAGCTCTCTAGGGTTCGATGCAGTGAAAATAACGTAAATGTAACAAAGTCTCTTTTACTAAGTGCAACTTAGTACTTGAAATATATACAGAAGCAGCAGGCTTTTAGTGCAATTCATCTCTGGCATTAGCTGAGGAGGTATGGAAAGCTGCTATTCTGCACTTAGATGATGCTGGCCTAGTGGTGAATTGGTGATGGGTGTCTTGACTGTTGTCCCTCACCTTGCAGCCGTGTCTTTGGAGCTGCATCTCACAGATTATTCTGCTGTTTGGAATCTTAAGGCTTTACTTGTGATAATAGTCACATGTCGTCCAAGCAAGAGAGGGATATATGGATTCTGAACTTTGATTCTTGGGAGTTTCTATGAGCTACTTCCCAACTCCTCTACTATCAGGACAGGACCTTTTTCATCCCCTTTCTTCCTAGTACTCCCTCACTTTCTCCTTCTACTCTAGACAGCCCCCTCCTGGCAGGAGGTTGGACAAGCCCACTCTACCATGAGGGGTGGAACAGGGTGGTTAACCCTGTTACAGCCATCCATTGCCAGCAATTACCTCCCTTGCTGGATAAAATACCATAGTACATGCAAAATACATAACATTACACAACAAACATATACAAATACAGCACTTAAAGAACACAATAGTAGAACCCCTAGGTCTGGGGTACTACACCAGGGCCATCCAGATAATGTAAAAGAACAGTGATTTGTCAGACCAGTCCATCTTCTTTCATTGTTCCATGGTCCACTTCTGATGCTCTTGTGCACAGTATAGTTGCTTTCAGTGATGGACAGGGGTCAACATGGCCACTTTGACTGGCGTGCAGCTATGAGGAACTGTGTTTCAACACCTTTCTATCATTGCCAGCATTGACTGTGACCATTCGCACATAAGTGAGACATCTCAATTTGGTTCTTGTCAAAGCCACTCAGATACTTAAATTGCTGATTCCACACAGGCAGAAGCTATAGCTGTATGAGCACTGATACATTGTAACACCACATCTGTGAGCAGAACTAGGGCACAATGGACTTTAAAGGGATTGTCTAGGTTCAGAGCTGAACCCGGACATACCCATAATTTCACCCAGGCAGCCCCCTGATGTTAGCATTGGAGCATTTCATGCTCCAGTGCTCTTCCTTGCCCTGCGCTGGAACGCGCAGGGCAAGGGCTCTTTTATTTACAATAACACACTGCTGGGCGGAAGCTTCCGCCCAGCAGTGCGTTCGGTGACGTCACCGGCTCTGATGGGCTGGCTTTAGCGCTGCCCTAGCCGTTTTACAGGCTAGGGCAGCTCTAAAGCCTACCTATTAGTGCTGGTGACGTCACCGGGCTCACTGCTGGCAGCCCTGAGGAGAGCCTGGTTCGCCACCGGAACTCCATAAAATGTCTTTGCCCTGCGTGATTCAGCGCAGGGCAAAGGAGAGCATCGGAGCATTAACTGCTCCAAAGCTCAAGTCAGGGGGGATGCCTGGCTGAAAATGGGGATATGTCCAGGTTCAGCTCTGAACCCGGACAACACCTTTAAGCCTATGAATGTGAACAAAAAGGATTCCATTCAATGCCAACTAGCCAAAATCTTGAATATCTTAAGGAATTGAAATACCAATAATTTTGTTACAAAGTTTCTGAACTTTTCTTTTTAGAATAATTAAAGAGGTTGCCTTAGGAGTCAGGACAACCCCTTTTAGTTTTTCAGGTCTGCTACTGCAGACCTCACAAGTGCCCCTCTTTTGGAAGGACAGTCCCTACTTTTAACCCAGGTCCCTCTGTCCCTCTTTGCTCCTTAAATGTCCTTCTTTTTGATCTATTGAGAGATATATATCCTGACAATGGGAGTCCTGTGTCTCTACATATGAAATGTATCTGTACTTTCAAAAAATGCTTGATATGTAATACTAACATATCAAAGGTTTTGACTTGGGGGATCTGAGTGCTAGGACCACAGAGATGAATGGAGCAGTAGTGCGCATGCTTAAACAAACGCTAAGCATGTGCACTGCTGCTCCATTCATCTCTGTGGGACTGATGAAGAGAGACTGGTCGGGGTCCTAGCAGTCAAACCCTCACCAATCATACAGATGTTCCCTATCCAGTGGATCAATTATTATTAAATTATCATAATTATTTTTATTGTTATATCAGTTACAGGGATTATCCCATGATTAATGTAGAAAATTAAAATCAGACATCATATAGTACAGGCATGCTCAACCTGCATCCCTCCAGCTGTTACAACTCCCAGCATTCTCGGACAGCCTACAGCTATCAACCTACAGCAGGGCATTGTGGGAGTTGTAGTTATACAACAGCTGGAGGGCCGCAGGTTGAGCATCCCTGATATAGTACATGACAATTTATTCTAGCAAAGCTAGAACCAGCCCTGTACCTCACATGGATCCAGAGATCTCCCCATTCATTGTTCCCACTGCTCTGCTAGAGTTATATCAAGCTGGCAGCTCAGGGGGAATGGACGTGTCCTTTCTCAGTGGGTGTGTACTTTCTGCTGCAGATCACTCCCTGTATCTCTCACAGCTTAAAACAATAGATAGGGCTGGTGGTATTTGAAGGATGGAACTGAGCATTTGTGTCCACCTCAGCCAGATGGACAGAGAAATGAGGAAAAGAACAAACAGTGAGTGGTGCTATACAGATAGATTGTAATGAATAACCCAGTGGCTATATTGCATTTTTAATTACATGCAAGTGCAAAAGTATTCAGATGGTTTGAAAAATGTAGAATATATTTTGTGGGACTTGTGGGACAATCCATTTAAATTAGTTATTAATATCTCAGCATAACACCATTAAGCAGGGGCATAACTATAATGCATAGGGCCTTATGGAAAAACAAGATGGGGGCCCCCACCACCTAGTGCAGGGATGGCTAACCTCCGGCACTCCAGCTGTGGTGAAACTACGACACCTAGCATGCTCCATTCATTTCTATGGAGTTTTCAGAACAGCCAAGCAAGTGTGCATCTTGAGAGTCGTAGTTTTACCACAGCTGGAGTGCCTAAGATTAGACTTTACAGACCTAGTATAAGAAAATTTAATAAAAACAGCAGCAAAGTGCTGTAAAAGTAGAAGTAGCACAATATATTAGAAAACCCACATTGTAGGAATAAGCCGCCATTGTAATTCCCCAAAATGGCGCTACAATGTTCTTGCACCGGATAATGCAACTCCCCCCCTCCCCCCAACCTCATTGCAAGTGCTATGGCTGCTTATAGCTACGCCCATCCCCTTAAGTGAAGTTCTTATCACATTGAAGTGATTTCCAGTTCTACTTCTTTATCTTTTTGACCTTCATTTGACTTTGGCAATCTGAGAAGAAACCAGCTACTTCAATCTGGTAATCTACTTTCATACCAGTTTGTTTCCTCTCATTTCAACTGTTGTTGTGTTGACCTGGGCTATGTTCACATCTACAAGCCATCGGGTCCCCGTCACAGCAGTGCGGGGACCCGATGAACACCCAGCAGGATACCACACATGTTGCGGTCAGCGCTGACCGCGGCAGTGCAAGGGTTAATGCGCGGGCATCGGTGTTTTCACCGATGCCGGCGCATACAGCAGGGGTCCGGCTATCAGTGACTGCCGGACCCTGCAGCTGATCGGACGGGAGCTGTCCAATGAAAAATATTCTACCGTTTTCAAACCAGCACCTGGATCTGAATAAAAAATATAGCATAGCCACTGAGTTATTCAATAAAATGTATCTGTATAGCACCACCTGCTGTTTGTTCTTTTCTTATTTCTTTGACCTGCTCACTGAGAAGGTTTCATCCTTCAACTGCCCCCCCCCCTAGCTGTGATACAGAGAGCATGAACACACCCCCTTACCTGCAGCAGATAAGACCCTCCCCTGAGCTGTCAGCTTGATATAAATCTAGCAGAGCAATGAATGGGGAGATCTCTGGATCCATGTGAGGTACCAGGGCTGTGGAGTTGGTAGATAAATGGTCCGACTCCGACTCCTCAGTTTTTGGTACTTCCGACTCCGACTCCCCGACTCCGACTCCTCTGAATTTAATATGCAAATGTATTTTATACATTCCTTGAAGGAAAGAAAGGCAACATACATGTCATTACCACAGAACTACTGGCAAGGAAGCTGCTGCCTTCTCCTTTGTGTGCTGATCTTCTGCTGAAGATAGGGCAGTGGGAGGATCCAGGAAGGGGCATTTATTTTAAAACATTATTTCCCTAGGAGAATCCCATAGTCCTGTTTAAAGTTTAAGCTAACAATCTGAGTTTACAAGTTTTTATAGCCTTAGCTGAATGACAGCAGTTTTTCAAATGGTTTACAGCTTCAGTCTTGAGCTATTGACCATCCATTCCCTTCACTTATACAAGAGTCTAGTCCTGCAAAAAACATATTTACTTAATCCGTTATCAGTGAGAGGCTAGGTTAACCATGGGCGTTGCGTTCCCTGTAACAGCGGAACACAACACAATGGAAAGTATAAGTATTGCCGCACCTTAACTGTGCGTTTGCGTGCCATATAGTGAAGCATATGAAAAGCATGCTTCTTCATGGTCACTTAACGTGTTCGCTTTGCGGTAACGTGACGCACTGCATGCATTGGCCTTTATTCTTACAGTAGAGAAGTACCGTATTTTTCGCAAAAGTGGGGGAAAAATAGCAGTGCGTCTTATGGGGGGGCGAATGCTGCGACCGTCCGGTGAATAGGCTGAGAGGGAGGAGGGGCTGGGGGCCGGCATCTGTTTCTGTAATGGCAGCGGGGCCCGGTGCAGTCACTGTATTCTACTACACTGGGCCCCGCTCACTTTAGTATACGGTAATCATATCTAACTTGTGGGTATTGTTAATGTAATCCAATCATCTTAAATCTAGCGCTGTACTACTTACTACTAACTTCTTGGCAGTCAGGAGGCCGGGTGGGCGCTCGTAGCGTAGCTCACTACGTCACGCGCCTGCTCCGCCCACTTTATGAATGAGCAGGCACCGGGCCCCGCTGCCATTACAGAAACAGATGCCGGCCCCCATTCACTACACAGGGACACTGTTATGGGGGGATCTGTGGATGACACATAAGATAAGATGCTATATATGTGTCATCCACAGATGCCCCCACAATGATCCCCCATAACAGTGCCATCCACATATGCCCCCATAACAGTGCCATCCACATATGCCCCCATAACAGTGCCATCCACAGATGCCCCCATAACAGTGCCATCCACAGATGCCCCCATAACAGTGCCACCCACAGATGCCCCCATAACAGTGCCACCCACAGATGCCCCCATAACAGTGCCACCCACAGATGCCCCCATAACAGTACCATCTACAGATGCCCCCATAACAGTGCCATCCACAGATGCCCCCATAACAGTGCCATCCACAGATGCCCCCATAACAGTGCCATCCACAGATGCCCCCATGACAGTGCCATCCACAGATCCCCCATAATAGTGTCATCCACAGACCACCATTAGTTCAAAACCCACCAAAAGCACACCTTTTGGTCCAAAATATTTTTTTTCTTATTTTCCTCCTCAAAAACCTAGGTGCGTCTTATAGGGAGAAAAATACGGTGATTAATTATAACTTTTTGTGAATTGGGACATTTAAACTTGCTTTTTTTTTTATTCCAATTTAAATCTAGTAGGAGTCGGTTCATTTTTTGCCGACTCCGACTCCAGGTACCCAAAATTGCCTCCGACTCCTCGACTCGGACTCCGACTCCACAGCCCTGTGAGGTACAGGGCTGGTTCTAGCTTTATTAGAAAGAGGTTGTCAGGTTGTCATGATGTCTGATTTAAATTTTTTACATTAGTCATGGGATGAGGGGGAGATTTATCAAACTGGTGTAAAGTAGAACTGGCTGACACAGCATCACAGCCAGGGAGTAAAAACAGCTCACCTTCTCCCTGGCTGTCATCCGGTCGGCTGCAATTGGACCGAGCCACAACCACTGAGAAACGCTGGCGTCTCCTCCTCCTATTAACATACTGGGAGCGAAAACTGCAGGGGGGCACAGTGGGGCAAGCAAGGGGTATTTGAAAAAATAACAATGGCAGCATCAGCGAAACTAATATATGAGATAGACTTATTACATGCAAAGCGAGATATTTCAAGCCTTTGTTTGTTATAATTTGGATGATTATGGCTTACAGCTTATGAAACCCCAAAGTCACAATCTCAGGTACCCTTTGCTCAGGGGGTATGGATTAATTAGCTGACTAGAGTGTGACACTTTGAGCCTAGAATATTGAAACTTTTCACTAATTTTAAGTTGCATTAATGCTACTCTTTTTAAGTTGCATTACTGAAATAAATGAACTTTTGCACGATATTAAAATTTTTCGAGTTTCACCTGTATTTGCCAGTTACTGCCAATTAATTCTACAAGCCAGGGGATTCCGTAACATATGATCATCAATATGGAGCTCTATATCAAAGGGCTCAGGGGCTATATTTTAATAGAAGCTTTGTATTTGGTTACCTAAATCACAACCATTAGAGCAAAAAGGAGGACCACCAGTAACAAGAACATGAAGAGAAGGTTTGTCCAATAGCTGGACAAAACTGCTTTATAACAGTCATCAATAGTTCACTCCTGGAAAACCCCTTTAAAAAAATAGATAAGAATAAGTGCATGCTTTGGTGCATCATATTTTTGTATTACGATGTATTGGTGTGATTGATATATTTAAGAAGATTAATAAGATTAGTTTCTATTAAATTAGATGCCACTCTGTCTACATAGCTAACAGGCTTACAGGCTTAAAACTGACTACCCCATGGTGCCCCGCCACATTATAATGTGACCTCCACACAAGGACGGCGCCACCTGTAAGGCGACCTAGGCAGCCGCCTAGGGTGCAATTTAGCAGGCCGTGCGGTTTTAAAAAAAAACGTTGGTTAAGTGGCGGCCGGGCCGGTCCTGCCGCAGTTTTTTTTTTAAAGTACGGCGGCGGGCCCTCCCCCGCATCGGGCGGCTGCCGCACTGCCCAGGCTGGCGCGTCTATGATTGTGCACCGCCTGGGCGCAGCCTGAAGAGAGGGACTGACAATTCACGTATATTTAGAATATATTGATGTACAGTACAGACCAAAAGTTTGGACACACCTTCTCATTCAAAGATTTTTCTTTATTTTCATGACTATGAAGGCATCAAAACTATGAATTAACACATGTGGAATTATATACATAACAAACAAGTGTGAAACAACTGAAAATATGTCATATTCTAGGTTCTTCAAAGTAGCCACCTTTTGCTTTGATTACTGCTTTGCACACTCTTGGCATTCTCTTGATGAGCTTCAAGAGGTAGTCCCCTGAAATGGTCTTCCAACAGTCTTGAAGGAGTTCCCAGAGATGCTTAGCACTTGTTAGCCCTTTTGCCTTCACTCTGCAGTCCAGCTCACCCCAAACCATTTCGATTGGGTTCAGGTACGATGACTGTGGAGGCCTGAGGTACGATGAATCTGGCGCAGCACCCCATCACTCTCCTTCATGGTCAAATAGCCCTTACTTTCAAAGCTTTCCCAATTTTTCGGCTGACTGACTGAGCTTCATTTCTTAAAGTAATGATGGCCACTTGTTTTTCTTTACTTAGCTGCTTTTTTCTTGCCATAATACAAATTCTAACAGTCTATTCAGTAGGACTATCAGCTGTGTATCCACCTGACTTCTCCTCAACGCAACTGATGGTCCCAACCCCATTTATAAGGCAAGAAATCCCACTTATTAAACATGACAGGGCACACCTGTGAAGTGAAAACCATTTCAGGGGACTACCTCTTGAAGCTCATCAAGAGAATGCCAAGAGTGTGCAAAGCAGTAATCAAAGCAAAAGGTGGCTACTTTGAAGAACCTAGAATTTGACATATTTTAGTTGTTTCACACTTGTTTGTTATGTATATAATTCCACATGTGTTAATTCATAGTTTTGATGCCTTCAGTGTGAATCTACAATTTTCATAGTCATGAAAATAAAGAAAACACTTTGAATGAGAAGGTGTGCCCAAACTTTTGGTCTGTACTGTATATTCGTTAAAACGAATATTAGTTTTTTTTTTTTTTTTTTCATCTGAACCCATTAGTGATAGTAAATGTAATGGGTTCAGATGAAAAAACAAACCAATATTCCTATTACGAATATAGCGCTATGTTCTACATATTCGACAATTCTACCAAGCCAACTCAATAGGAAAGTTGCTTAAAGCCCTACACAATTCGATTAATGCACATATGTAATTGCTGATTTTTGGCAGGCCGGTAATGAACCATTACTTGTGGGCCAATGTGAGAAGGCTAAAATATCTTAGTCAGTACTGAATTAGAATATTCTTTATTATTTAATATAGTATATCTTATGCGAAAAATGCGCATGCGCACACAAATATTTCAATGACGTTTTTTCGCAATAGAATAGCATTGTACAAATATAACGAAGTCTTGAATTAGCGAATATATCACAAATATTTAGCGAGATATTTGTGAAATATCGCAAATTCAAATATGGCACATGCTGCTCATCACTACTAACCAGACTGTTTATTACTCAGTAATTCCTCTAGCGCCGTTCTATGGAAAAAGTAGGTTTAAAGAGCACACCAAATGCTTGAAATAACTTCTTTATTAACTTCAACTTTTCTTCATTTATAACACTGCCGCCTCCACAGCAGATAGTCCATGTACATAACACATGTTGAAAAGATATCACAAAATGGCGGTATGCATAAGATGCTGGTTCAACTGTTTAATCTTGTCATTCAATTAAAATGGTGGATATATTTCTCTCTTCTGTATCTGTACTCTCACGTTAAGTTATTTAAGCACTTTATGATCTCTCTGACAGGTATATATGAGGTTTAACCAATAGTTCTACTTGCTCTACTTGGTTTGCAGTTTGCTTTGCTTTAAGCAGTTTGCAGATTGCTTTTATGCAATTTGGTCGCAATATGTAGTTTGCAATTTGGTTGCAATTTGATCTGGTACTGTATGAGCAGTTCGCTTTTGCAATTTGCAGTTTTTATGCAATTTGGATTGTGGTTTGTATGCAATTGAATTTGTGGTTTGGTAGAACTGAAGTAAACACACATACAGTCCTGATCAAAAGTTTAAGACCACTTGAAAAATGGCAAAAAATCATATTTTACATTGTTAGATCTTAACAAGGTTCCAAGTAGAGCTTCAACATGCAACAAGAAGAAATGAGAGTGAGACAAAACATTTTTTGAGCATTCAATTAATTGAAAATAACGATTAAACTGAAAGAGGCTGTTTTTCAGCTGATCCAAATTTTAGGACCACATGCCTTTAAAAGGCCAAATCTGTGCAAAGATGTGGATTCGTTGTCATTTTCTGTCAGGTAGTCACACGTTGTGATGGCAAAGGCAAAAAAACTCTCCCTTTTTGAACGTGGTCGGGTTGTTTAACTGCATAAGCAGGGTCTCTCATAGCGCGCCATCGCTGCTGAGGTGGGACGCAGTAAGACAGTCATTTGGAATTTCTTAAATGATCCTGAGGGTTATGAAACAAAAAAGTCAAGTGGAAGACCCAAAAAAATTTCATCAGCACTGAGCCGGAGGATCCAGTTGGCTGTCCGTCAAGACACTGGACGATCCTCGACCCATTAAGGCCTTACTGGTGCTGACTGCAGCCCCATAACCATCAGACTGCATCTGAGACTGAAGGGCTTCAAAAACAAAAAACTTCTTCAAAGACCTCGTCTCCTTGAACACCACAGAACTGCTCATTTGGACTTTGCAAGAGAGCACCAAACATGGGACATTCAAAGGTGGAAGAAAGTTTTATTCTCTGATGAGAAAAAATTTAACCTTGATGGTCCTGATGGTTTCCAACGTTACTGGCATGACAAGCAGATCCCACCTGAGATGTTTTCTACGCGCCACAGTGGAGGGGGCGCCATAATGGTCTGGGGTGCTTTTTCCTTCAGTGGAACAATGGAGCTTCAGGTAGTGCAGGGGCGTCAAACGGCCGCTGGCTATGTCCAGATGTTGCAGAGAGCATTCCTCATGACTGAGGGCCCTCGTCTGTGTGGTAACGACTAGATTTTTCAACAGGACAACGCTACAGTACACAATGCCCGCAGGACAAGGGACTTCTTCCAGGAGAATAACATCACTATTTTGGCCCATCCTGCGTGTTCCCCTGATCTAAATCCAATTGAGAACCTTTGGGGATGGATGGCAAGGGAAATTTACAAAAATGGACAACCGTTCCAGACAGTAGATGGCCTTCGTGCGGCCGTCTTCACCACTTGGAGAAATGTTCCCACTCACCTAATGGAAACACTTGCATCAAGCATGCCAAAACGAATTTTGGAAGTGATAAACAATAACGGCGGAGCTAGTGTGCGGCTCTTGTGAAATAATGATGAAAAAAGACATTGATGTATATGATTGTATTAAAATCCATGCATAGTTTTAAGTATATGTCTGCTATGTAAACCTGGTATCCTCTTCCTCCCTCACAGAGGCAGAGTCTCCCAAAACATTGCCCAGAGGGAAAGGAGGCCATTGGCATCATTCATATTGTGGAATTGATCCATGTAATCACTGATATTGGGGGAGATTCATCAAAACTGGTGCCCATGACAACCAATCAGATACCACCTTTCATTTTTCAGAGCTCCTTTGGAAAATGAAAGGTGGAATCTGATTGGTTCCTAGGGGCAAATTAGCCAATTCTATTTTACACCAGTTTTGATAAATCTCCTATGGAATAAAAAGACATGAAGATGTTTCATCTACGAGTCGTGAGTTTAATGACTCACTGGACAGCCGTATGAAATTTGTTTCTGAAGTCCATATGATTGAATTGCTGCATGACCATGTGCATGTTAATGGACAACTTTCTGGTCTCAGGCAACAAATCTTAGGCCTAGTACACAATTCAGTGATTTCCATCAGTGATTTTTAAACCAAAGCCAGGAATCGAGCCTTCACTGATAAGGTACTGTAGAATGGAAAGATCTGCACTTGTTCTGCGTTTTGGACCCGCACCTTGTTTTGGCTGAAAATCACTGATGGGAATCACTGCCCAAACACTGAAGTGTGAACTAGACCTTATTTACACGTGATTGTTCGTATAGTGATTTCCATCAGTAATTTTGAGCCAACACCAGGTGCAGGTCTAAACACAGAATAGGAGCAGATCTTTTCCTTAGGCCTCATGCACACAAACGTATTTTCATTCCATAGAATGTGTCGGCAGATAAGAACCATTTGGCCCATCTAGTCTGCCCAATATACTGGATACTATGGATAGCCCCTGGCCCTATCTTATATAAAGGATGGCCTTATGCCTATCCCATGCATGCTTAAACTCCTTCACTGTATTTGCAGCTACCACTTCTGCAGGAAGGCTATTCCATGCATCCACTACTCTCTCAGTAAAGTAATACTTCCTGATATTACTTTTAAACCTTTGCCCTTCTAATTTAAAACTATGTCCTCTTGTAACAGTTTTTCTTCTTTTAAATATTCTCTCCTCTTTTACCTTGTTGATTCCCTTTATGTATTTAAAAGTTTCTATCATATCCCCTCTGTCTCGTCTTTCTTCCAAGCTATACATGTTAAGGTCCTTTAATCTTTCCTGGTAAGTTTTATCCTGCAATCCATGTACTAGTTTAGTAGCTCTTCTCTGAACTCTCTCCAAAGTATCAATATCCTTCTGGAGATATGGTCTCCAGTACTGAGCACAATACTCCAAATGAGGTCTCACTAGTGCTCTGTAGAGGGGCATGAGCACCTCCCTCTTTCTACTGGTAATTCCTCTCCCTATACACCCAAGCATTCTGCTAGCATTTCCTGCTGCTCTATGACATTGTCTACCTACCTTTAAGTCTTCTGAAATAATGACCCCTAAATCCCTTTCCTCAGATACTGAGGTTAGGACTGTATCACTGATTTTATATTCTGCTCTTGGGTTTTTACGCCCCAGGTGCATTATCTTGCACTTATCAACATTAAATTTTAGTTGCCAGATTTTTGACCATTCCTCTAGTTTTCCTAAATCCTTTTCCATTTGGTGTATCCCTCCAGGAACATCAACCCTGTTACAAATCTTTGTGTCATCAGCAAAAAGACACACCTTACCATCGAGGCCTTCTGCAATTTCGCTGATAAAGATATTAAACACTATGGGTCCCAGAACAGATCCCTGAGGTACCCCACTGGTAACAAGACCTTGGTCTGAATATACTCCATTGACTACAACCCTCTGTTGCCTGTCCCTCAGCCACTGCCTAATCCATGTGTCAGTTCCTTTTTTTTGCGTACTGTATACGGAACCATTCATTTCAATGGATCCCCAAAAAAACCGGAAGGTACTCCGTGTGCATTCTGTTTCCGTAATTCCGTTCCGCAAAAAAATAGAACATGTCCTATTATTGTCCGCATTACAGACAAGGATAGTGCTGTTTTTTTAGGGGCCAGCTGTTCCGTTCCGCAAAATACGGAATGCCCCCGGACATCATCTGTATTTTCTGCAGATCTGTCTTTGCGGACCGCAAAATACATGCGGTCGCATGCTTGAGGCATTGTACCTTATATCTGTGGAGGCTTCAATCCTGGTTTTGGCTCACAGTCACTATGGAAATCACTGACCACAACAATGACATGTGAATAAAGCATTACACCTGATTTTATATTTAGGGTAATGTAATACTCCCTTGATTATGGGAATCACTGATGTACATGGTTTCTTAATGTGCTTGTAATTGTGCTCTCCCTCAGACTAAAGACTAACCTCACAGCATGAGTGGACAATATTAAAAGAGGTTTTCCCATAAAGAATTCTTATCCCTATCCTGTGATGCTTGGTTCTGTCTCGTAGAAGTATAGAGAGTGGTGGCAATATATGTGCACCACTCCTCCGTTCACATGTGAACTCGGGGACCTCTGTTCTTGTGATCACTGGAGGTCACAGCTGTCAGATCTCCAGCAGTAAGATACATATTCCCTATCCATTGGATAGGGGAAGCTACACAGTGCTGGTACAGGATTTCAGAGGCTGGAGATTTTGAGAAAAAATGATTTGCAACTATATTGCAGCATATGAGAGAAATAAAACATCAAATTTGATTATTCAAGATCTATAACAGTATTTTTCTATTTTCCTTTGAATGGTCTTTCTATATTTTACGTTTTCTTTTTTTTTACTGACGTATGGTTGAAAAATCTTTTTGATGAATGCGGTCTAGAGAGCAGTCATTGGGAGAAATAAAATGGCTGCCATCCTATTAGTACATACAAAACCTGTCCTAATCACACAGGAGGACAAGTTACTTTACAACACTGAGCTAAAGAGCTGCTTCATCCTCCTCTTTGCTCTGCTTGTCAGTGATTATAGTCCTGAATACAGTTTAATATGATATTTAGCTGAATCTCTTGAGGAATGGAGTTCATGAGGAGACATTAAGTGCAGAGAGGAGGTGGGGATGTGGCTAATGAGCAGCAGAACTTGTATGCAGTCTCCATTACTACAGCCCCACATTACCACAGTCTGTCCTGTCTGTCCTCTCTGTACTTCATGTCTCCTCATGTACTCCATTCCTACAGAGATTCAGCTGAAGATCTTATCAGCGGTATACAGGATCATAATCCCTGACAAACAGAGCAGAGAGGAGGATGAGGCAGCTCTTTAGCTCAGTGTTGTGAAGTAACTTGTCCTGCTGTGTGATTAGGACAGGTTTTGCATGTACTAATAGAATTGCTCTCTAGACCAAACGAGCCATTATAACTAATGTCTGTGAAGGTTCTCATTTATCCAGGTCATGGTATATCTGTAAAGAATAAATCAAGGCAACTGGACGTACTGTAGATTTCTTGAAAATGTTTCAGCCGTGTACTTACATCTAAAAGAAACAGGTCACACCTTTGAAGACAGTCAAGTACGTGTTTTGGATAAGGAGGCCGATTGGTACAAACAAGGTGTGAAGGAGGCCATCTACGTAAAAATGGAGAAGCCAAGCTTGAAAAGAGGCGGGGGGGTTAGACAACTATTGTCTGCCACATACAATGCTGTCTTGACACCTTTTTCTGGGAAGTCTTTATCACCTACTGACTCCAATTAGGATAATGGAATCAACACCTTTGACCCCATGCTGCGTATAATGACCTCTGACCACATGCTGGGTATAATTACCAGATGTTGATTAAAAAAAATCCGCAGCACTCACCAGTGTGGAAAATCAAGTGGTGATTTATTCACAAATCATCATGGTAAAAGTGACGTTTCGACCTTCATCGGTCTTTCTCAAGCAATGAAATAAGTTAACAAACATGTGCCTTATATAATGCAAAAGTGGGTGGGGATATCCCTCCCCCAAGTGGAATGGTATACCAGGAATTATATATCCATATATCTTCGTATATACATAAAAAGGGGTTATACCCAATCCAAAACCGTGTAGTGTTAAAACATTCAATACAGTGTATGATCCAATATACCTTTAGAAATACCTCATAAGCAGAAATCGTGTCTCCGAAGTCCCGCTCCATGTCCACATAGTTCCAAGAGAGCGCGCAAAATCTCAGCGTACCTGGATCCACAGTGCGCATGCGTCCGCATCTGCCATCAGCCAATAGAAAAAATTCCCCTGTGACGTCAGCTGTTGCCGATGCCCGAAGAGGCAGAAAACCTCCGCTCCACGGCACTGCATCCAGCTGAAAGTGTCGCATGGGGATGACGTCAGTGGTTGCCATGGGGACGCGGACGCCCACAAACCAAATCGTGAGCCGTAACTGTGGGGGGTGAGTCCAATTTTTTAGCCTAAATTCTCTGAGTGTATATTGATGAGTGAGTGGACGGCCGTGGTCTGTCACCGGGGCTGGTGTCATTTTATTAATGATCGGCCCGGGAGACAGTTTCCACGACCGTGACCCCCGGATTGAGGACATGTGTCCCATCTGATGGTACGGATGGGACATGGTCATCATTGGAAGGGGAAGCATGTATGGGTATGTGGTGTCCTTATAGGGGCGCATAACTGAGGGAAATCGGTGTTCACTCTGGATGAACCACATATAACTTGGAGGGTATATTTGGTTTGGAACCAGTGATCTAATCAATGACTGGGTTCCCAAATTGACCCCTATCAAACACCAGAGGATTGATACAAGTTCTTAATTGGGCCTCCCCCTACTTACTCCGATCTTTGAGCCACTTAGAGACAGCTTTGGGAGGTTGCCTGGTGACGCGGATGGCTCACGATTTGGTTTGTGGGCGTCCGCGTCCCCATGGCAATCACTGACGTCATCCCCATGCGACACTTTCAGCTGGATGCAGTGCCGAGGAGCGGAGGTTTTCTGCCTCTTCGGGCATCGGCAACAGCTGACATCACAGGGGAATTTTTTTTATTTGCTGATGGCAGACGCGGACGCATGCGCACTGTGGCTCCAGGTACGCCGAGATTTAGCGCGCTCTCTTGGAACTATGTGGACATGGAGCGGGACTTCGGAGACACGATTTCTGCTTATGAGGTATTTCTCAAGGTATATTGGATCATACACTGTATTGAATGTTTTAACACTACACGGTTTTGGATTGGGTATAACCCCTTTTTATGTATATACGAAGATATATGGATACTAGACATTAAGCCCGTTATAATAACGGGCGCTAGAACAGTAGTGTATAAACATTAGTAGAAACAGTCTATATTAAATAGTATGATAATTTAACCACATTGTATTTCTTGTTTTATTTTCTTTTGTCAAAAATATTTTGGAAAGAAGTCAAAAGTAAATTAATAATAAAAATAAAATGGAAACGTATATATATCACGATACAGTAAGTATAGTTTGTAACAATCTGCAATATACAATACCTGAATCAGATATTCAGGAAAAAGGTTTTAACCTCTTGAAATTTTTCTATAAAATTTCTTTATACACAACATTTCTTGTAAATATTCTATCTGAATTTGGCAACAGTTTGCCTTGTTCAGGACCATCTACAACCTTTACAACCACATCTGAATAAGTTCTAACTCTAGATAATGCAACATATAACTGACCGTGGCAGAATACTGGTTCTGGCAAGTAAATGCCAACTTTTTCTAAGGTTTGCCCATGAGCTTTATTAATTGTCATGGCAAAGGCTAATGCAACTGGAAATTGTCCTCTTCTTAAGGTAAATGGCAAATTAGTAGAGGATGGAGCTAAATCAATACGTGGAATAAAGACCATGTCCCCTTCCGCTGAACCTGTTATTACTTGAGCAATAATGAGGTTTCTTTTCAAGTCTTTAACAAAGAGGCGGGTTCAATTGCACAATCCTCTTTTAGTGTTTATTTTTCTGAGGAGCATAATTATTGCTCCCTTTTTAAGGTTCAGTTTATGCCTCGGCTGTCCTGTTGGAGTTAACTCATTAAGAAACTCAATAGGATAGTTCTGCATATCTTCCTCAGTTGAGTCATCAATTGAGTTTGAGCTAAGGAATGTCACAGTATCTCCTTCCAAAATGTTTAGCACCTCTTCATTTATGCTATCAACATCAGAGTTCTTTGGGCAAAGAATAATTTTTTTTGTTATATTTGAGACATCAGCAACTAAAATTCTTTCTCCCAAAAAGTTGTTGACAATATTTCCTGTACATAAATTTTTTGAAGGTATTTCAATAATGTCTTCAGGCAAACCGTCAATGTGTGGTGTATCACCATTGCCAACTTGGATCAACCAATTGCTGAATTCAGTATCAACTGAACGGCTATTGTTTGTAAGGTTAAGTATTTGGAAGTTTTGCCACAGTTTATTATACTTTATACATGCTTCAACAATTTTTGTCCAGTCACCATGAGGAACCACTGGAATCTCCACCAAGTAATAAAACTTTTCCTCCAAAGGGTTTCTGGTTATCCATTATTTCTTTTAGCAGTTGGTCAACCACTGTAAGAGTGGTTTTTCAGCCTTTCTTTTTTTGATTTTTACTTGCTGACTTGACTGTTTCTCCAGGAGAATTTGGTTATGTAGGGTTTCATTGTCTGTGTCTTTTGTCCTACTTGATGTGTCCTTTTTTTTGGGTGGCATGTTGTTAGTAAAAAGTCCAAGTAATATAGGCTTGTACTTTTATAATTTTATAATATTTTCTCTTACTGTAATACTGACTTATATGTAGCTGTAATATGCGTCACTGGCACAGACTTTTGGCTGAGACTGCAGGCACTGTGACTGGTGGCTGATATGACTGCCACTGACTGGTAGTGCTGAGACCACTTGCACTGTGACTGGTGACTGATACAGCTGTCACTGACTGGTGGTGCTGAGACTTCTGGCACTGTGACTGGTGGCTGATACGGCTGGTACTGACTGGTGGTGCTGAGAGCACTGGCATTGTGACTGGTGGCTGATAATGCTGGCACTGATTGCTAGGACTGACTGGTGGTGCTGAGACTGTGGGCACTGTGACTGGTGCCTGAGATGGCTGGCACGAACTGCTGGCACTGACTGGTGGTGCTGAGACTGCAGCTGATGGCTGAAACAGCTGGCGCTGACTGGTGGCTGAGACGACTGGCAGTGCCACGTGGTGCTGAGACTGCTGGCACTGTGACTGGTGGCTGATACGGCTGGCACTGACTGGTGGTGCTCAGACCACTGGCACTGTGACTGGTGGCTGATACTGCTGGCACTGATTGCTGGCACTGACTGCTGGCACTGACTGGTGGTGCTCAGACTGTGGGCACTGTGACTGGTGCCTGAGATAGCTGGCACGGACTGGTGGTGCTGAGACTGCAGCCGATGGCTGAAACAGCTGGCACTTACTGGTGGCTGAGACGACTGGCAGTGCCACGTGGTGCTGAGACTGCTGTCACTATGACTGGTGGCTGATACGGCTGGCACTGACTGGTGGTGCTGAGACCACTGGCACTGTGACTGGTGGCTGATAGAGCTGGCACTAACTGGTGGTGCTGAAACCACTGTCACTGTGACTGGTTGCTAATACGCTTCGCACTGACTGGTGGTGCTGAGACTGCTGTCACTGTGACTGGTGGCTGATACGGCTGGCACTGACTGGTGGTGCTGAGACCACTGGCACTGTGACTGGTGGCTGATACAGCTGGCACTGACTGCTAGGACTGACTGGTGGTGCTGAGACTGTGGGCACTATGACTGGTGCCTGAGATGGCTGGCACGAACTGCTGGCACTGACTGGTGGTGCTGAGACTGCAGCTGATGGCTGAAACAGCTGGCGCTGACTGGTGGCGGAGACTACTGGCAGTGCCACGTGGTGCTGAGACTGCTGGCACTGTGACTGGTGGCTGATACGGCTGGCACAGACTGGTGGTGCTGAGACCACTGGCACTGTGACTGGTGACTGATACAGCTGGCACTGATTGGTGGTGCTAATACGGCGGGCACTGTGACTGGTGGCTGATAGAGCTGGCACTAACTGGTGGTGCAGAAACCACTGTCACTGTGACTGGTGGCTAATACGCTTGGCACTGACTGTTGATGCTGAGACTGCTGTCACTGTGACTGGTGGGTGATACGACTGGCACTGACTGCTGGCACTGACTGGTGGTGCTGAGACCACTGGCACTGTGACTGGTGGCTGATACAGCTCGCACTGACTGCTGGCACTGACTGGTGGTGCTGAGACGGCGGGCACTGTGACTGGTGGCTGATAGAGCTGGCACTAACTGGTGGTGCTGAGACCACTGGCACTGTGACCGGTGGCTGATAGGGCTGGCACTGACTGCTGTTACTGTGACTGGTGGCAATGATTGATGGCTGGCAATTATTGCTGGCACTGATTGGTGGTGCTGGCTAATACTGCTGGCAGCAGCTGCAGTGTGTATCTGAGAGCAATTTCTGTCACTGTGCATGTAATGGTGGCGCTTCTTATGCACTCCGCTCCAACTGACACCACACACCATAAGAGGCAGTTATTGGCCAGCGGCACAGTTGTGGGGATGGTATGATTGGACGGCTCCATGCTGTGGGCGGTCCGTACAGCGTGTGGTGCGTCGTGTGTTTATTGGCTGGCGCAATTGTGGGCGGTCCGGGCGGCGACTTTGATTGGACGGCCGCGCTGCTGTGGGCTGTCCGGGCTGCATGTGATGCGCCGTGTTTCTATTGGCCGGCGGCGCGGTGCTTTGGGCGGTCCCTGCTGTGTGTGTGTGGAGTGTGTGCTGATTGGTTTGTGCGCCACTTCACTAAGGCTACTTTCACACTGGCGTTTCAGGGTCCGCCTGTGAGATCCGTTTCAAGGCTCTCACAAACGCCCCCAAACGGATCAGTTTAGCCCCAATGCATTCTGAATGGATGCGGATCCATTCAGAATGCATCAGTTTGGCTCCGTTCCGCCTCCATTCCACTCTGGAGGCGGACACCAAAACGCTGCTTGCAGCGTTTTGGTGTCCGCCTGGCGGTGCGGAGCCGAACGGATCCGTCCTGACTTACAATGTAAGTCAATGGGGACGGATCCGTTTACATTGAGACAATATTGGTGCAATTGTAAACGGATCCGTCCCCCATTGACTTTCAATGTAAAGTCAGGAGTCCCTATTAATATACCATCAGATCGGAGTTTTCTCCAATCCGATGGTATATTTTAACTTGAAGCGTCCCCATCACCATGGGAACGCCTCTATGTTAGAATATACCATCAGATTTGAGTTAGATCGTGAAAACTCAGATCCGACAGTATATTCTAACACAGAGGCGTTCCCAAAGTGATGGGGACGCTTCAAGTTAGAATATACTAAGAACTGTGTACATAACTGCCCCCTGCTGCCTGGCAGCACCCGATCTCTTACAGGGGGCTGTGATCCGCACAATTAACCCCTCAGGTGCCGCACCTGAGGGGTTAATTGTGCGGTTCTCAGCCCCTTGATCGGGTGCTGCCAGGCAGCAGGGGCCAGACCGCCCTCTCTCCCCAGTATTAAAAGCATCGGTGGCCAGTGCGGCCCCTCCTCCCTCCCTCCCCAGTATTAAAAGCATTGGTGGCCAGTGTGGCCCCCTCCCTCCCCAGTATTAAAAGCATTGGTGGCCAGTGCGGCCCCCCCTCCCTCCCCAGTATTAAAAGCATTGGTGGCAGTGGCCACAGGCTAACAACCCCCCTCCCCCCCATCATTGGTGGCAGCGGAGCGGCATTTCCGATCGGAGTCCCAGTTTAATCGCTGGGGCTCCGATCGGTTACCATGGCAGCCAGGACGCTACTGCAGTCCTGGCTGCCATGGTTACTTAGCTTATACTTACATGCGCTGTCTGTGGCCGGCCGGCGCTCCTCCTACTGGTAAGTGACAGGTCTGTGCGGCGCCTCACCATGGGAACACCTCTGTGTTAGAATATACTGTCTGATCTGAGTTTTCACAATCTAACTCAAATCCGATGGTATATTCTAACATAGAGGCGTTCCCATGGTGATGGGGACACTTCAAGTTAAAATATACCATCGGATTGGAGAAAACTCTGATCCGATGGAGTGTGTGCTGATTGGTTTGTGCGCCACGCATGCGCACTTCACTAATCGGCACACACGCACGGACAACAGCCCTGAGCACGTACACAGGGCTTTTATTAGTATAGATATAATTCCTGGTATACCATCCCACTTGGGGGAGGGATATCCCCACCCAATTTTGCATTATATAAGGCACATGTTTGTTAACTTATTTCATTGCTTGAGAAAGACCGATGAAGGTCGAAACGTCGCTTTTACCATGCTGATTTGTGAATAAATCACCACCTGATTTTCCACACTGGCGAGTGCTGCGGATTTTTTTGCATTTTCCTAGACGTTGGGACCATTAGCCAGGATCCCCATCTGCGTGCACCACCACCTTTAAAGGTACCTTTAATGGTTTTCCCCATTATGGGATCAGTAGTGCTGCCATAACCTCTGTGTATGTCAGATGTTGATTCAGTTACATATTTATTCCGAGATAATTCTTGTACAGTCACTCAGAATTGAGAAAGCTCGTTGGAAGAAAGAGTAAAATGTTTTCAAGAAATCTACAGTACGTCCAGTTGCCTTGATTTATTCTTTACAGACATTATAACTAATGAAAGGTATTTTGGGAAATTTATTTATAATAAAGTAATATTACGTTTTTTTGGAAATTTTATTTTCTTAATTCCCTGAGAGCCCCTTTAAGGAAGGCCAGAGAGCTAGGTTCCTTCATCTATGAGGAATCCTGAATAACTTTCCTCCAAGATCTCTCTACTGTAACACTGTCCATAAGGCTACTTTCACACTGGCGTTTTGGCTTTCCGTTTGTGAGATCCGTCATGGGCTCTCACAAGCGGTCCAAAACAGATCCATTTTGCCCTAATGCATTCTGAATGGAAAAGGATCCGCTCAGAATGCATCAGTTTGCCTCTGTCCGTCTCCATTGCACTTCGGAGGCGGACACCAAAACACTGCTTGCAGCATTTTGGTGTCCGTCTGACGAAACTGAGCCAAATGGATCCGTTCTGACACACAATGTAAGTCAATGGGGACGGATCCGTTTATCTATGAAACAATCTGGCACAATAGAAAACGGATCCGTCCTCCATTGACTTTAAATGGTGTTCAAGACGGATCCGTCTTGGCTATGTTAAAGATAATACAAACTGATCCATTCTGAATGGATGCAGACTGTTGTATTATCTGAACGGATCAGTCTGTGCAGATCCATGACGGATCCGCACTAAACGCGAGTGTGAAAGTAGCCTAAGACGCACTCTCAAACTTCTCACTGAGACAAAGACGTACCATGCCTCTGGATATTCCCTTTTGGTATTACTTTCTCAGTAGAAGGCAAAAGATACACCTTCCACAAACATTTTACAAGACTCCCCCCAGACCGTAGGCCTGACAGATTTAACTGTACCGGACTAGTCACTGTTCCAGGACTTGACCAAACTGCCCACTGTCATGCCCTTCACTCCTATCACGTCCTCCACTCCTCTATCAAGCCCACAAGAAACAAGGCAAACTTACACCAAGTAGAATTTATATAGATGCTACCTGAGGCAGTCATTAGGGCATACATAATGTTCTCACATCCTGCTATTGACACCAAAGACTGATAAGCTTGACATCATTTATTGGATGCTTCCTGTTTATACAGAATTTAAGTGGAGATGCTAGGTATGAAGTTTTGCTATCATTCTAAGCAGCCCTTCTGACTTCTGCCTTCTCAAATATGTGTTTTAGTAATCAGTGGTCAGCTGCTCTTAGTGTATGACTGAACTTTGCATATCAAACACAGTGTAGTTAATATTGTACTGTTTGCCCCCACCTCAACCCCCTCCACAATACAAAAAATTATTCCAACCTTTTCTGGTACCTCAACCCCTTAACTCCACCCATTCCCCAGATACTTTCTCTTTACCAAAATTTTGACAGACAACTGACACTCAAATACACGGTGATACAAAAAGAGACCCATTCTCTTCCGCAACTCTCAACACAATCACCATTGCGGACATTTAACTTTTCTATAAATGTACAGGGTCTCAATTCAGTGGTCAATGCAATCAAGTGTTACCTTACTTGAAAAAATCAGGCGTCAGTGTCATACTTCTCGAAGAAACTCACCAAAAATAAAATGCTAGACTTTTCAAGACAACACTTTTTCAGCAATTGGCACCAGACCTACTCTCCCATAGAAGGCTCTTGAGGCATCCATATTGCTTTTGCTAAACATTGTTCATTTGAACTAGACTCACCCCAAGGAGATCTGGAAGGCAGATACTTTTTCCTTAAAGGGAAACTACATGACGTGATGCTTACCTTTGCTAACCTGTATGTCTAGAAAAAAAAAAATCAAACATACTGGCTTACTGACATACTAAATAATCTATCTTCCTAGAAGGTATCTTAATAGGCTTGATTCCTCTACAGGTAAATTAAATATCTTCCACGAGTCTCTTAGAGCGAATCACAAGTTCTTGGACTCTATAACGCTCTAGATACCTGCCACCTGTCCCACCAAGCAAAACTCATTACTAACATACACTCTGACCACTCCCCAATCAATATTAGACTGTCCCTACCCTCTTGTTTGCAAACTTCACATCCCTAGCAATTAAATGGAACTCTCCTCTCAATTTACTTGAGGCAAAAAGCATTATCAGATATCTCTCCAGCCATACTATGGGAAGCTCATAATGCTGTCATTAGGGAAAACTCATCTCAATAGGCAAATACCACAAGAAATCTCACACTGCCCAAATTGAATCCTTGTACAACAAAATCAGTCAACTTGTTTACACAAACACTCCTTAATCTGAGCCCACCTTCAACAACTTAACCAGCTCTGGCTAAATTATGTTCGGTACTAAATGTTCAATTCCGCCAAGCACTTCTTCTACATACACGGCGATAGAGCTACCACATTGATGATGGCCCTTATCAAAAAAAGGAAAGCATGTACTTATATCTCTACCATTAAACTCATCATGGGTCTCCTTTCCTCTCACCCAAATGATATTCAAAAAGTCTTCTTTGACTTTTACTCTTCATTATATGAACTAAGGAATGGGAAATCTCTAGTCAAAAGGGATTTGAGGTCTCAGAGGTTCTGAGATGTCCTCCGCAGTTTAAAGCCTCATTCACACGTCAGTGTTTCACGGATGTGTGCTGTACGTGTTCTCCACGGACAGCACACGTCCCCATTCATTTTAATGCGTGTATTCACACATCAGTGTTTTAGCACGGTCAGTGTTTTTAGCATGGATGCATGCTCTATTTTGTCCGTGTTCACGGATCCATCATGTCTATTATAGTCTATGGGTCTGTGAAAACCGCGGATGCAACACAGATGCTATCCGTGTTTCACAGATCATTAAGAAGAGATGCTTTGAAAATTATTTTTCAGCTGTTCAGTGTCAATAAAACACGGATGCAACACGGACAGCAAAAAACGGACACACAGATCCTTTACGGACAGCTTCACGGATGCATCACTGATCACCTGCTCACGGATTTGAGCATGGACACGGATGTGTGAATGAGGCTTAAGACGATCCAAAATCCCAGACTTTCTAAAAGAGACACTCATCCATCAGTTCACTATTAGAGAACTCCAGACTGCCATGTTGAGGTGTCCAGTAGGTAAATCTCCAGGCCTTGATGGCCTACTTGTGTCTTATTACAAAACATTCAAAGATGTAGTTTTGTCTCACCTCTTGGTTTGCAACTCCCTACTCAGTGGAGCCTGCTTACCAAAACAGTCTCTTGAAGCACACATCTCTCTAATTCATAACGAGGGAAAGGCTCCTCATTCTGTAACAACTACAGGCATATATCATTGTTGAATGTTGTCTTGAAATTATTTGTGAGTTTACTTGCACAGAGATTGGAAACAATAGTTCCTGGCTCAATTTAATAGTTCATCACTTAGTTGGGTTTTTTGGCCGGCAGTAAGGGAAGGGACAACATGTTGCAAGTACTACACCTGATGCAATCAGCAAAACACAGAAAATTCCCTTGCCGTTTTTAGGGACTGACACAGAGAAGGTCTTCGACGGGGTGGACTGGACCTCTGTGAGAAGGGTCTTGGAGACCTTTTTCCAACACCTTTTTATAAAGGCTGTTTTTACCTTATTCTCATGCACCTATCCCAAACTTTGTCTCAACAACACACTATCCCCAGCATTCGATATCCTTAAAGGGGTTGTCTGACCTCAGCAAATGGCATGTATCATGTAGACAAAGTTAATACAAGGCATTTACTAATGTATATTGCCTCCTTTGCTGGCTGAGATTCATTTTTCCATCACATTATACACTGTTCGTTTCCAGGGGTTACAACCACCCTGCTATCCAGCAGCAGTGGGCTGTGCTTGCACACTATAGGAAAAAGTGCCAGCTTTTCTGGTGGCCAGAACAGTAGGAGCACACATAGGCACGGATGCACAGCAGCTCCGGTCCGATGCCAGCAATGGAGGCAATATGGGCAATCACAATACATTAGTAAGTGCCTTGTAATCACCTTGTCTACATGATAAATGCCATTTGCAGAAGTTAGACAACCCCTTTAATGGGACCTGACGGGGTGCCTACTGGGACTCTCGTGTCACTTAGCACATCACAGCAGCTTATGCGGATGATTTTTTTTACTAATCTCATCAGACCCGATGACTACTTTCTCAAAACTCCAAGAGATATTCCAAGACTTTGGCATCCTCTCCAACTTTAAAATAAACCCTTCAGAAGCATTAGGCAATAATATAAACCAGCAGGTACTTTTTCTTACTCAACATTTTCCATTGAAATGGCCCTCATCTCATATCACTTACCTGAGAATCAAACTTAACCCCTTCTGGAAAGACCTTTACATCCTAAATTACAAATCTCTATAAGACACGATACACAAAACAATCTACTTCTGGATGGTCCCATTCCTCTTGAGCTTGGGTAGGAAAAACCTAATCAAATCAAATATTCTTCCAAAATTATTGTACTCGATTCAGGCCTTCACTATCACCCTCCCTTAAACTTTCTTCGATTCACTACGGAGATTCACATACTCTTACCACTGGGATGCCAGAAAGGTTTACATCAATTGCAAGATCCTTACCCCACCTAAAACGCCGGACTCAATATGCATACCCGATTGGAGACCATATTACGAATTTATTCATATCTCCCGTACACTAGATTGAATTAGGCTCAAAGATGGGAAACTGTGGCAGTCCCTCACAAAACACTCTTCTTGAACCCACCTAGTTTAAATCACTGGTCTTTTCTTTTTAACCAAATACTTAATTTTCTTTAGCTGCTAATTTTAATAAACATTAAAGGGTTATTCCCATCTCAGACATCGGGGCATATCGCTAGGATATGCCCCCAATGTCTGATAGGTGCGGGTCCCACCTCTGGCACCCACACCTGTTCTTAAAACGTAGCCCGCAAAATCCCACCTTCTATTAATGTCTATGAGAGTGCCAAAAATAGCCATTTCTATCAGCCCCATAGAAGTGATTGGAGCCATGGCACTCCAATAGGAATGAATGGAGGACGACTGCACATGGGCGGTGCACCCTTCGGGACTTTGCGGACTCCGTTCTAAGTATAGGTGCAGATGCCAGAGCTGGGACCCGCACCTATCAGACATTGGGGGCATATCTTAGCGATATGTCCCAATGTCTGAGATGGGAATAACCCTTTAATGTTTATTAAAATTAGCAGATAAAGAAAGTAGGTAGTTGGTTAACCCCTTCCCAACACATGACATAATAGTGTCACGGCTGTATGTGGGCAACAATAGTTATATACAGTACAGAGCTACTGACTGGACCCAGAACTAGGGAGGATAACGGGTGACCCCTGTCCGACCCTCAACGCTCTCCCTATTCTGCTAAAGCACATGCCCGGATCCAAATGGCGGAAAGAGGCATGCCCACGTGCCTAAGACTAATGACCACTGTAACCCCTACAATAGTGGAAGGGGCACGGCCACCAGTGCCCTACTCAGTATATGGAGGGAACCGTGGCCACCTCAGATCCAGTCAGAAAATAAACAGGAACACAACAATGTCTGCACACTTAGCTGACGGTGTTGCAGCCGCAGAGAAGACGGATCCAAGGACAGGCTGGCAATATCCAGAGTGCTAGCTGCAGCAGAACACAGGTCCAGTGAACTGATAGCTACAAGTGAAGAAACTAAAGCCAGAGCTACAACTGAAGTGAGAACTATAATCCACATCCTATCATAGGAGGAGGGGTGATATAAAGAGAGGAAAATCAAACACATGAAGGACAGCTGTGGTGAAAGAAACCAAAAGTAAACAGAGTAGTGAGAACTCCTCCCAGCTCTAGTAGTGACATCATCACAGGGGTGGAGAAACAGAGCTGTGAGAACGTCCCAAAGCTCTGGTAGTGACAAATAGTACATCATGGCGGCAAGTGACGCCACATTTTGACGTGCTGTTATGCCATGGTTATTGGGTGGGTACCGATCACTGCAGGGGCCTGGAGTCCCTGATAGCCAGGCCCCTGCTGTATCCACTGGCATCGCTGCAAAAAGCCAATGACGGCAGATTAACCTCTTCTATGCCACAGTCAGTGCTGACCGCGGCATAGAAAATATTTGCAGTGGGTGAGGGAGCCCATCGGGTCCCCACGCTGCTGTGGCGGGGACTAGGGATGAGCGAACCCGAACTGTATAGTTCGGGTTCGTACCAAATTTTGGGGTGTCCGTGACACGGACCCGAACCCGAACATTTTCGTAAAAGTCCGGGTTCGGGTTCGGTGTTCGGCGCTTTCTTGGCGCTTTTTGAAAGGCTGCAAAGCAGCCAATCAACAAGCGTCATACTACTTGGCCCAAGAGGCCATCACAGCCATGCCTACTATTGGCTCGGCTGTGATTGGCCAGTGCACCATGTGACCCAGCCTCTATTTAAGCTGGAGTCACGTAGCGCCGCACGTCACTCTGCTATGATCAGTATAGGGAGAGGTTGCAGCTGCGACGTTAGGGCGAGATTAGGCAGATTAACTCCTCCAAAAGACTTCATTCTGTGATCGATCTGCAGCTGTGGATCATTGAAGTGCTATTATTGACTTGCTCACTTTTTTGAGGCTGCCCAGAGCGTTTTTAGATCACTTTTTTTCTGGGGTGATCGGCGGCCATTTTGTGACTTGTGGTGCGCCAGCACGAGCTATCACCAAGTGTATTTAACCATCGATAGTGTGGTTATTTTGTGCTATATCCTACATCAGCTGCAGGCTGAGCCTGTGTCACCCAAGTGCATTTAACCATCAACAGTCTGATTATTTTTTGGCCATATACTACATCTGGTGCAGGCTGAGCCTGTGTCACCCAAGTGCATTTAACCATCAACAGTCTGATTATTTTTTGGCCATATACTACATCTGGTGCAGGCTAAGCCTGTGTCACCCAAGTGCATTTAACCATCAACAGTGTGGTTATTTTTTGGCCATATATTACATCAGGGGCAAGTTGAGCCTGTCACCCAGCGCCTAAAAAATAGACCTGACATTTCTATTCAACCAAATCTGCACAGTTTTAGCTGGTCAAGTTATTTGTAGTGACCGTAAAAGCAGACTTTTTGTTCTGGGTTGAAAAAGCATTCCCAAATTTGCCATTCTCAAAATAACTAGTTTGTGGTATTTGAGGCCTACTTGAAATCTATCCCAAAAAGAAAATCTTACATTGAAGGTATTGATAGTGTCATTCAGAAAAACCTAAGACACACGCTAGCGTGCTGATAGAAGTGTCATTCTGTGATTAAACCTATAACTGTCACACAGCGCAAAAAAAAACAGGTCTCACATCTCTATTCAACCAAATCTGCACAGTTTTAGCTGGTCAAGTTATTTGTAGTGACCGTAAAAGCAGACTTTTTGTTCTGGGTTGAAAAAGCATTCCCAAATTTGCCATTCTGAAAATAACTAGTTTGTGGTATTTGAGGCCTACTTGAAATCTATCCCAAAAAGAAAATCTTACATTGAAGGTATTGATAGTGTCATTCAGAAAAACCTAAGACACACGCTAGCGTGCTGATAGAAGTCTGATTCTGTGATTAAACCTATAACTGTCACACAGCGCAAAAAAAAAACAGGTCTCACATCTCTATTCAACCAAATCTGCACAGTTTTAACTGGTCAAGTTATTTGTAGTGACATTAAAAGCAGACTCTTTGTTCTGGGTTGAAAAAGCATTCCCAAATTTGCCATTCTGAAAATAACTAGTTTGTGGTATTTGAGGCCTACTTGAAATCTATCCCAAAAAGAAAATCTTACATTGAAGGTATTGATAGTGTCATTCAGAAAAACCTAAGACACACGCTAGCGTGCTGATAGAAGTGTCATTCTGTGATTAAACCTATAACTGTCACACAGCGCAAAAAAAAACAGGTCTCACATCTCTATTCAACCAAATCTGCACAGTTTTAGCTGGTCAAGTTATTTGTAGTGACCGTAAAAGCAGACTTTTTGTTCTGGGCTGAAAAAGCATTCCCAAATTTGCCATTCTGAAAATAACTAGTTTGTGGTATTTGAGGCCTACTTGAAATCTATCCCAAAAAGAAAATCTTACATTGAAGGTATTGATAGTGTCATTCAGAAAAACCTAAGACACACGCTAGCGTGCTGATAGAAGTGTCATTCTGTGATTAAACCTATAACTGTCACACAGCGCAAAAAAAAACAGGTCTCACATCTCTATTCAACCAAATCTGCACAGTTTTAGCTGGTCAAGTTATTTGTAGTGACCGTAAAAGCAGACTTTTTGTTCTGGGTTGAAAAAGCATTCCCAAATTTGCCATTCTCAAAATAACTAGTTTGTGGTATTTGAGGCCTACTTGAAATCTATCCCAAAAAGAAAATCTTACATTGAAGGTATTGACAGTGTCATTCAGAAAAACCTAAGACACACGCTAGCGTGCTGATAGAAGTGTCATTCTGTGATTAAACCTATAACTGTCACACAGCGCAAAAAAAAACAGGTCTCACATCTCTATTCAACCAAATCTGCACAATTTTAGCTGGTCAAGTTATTTGTAGTGACCGTAAAAGCAGACTTTTTGTTCTGGGTTGAAAAAGCATTCCCAAATTTGCCATTCTGAAAATAACTAGTTTGTGGTATTTGAGGCCTACTTGAAATCTATCCCAAAAAGGATATCTTACATTGAAGGTACTGATAGTGTCATTCAGAAAAACCTAAGACACACGCTACCGTGCAGATAGAAGTCTGATTCTGTGATTAAACCTTAACCTGTCACACAGTGCAAAAAAAAAAACAGGTCTCACATTTCTATTCAATGGTCTGCCGGGTGTTCACTCCAAGGTCATGGAAGTCACGCCAGCGGCCACCCCGTTCTCCGAGGGATATGTCCTGAAATCCAGCTGAAAGCTGCAGAACATCAGTCGGAGGTCTCTCCACTACTGGCGGGCCTCTCTGGCGCCCTCTTCCCACAAGCAAAGGCTCGGCTGGTGGCTGCTGGGGTCTTTCAATGCGTCTAGGTTCTTGAGCCTCTTGCTCCTGTCCAGGCTGTCCTTGGCTGGGCTGCCCCCTGGCACGTGCTCTTCCGCGGGCTCTGGCTCGTCCACTCATCTTCTATTCCTGAGAGGATATAAACCGCTAATAAGGTCAATCTGCCGCCTAGCAGCTCCGCCGTGGCACAATCACCTCAGAACTCGCACACTGGTGACCTTAGGTATCTTCACTGGTCACTTTGAGCAGAATGATGACATCCGAGTCACGGCACCAAATGTAACCTCTTTTCCTTGCACCATCTGCGACACCTCCAGCTTTCACACTCACTCGCTCACCAGCTCCTCCAGGCATAAACTCTAAGTGGACTCTAAGGGACGACACTCAGGTCTTCTGTGGTTTAAAGCTTTATTGAGGTGTAGTGCACTTGGCTGGAGCCTGTAATACAACAGGGAAACACTGCCACTATGTGGTATACAGCCAGGTCACCAGCCCACCTATATCATAACAGGCAGTCATTATATTACATTCCCACATACATGTTACAGGATATAACAAAGCATACAGAAAAATGAACAAGAGAAAATCATTTACAAAGATATTGCTGCAGGGTGACCTGGAATACAGCATGTCTTGCAGCCATTTTAGGAAGAACACATGTCTCTTTAACTGTACATCATCTACTCAGCCTAGCATGTGCTGCAGGGTTTAAAGGCTGCTAAAAAACATACAGTCACCTCTTTACATTCTACAGAACTATTATGGGTATATATTATAACTTTTTACAATAGATAAATGAACTTTAGCTTTAGAGAACTTAGACAGAGATCCTACCTCCTTCACAGTAAAAGTCTGCACTGAGGAGACCAAACCAAGTAGCAGAATACACAGGGGGCTTTCTGGAAGAGTCCGCTGTAAAGACTCTGTCTGTTAAAACTTTCCTCAGTTATCTAATAGCACATTTGAAGAGGTTTATTTAGCATGTCCTGACTCTCTGCTAACAGCTTATGAATATATGGAACTATATTTAACAAGTGATCATTGCTGCAGCTCCTGTATATTGGTATGACCCTATTGCAAACCTGCAGACTGGATATTTGGTGAAACTTCATGTGGTTCATATCGACTGTACTACACCACTGACTTGGTGCCTGGGCCTAAATATGTGACAGTGGCCTGTTCCAGTGGTGGGTGACGTGAAGCCTGATTCTCTGCTATGACATGAAGACTGATTCTGCGCTGACATAAGGCCAGATTCTCTGTTACGGGACCTCTCTCCTCTGCCTGGGTGCCTGGGCCTAAATGTGTGACAGTGGCCTGTTCCAGTGGTGGGTGACGTGATGCCTGATTCTCTGCTATGACATGAAGACAGATTCTGTGCTGACATAAGGCCAGATTCTCTGTTACGGGACCTCTCTCCTCTGCCTGGGTGCCTGGGCCTAAATGTGTGACAGTGGCCTGTTCCAGTGGTGGGTGACGTGAAGCCTGATTCTCTGCTATGACATGAAGACTGATTCTGCGCTGACATAAGGCCAGATTCTCTGTTACGGGACCTCTCTCCTCTGCCTGGGTGCCTGGGCCTAAATGTGTGACAGTGGCCTGTTACAGTGGTGGGTGACGTGAAGCCTGATTCTCTGCTATGACATGAAGACTGATTCTGCGCTGACATAAGGCCAGATTCTCTGTTACGGGACCTCTCTCCTCTGCCTGGGTGCCTGGGCCTAAATGTGTGACAGTGGCCTGTTCCAGTGGTGGGTGACGTGATGCCTGATTCTCTGCTATGACATGAAGACTGATTCTGCGCTGACATAAGGCCAGATTCTCTGTTACGGGACCTCTCTCCTCTGCCTGGGTGCCTGGGCCTAAATGTGTGACAGTGGCCTGTTCCAGTGGTGGGTGACGTGAAGCCTGATTCTCTGCTATGACATGAAGACTGATTCTGCGCTGACATAAGGCCAGATTTTCTGTTACGAGACCTCTCTCCTCTGCCTGGGTGCCTGGGCCTAAATGTGTGACAGTGGCCTGTTCCAGTGGTGGGTGACGTGAAGCCTGATTCTCTGTTATGACATGAAGACTGATTCTGCGCTGACATAAGGCCAGATTCTCTGTTACGGGACCTCTCTCCTCTGCCTGGGTGCCTGGGCCTAAATGTGTGACAGTGGCCTGTTCCAGTGGTGGGTGACGTGATGCCTGATTCTCTGCTATGACATGAAGACAGATTCTGTGCTGACATAAGGCCAGATTCTCTGTTACAGGACCTCTCTCCTCTGTCTGGGTGCCGGGGCCTAAATGTGTGACAGTGGCCTGTTCCAGTGGTGGGTGACGTGAAGCCTGATTCTCTGCTATGACATGAAGACTGATTCTGTGCTGACATGAAACCAGATTCTCTGCTATGGCATGAAGAGACTGATTCTGTGCTGACATGAAGCCAGATTCTTTGCTATGGCATGAAGAGACTGATTCTCTGCTGATGTGAAGCCAGATTCTCTGCTATGGGACCTCTGTCCAATTGATATTAGTTCATTTTTATTTTTTAAATTATTATTATAATTCATTTCCCTATCCACATTTGTTTGCAGGGGATTTACCTACATGTTGCTGCCTTTTGCAGCCCTCTAGCTCTTTCCTGGGCTGTTTTACAGCCTTTTTAGTGCCCAAAAGTTCAGGTCCCCATTGACTTCAATGGGGTTCGGGTTCGGGACGAAGTTCGGTTCGGGTTCGGATCCCGAACCCGAACATTTACGGGAAGTTCGGCCGAACTTCTCGAACCCGAACATCCAGGTGTTCGCTCAACTCTAGCGGGGACCCGATGGGTGAGAAGGCAGCCTGATGCCTTTCAGAGGCTGCCAAATGCCTTGCAAGGCATCGGGACCTGCCTTCTACTGAGGCCGAGGAGATCCAGCCTCAGGCTGGGTATTCTAGGCAACCTGTTAGTGTATGACTCAGTGTCATACACTAACAGGTAATGCATTACAATACAGATGTATTGCAATGCATTGCAGAGGGGATCAGACCCCCAAAAGTTGAAGTCCCAGAGTGGTGGAGTAAATCCCAACGAGTGCTTGTAATAGTCTTCAATTCTTTATTTCATATCAAAATAATACATCATATTACATGGACGCGTTTCTGCCCGTACAGTCTTCGTCAGCATGAATACATAAAATAAGTCTACATTCTTATATAGCGGTTCAAATCACACATTCAATGACGTCAGACGCCCATCTAGGGGCGGTAAACCACATGATATCAATTAAGCAATAACCACACGTCATATCCAAGTTACAAATCAACAACTAACTTCATGAATGATAATAAACAAATAGCTTAACTTGATGTAACTCATATTTGCCATGTGTCATCTTTGATTCGCTATCTGCAAGACAAATGGAAAATTAGTAAAAAAAAATTAAAAAATCATAAACAATCAATATAGATCGGAACCTACATCTGCATAATGCCTCTCTCTGCAATAATTAAAAGGCTTCTGTCACCCCACTAAAGTCATTTTTTTTTTTTGCTACTTAAATTCCTTATACTGCGATATATAAATCTATAATGCTCTTACTAATTTTCGTTCAATAGTTTAGTAAAAAAACTGACTTTTATAATATGTAAATTACCTCTCTACCAGCAAGTAGGACGGCTACTTGCTGGTAGCAGCCGCATCCTTCTTTCATAAAGACGCCCCCTCCTCATGTTGATTGACAGGGCCAGCGAACGCGCTCGTCCTCTGACTGGCCCTGTCTGCAATTCAAATCCCGCGCCTGTCTTCATTCGGCGCAGGCGCTCTGAGAGAAGGACGCTCGCCTCCTCAGTGCGCCTGCGCTGATGACGTCTTCTCTTTCGGTGACGTCATCGGCGCAGGCGCACTGAGGGAGTTCTGAGGAGGCGAGCCTCCTTCTCTAAGAGCGCCTGCGCCGAATGAAGACAGGCGTGGGATTTGAATTGCAGACAGGGCCAGTCAGAGGACGAGCGCGTTCGCTGGCCCTGTCAATCAACATGAGGAGGGGGCGTCTTTATGAGAGGAGGATGCGGTTGCTACCAGCAAGTAGCTGCCCTACTTGCTGGTAGAGAGGTAATTTACATATTATAAAAGTCAGTTTTTTTATTAAACTACTGAACGAAAATGAGTAAGAGCATTATAGATTGATATATCGCAGTATAAGGAATTTAAGTAGCCAAAAATAAATAAATGACTTTAGTGGGGTGACAGAAGCCCTTTAAGATTTAATATCCCCACCTCTCCTATGTCGCTTCACTTGTTCCAATACCTGAAACCTTAGTTGAGAGATTGAATGATGGAATTTGCTGAAATGTGAGGGCAATGGTAATAGTAGGTTGCCTATTCGAATTTCCGATTTGTTTTTGCTGATGCGATCTTTTACAGATTGCATAGTCTCTCCAATATATAGTAACCCACAGGGGCACTTGATTGAATAAACTACATTGGATGAATCACAATTTTTTTTATATTTTTCCATTTGTCTTGCAGATAGCGAATCAAAGATGACACATGGCAAATATGAGTTACATCAAGTTAAGCTATTTGTTTATTATCATTTATGGAGTTAGTTGTTGATTTGTAACTAGGATATGACCTGTGGTTATTGCTTAATTGATATCATGTGGTTTACCGCCCCTAGATGGGCATCTGACGTCATTGAATGTGTGATTTGAACCGCTATATAAGAATGTAGACTTATTTTATGTATTCATGCTGACGAAGGCTGTACGGGCCGAAACGCGTCCATGTAATATGATGTATTATTTTGATATGAAATAAAGAATTGAAGACTATTACAAGCACTCGCTGGGATTTACTCCATTATGCTCTGGTCTGGTGTCCTTCCTGTGTGGGTGAGCTCTGGGTCCGAGTGACGGCTATTTCATGGAAGTCCCAGAGTGGGACAGAAATAAAGTTTAAAAAAAAGTAAAAAAAAACAGTTTTTAATAAAAAAAAGAACGTTTCAAAAAAAAAGGAAAAAAACACCTCTTTACCCTGATTTTATAATAAGAAAAAATAAAAAAAACACGTATTAGGTATCGCCGCGTCCGTAATGACCAGCTCTATAAATATATCACATGATCCACCCCATCTGATAAACACTGTAAAAAAATAAAAACTGTAAAATAGAAACATTTTTGTCACCTTACATCACAAAAAGTGCAACACCAAGCGATCAAAAAGGTGTATGCCCCCAAAATGATACCAATAAAACAGTCACCTCATCCCACAAAAAATGAGCCCCTACATAAGACAATTCCCCCCAAAAAAAACAAAAAACTATAGTGGGGGGATTAATACCAGACGCGTTTCGGGGTTTTAAGACGGTGACCCCTTCCGTCTTAAAACCCCGAAACGCGTCTGGTATTAATCCCCCCACTTGGAAAAAGGACATTGCCAGACTGAGGAGGCCTGGGCGCCATCGTACGAATAGCGAATTGCCAATGCAAGAAATCATCACTACACGAAAGATATCAAGACTACGTGTACCTAACAACCTCTTTGGCGCCAAATTCGAATTTGAACAAACAGCCCTTGAGACCGGAATCCCAAAGGAAAGCACGTCGAGGGCTTATAGTCCAGTGAAAAGACCTCCCGGTAAGACTGCGCATATCTGTAATGACCGGCATCACGCACAGGGAGGAAAAAGGGAAAGCCCTGCCCAAGGGAGAGGGAAAGGTGGTGACCCCTAACTCACCTTGCGGCTGGCACCTGACTGCCCTGAAGTCCCTAGACGGGTTCCTCACCCGTGCGGCGATCACGTGCCTAAACCCTGGCTTTCCCTAAAATGAGCCCTGGATAGTGAACGGGCCGGTGGGATCGCTAGTCCGCACCACTGTCACTAAGAGGGAAACACCAGGGAGAGGACAGACAAAACAGACAAACACATACACCCAGGTGGGCGACCACAATAGGCCACAAAGGTCCAACAGGGATCCGGAGAGTAGCGTTCTGGACCAACTACCAGAGAACGCAGCAACACAGCTCCAGAGGGTCAGAATAGATGTCCAGGCAGGAAGCTCTATATCTGGCAACCAGAGAAGTGTGAGAGAGGAATATAAGGAGGTTTGGGAGTGCTGGACAAGGAACAACTGAGGAGAAGGAGCTACGGATCCCTGAGTGAGCCAAAAGGGTTTGCAAAGCAAACCCAGAAAGCTACCATAAGGAAACAGCCCTATCTTAAATAGAGCGCGCAGCCAACCGCTGCGACTTCCTGACCCCGGGTACAACGGAGTCAGGCGTGGTTCCTGACACCCTCGTGACAATATCCTACCTGAAATTAAGCGATCGCTTTCTAGACAAATACAGCGGGATGCCGCTGTGCGTATGAGCAGTTGAAACATTGTTTGTACAAATTACCCAATGCTACATACGCGTTGAACTGTGGCTATCACAATGAATGTGTGTTAAAGGACTGGCCATGAGTCGATGACTCTAACTATTCGGCAGAAAGCGACTATCCATATTTCGCATTGGAAAAACTCATCGAATTATTACCAGTGAATAATATTCCTATGACCACCCTCTCTCGATTATTTATCGAATATTCCAACTTATTGCCTTTTAAACTATTCGTATGTTGGCATCTATACTTATGTCGATTTTATTGTTTTAGGTTTTAATATACCATTGAATTTTTTACCACTATTATTGACCATTTACCCTCTGCTGATTTTTACATTATTGCTGATTTTTACTATTATTGTGATACTTATTGCCAATTTTATTGTTAATCTTGTTATGTTCAATAAAAGATCCCTTTACTTATAGAGAGTGCCCCACTTCCATCTCTTATTATATTTTCTCTTATTATATTTATTCTTAGTGGGAGCACCTCTGTTGGATCTCCACCCCATTCTAGTGCGACATTACCTTATACTCATGAAGTACAATGTGTCACGAGAAAACACTCTCAGAAAAGCGTTCCAAAGTTATTACCACATAACGTGACACATGTCAGGTTTGCAAAAAATGGCCTGGGTAGGAGAGTGAAAATTGGCCAGGGGTAGAAGAGGTTAAAAAGAAAAGACCAGTGACTGGGAGATGAGGAGACGTCAGACAAGCGAATAAGACATTGGGGCAGATTTATAACATCTCTAGGGTGCGTCCTCTCAGTCACTCTTCTCAGTCAGCTGTCCTCTGACAGAAAATGAAACTAACTCCCCAGCCACATGTAGCCCCTCCCCCTAGTCTCAATCTGAGCCACTAATCAGGTGTCAGACCACGCACCTATTTCTTCCTGTCTCCTGAACAGTGCTCCACCGACCACAAGCTCCCAGAGAAGGCTCCTCCATATTTATCTATAGATCTATAAAAAATGTTTTGGGGGCCCACTGTACAGATACATTCAAATAATACCTGCTCACAGAGCAGCAAGATGCTACCAGATGATTGAATATGGGGGTCTCTGCAGCAACTCTGAGAAGGTAGGTCCTGTGGAGAAGAGGACACTTACAGCTTTCCTCTATACCTAGAAGTCATCTCTGCTCTGATCGTGTCTAAAATAATAACCTGGGGAGTTTCTTTAATAATCTATTGTTATAGAAATATTAATAGTTGAAATCCGCTCTCATCAAAGGAAAGGCAAATCCCTCAACCGCAGTCAGACAAAGGTGTTACCATCTTGAGTTCTTCTGAGCAACTGCCCCTCCTCCACAGTCTGCTCACCTTTTATTTAGTCACAGTAACAATAGAAAGGGGCTGGCCCATCACCTGACCACTTACTTCATGTAACAAGGATACAGGAAGTGATGACACAGGAAGTGAGACTTGTCAAAGGACAGGGGAGGGCCTCAACGTGGCTGGACAGTGCAATGCACACACCCCATCCCTGTATAAGGAAGGATGAGTCATGTCCATTGTCTGATCAGCCAGGTGGCCGCCCATCCCCCATCACTGTCAGCATGGACCTCATTCAATACTGCTCAAAGTGACCAGTATCTAGTGAAGATAATTCTACTGCAGTGTTTCCCAACCAGTGTGCCTCCAGCTGTTGCAAAACTACACCTCCTAGCATGCCCGCACAGCCAATGACTGTCCGGGCATGCTGGGAGTTGTAGTTTTGCAACAGCTGGAGGCACACTGGTTGGGAAACACTGTTCTACTGGTTCTTATAGGTTTGAGATTATCTGCGAGACATTGCTACGGCTATTGTAAGTATACGGTACGAGTATACCGACAAGGCAGATATGCATGTCTTAAAAGCAGATATGTATGCAGAAAGTGATAGCGAAGCCGCAGCAGAGGTATAATATGTATCTCTCGTTATGCAGACTTCACTTCTCTAATGTGTATAGACATTTGAAGGGAAGAAGCCCAGTGCATTGCACTTAGTGCTCACAAACCGGCAGACGCCCCCCTACACACTGAGAACACGTCTCCAAGCCCATGGGAAGGTTTTCATACTGACGGTTTTACCACTGGTCCCGATTCAACCCAAGTACCCTCTTCTAGAGCGTTCTTTGGCTAAATCCGACACAGGGAGACAGATGACAATTTATAAAAACACACACATCCTAAGATAAAAACACTATCAAGTTTTTTTTATATGAACATAGGCTGGTTGAGGTGCTGTCCATTGGATATACGTATGTAGTGCAGAAAGTCTACTGTGTTATGTGCCACTTGTGCAGGGGTTGGGAGTCTAGGGGCCCCCCTTGCTCAGGGGCCCATTGGGTGATTCACCTGTGCCACTGTGGACCAGTCCGAGCCTGCCTACCAGTACCATGTACATAACAGAGGCCTCCCTGGACAGGACTCTCTCCCTATTATTTATCCTGCTATGTCTGAGACTGCCATTTCTCCCTTTCCTCAGGCACTGCCTATGAAGAAATGATCAACATGTCAGGACTGTAACATTTACTCTCCTAAAAGACTACCACTACCAAACACTCCACCCTACCTCAAAGTGCATACATCAACAAATACATCAATATTAAATAATTAAAGGGGTTTTCCGAGACAATAATACTGATGACTAGTGTTGAACGAATCAATTTTTTCTGAAATGGCAGTAAAAAAACATACTCACCTCCTCCATTTGCTCGCAGAGAGGCCGATGCGGCCATCTTGATTAAAGAAACCACAGGAAATCGCGCAAGCAGTGACATGTGACGTCATCGGTGATGACGTCACTGCATCTGGCCAGTGTGATAATATCATATCACCGCAGGAGATTTTGCGTAGCTTCTACAATATAGATGGCCACAACGGCCTCTCCGCGAGCAAATGGATGAAGTGAGTATGTGTTTTTTAGTTTTTTTTTTTACCACTGATTAACCCCTGAAAGGCCTCAGTGTTAATGTCAGATGCCACGATCAGCAATGAATGCAGCAACAGAGAGTTTTAATGACAGGGGGTGGCGCCATCACCGTTCCTCATCATTGCGCCCACTACATATAATGGATTGCGCTTTGTGACAAAGTAATTCTTAACAAATCGAATTTCTTTGTGAAATTTGGCGAAGCAGCCAAATCAAATTTTTTATAACTTTGCTCATCTCTACTAATGACCTATCCTCAGGATAGTAAATGAAAAACTGTTTTATATCATGCAAATCAGATAATATTTATTTGAAAGCAGCTGTATCCATGCTGCTTTAGCCACAGAGCCTTTTTCAAACTGTTGGGACTAGTCTGACCCCCACCAATCAACTGTGTGAGAAGGCATCAGCGCTTGCAGTAGCACTGACGCCGTCTATCGCCTTTTTCCCAGGCCAGTGACAACATGTTCATCGGTCAAGTGGCTTAGGCGCAGCTCAGCCACATGAAAGTGAATGGAACTGAGCGTGATACCAAGTACAGCCGCTATACAATGTACAAATCAAAAAATTTCCAGCTGCCTTGCTTGCTTGAATCTTATGTCTTTATTATGAAAAAGCAGTCCTCTAACGGGACGCGTTTCGGCACATATAGCCTTCCTCAGGCTGAGGAAGGCTATATGTGCCGAAACGCTTCCCGTTAGAGGACTACTTTTTGATAATAAAGACATAAGATTCAAGCAAGCAAGGCAGCTGGGAATTTTTTGATTTGGATTTTGTGTAGGGATCCCTCCCCTTTCCCACGCAGCCGAAACAGGACCGTGAGCTGTTGATTTGGATTGCTATACAATGTACGGCGCTGTGCTTGGCAAACACGGAGAAGGTTGCGGGGGGGGGGGCGGGGGTGTTGACCACTGCAGATCAGATACTGATGGCCATCAGAATTAAAGCCAATACAAATCGTCTTTAAGAAAGTTTTGATATACTCAATGGACTTGTCAGTGGACAGATATCGATCTCATCCTATATTTCCTACTTGCACTGGCAATGCCAAACTCAGTAGAGTTGTATGATTCACAGCTGACGTGTCCTTGCCTGCATTGCTTGCCTCCCAGGGGCTTACAGCAAGTAACAGCAGCTGTGATTCTCGCTTTGCATAGAAAGAAAGAAAAAATGCTACAGTGTATACAAAGCAAATATGCTAAATATGCAACTGCACTTAAATTGTCACTGTCATTTCAGTTTCTTTTAATATTGTACTGGGAAACATTTTTGTAACTGAACATTTCAAAGGAGAGACTGTCTTCAGCATTAGGGCTCATGCACACGACCGTATGTATTTTGCGGTCCGCAAAAAATGGATCTGCAAAACAAAATGGATTACGTCAGGCATCTCAAACTCGCGGCCCTCCAGCTGTTGTAAAACTACAACTCCCACAATGCCCTGCTGTAGGCTGATACCTGTAGGCTGTCCGGGCATGCTGGGAGTTGTAGTTTTGCAACAGCTGGAGGGCCGCGAGTTTGAGATGCCTGGATTACGTCCTTGTACATTCTGTATTTTGCGGAAGGGAACAGCTGGACCCTAATAGAACAGTCCTATTCTTGTCTGTAATGCGGACAATAATAGGATATGTTCTATTTTTTTGCGGAACGGACATACAGAAACGGAATGCACACGGAGTCGTTTCCGTTTTTTATGGCCCCATTAAAGTGAATGATTCCGCATACAAACCTGTAAAAAAACGGAACGTAAACCGAAGAAAATTACGTTCGTGTGCATGAGCCTTTACTCTGAACACATCTATGTTGAACATACAAAGGCAGGTGTCTCAGCCTGCCTCTTATCTCACTACCCCAGCTCCTGCCTCACTATGTGTGCTCTCTCTACCTCTGTTTCTGCTTATTTGAATTGCTGCCAGCACTCACCACTGGCAACTGTGTTCATTTCTGTCTTCCCTGTGCTTTATTTTTTCTATTTACCGAGTTCAGGGAATTTTGAGCAGAATGAAACTGCCAGCACTTAGTGCTGACAGTAAATGTGTTATGCTCCTGAATACCTAGTACTGTATCAGTGCTAATCCTGCACTCAATAACTAAAAGGGAAGCACAAGGAGAGAGAAATGAACAGAACTGCCAAAGCCCAGGGCTAGCAAGAAGTCAGATAAGCAGGGACAGAGGCAGCGAGTCCACATATGGGGAGGCAGAGGCTTGGGTTGTGAGAAAAGAGGCAGGTTGAGAAGCCTGCCTCGGCGTGTTCCACATTGTTGTCTTAAGCTTTTAATAGAATACTGATGACAGACTGACCTTGGCAATGCTCAGAATATTGCTGAGAAGACTCTTTACACCCTGCTTTAAATGCCAAATCAGTTGTCTATTACTTCCTTTATTCAAAGTTCAAAATTAAAGGGGATATCCAGGAATTGATGATGACAACCTATCCTCAGGATAGGTTATCATTATTACATCGGCAGGGTCTGAGTCTCAGCATCCCCCGCCGATCAGCTGCTTTAGGGAGCAGTTGTTCTCACCAAAGCTCTGGTGAATGCTGTGGACTCCCAGCAGCTTACCAAGCACAGCGCCATACATAATACAGTGGCTGTGCTTGGTATTGCAGCTCAGCCCCATTCACTTCTGCAACTAGGTCATGTGACTTATGTACAGTGACGTCACACAGCCTAGGAAGAGGTCGCGGCGCACACAGAGAACCCGGCCTCTTCTATCGCTGATCACCCTGGAGTTGGACCCCAGCCGATCTGATATTGATGATCTATCCTGAGCATCAATTTGATTTACCGGATAACCTCTTTAAGCAGAATATGTTACATTACAGCAAAAACATATTTTTCTATTTGGATATTATCCATTCACAACATTTGATACTAATTGTTTGCGAAATAAGGCTGTCCTCACATCAGAGGCAATCCTGGCAGATTTGACAAGAAGAATAGAAATTATTGCTGGTTGTATTCATTTTGTGACACGTTCGGAAGTGCGTCAGGGTTTCAGTTATAATCAGAAACTGCAAAGTAATGAGAAGAGCCTAAAATAATATCATGAGATGAATCGTGATGTATACCAAATGATGATATTTGGTTTGAGTATAAAGTGGCAGATAAATCCCTAGTTGAAGTGATTTGAATGGGGAACTGTTGTTTGGATGTTTTTTTTTTATAGTGAAAATATTAAAATAAAGTTAATTAAAAATAAGGACAGCTCACCAAGCATGCACAAGGCTCCCGGAGTAATGTCCATCCAGAAGCGAAACTAAACAACTCTGTAAACAGTCTAGTGGACAAAGCTCGTCAGGGGAACGCTTCTCCCATTGCTTCCATGTAGTAATGAAGAGCTCCCTCCACCACCAGGTTGATGGTGCTCGGTAATTCTAGCTCTGACTTCCAGTGAGAGAGCCACACCCGAACAGGCGATCAGAGGGGGTGGAGGGTGTTATACCCCTGAGAAACAGCTAATGATGGCCTATCTTGAGCAGAGGACATCCCTTAATTAAAGCTAGATATCTTCATATTTGTCAAATCTCCCCCCTGCACTTCCCCATAGAGTGATATGTTGTGTATCTTGCAACTTGAAGGGTATGTAGTTTGCAGTATAGGCAAGAAAAGAAAAAAAAGAATTGGATTTTACATGTCAGTAAGTGCTGGATTTTTTCTTGCCTATTCCGTTCATCTGTGTCATGCCGACCCAGCAAGTATACAAAAGACCATAGAGCAACTGAGCCGATAAGGGTTAATGCCCATTCTTTTTATCTAGTTTGCAGTACGTGGGAAACACTATGAACTCATTGAAAACTTGTACCAAAAAAGAACAAAAGGCTTATCACCGCATAATAGCAGTCATGCATCATAAAATATGTACATGCCTATGATAGAAGAATAAACAACAAACACCTATAAAGAAACTACCAGACCGCATTAAATCAAGCAACACGATTGTATGTTATGGGTATTTATTGTGAGTTGTGCAATGATGATGCCACCCCCAGACGAAGGTTCGCTGAAACGCGCGTCGGGGTTGGCGCCATCCCGGAGGAGGCACACTATGAGTAATTGATCCTGTCTCTGTTATACTAGCAGTATTTTCAATTGCACTTGCACTTTACGTAGGTTTTTATTAATTGTTGGAACAGTGTGAATTGATACCATTGTGCTCTCCTCTGGTTGTTGTCACCTTTTCCCTGCACTTGTTTTTATTGTAACTTATCTTATTGTTTTTTTTTTATAAATACAATATTTGTTTTAATGCGGTCTGGTATTTTTTTTATAGGTATCCATTGAAAACCTGCATAAGAACGCATAAGGCTTTTGTCTCAAGATAACGTGATGAGTTAAGAAATTTGAGTTAAGAGCTGGAGTGCTAACCCTGCTACATCTGTATCTGATGTTACGGGTGAGAATGTGGTCAATATTTCCATGTTATCACGATAGTATAGAGAAGTACATGGGGAGATTTGACAAACCTAAAGGTATCTGGTAGAGATGAGCAAATTCTTCAAAAAAATTTGGTTCGATCCAAATTTATTTGTGGCGATTTGCATAAAAAAACAGCGATTTCCTGGCTGCATAGAGCCTTTATAGTGGTGTAGAACACTGTGCCTTGCAGTACCACACATAGGGAGTCTGCTGTGGTAGTGAAATAATACTGTGAGTCAGTATGACATGCAGATGACAGGCGTCGCACTTAGAATCACTGCACACTTCACTTATTTGGGTAGTCATGGGGCCAAAACTGACCAAATAAGTCAAGTGTGAACTCAACCTTACAGGTTAATATTAGCGTCAAGAAGAAGCACACTCCTTTTACACCGTCGGCAGCTGATTCCATATAGATGTCTACAGAACCTGTTCTATTAAACACTTATACAAGTAGAGCCCCCGACAGAGTGGAGAGGGTGTCAGGAGTAAGTTTGACTGACATCACTGATTATTTTGCTCTGATCTGTCAAAACGATAACCCCCAAAAAATGGATCCTGTCTGTGGAGTAATCCATTAGTATTGCTAAAGCAAAAAAAAACAGACATGACACATAAATGGAATATTTGCATGTCTTCTGTGTTTTGTACCCACTCCTGCTTTTGGCTGCCAAATCATAAGCCAATTCTGATGCAAAATAGGGACCATGTCATGCAGGCCTTACAGCTGTTACATAGACAGGATCCGTTGTGCATCTAATTTTTCCTTCCTTCTGACAGATCAGAAGAAGGGTTAAATAAATGATGATGTCAGCCAGGCCAAAAGGCAAAATAGTGTCACAGTCATGAAGTGGGGAGGGTGAGAACAGCATGAGAAGTCCAAAGAGTGGCCCTATGACATAGTGGTGAGATGAAAGCAGCATGAGGAGACCACAGAGTGGCCAAATGACAGAGTCTGGAGGTGGCATCAGCGTCAGGAGGAGGCCACAGAGTGGCACAATGACAATGTAGAGGTGGCAGCAGCATCAGGAGGCCACAGAGTGCCAAGGTGACATAGTGTTGAGGTAGCAGCAGCATCAGGAGACCACAGAGTGGCAAGGTGACATAGTGTTGAGGTGGCAGCAGCCTCAGAAGACCACAGAGCGATCCGGTGACAGAGTGGGGAGGTGGGTGGCAATACCAGTACCAGCTGAAGATGGTGGGTGAAAGAAGGAGCACTTGGCATCAGATGTGTGGCATCAGGCAGGTGGCAGCATCCGAATAGTAGCTAAGGCAGGTAGCCAGAAGAAACCTGACTCTTTTGTCAAAGTGTTGGTGTGACATCACGGATGATCTAGTCTGATGCATCAGGCATTGGTGGATGGAAATCCTGGCTGATCCACGCCTGATTCATCTTGACAAAGGTCAGTCTCTCCACATTTTGGGTGGACAGGCGAGTTCTTCTTGGAGTAACTATGGCCCCCGCCGCACTAAACACCCGCTCTGATGCCACACTACTGGCCGGGCAGGACAGCTTTTCCAGGGCAAACTCTGCCAGTTGCAGCCACAAATCCAGTTTGGCTGCCCAGTAGTCCAGCAGATCTTCATTGTGGGGTGGCAGGGTGCTGTATAAGTATGCCACCACCTGCTGGTTCAGGTTCTGCTCCAGGTCTAGCTGCTGCTGCTGCTAGTGAGTAGTTTATTCATCAGCGACTCTAGACTCAAGATGGTGCTGATGGAACTGCTCCTACCCCCCCACCCTTCTACAGCAGCCATGGCAGAGGAACTTGAGCGCAGAGGGCCCCCGCGGTCAGACCTGCGAGAGGATTGACGATGGCGCAGATAGGCAGCGGCCAACTGACTACATAGGACGTCTCTATAGTAGTTCAGTTTGTCCTCCCTCTCAGCGGGTGTAAAAAAGAGGCTCCCATTTTGGACCGGTAGCGAGGGTCCAACAAGGTGGGGAGACAGAAGTCATCCCTCTGCCGAATGCTGAAAATTCGGCTGTCACTACGCAAGCAAGTGAGCAGGCATCGAGCAGACACTACGAGGCAGAGGCGGACACTACGCAAGCAAGTGACTCGGAGGGACTTCCTGCCTCCATCTCCACTACATACTGCCACGGTGTATCTGGGTCCTCTGCCTCGTCTTCCTCATCACCCTGTAGCTCCTCTGGCTGCTCCTGCTCCTCCTCTACTGTCACCTGTTTAGAAAAACCACCCATTTATCTGCACATTGCTTGTGCTCTAATCTCTTCCTCCTTCTCCTATTCAGCCCCTACAGGGCTCATGTGGCCGTGAGATCTAGACGCCATGTCTCCAGTCCCCTGACCAGCCAGATTTACCAGCATCTGTTCCAGGACATGAAGCAGTGGAATTACGTTGTTCATCCCGTAGTACTGGCGACTGACAAATAACGTGGCCTTCTCAAAGGGCCTGAGCAAACGGCAGGTGTCACGCATGAGTTGCCACTGGCTGACATCAAAGTTACACAGGGGAATACTCCTGTCTGCTTGGATAATCAAGAAATCGTTTATGGCCTATCTCTGTTCGTATAGTCGGTCCAACATACAAGGGTGGAATTCCAATGGGTGGAAATGTCGCATATCAGCCTATGTTGGGGATGCCGCTCTGTCGCTGCAGCTCAAGGAGGGTGTGCATTGCAGTATACAAGTGGCTGAAGTGCATGCAAAGTTTCCTGGCCATTTTTAGGATGTCTTGCAGATGGGTGAAAGATTTCTGGAACCGCTTGACAACCAGATTGAACACGTGTGCCATGCATGGCGCATGGCTCAGCCCTCCTTGACGCAGCCTTGACACCATGTTCTTCCTGCTGTCGGTCACCATGGTTCCGATTTTGAGTTGTCACGGAGAAAGCCAGGATTCGATTTCTTGATAAAGTAAACGGAGCAGTTCCTTCCCTGTGCGACTCCGTTCGCCCAGGCAAATGAGGTGCAGGACAGCCTGACCCCGCCGTGCCCTGCACAAGTTGTATGCTGGAGGGGCACTGTGAATTGTCCCTGCAGTGGAGGCTGAGGACACGGTGGAGGATGAGGAGGCAGAGGCGGACATTGTCGCAGGACCAACGGCGTGAGAACGCGTAGGCGGAAGCGGCGTCACCCGGCCAAATTGCTGGTGTGGCTGTGCAGGAACCACATTTACCCGGTGGGCCATAAAGGACATGTATTGTCCCTGACCATAGTTACAGCTCCACACGTCGGCGCTGCCATGCACTTTGGCAGACACCGACAGTCTCAAGGACTGGCCCACCTTCTGTTCTACATACGTGGGCAGGGCTGCTACTGCCTTTTTGGCAAAGAAATGATGGCTTGGGACTCTCCACCTCAGCTCGGCACAAGTCATCAGTTCTCTGAAAGGTGCAGAGCCCACTACTTGGAAAGGAAGGGACTGCAACACCAGCAACTTGGCCAGGAGCACATTCAGCTTCTGTGTCGTTGGATGAGTGCACACATACTGTTGTCCCTTGGCAATCGCTTGGTGATCAATTGCTGATGGAATGACTGACGAGGAGTGGAAGGAGGAGCAGGAGCATCAGGACCAGCAGATGATGCGAAGGACAGACAGCTCCCTTCAGCTGAGGTGGTGGAGCTTTGACTGCCTGAAATCGGGTGCATGCCACTGGGTTGCTGGGGCAGGCTGGACCACGACATCGGAGCTACGGTTCCCCCAGGCCACTTTATGGTGATGCTGCGTAAGTTGACGCAGGGCCGTGTTGCCAACATTGGCACCCTTGCCACTCTTCACCTTCTGCCCCCATATTCTACAAATGGCCATGTTCACCTCCTCTGGCAGCTTAACAAAAAACTGCCACACCACTGAGTAGGTGATTTTACCTCAACACTCTGCACTGACTGACTGCTACTGCCGCTTCTTCTGTGAACCCCTGCACCACTACTTTCGGGGCAGGTAGGCTCCTGCGAAGCGGTTGGTCTACCCTGGGCACATTTGACTCCCGACCTCCCACTGCTGCCACCCTGCTGACTCCTGACCACGCTACCGACTTGCTGGCTCCACTAATGCCTCACGGGCAAGCTGCCACCCTCTTCTCCCGATGATGATGAAGCCCCTAATTCACTTGGCTCCCAAGTGCTATCAGCTACATCATCATCGAGTACTGTCTGCATGTCACTGATGTCCTCCTCAATGGGTCAGGAGCCTGACTGCTTGCAACAACAGCTCCCACACCACTCTCCTAATCACTACTTGCCCGCCTACCGGAGGAAGCGGCGGATGTCTCCTCCACATCTTGGCTGGCCAGTAGCTGCTGACTGTCCTCTAGTAGCTTGTCCTCGCTGTATAGTGGAGCTGAAACCACATCATATAATATTTCTCTGGCCGAGGGAACAGAAATGGACAGAGGCAGGATGAGGACAGGTGAGGGCAACTAAGGGTTGTATCTGACGAACCCACCGACTCTTGGCTGGGGGTGTCTGATGTCACTTGGGACGAAGTGGATGACCGAGTCAACCATTCAAGAACCACTGGGTTGCTGGTCAAGACACGACCGCTAGATGACACCAGGAGCTCAGGCCTCTCGCTGCGACTCCTGCTGCCACGCCCCCTTACTCTGCCACTCTCCTGTGCAGGACCTGGCACTTCTCTGTCTGAGATACTGTTTTCTCACTTTACTAATAAGCCCTTTTTTCCCACTAATACATGCCAAAAAAGGCTTAGTTCCAGCAGCGGGAACCAGGCCTGCCCTGAACCGAAGGTTGCTCTCCGGATAGGTTTTCCGGGGGAAGTGACAACTTTGTTCAGTTCAGGGAATCGTGCAAATTATATTTCAGACTGCGTCCTAGCTCTTCTGGGGACGAGAGTCAGAGAGTGGGGATTATTATTTTGTTGCTGAAAGGTGACGCTCAGTCTTGGGCTTTCTCTTTGCCGACTGGTTCACAGTCCCTCTGGTCGGTAGATTAATTTTTCAGAGCTCTGGGACTTATCTATAATGACCCAGATCGGGTTGCGTTGCTTGCAGAAGCAAGAGCGCTCAGCTGAGTCCTATTGCTCTGAATTTAGGAGGTGGGCAACTGATACGGAGTGGAGTGACCCAGTTCTCTATAATCATTTTTGTCAAGGACTGTCTGAGAACCTGAAGGACGCCTTGGCATTTCACGCAAATCCAGAGTCATTGGAGGCGGCCATGTCTCTGGCGGTGCATATTGATAGACGCCTGAGGGAGAGATCTAAAGTTCCTCTCGCTCGGGACGTATTATCATACAGGGAAGCAGTCTCTTCTGACTCTCTGGGTAAAGAGACACTCAAGCTCGTGTCTGGTAATAAGCCAATGCAATTGGGTCAGGTCACACCTGGACCAGGTGATAAAAACTTTACGGTTAAGAAAATACTTTTCTTTTTCTGTGGTCAAGGAGGACATTTTGTTAACGTATGTCCTTATGTTAAGCATCAAGGTAAAAAGGGAAAAAAAGTCCTAATGTGTCTAGTCCTCTTCTCTCTCTTGGTAGTGTAGATGGGGAAGTTGAGAATGTATTTTTGTCTTTTACCGGTAGTAACCGATTTCTCCTGCCTGCCAAGGTGGCACTAGATTCCAAAACTGTGGAAATGGAAGTATTTATTGACAGTGGGGCAGGGGTTAACTTAGTGGATGGCCAGTTTGTCTGTATGCATGGTTTGACAACAAGCGAATTAGACAAAAATATTTCTGTGTTTGCGATTGATTCCGTCCCTCTCTCTCAAAAGTGTCTGTCTCAAATGGTGCAGGACATTCGCCTATAGGTGGGAGATTCTCATATTGAATCCATTTCATGTTTTGTGCTGGAGGATCTGCCTGCTCCTCTGGTGTTAGTTTTACCATGGTTAACCAAATATAACCCTACTATCGATTGGCAAGAGAGACAGATTCTCGATTGGAGTGATTTCTGCCTTGATAAATGTCTTAGCACGTCGGTTTCTGTTGTAACTACTAAAATGTTACCTCCTTTCCTTTCAGATTTTTCTGATGTATTCTCTAATGGTGGAGACCAAGAGTTGCCTCCACATCAGGAGTATGTTTGCCCCGTCAACCTTATTCCCGGAGCTAGATTGCCAAAGTCTTGGTTGTATAATCTTTCTGAACCCAAAAGAGTAGCCATGCGAGAGTATATCACCGAGAGTTTGGCTAAAGGTCATATTAGACCATCAAAATCACCAATGGCGGCGGGGTTCTTCTTTGCTAAAAAAAAGGATGGAACTCTTAGGCCATGTTTAGACTTCCATGAGCTCAATCGCATCACTATCCGTGATCCCTATCCCCTTCCTTTGATCCCAGATTTATTTCATCAGATTGTCGGCGCCAAGGTGTTCTCGAAGTTGGATTTGAGGGGGGCACATAATTTGATAAGAGTCAAGGAAGGGGACGAATGGAAAACGACCTTTAATACTCCTGAGGGTCATTTTGAGAATCTGGTCATGCCTTTTAGTTTGTCCAATGCTCCTGCCGATTTTCAACACTTCATCAATGATATCTTTCATCATCTGGTGGGCAGGTTTGTGGTGGTTTATCTGAATGATATTTAAATTTTTTCCCCTGATATGGAGACGCATAAGGATCATGTGAGATAGGTCTTACAGATCCTAAGAGAGAATAAATTGTATGCCAAAATGGAGAAGTGTGTATTTGCGGTCCCTGATGTGCAATTCCTGGGTTACCTACTCTCATCTTTGGGTTTTCGTATAGATACAGAAAAAGTCTGTGCTGAGTTGGACTGAGATCAACCCGAAGATCTGAAGCGATTTTTGGGGTTCACCAACTACTACCGTAAATTTATCTTGAATTACTCAACTGTTGTTAAACCATTAACTGATATGACTGGTCTGAAGAAACATTGCATGCTTTTTCAGCAATAAAGGAATGTTTTGCTTTTGCTCCTATTCTGGTGCAACCGGATGTGTCACCATTTATTGTGGAAGTTGACGCATCAGAGGTAGGGGTTGGAGCAGTCTTGTCGCAGGGTTCTTCTCCTAGCAAATGGTGCCCTTGTGCTTTTTTCTCTAAAAAACTCTCTTCTGCTAAAAGAAATTATGATTTCGGTAATAGAGAGTTGTTAGCCATTAAATTGTTTTTTACTAGATTTAATTTCATTGTCACATATCGCCCTGGGATTAAAAACGTCAAACAGGATGCCTTGTCGCGTAGCTTTCCCGGGGGTGGTGATTCGTAGGATCCTGCTCCGATATTGGCTAATGGGGTGGTTGTATCCGCCATTTATCCTGAACTTGAGACAGAGTGTTGGAGGCCCAGGGAGAGACACCCGATTCCTGTCCTCCAGGGAAGTTGTTTGTCCCTTCGGAACTACGACACAAGGTGTTTAAGGAACATCACGATACTGCTCTTACAGGACACCCTGGGAGCAGATCCACTGTGGATCTCATTTCTTGAAGATTCTGGTGGCCAGGGATACGTAAATGTGTTGAGGGCTATGTGGCAGCTTATGAGACTTGTGCACGTGCTAAGGTGACTCATACTTAGCTTTCAGGATCTCTACTTCCCTTGTCTATCCCATCCCGACCCTGGACTCATTTGTCCATGGACTTTATCACAGATTTGCCTAATTCTTCTGGGAAAACTGTGATTCTAGTGGTTGTTGACTGCTTCAGCAAGATGGCGCATTTTATACCATTATTAAGTTTACCTAATGCCAAAACTCTCACTCAAGTGTTTGTCAATAAGATCGTGAAACTACACAGCATTCCCTCTGATGTGGTGTCTGATAGAGGGACTCAATTTGTTTACAGATTCTGGAAGGTGTTCTGTACTCATCTGGGGGTCCAATTGTCTTTCTATTCGGCCTTTCATCCTCAGTCGAACGGGCAGACTGAACGCACTAACCAGAATCTGGAGACTTATTTGAGATGTTTTGTCTCTGAGAATCAAGAGGAGTGGTCTTCATTTTTGTTGTTGGCCGAGTTTGCCATAAATAACCGTAGACAGGAGTCCACTGATAAGTCACAGTTTCTTGGTGCATATGGGTTCTATCTGCAGTTTGGCACATTTTCTGGTACTGAGACGTCTGGTATACCTGAAGAGGAAAAATTCTCCTCTTCGTTGTCATCTATTTGGCGGAAGATTCAAAACAATTTAAAATAAAATGGGCAAAAAGTATAAACGTATGGCTGACAAGAGACGTGTGAGTGGTCCGGACCTGAGAGTGGCTATCCACAAGAAACATTAAGTGAAAGGTACACTTTTGGAAGTTGGGACCTAGGTTTATTGGGCCATACAAGATCTCTGCCGTTATTAATCCGCCCCACTTGTTTACTTGAGAGACATTATATGTCTTTTAATACTGTGGAAACTTTAAACATTTTTATTGAGCTGCAAAAGTTTTTTTGTGGATTACAAACTGCATGGGAATAACATACAAGAACCCCTCTGCAGAATCACATTGTTAAAAGTACTTAAAATGGCCACTGGAAAACTTCTTGGAATATTTGCTGCACCATTAATTGTAGAGATACGCCCTATAGAGCGGGAACATTGTGTTACACCCCCTCCAAAGCGGGAAAAGTAAAGCCAAGCCTATTATGCAAAAGAACCTAATCTACATTGCTTTGCTTACACTATTACTGATATTGAGAGGCCGACGCTGTCCCCCTCCTGTAAGCAAATGGACCTAGGCGGCGAGACAGTCAGATCAGAGCATGACGTGCGTGCGCTCGCTGAGGAGACGCGAGAATAGGCTGAGCAGAGAGAAAGAGACAGCATGGCAGAAAACTGGCTACCGACTACCACTGAACAAGCACCGGAGGGAAGTGCGGACCTCACGCCGGAGGCAGCGTTAAAGAAAGAGGTGGAGATGCCCCTTACTGCACCCCTCATGGTTGTCTAGCCTATTCCAATTGCAACCCATGGCGAGAAGGAGCTGCAGGCCCGCATCCAGGAGGTGTGGGAGCGCTACTGGAGAGAGCAGGGTGTGGATTTTCCACCTCAACCACCCCGCACCCCAGGTCAGTCGGCCACAACATCCCTTGAAATTCCCACTAAAGCCAAAATGGGTACAGATAGGACCGAGTCTCCCCTGCCTTATCCCTCATTGCTGCCGCTAGTGGTGGGTATTTGCCAGCCACATCCTATGCCGCATTATGGTACAAACTATCAGCCAAGATTAAAACAGCCCCGACTGACGTAGACCCATATATGTAAAAAGTACAATGAGGATATCACTCGCAAGCTAATGGAGGAGCCCTTGGAGCATACCCCAGTTCTAGTAAGGAAACAAGGTCGGGTCCTCTCTTTCTGTAAGACACGTGGATTTGGATTCATCCGTGACCTTGAAGAAAACAGGGACTATTATGTTAATCTCCGTTCCCTGAAAAGGAAAGAGCTCCCTAGTTGGCTCCACAGTCTTTATCCTGATGAAATAGTGAAGTTCACCCCCGCGGAATGTACCCGTGGACCTTATGCCACGGCCGTTACTCGGCCTAGACCGCAGTCAGAGTTCTGGAAACTGGAAAAGGCTCCTGAGTATGAAGAGGAGGAGGAACTTGAGATGCCCTGCACCCCTGTGAGGTCAGTTACTAAATATGTGCCACTTGCCGTCCCCAGTCAGTGTCAATATGCCACGGGATTTGATGGCACAAATATTCTTTGGCAGCCAGCTATTGCCACCAGAGATCCTGAGGATTGTACCAGGCCAAAACCACAGCAGAGACGCGCCCAAACACCACTGGGACCCAAGAATGATAATCTCACAGGTCCAGAGTACCTACAGCGTCTCAGGCAGCTAACAATCCAGCGTTGCCAAGAGACATAATGCCTCCAGAGTTTTCTGATAATGCAGTGCAAAAACCAACAGCGTTAGTTCTTCCTGCTGCTACTGAAGAAAAGTCAACTGTTGAAGAAGTACCCATTTCTGGGCTGGAACCCATTTCTGAAAAGCTGCCATGCAAGCCTTCCTACATACCAGCGTGCCTGAATGAGCCATCATCGGATGAGTGGGATTCTGGAAGCCCCCTTGACACAGATATACCCAGCTTTCCAGATCCATACACCTAAATAGGCCGGTTGGCCAATATTAAAATATAGCCAGAGACATTGTTATCAGAGGAACTCTTATGTTCTACAGTTTCAGTGGCAGTGTCCTCTAAGCAACTTCAGAGCCCTCTGACCTTTTGAAGGACTCTACTATGGACTCCACAATTCAGAAAAATCCCAAATTGTGCCCTTTTGCACCATTTTTATTCCCTTTTTACCCCCTTCTCAGGTTGTCTGGGACTTTAAAAACCAAAAAGTTTTTGCAACGTTCAAAGAAATGTACCCAGAAAGACTTTTCTGTGCCTTAAAAACTTTTACACCTGACCTTAACCTATTGAATTACAAATTATTTATACCCCAAATCAGGGATGGACTTTTTCTCAGGGCTATGCCATGGACTGTATTGTCTCTATGTGAGATCACCGCCCATTTTTGTCACCGTCAAGCACCAAACATTACAACAGCCAATTTTCCTTTTTGCGTCAAAGGAAACCAAGAAAAGAAAATGTATATCTGATGATGCCTAGGATGTATTTTTATGCATAACCCTTTATTTACAGGAGGTTATCGAAGTGCCATAATAGTATGCACATTTGTGTTTGCGGCGTATGTTTTATATATTTCAGGTGACAGTGTAGAGATCCACAGCGTCCAGCAAGTCAAACGTCGAGGATGACTAATCTTTAAGCAGTGGGTTATGCAGTGTCCCACTCATGTGCTATATGTGGATATTTAATGTATTAAATGTATTGTATTTTCCTAATATAAGGCTGGCATTGTCATTACATCTATTCGCCCCTAGGTGGTGCTGGCGCCACATATTATCTATAGCTTGGGGTGTGTTTAGAACAGGAAGTGAATTCAGTTAGTTCAGAGTGTAGCAGGAGAGAGAGAAGAAGGAAGTTAATGGAAGAGGAGAACTGGCAAGTTCCACAATGTAGCTGCCTTTCTTTCCTCTGGGCCCTGATCAAGCCTGGAGATGACAGACCAAGGAGTCACAGCAGCCCAGCACAAGACAGTAAGTCTATGTATGAAAATAAAGGCAGTCTAGTAAAGATTAGAGCTGAATCTAGCCAAGGGTCTTCACCAGCACAAGTGACCAGGAAGAACTTAAAAAGTACCTGAACACAACTGAATTAGTTCGCAGAATTGTCCTTTTTCACTAAATGCCTTCTAGGAACATAGTGAACCTGAATACTTCAGGAGAGCATCCTGCATTAAATAATATAACAGAGAGTTTTCCTGTCACAAGGGAGAACGTCCTTATTGGATTGCAAGATAAATAGTAAATAATTATATTCAGTACCTGAGTGCTAGAAAGTGGACTTAGTGCAAAACTATTTAAACAAGAATTGTCATTCTGACTGTAAAGTAACAGTATTAAGAGACCTCCTCAACTGACAATTGCCACACCTATATTAAGGAATTACAGCTAAAGTAACATCTGGATTATTACCATTGATATATTGATGAACTGTACCAACTGTCCTGAGACCATTAATTCAGTAAATGTTCAACTGTTTTACAACAACTAACTCCTCATCCTTTCTACTACTCTCAACATTTGCACCTTATGGTGCTGGCGTCACAAACACAGGGGCCCAGCCACTAAAGCACCTTAAACACCTATAACATCAAGGGCACCTCAACTTCCATCTGACTGGTGTTCCCTGCAGTAGAGAGTGCCCCGGAGGATTTAGTGCTGTCTTCCCATCCACTGCACTGCCAACCCAGGGAGGCTCTGCTAACTGTTAGTAAATGAACTACTACCCCCATCGGCCCACCGTAGCTTCACATGTTTTCCCTGCGGTCCGGCTCACTGCAGAGAGGAACGGAAGTACCGGAACGTGAGCCACGTGGACCGAATCCAGCAGTGGGGACCAGGTGAGTATCATCAAGTGTGCAGGTCTGCCATGTCTGGAGGTCTGCCATGAATTACCATTTTAGTCTATGGGAGATTCACTATGTTCCTATGAGCCATAACGAATGAACGGTGGCTCTAATCTCAATGTCTTGGAGCTGTTCGGGCCCCAGGAATGTATCGCTCCCGGGGAAAAGCCTTTTAGATGCCATGGTGTCACGGAAGGTGTACAGCAAACTAGAAGACACAAAAGGAAGATCCGGCTGACTGGATCCAAAACTAAGGAACCAAAGGGATAGCCCTGCAACAGACCTGGCTCTCTCCCTAACTGCTCAGCCTATGCAAAATTCTCAATGGTAGAAGATCGCATATCCTCGTACCTCGACTGGGTGTGGGGTGTTGGACTCCCACCAATAAGCTAGTGATGACCTACCCTGGGGATAGGCCAACACTTAGGAAAAGCAGGACTACCCCTTTAATTGAATAGGCTGCATTTATTTATTCTCTGTATGAAATATGAGGATAGGGTACATAGCCACATACAGTAGATCTGTGAGAGCCACATTACAGATCTCTACATGTCTGTGCTTATACATTTATAAAAACTTGTGCCAAATGTAATTAATCTCATTATTACAAGTGATGGGGTAATGTGCTGATATTATCAGCACATAGATATATCCAGACATAAATTAATCAAGTGTGAAAACAATCATTCCATTGTGTGCGGATGAGGTTTATTCAGCTTGTCTCCACTAGTTTATGCACGAGACCCAATGCCACCGCTGGGACCCGCACCTATCTCCTAAACACAGCTGGCAAAGTGAAGGAGGGTGCACCACGCATGCACAGCTGCCCTCCGTTCATATCTATGGGACTGCCGAAAATAGCCAAGTCCTGGCTCGGCTATTTCTATCGGCCCCTTAGAAGTGAATGGAAGCATTGCCCACGCAAGCACAGTCCGCTCCTATTCATTTCCATGGGGAGTCTCAGAATAGCCGAGCACACCCCTTGGCTGTTTTCAGTGGGTTAATAGGAACGCTTGGTGGTGGCCGGACCCGCTACTGTCGGCCACCACTTTGCCGGCTTCATTTTTGACCCGCACCTATCATACGATGGGGGCATACCCTACCGATATGCCCCAATTGTCTGAGATGGGAAAACCCCTTTAAGCCTAAAGGTTGTACTACAGCAGCCCATTGTCAGGCAGATCATCGCTGTTTAACGTTCATAGGAGCGCTCGTTAGCGATAATCTACCTGTGTAATACAGCAGCCGATTATCCGATGAAAATCGTCACTTGCTGGTGGCAGATCGTGCTGTCTAATCATGATCTGCTGCCTGCAAACAATGACTCAGTATGGGGATGAGAGAGCGCATTAGCGATCGCTTCCTTCCCAACAATTGCCTGCAAAATCTGTTCATGTAACACAGCCCTTATTCAGTGTTTTGGTCAGTGATTCGATTATTGTCAGTTTTTTTTAATAGTGTCTTTTTATTGAAATATCAGAGAACATACAACAGCTCCAAAGACCATAAAACAGACAGTCAAACCAGTACATTAAGTCTAGTGTGTCGATTGAGCAGCATCAATATCGCAGTACAAAATTACGTGTACAAGAAGAAAAAAAAGAAAAAAAGAGACCACCACTCAGAATAAATGAAATCAAGATATCGGTAATTAAAAGTAAAATGTACATAATAAATCCATTGACACACACAGACATTCACTCTCCCACAGGGCCGAGACATATATACCTGCATCTCAAGGTAGCACAGTTTGAACGTTAGGCCTCATGCATACAAACGTATTTTCTTTCCATGTCCGTTCTGGGTTTTTTGTGGACCGTATACGGAATCATTCATTTGAATGGGTCCGCAAAAAAAAACGGAAGTTACTCCATGTGCATTCCGTTTCCGTGTGTCCGTATTTCCGTTCCGTTAAAAAATAGATGTCCTATTATTGTTTGCGTTACGGACAAGGATAGTACTATTCTATTAGGGGGCAGCTGTTCTGTTGCGCAAAATATGGAATGCACATGGAAATCATCCGTATTTTTTGCGGATCTGTTTTTTGCGGATCGCAAAATACATACGGTCGTGTGCATGAGACCATAATCCAACGGTGCCATATTTTAAGAAAATGGTCAGGGGATCCTCTATGTTCATTGTGGGGATTCTCTCTGGTAGTTAGGACTAGCGGATGCAGTATAGAGGCAAAGTACAAAGTTCTTGAATCAAACAGCAGTGTTTATTCACACATTGGTGTATAACAAAATGCAGATAAGGTGTTTCACAAAACGAAGGTGGCTTGGTGTTTGTTCACACACAAGGAAAGTCCATAAACAATAAAAAGTCACCTTTTCTCCTGGGTGTTAATTTACACCCTGTTAGCAGTTAAGCCTCATCAAGTCGATAGGCGGTCTGATTCCTCCAGCCCGGCTCAAACCTTTAATCCCAGCACAGCCCTCAGTTCACAGCACACAGACTCCTGAGCTCCACTGTCATAGGGAGGTAAATCCACCACACCTGGCAGTGCTGGCTGGTTTATATGCCTGGCAAAACCCGGCCTGGAACATGGGGAGTAGTCACCCACCCAGCACTTTGACTACTCCCAGTAAGAGCCGTCCCAGATCAGCTATGACAGCCATGCTAAATCTCAAGGTGTCAAATAGCAATAGCTGCTGCTGACACTTAAAATACCGGCTCTTACCTGTACTTCACCGAGGCCAGGAACCTCTGTGACACATACTTTCCATCCACAATGATTCCAGGTACCTTTTTACATCGTACGCAAGCTTATATAGTTCTAGATCAGAGTTAACTAATTGTATCCAATGTTGCAAAGTGGAAGTTTTGGGGGTCTTCCAATTCAGAAGGATAGCTTTCCTTGCATAGAACAAGAGCAACCTGTATAGTCGTCCACCATACTCAGGGGGGATAACATAATTGACTAGTCCTAAAAGACTTGTTGACGGAGTGCAAACATCTGGGAAGCCAAGTTCTGCATTTATATAAGTATGAATCTCTTTCCATAAGCTTTGAATAATCGCACACTGCCAAACCATATGCAAGAAACAGCCATTCTCATATCCGCATCTCGTACATTATGGACTAGGCAGTTTGTACATCTTAAACAATCTACCCGGTGTATAGTATACGCTATGTAGCCATTTCACCTGAATAAGTTGATCTCTAGCGCTAACAACTGTGGATCTCCACGTGTGGCTAAGTTCTCTCACATGTGTGGTCTCTAGATCGTCTATATCACGCCTCCACTTAGGGCTCATTCACACGGCCGTTGCTGTTATGCGGCCCACATGCGGCGGGTCCGCAATACACGGGGCACCGGCCGTGTGCATTCCGCATCAGGGATGCGGACCTATTCACTTTAATGGGTCCACAAATCTGGAGATGCGGTATGGAACGGAAGCACGGAACGGGACCCTGGGTTCCATTCCGTGCCTCCGAACTTGCTCTATCTTTTTGCGGAACGGACGGATCGCGAGTCGCGACCCCATTCAAGTGAATGGGGTCACAATCCGCATGCGGCAGCCCCACGGTCGGTGCCCTTGCATTGCAGATCGCACGGGCACAGAAGGGCAACGGTGGTGTGAACAAGCCCTTAATCAGAGACTTGTCAAGTGGAGAGTCTTGCTCAGCTAGTAATGACGCATATAAGGTCGAAACCGGTTTGGTCAACTGAGCCCTCCTTACCACCGCCTCAATAGGGCCACATTCCAGTCTCAACGGGGCTTTACCAAATTGAGCATGACAAGCATTTCTAAGCTGAAAATACCTGTATAAGCAGTGCTGGGGCAGTTTAAATTCCTCTTTCAGACTGCTAAAAGACCTGAAAAGAAGCCTGTCATACAGTTGTGTAAGGTATCGCAATCCTCTCTGGGGTCAAAATTCTAAATCTGCCAGTGAAAATAATTCTGGCAAAACCCTATTTCTCCATAGTGGTAAATATGGCGACCAGCTCTCTCCAGTCTCTTTAACTATATGGACATTCACCCATTTAATGCAAATTGCCACTGTAGCAGCCATCATCAGGGTATAATATTTTGTAGAGCCATCCCCCTTCCTATATACTAGGTTTGTCAGAGCCTCATAAGAACCCACTAAAGCAGCTTCCAACACTACTGCTGGATTGCTTGTGTCAGCTCTAATCCACCACGCTACATATCTCAGCTGCAGAGCCGCATAGTACCTAGAGAGGTTAGGCAGCGCTAGACATCCCCCCCCCCCCCCCCCGTGTATAAGGTGCCTGAAGGGTCCGTCTCGCTATTCTGGGACATGACTTGCGCCACAAAAAGGGAGTAAATACTCTGTCCATGCAGACAAAATGTTTCTTAGGTAGCGCTACAGGAGCTGTTCTATAAAGATATAATAGTTTTGGCAAGAGAACCATCTTTATAATGTTAATACGACCTATCAGAGTTAGTGGCAGGTTCTCCCATGCTACAATTTTCTTAGTGATATATTGCATGGTGGGAATACTTTGCAACCTCCCTATGGATATTGATCGCTAAATATTTTAAACTGCTCTACTACTTAAAGTTTGGATTGCTGTGAAAGGTGGATTGGATCAAAATCATTGATTTAAGCAAAGACTCGACTTCGCCCAGTTCACCCGGAGACCCGAGAAACTACCAAATTTGTCTACAGTATCTAAGAGTGCATCTAAGGAATTCCCTGGGTTCGCTAAGTATACCAACATGTCATCTGCATATAAAGAAAGTTTTTCTGTGATGCCAGCCACCTCCCAACCTTCTATATACGAGTTGGAAGAAATATGTATGGATAAGGGCTCCATTATCAACGCAAACAGTAAGGGGGAAAGGGGGCAGGCTGGTCTGGTGCCCATTCCCAGGGGGAAGGAGTTTGAAACATATCCATTTACTTTGACCCTCGCTGTGTGGGACCTATAGAGCAGCTGTAACCAGGAGGTAGTCGTGCTCGAATGCATAATCAAAAAGTCTGGTACTGTGCTCTTAAGAGAATAGCTTGTACCATTCAGCCGGAAAGCTGTCCAGTCCCGGAGACTTCCATGTTGCTAAGGATCCAATAGCTAGTTCGATCTCAGACTCTGTGATGTGTGCTGCCAAGGCACCCTTATCTTCGCGTGTAAGTGTAGGAAGATTAATCCCAGCCAAAAAACAGGATATATCCCCTCGAGAACATGTAATTTTTGAAGTATATAAATCAGCTTAATAGGAAGCAAATTGATGACACACAAATCGAGGCTCTATTAACAATACACCTTGGTCAGACATAACTCTAGCAACCACCGTTTGGGGGGCTTCCAATCGAGCCAAATACGCTAAAGCCCTACCATTCTTATCCCCATCTTAGAAAATAGCTGGCCTCTGAGCCAGGAGTTTCTTTTGAGTATAGTCAGTAAGATGTAGGCAGTGTAGGCGTTGTGCTTCAAGCCAATCGCTCTGCTTCCCACTACTCGGGTCCTTTGAAAACTCTTGCTCCCTGTCCACCACCACTGTCTCTAGCTTAGTCCCTTTTATGCCTAGTTCCTTCCTATATGATGATATCGCATGGATTAACGCCCCCCCTCATCACTGATTTAAAGGCATCCCATTCTAGCAGAGGGTTCAAAGACCCCTCATTCTCTTTCCAGTAGTGTTACATAGCCTCATGACAGCCACTCTCCACTGGTAAAACATCAAGCCACATTGGATTCAAGCGCTACTACCTATCGGGGGGAAGGGGGGCAATGGCTGGGATAAAATCAGAAGAAGGGGGGCATAATTCTAAATACCCCTAGGTAAATAATCACTAGTACTGAAGGTAGCAAATCTCTACAGACAAAGGCTAGATCTATACGGGACAAAGAACCTGTGGAGGCCAAGTAGCATGAGAATTGTGTATCAGTAAGATGAATATGACGCCATGTCTCTATTAGACCATGGGCTTCCACCCAATGTAAAAGAGACTTGTTATAAGAAGCCTTGGTGCTTGCAGAAATCCATGTGCTTGCTGCCCCATTCAAGTGAATGGAACTGATTTTCAGTCGTGGAATTTTCTGCCGCAAACTCTGCCACGTGTGAAGGCACCCTTACACTTCTTAGGAAAGCTACTCCAGTTTTTTTTTTTTTTCTTTTAAGGCCACCCTCTACTCTGGTTAACTTTGCAAAATGCCAGAAGTCACAATTCTTTTTGTGCAAGTATGCCCAAAAAGTCACAAAAGCCCTATTTAGTGACTTTTTGAAGACAGAATTCTGGTGTAATTCTGTGTCTGGTGTCTTTGTAAAGGGATACATTGAATTATGTTTTTCGCCATTTGTTATATCTGCCCTTTAGACCTGGACTGATAGCAACCTGCTCGTAATGCCCTCTTCACACACTCCTTTCATTCTGCTTTTCAAAAGGCATGTAAAAAATGCTTCAGGGTGAATTTATCAAGCCCTGCACTCTAGAATTCTGACTCTTTGGACTTTTTAGGATCACTTTTTTTCATTTTTATACAACTCAGGGTGGGTTCATACTAGCGTTAGGGATTCCGTTATGGCTTTCTGTTCTAACATGGTTATAATGGAAAATAGCGGAATACCTAGACAAAATGCAAAACAGAGGCCTTTAAAAGGCGTTCCGTTTGCTTTCTGTCCTAATAGAAGTGTATGGGAAAGCATGTCAACAGGACTTTGTTTTCCGTCTTGCATAACGGGAGCCAGACGGATCCGTTTTGATTCCCATAGACTTCTATTAGGACGGAGAGCAAACGGAATGCCTTTTAAAGCCTTCCGTTTTACATTCCGTCATAATACAAGTCTATGGCCAGAAGAACGGATCCGTCCTCCCGTCTTATGGATTCCGTTATTTTCCGTTATAACCATGTTATAACAGAAAGCCATAACGGAATCCCTAACACTAGTGTGAACCTATGTTAATTAGTTTCACTCCAGATTTTAAAAAGTCGCAAAAAAGTCCCAAAGCCACTTCACTAGGGAGGATGAGGAAAACCAGAGTAACATTTCTATAAAAAAAGATAATATCAACTTTATTGCATATAAAAATATGAAGAAAAAAGGGCAAGATGGAAAAGGTATACAGAGAAGCGAAGGGCATTCCCTCAACTGGACAACCATGTATCACCACAGAGCTAGTACGCACTTTCCGGGTACCAGGTCATACGCTGTGTCTCACAACAGCCCAAGCTGTGTACCATAAAAGATGATACAATGTGTAAAACACCCCTGTAGGGGATTATACAACGTGGTACAGTTGTATCAAAAAATAATCCCTGGACATTTGTGAGATCCACAGCCTGCGCCCCTGGTAACCATAGACAACATGTATGTAAATAGCATGATAGTAATATATTCACAGCCTAGTCTATATCATAGGCCTAATATGGATACTGTATGTGGCAGCGTCTTAATACACACACCTAACCGGGGACGTACCTGAAGACATGATCTAGTCCAGGAGAGATGAGAAAGCCCTAAGCGCAAGACCTCGACACGAGTTTCACCTCAGCGGCTTCGTCAGAACAAAGTGTTAGATTTAAATATGAGTCAATTTTAACAAACATGTAATATTTTAACAAGCATGTAATATTTCATTAATTTGACGCAAAGTATGCTAGGACAGACTCAGGGAAAACTGACTTCAATTATTACTCTCATGATAAATTTCCCCCTTTTTGGTTGTGTTTTTTCTTACTATGTGACATTTTGTACTTTTGTTTTTTGCTAGCAATTTATAAGATGCTCGTGAAGAAAAAAAATGGGACAAAATGTCACACCTATGTATGCTGCCAAAAACCTCTGACCCCAAAACCGCTAAAAATGGCAACAATCACAAAAATCTAAGAATACCAAAGCATGATATGTTTTAAAAAGGTCATCTCATAAAAATATAGACGGACTCCTATCTATAATCCAGAACAGAAATCTGCTCTATAGGATTGGCTTCCGTTCTGGTGGACTTGAGCCATGCTTGTATTACATAGATGGCCATTCATCTGATAATCCACCATGTAATGCTACCATTCCTCTGCCCCCTAGCAGTTTGCCAGGGGTGCTAAAAGTGGGACTCAAGCTGATTAGCTTATCTCTATGGTGGATGTACTTACCTTTTTTAAGTGCCCTTAGTCTACTTTAATATTTGATATTCAGATCACTTTTCCCTTACACTGCAATTAATTACCATTGCAGTGTATGGGAGATTCACTATGTTCCTATATAGCCTTGCCACCTGCAGGCCTCAATAAGAACTGCAGCTATAATAGGCTGGGTTTCTTCAGAGAGACCCAAGCTATGTCAGACAGTGAACGGCTTCCTCGATCTCCATGCAGGGAAGAAATTTGGCGCCAGGAGCGTTCCTGGGGAAAGCTGCCTCAGATGCTGTGGTCACAAATGATCTGAGACGTTATTGCCGATCACAGACTTTAGCTCCTGGTGTCTGCTGTTTAAAATGCCGGACTTCTGCCATACATGTACTGTATGTCAGCGGTCCTGAAGAGGTTCTGAAATTAAGAAGTATAGACCATTGAATCTATTTAGATTATGAAAAGCAGATGTTGTTCAATTGTGGACTTTCCGGTTATGGTTAATTCATTTTTATGTTTTATGAATTCGCTTTTGATATTAAAATATTTACTTTCAGGTTGTTTTAGAACCACCACCCACATCTGCCCAATATTAAGGGAAAGCTGGCGACTTATATTCTGAGAAACAACTACAAGTAAGTACTGCAACTCATCACGTTTATATGTATAAATACCAACTGAAAACTTCTGCCCTTGGGTGACTGATTTTGGGTTGTAAAGCAGTTCCTTTCGTTTGGTGGCAAGTCTATAATAATTATATATATATATATATATATATATATATATTCTCTATATTTAGCTTTTAAATGGTTTAGGCATTTATAAAGGTTTATTATGACATTATGAAGCACTTTATAATATAATATAATAATATAATATGATGCATGTGCAAACAAATGCAGAGGACGGGCGATCGCTATTTGTTTCATACTGTGGAGGTGATCTCTGTGTAAATGCAGTGCCACACCTCCACTGAACGAGCAGCCAACTGTCAGAATGGAACGCTTCCTTCCTGCCAATCTACTGCTCGTCTGACTGTGAAAATCCACCTTTACAGATTGAAAGAAGATCTCCAGTTACACCACAAACCTGCATAAGTCTGCTTTGAGATACTGCACATTCCAAAAAAGAATGTCTTATCTGATTTTTCTATCTTTCCACTTAGGCTACATGCACACGACCGTATGTGTTTTGCGGTCCGCAAATTGTGGATCCGCAAAAAAAAACCGATGACATTCCGTATGGCATCCGTTTTTTTGCGGATCCGTTTTTTTGCGGATCCATTGTAATAATGCCTATATTTGTCCGCAAACTACAAAAAAATAGGACATGTTCTATTTTTTTTGCGGAGCTACGGAACGGACATACTAATGCGGGCAGCACACGGTGTGCTGCCGCATTTTTTGCGGACCCATTGAAATTAATGGGTCTGCATCCTATCCGCAAAAAAAAATGGAACGGACACGGAAACAAACTACGTTTGTGTGCATGTAGCCTTAATCTGTGTTCAGATCTCATGTGTGATCTCCGCTCAGCATGTACGCTGGGTAAGGATCCCAATGCACACACTAGGCATATCCATAGGCTGCCACAAATTGTTAGACCTCTGTTGGGATGATATATGCATATTTTGGCATACCGCAAAAAGACTAGCCTATGCTATTCCATATCGGCGACGTATACCACTGGATGCCTATACAGTTGAAAATGTTGCAGAGCTAACTCAGCGTGGTGTAGACTAGGAGCTTTTCCTGATGTACAGACTTAATGGAAATCTTACAGTATGCCAAAGATATGGAAATAACCTTAAAAAAAATCCACATGAGAATATACAGAAGTCACGTATTTGCGGAATGGTCGCATTGATCATGATTTGCAGCCCCATAGAAATGAATAGATTCCTGTGCAATCTGCAAGTAATGCAGTAGATGCAGATCGAAAAGTGTCATGTGAATGCTCCCTTAGGGCTCATTCACACGACCGTATGTATTTTGCGGTCCGCAAAAAACAGATCCGAAAAAAATACGGATGACATCCGAGTGCATTCCGTATTTTGCGGAACGGAACAGCTGGCCCTTCATAGAACAGTACTCTCCTTGTCCGTAATGCGGACAATAATAGGACATGTTCTATTTTTTTGCGGAACGGAAATACGGACATATGGAAACGGAATGCACAGGGAGTAACTTCCGATTTTTCGCAGAACCGTTGAAATAAATGGTTCCGCATATGGTCCGCAAAAAGAGCGGAAACGGAAAAAATATATGGTCGTATGAATGAGCCCTTAGGCTGTGAGTAAAACCTCATGAACATGGCCTTATTACTGCTCAGTAAACCTTCCAGAGGTACTGAGCCATGACAGGGTAGCCCTAGACTTCTAAGGGGCTATACTTCCTATGCCTCCAATCCCATATGGAAATTCTCTTGACTTCTGTTTGGGTACAACAGGAAACAGACATGGCATGCTCCATCAGAAGCTGCACTATAGAATTAATCTCCCTGAACAGAAGGGAATCTCTCCATGCCACATCGAAGTGCCTCCTACTGTGTAGTACAGAGCCACAGGGGACTCCATGCACCACCATACACCTACTGCAGGGGATGGGGCTACATGGGAATTCCTATACAACAATTTTCTAATGTTTCATTGTTTCTCCCCATTTACCGTACGTAAATAGTAAAGAAAAAGTCAAACCTCCGGAACTGTGTACACCAGCATGAATAAAAATCTTCCAGGTCCTAAAAATCACAGCAATCACTACTGCAGTGTGTGCATGATAATTCCTAAAAGTGACCCTCACCAAGAGGGCAAATATATACAATAAAGGTGTCCTTTGGAAACTGTTAGGATATCATAGCTTAAACTGGATTGAAAAGAGCCGTCATCTACAGTACTTTATCTGTATACTGTACATAAAGGTCAGATAACACAGCTGCATGCATCTGTCCATAAGATCTGAGAGACTATTTGTAATAGTTCCGACGAGCCTAAACACCAAAAATATATACAGGCGTACAGCTCTGCTTAAATGTGACAGATTTCCCATGTACCAGGTACTGAGAGCGGTGGCTTGTCATCGGTAACCGAGCAGTGAGTCAAGTTATGGAGGACAGCCCAACTTCATGCCTTATTACTGGAGGAATCGGGAGAACCCCTGGCTGAACAATATATTATGACTTTGAATCCACAGAGATGTAGGAAGGATCCCAATATAGAGTCAAGTCTTCAATATGCCTAGCTTTAAACTGGTTTTCATTATATCTTTACGTTTTTTTAGGTATGAAAACTATGCGATAAAAAGTGATATAATCCATGGCAATCAAATGCCATTTATTTTATACAGTATTTATGCAGTACTTTTTTGGAACAATATTACTAGTCCATACTGCTCACACGATATCAACATTTAAAAAAAAATGGACTGGATACATCCGACTTACACAAGAAGTGGTTTACATACCTTGCATTCTTTTTAGTGATAGTCACTGTGATTATAGCTCTAAGTATTATAAGGTTTGCATGTGTCTGAACAGTTATAAAGGACAGAAGTTACATAATCAAGTGTTAGTAAAAGTTTTCATTAAAGGGTTTCTGTCACTAGAATTTTCAGTATTATACTGGCTGACATTAGGGATGTGCTAATGTCAGCTGCACCTAACTCTGCTATTCTAATGATTCTCCGTGCCCCCGTTACTGTAGAATTCCTACCTTTATAATATGCAAATTAGCCTCTAGTTGCACCTGCCCCTCGAGGCTCTGTTCGCCCACCTCTGCACCTAGAGGCTAATTTGCATATTATACAAGTAAGAATTCTGCAGTAACGGGGGCATGAATAATCCCAAGAATAGCAGAGTAAGGCCTCCTGCACACGGCCGTTTTTTTTTTCCCGTTTACTGGCCGTTTTTTGCGTTCCGTATACGGAACCATTCATTTCAATGGTTCCGCAAAAAAAACGGAATGTACTCCGTATGCATTCCGTTTCCGTATTTCCGTTTTTTCCGTTCCGTTTTAACATAGAACATGTCCTATTATTGCCCGCAAATCACGGTCCGTGGCTCCATTCAAGTCAATGGGTCCGCAAAAAAAACGGAACACATACGGAAATGCATTCGTATGTCTTCCGTTTCCGTTCTGTTTTTTGCTGAACCATCTATTGAAAATGTTATGCCCAGCCCAATTTTATCTATGTAATTACTGTATATGCCATACGGAAAAACAGAACGGAAAAACGGAACAGAAACGGAAACACAACGGAAACAAAAAACGGAACAACGGATCCGTGAAAAACGGACCGCAAAACACTGAAAAAGCCATACGGTCGTGTGCAATAGGCCTTAGGTGCAGCTGACATTAGCACATCGCTAATGTCAGCCAATTTAGGCTCCATTCACACGTCCGCAAAATTGGTCCGCATCCGTTACGCAATTTTGCGGAACGGGTGCGGACCTATTCATTTTCAATGGGGCCGGAATGTGCTGTCCGCATCCGCATTTATGGATCCGCACTTCCGCGCTTCCATTTCCACCAAAAAATAGAACATGTCCTATTCTTGTCCGCAATTGCAGACAAGATTAGGCATTTTCTATTATAGTGCCGCAAATTGCGGAATGCACATTGCCAGTGTCCGTGTTTTGTGGATCCGCAATTTGCGGATCCGCAGAACACTTACGGACGTGTGAATGGACCCTTGATAGTGACGGAAACCCTTTAAAGGGGTTTTCCTGTAGTTAGACATTGCTGGCCAATCCTTAGAGCAGGTAATCAATATCAGTTCTGTAGGGTCTGACCCCTACCAATCACCTATTTTGTGCAGCCACTGAAAGCACAAGGTTTTGTCCATTGTCTAGGGACCATGCCAGGGTGCTTCAACCCACTGAATGAATGAGATGAAGTACACCAGTGGCAGAAACTACACAGTCCTCATGCAGTGTCTGGAAATACACTGCAAAGCTACAAGCTACCCACCATAACCAAAGGATAGGAAGAATCTGGTGATCTCCGTAATGGAGACACCCCTCTGCTTGGTTTTCCTTCCCTGGAGGGATATCTGACTTTCACTGTGTTAAAGACCCATAACTGGGGCTCCACGGTGATTTTGCATATTAGTGTTTCCCGGGGAGCTTTGCACTTTGGATTGCTGTGTTGAGGCTCCACCAGAGCCGTTTCTGTATTTCTGAGGGGGCGGCATCCACACAGCAGTTACACACTGCTGGTGGATGCCACCATTGTTTCCTTTAATTTGATTGTGAGAGAGAAGCTAGCCTCCATATACGATCTTTGGGAACTACTTAAAGGGGTTCTCCGGAAGTTAAGAAAATGAAAATACTTAAATATTACTTTAGTATAATTATATTCCCAAATACATTTCATTCGTTTTAATGGCTCATGTTGTCTAGGGGGCAATCATTAGGAGAAATAAAATGGCCGTCATCCTATTAGTACAATCAAAACCTATCCTAATCACACAGCAGGAAAAGTTACTTTACAACACTGAGGTAAAGAATTGCTCATCTCATCTCTGCTCTACTTGTCAGGGATTATGATCCTGAATACAGATAATAAGATCTTCAGCTGAATCTCTGTAGGAATGAAGATCATGAGGAGACATAAAGTACAGAGATGAGGGACAAGACAGACGGTGGTAATGGAGACTGCATACAAGAGCTGCTGCTCATTATCTACACCCCCACCCTCCTCTCTGTACTTCATGTCTCCTAATAAACTCCATTCCTACAGAGATTCATCTGAAGATCATATTAAACTGTATTGAGCATCATAATCCCTGACAAGTAAGAGAGGAAGATGGCGCAGCTCTTTAACTTGTCCTCCTGTGTAATTAGGACAGGTTTTGCGTGGACTAGTAGGACGGCGGCCATTTTATTTCTCCTAATGATTGTTCCCCGGACAAAACGAGCCATTCTAACTAATGAAAGGTATTTGGCAATATATTTATAATGAAGTAATATTTAAGTATTTTCATTTTCTTAAAAAATTGATCTGTTACACCAAAACTGGTCTCGTCATTATACCGCACCACACTACAGTTTACTCCATCATTTGCGCGGCCTCTGGTAGTGCTAGGGAGGACAACCACCGTGAATTCACAACTCCCATCTGTACTACAATCTATCTACAATCTAAACTACCTATCCTCTCCACCTCCATACCAGGCATGCTGCAGACAGAGCTGTCCATCCACTGTATAATTTATGGTGCCAGCAGCTTTCCGAAACAGCTGAAGGGAAAGCAGCGCTCGTGCAAGTGCTAAATCAGCGCTTGTGCAAGTACTACCCTCTCTTCTCTGTTTATCTGCTGGCAAATCGCAACTGCACTGGTGAGCAGTGTGATTCGTACGAGCGCTGATTTCTCTTCAAACAGCTGAACAGTGGGGGTGCTGGGAGTCAGACCCTCTTCAATCTAATATTGATGACCAATCTTGAGTATTGGTCATCAATAGAAAGAAGCAGAAATGCCTAGGTATAATTCTTAAAATTAGTCAATTGGAATATACAAAATGAACAATACAGAAAAGACCCATTGTGGAAAAATTCTTTTATAATGTATAAGTGGGTAATATTACATTGAGATCTTGAGTTATCATCCTGTTTTTTATGCACTCTAAATTATTTCTTGCTTTTGCAGGTGCTGCTTGACATTGAGCACAGCTGCTTAGCTTACTTGTAACCAGAATACACAAATCTTTTTCTTGTTTTGTTGTCCCCATTTTTACCATTTAATGTTTATGTAGTAATACAATGACTGGGTCCCAGATGGAGATAATGGGGATCACTGTGTCACCAGGAACTGTAGTTGGTACTACATTAGTTCTGATCACTGGTGCTCTGAATCAACCTTGCAGGGTAAGGCCTCATGCACACGAACGTTTTTTTTCACGGTCCGCAAAAACAGGGTCCGTAGGTCCGTGATCCGTGACCGTTTTTTCGTCCGTGGGTCTTCCTTGATTTTTGGCGGATCCACGGACATGAAAAAAATGTCATTTTGGTGTCCGCCTGGCCGTGCGGAGCCAAACGGATCCGTCCTGAATTACAATGCAAGTCAATGGGGACGGATCCGTTTGACGTTGACACAATATGGTGCCATTTCAAACGGATCCGTCCCCATTGACTTTCAATGTAAAGTCCGGAGTCCCTTTTATACCATCAGATCGGAGTTTTCTCCAATCCGATGGTATATTTTAACTTGAAGCGTCCCCATCACCATGGGAACGCCTCTATGTTAGAATATACTGTCGGATATGAGTTAGATCGTGAAACCTCATTTCCGACAGTATATTCTAACACAGAGGCGTTCCCATGGTGATGGGGACGCTTCTAGTTAGAATATACTACAAACTGTGTACATGACTGCCCCCTGCTGCCTAGCAGCATCCGATCTCTTACAGGGGGCCGTGATCAGCACAATTAACCCCTCAGGTACCGCACCTGAAGGGGTTAATTGTACTATCATATCCCCCTGTAAGAGATCAGGGCTGCCAGGCAGCAGGGGGCAGACCCCCCCCCCCCCCCCCCCCAGTTTGAATATCATTGGTGGCCAGTGCGGCCCCCCCCCCCTTCCCCCATTGTAATAATTCGTTGGGGGCACAGTGTGCGCCCCCCCCCCCCCCTTCCTCCCTCTATTGTAATAAATCGTTGGTGGCAATCATTGGCCCCCCTCCCTCTATAGCATTAACAACATTGGTGGCCAGTGTGCGGCCTCCCATCTTGCGCCCCCCCCCCCCCCCCCCGATCATTGGTGGCAGCGGGTTACTAGCAATAGTACAAGATTCATACTTACCTGGGAGCTGTGATGTTCGTGTCCGGCCGGAGCTCCTCCTACTGGTAAGTGACGGTTCATTTAGCAATGCGCCGCACAGACCTGTCACTGTCACTTACCAGTAGGTGGAGCTCCCGGCCGGACACGAACATCGCAGCAGCAGGTAAGTATTAATCTTCTACTATTGTACTATTGCTAAGTAACCATGGCAACGAGGACTGTAGTAGCGTCCTGGTTGCCATGGTTACCGATCGGAGCCCCAGCGATTAAACTGGGACTCCGATCGGAACTCCGCTGCCACCAATGATGATGGGGGGCAGGGGGGGGGGGGGAGATGGGAGGCTGCACACTGGCCACCAACGTTGTTAATGCTATAGAGGGGGGGGGGCAATGGGGGGCGCACACTGTGCCACCAACGATTTATTACAATAGAGGGAGGAAGGGGGGGGGGGCGCACACTGTGCCACCAACGAATTATTACAATAGAGGGAGGGAGGGGGCGCACACTGTGCCACCAACGAATTATTACAATAGAGGGAGGGGGGGGGGGGGGGCCGCACTGGCCACCAATGATATTCAAACTGGGGAGGGGGGGAGGGTCTGCCCCCTGCTGCCTGGCAGCCCTGATCTCTTACAGGGGGATATGATAGTACAATTAACCCTTTCAGGTGCCGCACCTGAAGGGGTTAATTGTGCTGATCACGGCCCCCTGTAAGAGATCGGGTGCTGCCAGGCAGCAGGGGGCAGTCTTGTACACAGTTTGTAGTGTATTCTAACTAGAAGCGTCCCCATCACCATGGGAACGCTTCTGTGTTAGAATATACTGTCGGTTCTGAGTTTTCAGGAAGTGAAAACTCAGCTTTGAAAAAGCTTTATGCAGACGGATCTTCGGATCCGTCTGTATAAAAACTAAACTACGGCCACGGATCACGGACACGGATGCCAATCTTGTGTGCATCCGTGTTCTTTCACGGACCCATTGACTTGAATGGGTCCGTGAACCGTTGGCCGTGAAAAAAATAGGACAGGTCATATTTTTTTCACGGCCAGGAAACACGGATCACGGATGCGGCTGCAAAACGGTGCATTTTCCGATTTTTCCACGGACCCATTGAAAGTCAATGGGTCCGCGAAAAAAAACGGAAAACGGCACAACGGCCACGGGTGCACACAACGGTCGTGTGCATGAGGCCTAAGAGAGAGAATTGGATTGACGCAGCTGTTTTTTAGCCTTAGATGTGATGTTAATATGTTGCATTGTGACGTTATGTAGATACTTGGGCTCTTTGTTGAAAATCATGGTGCTAGCTGTAGGGGTACTGTGGTTCTCTAAAAGGATAAAGTACAGTATTCATAGTAACATAGTATATAGGGCCGAAAAAAGGCATTTGTCCATCCAGTTCAGCCTGTTATCCTGCAAGTTGATCCAGAGGAAGGCAAAAAAAAAACTGTGAGGTAGAAGCCAATTTTCTTCATTTTAGGGCTCATTCAGACGGCCGTATGCTATCCTCAAAAATGCGGATCCGTTTTTTTGCGGATTAGATACTGACCAATTCACTTCTATGGGGCCCTTTTCTATTCCACGGTTCCGCAAAACAAATGAAACATGTCCTATACTTGTCCGTGAAAATCAGGAGATGGCCCCATTGAAGTCTATGGGTCCGCAAAAATACTGAATGCTATCCGTTTTTTTGCGGATCAGTTTTTTTGCGGATCCGCAAAAAAACAGATAGCATTCAGTATTTTTGCGGACAGCATACGGCCGTCTGAATGAGCCCTTAGGGAAAACAATTCCTTCCCTACTCAAATCAGGCAATCAGAATAACTCCCTGGATTAACGACCCCTCTCTAGTAGTTATAGCCTGAAATATTATTACACTCCAGAAATACATCCAGGCCCCTCTTGAACTCTTTCTGGGCACACTATGGGAGTATGTGGAAACTAAAGGGCAAAAAGAGGCTAGTGTGGAACTTACATAACACACCACAGGAGCTGCACATCTACTGCAGGTATTGCAGAGCGGGACCACGGGGGAGGTGCAGAGGTATAGAGCTGGAGAGGATGGGAGTGGTGACGCGGCAACAAGGGTGGTTGTAATTCTCATAGTGGGTAATCCTTCTGTTGCAGAGTAGGATTGCTGGGTGCAGCGGAGTCAATTCAGATCAGATGTTGTGGAGTAACAGGAACTGTCTTTATTGGAACATGTGTGCAATAATAAAAGGTCACCTTACATGGTGAATGGCACACACAGGAAAAAAAAAATCTGTGAGTTCACCTCAATGTACAGGAAATACAACACATCATAGAAATGTATAGAGTGACCACAAGTGAGCATTAGTAACAGCAACATCTAGTGTTATAACTGTGAACTGCAGTCAATCCAGCAATAGACTAAGCTGTAAGTTGTTGCATCTCCAACACCTTCTTCCTCTAGTGCTCCCTGGGCCAATCATGCAGTGAGTGGAGGGAGTTCTTCCCCTCGGGGCATGGTGTTAGGCAAATGAGCAGTGGGATGGAAGGCAGGAGGACAAGTGTGAGGGCCGGTGGATGGTGGAGGCAATGACCAGGCCTGTTTGGTTAGAAATAAGGTTTTTCCTACTGCCCAAATGATGGGAGTTACAGTATTAACACAAGCAGCAGACACAGTGTGTAGGTATTGCACAGAGTAGACTTTTCACAAAGGCTGTATATTGGAGGTGGCAATGATAGTACTAGTACTCCCTGAGACTCTCTTTAGATATATTACGCAATCTTTTCACATTAACCACAGGCCTGCAATCACTCTCTGTATGCTTTCTGTGGTTCCCAGTGGCAGGATGCACCAGAAGATGGCAGCAGAATTTCCAGCAGAAAAAGTGCATCTTACCGTATAATCAGGAAAAATACAGTAACCCTATGGACACTTTTATCATGTATTGTGGGAGCTTTCCCTTCCTACACCTTAAACGTGATGTGAACCTAGCCTAATAATAATAATAGTTTCATACATCTGAAGGGGATTTCTTTCTGTAGCATGTGCACACATTTTTACTAACCTGTACATAGGGCAGATTTTGGTCACAGATATTTCGGCAAGAGAAATCTGCTGCTTGTGAACATACAGTAATGTGACAAGTAAGTAGCATGTGTGGATATCTATATTTGAGCATTGTGTGTTAAAAAGGGGTTGTCCGTCCTAGGAGCTGACAACTCCAATGGTCAGAACCTGTGCCCAATAATAAAAAAAAAGCACTCACCTGTTGGCACAACACTAGCATGTCACCTGCAGTGATGTCCCCCTCTGCATGTGACTGCTTGCATCAACCCAGTGGGGGAAGGTGCCATTTGGAGAATAGCATAGGAGCGGCTGCGGCAGTAGGTGCTGTTCTGTTCTATATACAGTATATACCTTTTAAACAGTTAAGAAATTCATAATGTATTATTTTTTTTATTATAACATTATGAAGCGCTTTATATTAATACATGATTTGCTTAAAGGGGTTCTCTAAGACTGGAGATGGCTCAGGCTGATCCATACATAGAGCTCTTGTAACCAAGTCTAACTTAAAGTTTGAAAGAAGGTCTCTGGTTACACCACAAACCTGCATAGATCTGCATTGAGATACTGCACAAAATCATGATGGTTGTTGTAAAAACAAATGTCTTATCTGTTTTATCAAGCTTAGAATGTGCAGAGAGCCAGACAGCAGGTGAAACACCTGAGGCTACGTTGGGCCGATGGGGGTAGTAGTTCAATTACTCACGGTTAGCAGAGCCTCCCTGGGCCATTAGTACAGTGATGGGGAAGACAGCACTAAATCCTCCGGGGCACTCTCTATTGCAGGGAACACCAGCGAGATGGAAGTTGAGGTGCCCTTGATGGTATAGGTGTTTAGGGCGCTTTGACGGCAGGGCCCCTTGTTACGCTGAGCGCTCCGGGTCCCCTGCTGGCCTCGGAGCGCTCACAGCGTATGCCCCCAGGCAGCACTCCAGCGTCTCGGCGTGTGCGTCCTCGCTCTCTAGGGGGCGCTCGCGCCGGGACTCTTAGATTCAAAGGACCAGTGCACCGGTGATTGGTGCCTGGTCCAAAGGGGTTATTAAGGGTTAAGGTTGTGAGAGGCAGTGCTGACTTAATTAGGCTGCACCTGTGCACTGCCCATTTATACCTTCTCCTCCCACAGCTTTCTGCCGGATCTTTGTGCCTTGTGCCTCAGAGAAAGCGTTCCTTTCTATGTTTGTTTGCCTTACCTGTTGCCGTACCTGTTGCTACCGTCCACTCGCCTTTGAACCTTTGCCGCCTGCCCTGACCGCTGCTACGTCCGACTTCGCTCTTGCCTTCTCCCTGTGTACCACGCCATATCACCAGCCAGAGAGGTCGAGTTGTTACTAGGGGACACGACCTGGTAGTTACCGCCGCAGCAAATCCATCCCGCTTTGCGGCGGGCTCTGGTGAAGACCAGTAACTGCTTAGAACCGGTCCTCTAGTACAACCCGCGCCATCGCCTCTCTGGTCCAGAGGATCCACTACCTGTCCTGCCGGTACGTGACAGTAAGATCCGGCCGATGTGGTGGGCGACGAGTTACTGTCACGTACCGGCAGGACAGGTAGTGGATCCTCTGGACCAGAGAGGCGATGGCGCGGGTTGTACTAGAGGACCGGTTCTAAGCAGTTACTGGTCTTCACCAGAGCCCGCCGCAAAGCGGGATGGATTTGCTGCGGCGGTAACTACCAGGTCGTGTCTCCTAGTAACAACTCGACCTCTCTGGCTGGTGATATGGCGTGGTACACAGGGAGAAGGCAAGAGCGAAGTCGGACGTAGCAGCGGTCAGGGCAGGCGGCAAAGGTTCAAAGGCGAGTGGACGGTAGCAACAGGTACGGCAACAGGTAAGGCAAACAAACATAGAAAGGAACGCTTTCTCTGAGGCACAAGGCACAAAGATCCGGCAGAAAGCTGTGGGAGGAGAAAGTATAAATGGGCAGTGCACAGGTGCAGCCTAATTAAGTCAGCACTGCCTCTCACAACCTTAACCCTTAATAACCCCTTTGGGCCAGGCACCAATCACCGGTGCACTGGTCCTTTGAATCTAAGAGTCCCGGCGCGCGCGCCCCCTAGAGAGCGAGGACGCACACGCCGAGACGCTGGAGTGCTGCCTGGGGGCATACGCTGTGAGCGCTCCGAGGCCAGCAGGGGACCCGGAGCGCTCAGCGTAACACCCCTGTGTTAGTGATGCCAGCACCGTTAGGTGCAAATCTTGAGAGTAGTAGAAAGTATGAGGAGTCAATTGTTCTAAAACAGTTGAACATTTACTGAATCAATCGTCTCAGGGCAGTTGGTACAGTTCATCCATATATCAATGGTAATAATCCAGATGTTACTTTAGCTGTAATTCCATATTACAGGTCTGGCAATTGTCAGTTGAGGAGGTCTCTTAATACTTTGGCTTTAACAGGCAGAATGACAATTCTTGCTTAAGAAGTTTTGCACTAAGTCCACTTTCTAGAACTCAGGTACTGAATATAATGATTTCCTATTTATCTTGAGCATTCCAATAAGGGCGTTCTCCCTCGTGGCAGGCAAACTCTCTGCTACATTATTTAATGCAGGATGCTTTCCTGAAATATTCAGGTTCACTATGTTCCCAGAAGGCATTTAGTGAAAAAGGACAATTCTGTGCACTAATTATCCAATTGTGCCCAGGTACCTTTAAGTTCCTCCTGGTCACTGGTGCTTGTGAAGTCCCTCGGCTAGACTCAGCTCTAATCTTGACTAGACTTGCTTTATATTCATACTTAGACTTACTGTCTTGTGCTGGGCTGCTGTGACTCCTTGGTCTGTCATTTCCAGGCTTGATCAGGGCCCAGAGGAAAAAAAGGCAGCTACATTGTGGAACTTGCCTGTTCTCCTCCTCCATACACTTCTGCCTCCTCTCTTGCTACACTCTGAATTAACTGAATTCACTTCCTGTTCCAAACACACCCCAAGCTATATATAATATGTGGCGCCAGCACCACCAATAGGCGAATCGATGTAATGACAATGCCAGCCTGATATTTAGGAAAATACAATACATTAAATACATTGAATATGACATTTTAGCAGCAATTTAAAGTGCCCACATATAGCACATGAGTGGGACACTGCACATGTACGCTGGGTAAAGCTCCCAATGTACACACTAAGCAGATCCATAGGATTCCACAATGTCTTTAGACTTCTGTTGGTGTAACGGTCGCGTACACACACACACAGGGGGGAGGGAAGTGACCACTGCGCTCCACCCTGACCCCTGGCCCTGCCTACTTGCCTTGCAAGTCATAATGACAGGGGACAACTGGATGGCAATCCCTAGCTTGGACTAAGTGCAGGGATGACAGACAGACAGACAAACAACAGAACGTGAACGGACCGAGTCAATACCAGGAAAGCTACAAAGAACAAATGGAGCAAGCAGAGAATTGTCAGGAGAAGCCGGGGACATAAATACCAGGAGAGCCGTGTTCTACCACGTAGAGGATCGTCAGGAGGAGACCGGGGTCAGAATACCAGGAGAGCAGCAAAGTACACAAGGAGCAGGCAGAGGATCGTCAGAAATTCAGCAGGAGGTAAGTACGCCAGGAAAGACAAAACCACAGGTGGAACCTAAATTAACAGGCAACCTGTGGCCAGCAGGCTGCCTGTATTTATAGTGGGGAGTGAGGGTCATGTGACGTGGCCAGCGTCACATGACCGACAGACCAACCAGTCGAGCACCGAGTGATTGGCTCAGCGCTCAAGGCAGACTTAGGAGCAGGGAGCCACCCAGCTAGTAAAGCCGCCCTGGGAACGAGGTCAAACACAGATCCTCGCTCCCGAAGCTAAGCAGCAGGTCTGCGGCTAATGGGGGACCGAGTGCACCTTCGGAACCCCGTTACAGTTGGGACACGTATGTTGGCATACCACAAAAAGTCTATGCTATACCATATAATGCTATCCAGTAAAAAATGTATACCGCATAGTAACTATGGGCGACCTATACCAGTGTACGAGGTGTAGACTAGAAGCTTTTCCTAATGAACGCGCTAAATGAAGATCTGCACAAAAAAGATAATTAGGACCGCTTAGCACATGGTTTGACGTTTGCACTGCCAGTGTCTATTAACATTTGGTCACTTGACTATAATACGTCAGATTTCATGTGCTATTAGTTTAAATCTTCACTTTTATTTCTACATTAAATATGGAACTAATGACAAACTGAGAATTTTTCTTTAAAATTATCAGTCGATATTAGGCAGATAGCCCACATAGATTGTTTGGTCTGATGTGTCAATAGTGTGCTATTTTCCACAGCAACACTTAACCAATTGTTACAATGTAGATTTTAACAGTCAGTGCGCGCCTTAACTGGCTACATGTTGTTTGTGTGTAGCTCTGTTTACGCATTCATACTCTCTCTAATGCTGGCTGCTTGCTACTGAATCTAAAAACATACACAAACACACACCCTGCTTCCCGACATGTTTTGCCGGCAAACCGGCATCTTCAGGGGAACATGCAGGTCTGTATGTAGGGTTCCCTTGTGATGTGCAAAAAAAAAGGATCAGACGTGGACCGAAAATACGGTCATGTGAATGCTCCATTAGGCTGTAAGTAAAGCTTCATAAACATGGCCTTATTACTGCTCAGTAAACCTTCCAGAGGTACTGAGCCATGACAGGGTAGCCCTAGACTTCTAAGGGGCTATACTTCCTATGCCTCCAATCCCATATGGAAATTCTCTTGACTTCTGTTTGGGTACAACAGGAAACAGACATGGCATGCTCCATCAGAAGCTGCACTATAGAATTAATCTCCCTGAAAAGAAGGGAATATCTCCATGCCACATCGAAGTGCCTCCTACTGTGTAGTACAGAGCCACAGGGGACTCCATGCACCACCATACACCTACTGCAGGGGATGGGGCTACATGGGAATTTTTATACAACAATTTTCTAATGTTTCATTGTTTCTCCCCATTTACCATATGTAATTAGGAAAGAAAAAGTTAAACCTCAGAAACTGTGTACACCAGCATGAATAAAAATCTTCCAGGTCCTATAAATCACAGCAATAACTACTGCAGTGTGTGCATGACAATGTGAATGACCCTTACTAAGAGTGCAAATATATGCCATAAAGGTGTCCTTTGGAAACTGTTAGGCCCCTTTCACATGAGTGAGTTTTCCATGCGTGTGCAATGCGTGTCTTCCTGCAGAGAGCAGAAAACTCCCTTACAGCACCCTGTGCATGCGTCAGGCTTTCAGATAAACATTCATTTTCCTTGCGCAGCTCAGTATTACACCTCACAGTACATTCATAATTAGCGCTAGCTTCAGCTGCCTTCTGGACAAGAGTTCTCAATTTAACAATTTCCACTTTTAAATCTTCCACTTCTCCTTCCAAACTCAGCTTCAGCCTACAAGACTCTTGATATTTATCCGCTATCCACCCAGCAGCAAAAATATGAGCATACTTGCCTTTCTTTTTGCGCCATTTTTTGGTACCGATCAGGTTTGCTACACAATTCTGAGCCTGCAGCCATGGATCAGTAGATCCCTGCATGGCTTGAAGAATGGCCGTCGTGTCCTTCAATTTTGCAACTTCTTTAAAAATACTTTCCATTGAACAAGAAAACAAAACACTGGTACCAATTTCTAGGAGTTGTCCCAATACTTTTGGTACAGAACCTTTCTACACTGTAGTATCCGTATTAATTATGCCAAACAAGTCTACAATTAAGTGTAACAGCCACAGATATACAAACTGTGGCGAAACCAACCTCGCCACTGGGTTTTGGAGGGGCCTGGATACCAGCCTCTTGCCCCAGGATTATGGGGCCTCTCATCAGCCAGGCTTCCTTTGTTCACAAAGGACTTGTACTAACTTGAACCCCTGGTCTAATTCGTGCCATTTTGGGAGGTTACATGACTATGTGTATTGAAAAGGGTGGGACATTGTATACGTTGAGTAGTGAGGTCTGTTTCATTGTCTCTCTGTGTGTATTGGCGATGTCATTTGTCCTGAGAGATAATTGAATTACGTCTCGGTTGTCTCCAGGACAGAAGACATTGTGTATTCTCCTGCCTGTGATGATTGCATCAACCCAGAGTGAGATAATTGTATCACGGGCAGAGGGAAGGATTTTGTGTGGGAGTGTCTGAGTGTATTGTACGTGGTTATTGGCTGTTTTTACAAAACCCTGTGAGTCGTAAACTTGTTGGAAAATGTATATAAATCAATGCTTGTGTGTTCCTGTTTTACCCTTTACCATGTTGAGGCTGGTGTTTGGGTAACTGATCGACACTGGGGGATAGCTATACGCTGAAGATTTGCTATACTCCCCTGGCATAACTACTAGCTCTTGTAAGAGCTGTTCCTGCTCTCGGGATTTGGGAGAGGTTCACCCACTGGAGCCTGGAGCCTTGTCTCAGGTCCAGGGTGGGTAGGAGATGGTGAGACCTCAACCAAGCTTCGGCGGTTCGTGGGGTCTGCAGCGCTTATGGTGTCAAGTGGAGTGCTTGGGGACCTCGGTAAGCACTAGGAGCATCTATCAACGGAGGTACCCGGTCGGGGTGCTAGGAGATCCGTTACACAAACATTAAGCAGAATCATCAACTATAGGACAATTTCACCGCTAAACTGCCACTAATGCTCACACAACGATTCCTGTATCAGACTGGTGACTGAGCTATAACATAACCGAACACTCAACTGATATCCAGCACAAAACTTATCAAAACAAAATCAAACTGTACATAGAAAGGTTACAAACAGACAAGATAACTATTCTAGACAAAACTGACATTTAAGGCACAATCAAATCGCTTTCCATAGACACCAAAACTAAATAAATTCCTTGTTAAAACCTGCAGCATCAACTCACCAAGATGTCTGCACATATTCTTCACATCACACAACAGAAATTAAAGACGGCCGACAAAAGCACATTGCTTGACACACACAAAGGAAAATAAAATGGCCGACAAAGCACATGGCCTTCACACAAAGGAAATCAAGATAGTATCTACAATATCCAGCAATAGGAACAGTTTCTATATTCCCCCACCCCCGAAATCAGAGCAAAACCTCCACTCTGCGGGTGATTTACAGGTTAACAATATAAAGATACTCTCTAAATCAGGGGTGCCCAACCTTTTCTGGTTGGGGGCCACATTGTCAGCCTGAACCAATTCCAAGGGACGAAAATAAAACTTAAAGGAGATATTACCAACTGAAATACTGTATTTTTGGCATATTAAACATACAGTATATATCATTAATGTTTGGTTACACTTCTAGTACTCCCATCTAATGGGAAAATACATGAAAGATACATGTGAGCAGACACTAGACATAGGCATAAAAATCTGTTACCAGATGGTTGGGGGCTGCAAACAATGGTATTGAGGGCCGCATGTGGCCCCCGGGCCGCAGGTTGTGCACCCCTGCTCTAAATGCTGTCTCTAATGTACAAACACTAAAACCAATTGCTGCCTCTATAAACCTCTATAAAATCGCCTCTTACAAAATCACAGTAATATAAAAGTTAAGAAGTTACAAAAAAAACACAATACCCTGTACTGCTCAGCACACACATCACAATCTCTGTACAATCAACTCAGATCCACCAAAAACTACACAACGGAAAAACTCTTACCTTATCCTTACACAAATAAAGCGAAAAATTTTCTTTTAACAAGCAGAAATTTTCTCTGACGCAGCAGACAAAACTACAGTTTACTATTCTCTCCCTTTTACCTGCTGTGCAGAGAAAAAAAATCAGTTGAATCCTTTCAAGCTCGCCAAACTGTTGTAGAAATATTAATATTAGAAATCCGCTCTCCAATTTCTTTGTGTAAGGAAAGGTAAAAATCTCAACTGCGGTCAGCCAAAGATGTTTTCATGTTAAGTTCTGCTAAGCAACTGCCCCGCCCTGCTCCGTCTGTTTCATTTATATACTCACAAAAGGTGTAAAAGGGGCTGGCCCATAACAAGGATGCAGGAAGTGATGACATACAGGGAGTGAGACTTGTCAAAGGACAGGGGAGGGCATCAACGTGGCTGGACAGTGCAATGCACACACCCCATCCCTGTATAAGGAAGGATGAGTCATGTCCATTGTCTGATCATCCAGGTGGCCGCCCATCCCCCATCACTGTCGACCTCATTCAATACTGCTCAAAGTGACCAGTATCTAGTGAAGATCATTCTACTGGTTCTTATAGGTTTGAATTTATCTGCGAGACATTGCTACGGATATTGTCAGTATACGGTACGAGGCAGATATGCATGTCTTAAAAGCAGATATGTATCCAAGCCCATGAGAAGGTTTTCATACTGAAGGTTTTACCACTGGTCCCGATTCAACCCAAGTACCCTCTGCTAGAGCGTTCTTTGGCTAAATCCGACACAGGGAGACAGATGACAATCTATAAAAACACACACACATCCTGAAATAAAATGTCTGCATTATAAAATTTCCACAATACCGGCCAGTAGTGTGGCATTAGAGCGGGTGTTTAGTGCGGCGAGGGCCATAGTTACCCCAAGGAGAACTCGCCTGTCCACCCAAAATGTGGAGAGACTGACCTTTGTCAAGCTGAATCAGGCGTGGATCAGCCAGGATTTCCACTCACCAATGCCTGATGCATCAGATTAGATCATCTATGCTGCCTCACCCAAACCTTGACAAAAGAGACCGGTTTCTTCTGGCTACCTGCCTCAGTACTATTCTGATGCTGCCACCCGCCTGATGCCACACATCTGATGCCAAGTGCTCCTTCTTACACCCACCATCGTCAGCTGGTACTGTTATTGCCACCCACCTCCCCACTCTGTCACCGGGTCCCTCTGGGGACTCCTGATGCTGCTGCCACCTCCACACTCTTTCATTGTGCCACTCTGTGGCCTCCTTATGCTGCTGCCACCTCGACACTGCCATTATGCCACTTTGTGGCCTCCTCATGCATCTGCTGCTGCCACCTCCACACTATGTCACCTTGCCAGTCTGTGGCCTCCTCATGCTGCTGCTACCTTCATACTATGTCATTGTGCCACCTCCACACTATGTTACCTTGCCACTCTGTGGTCTCCTCATTCTGCTGCCACCTCGACACTGCCATTATGCTACTTTGTGGCCTCCTCATGCATCTGCTGCTGCCACCTCCACACTATGTCACCTTGCCAGTTTGTGGCCTCCTCATGCTGCTGCCACCTTCATACTATGTCATTGTGCCACTCTGTGGCCTCTTCATGCTGCTGCTGCTACCTCCACACTTTGTCACCTTGCCAGTCTGTGGCCTCCTCATGCTGCTGCTAACTCAACACTATGTTACTGGGCCACTCTGTTGCTTCCTCATGCTGCTGCCACCTCAACACTATGTGATTGGGCCTCTCTGTGGTCTCCTCATGCTGCTGCTGCCACCTCCACACTATGTCACCTTGGCAGTCTGTGGCCTCCTCATGCTGCTGCCACCTTCATACTATGTCATTGTGCCACTCTGTGGCCTCTTCATGCTGCTGCTGCTACCTCCACACTTTGTCACCTTGCCAGTCTGTGGCCTCCTCATGCTGCTGCTACCTCAACACTATGTCATTGTACCACTCTGTGGACTTCTCAAGCTGTTTTCCCACCTGCCCCACTCCATGACTGGGCCACTATTTTACCTTTTTGGCCTGGTTGACATCATCATTTATTTGACCTTTCTACTGATCTGTCAGAAGGAAGGAAAAATGAGACGCACAACGAATCCTGTCTGTGTAGCAGCTGTAAGGCCTGTATGGTCCCATCAGAATTGGCTTATGATTTGGTAACCCAAAGTAGGTACAAAACACAGAAGACATGCAAATATTCCATTCACATGTCATCTCTATTTTGGATCCACTCCTTTTTTTGGCCTTTATGTGGTGTGCCAGAACACGTGAGGTGCACGATGGGCCGATGAGGGGGAGTAGTAATACAGTTCATTGGTTTACTCACGGTTAGTAGAAAGCCTCCCTGGGCCGGCAGCACAGTGATGAGGAAGACAGCACTAAACCTTCCAGGGCACACTCTATGGTAGGGGAGCACCAGCCAAGATGGAGGTTGAGGTGCCCTTGATGACGGCGGTGTTTAGGGTGCTTATGGCGGCTGGGTCTCTTGGTGCTATTTGTCGTGACGCCAGTACCGTTTATGGTGGTACAACCAGTTGTAGTGGTAGTATTGAAGAATGAGGTAGACTGTGGTAGGATACAACTCACAACTTTTACTGTAGCTGGTTTAAGTTGCAGCATAAACATCCAGACAGAATACAGTCTCTGGGTATATAGAGTAATTCTGTTGATCCACTGTTAATAGGTTTTGGCTAGGTCCTGACCCAGGCTGTGGTTCAGTAGTACTCTTTTCGGGTATGCTTAGTCCTAAAATTTCTGTATCTTCCAAGCTCTTGAACAGGTAGCTAATCTGTCTTCTATACTTTATGGTGAGGCCGCCTGTAGCTAGATTGTCCTCTACCATGTGCAAAGGTGCCTGTTAAGCCTTAGATAGTGGCTGTTATCACCGATGTCTCTCTGCTTGGATTTCTTCCAGGGACGAAACTCTATCCTCTGGTTGTAGGATGAAAGGAACTAAGAGGACCACAGGAGGAAAACGCTCTCCTGCTCCTCATACCTTGACACTGCCACATAGTCGCTTCTGACTTCACTCACTACTCTGTGATGTGTAGTCTCAACTGAATTGAATTACTCCACTAACAACCAACCACACTAGGCCTGACTTAGGTATTTATATAGACTGACCGCTATCCCCCTCGAGTGGTGGGATGTATAAATCACACCTAACCAGCCTATGAACAGGGATACAACAGGTGATGTAATGCAGAATGACATGCAACACGGTACTGCAGTTTACAGTTATTTTGCAGTTCCCACATGTCCTGAGTGGGACGCTGCATTTAGCAATACTGATGGATTACTGACCAAATGCTCACCAAGTTAAGGAGTTAAGGGGTGCTCTACTTGTATAAGACATCTACAGTATATGGAATCAGCTGACGACGGTGTAAAAGGAGTGCGCTCTTTCACTCTACAGTAGGATCTTTGGCTTCTGCACGGTTCTTTATACCTGGCGCTAACATCGACCTGTAAGGCTAAGTTCACACTTGAGTTATTGCCCAAAGAAGTGAAGTGTGCAGTGATTCTAAGAGCAACGCCTGTCATGTGCGTGTCATACTGACTCACAGTATTGTTTCACTATCACAGCAGACTTCCTATGCGTGTTACTGGAGTGTTAGGCACAGTGTTCTACACGTCTATACAGGCTCTTCGCAGCCAGAAAATAGCTGTTTTTAATGTGATTCACTGCGAATAAATTCGATCGAATAAAATCTTTTCAGAAAATTTGTCAAACCGGCTGAATCGAATTTTTGAGAAATTTGCTCATCTCTAATTATTACACTTCAGAAATACATCCAGGCCCCTCTTGAACTCTTTTAGTGAATTCACCATCACCACCTCCTCAGGAAGAGAGTTCAATAGTCTCACTGCTCTTACCGTAAAGAATTCTCTTCTATGTTTGTGTACAAACCTTCTTTCCTCCAGACGCAGAGGATGTCCCCTTGTCACATTCACAGTCCTGGGGATAAATAGATGATGGGAAAGATCTCTGTACTGACCCCTGATATATTTATACATAGTTATTAGATCTCCCCTCAGTCGTCTTTTTTAAAACTGAATAACCCTAATTTTGATAAGTCCTTTTCCATGTCAGTGTTACCTAGTGTTTTAGTAAAAAAATTATTTAGGGCATCTGTCAGCAGATTTGTACCTATAAAACTGGCTGCCCTGTTGCATGTGCGCTTGGCAGCGGAAGGCATCTGTGTTGGTCCAGTTTCATAGGTACAAGTCTGCTGACAGATGCCCCTTAAATGCCTTAAATGAGTTTTCCTGTAGTTAGATATTGCTGGCCTATCCTGAGGACAGGTCATCAATATAAGTTCTGTAGCGTCTGACCCCTACCAATCACCTATTTTGGGCAGCCACTGAAAACACCAGGTTTTGTCCACTGTCAAGTGGTCATCCCAGGATACTTCAGCACAGCTTCCATTCAATTGAATGGGCTGAAGTACGCCGATGCTGGAAAGTACACAGTGGACAGAGCCTTCCATCCTTTGTATAGTTTCTGGTGCCAGCAACTGCTTGAAACAGCTGATTGGTGGAGGTGCCGAATGTCAGACTTCCACCAATCAGATATTGACGGCCTGTCCTGAGGGTTGACCGTCAATATCTAATTACTGGGAAACTCCTTTAATGTCTAAGTATAATTCTCTAAAATTAATCAACTGGAATATACAAAATGAAGAATACAGAAAAGCCCCATTTTAGAAAAATACTTCCCATATAAATCTACATAATAGGATGAGTAAAGACTCAAGCCCATAGCAGTTTATGGCTGTATACTTCCTAGAAATGGAACAGACACATAATACCAATAGAAGTGTATAATGCCCTATCATACCTCCATATGGTTTCTTTCCTGCAGTGGACATAAAAACTCTACACACCCTTGTTAAAATGCCATGTTAAAAAAAAATAATAATCAGACCAAGACAAACTGAGTATTATTTTCACCCTAGGGCTCATTCAGATGGCCGTATGCTGTCCGCAAAAATACTGAATGCTATCCGTTTTTTTGCGGATCCGCAAAAAAAATGAAACATGTCCTATACTTGTCCGTGAAAATCAGGACATGGCCCCATTGAAGTCTATGGGTCCGCAAAAATACTGAATGCTATCCGTTTTTTTGCAGATCCGTTTTTTTGCGGATCCGCAAAAAAACGGATAGCATTCAGTATTTTTGCGGACAGCATACGGCTGTCTGAATGAGCCCTTAATGTGACCCATAATCTGTACAATTCCATTGAAAAGCAATGTGGTTGCATCAGTGTGAACACCCTCTTACAATTGGGGAGGAGGTTACATAGTTAATATGGTTAAAAAAATACATAAATCCATGAAGTTCAACCAATGAATAGGCAGAGAGGGAATTTTAGAAAAGCGGAGCGAGACCCAAAGTTCTACACATTTTCATAAGCATTAATGTTGTTACATTTTAAGAATTCATCTAAGCTTTTTATTTTTTTTAAACCATCTACTGTTCCTGCTGTGACCATGTTGTTCCTGCTGTGACCATGTTGTTCCTGCTGTGGTTGTGTTCAGAAATATATAATGCGGAAGGTGTGGCAGTTGTACAGAAAGCAGATCCTCTAGGTGTAACGGCCCCATTGCTCCTAGAGGCTCATTTGCATATATTAAAACATCATTAAGACGCCTGAGAAAAAAGGCTGACATAGATGAATGTATAGAGCCGAAACATTAAAACAAACAAATAGGCACCAGTCTCAGGTATCTCACTCTCCTGAAGCTCATCGGGCTCCTAGGTCTTCCAGCTTTACTGAAGAACTTCAGGCCTTATTAGAAACCACCACCTCTTTTGCAGCAACTAGACCTGGAGATATGGAATCCTTATTGCTTTCTATGGTGCTCTCTGCAGCTGTAATTCTAGTACAGGTTTCATCTGTGACCTCCAGTGGTGGAACTTTCAACTAGAGGGTTTATTTCTGCTTGAGCTAATGAAGAGGGCCCACGTGACCCAGATGATTCTGTTGGAGCTAGAGGATGGAGTATCTCTGACTCCAGAGATGATAGCAGAAAGGTCTTGTGGCGCCTGGGGTCATTAGTATAGGTAAAACACACATGCAGGGATTCTCACCTCCTGGCCTACCTCCATCAATGCTGCTCTGGACTGCAGTGCAGGAGCTCCAGCTGCCTCTGCCGCACACATGGATATCTATATTTGAACTTTATTCAAATAGTTTATAAAGATAAAGGTGACTTAAATGAACCAAAAAAATTGGCTGAACATTTCAGCTCTCTGGTAAAACCTTGTAAATCATTAAGATTGCTGCATATTCATCAAACAATATTTAATTTGTTGAGAACTATGACTATGATGCATTCTACTGTAAAAGGACACACATTATCAGCATAGGCCCATTGTGTGTTAAAGGGGTTGTTCGGCCTAGGAGCTGACAACTCTCAAGTTCGTAACCTGTGTCCAATTTAAAAAAAAACTCACCTGTTAGCATGTCACTAGCAGTGATGTGCCACTCTACATGTGACTGCTTGCATCAACCCGGCAGGGTAAGGCGCTTGATAGAGAACAGCACAGGAGTGGCAGTAGGTGGTAGATGGCGGTGTTGCTCATTTTGGCGGTCGCCCTGATCCAATGCCATGCAGTAAGGGAGGGAGCACCTGTTCTTCTTCCAGGCATACCCTGGAAAGGCTCTCCTGCTTGTTGGAAGGTGGGCTGCCTTTCATGATGGTAATTTTGAGGTGTAAGGCAGGAAACAGTTAAAAGAGAAATGCAAAATGAGGTAGTCTGCAGTTCAGCATGTAAGAACAGGTTGTTTCACATTCGTGAGCCTGGCTTATAGGGTTGATTCCAGGAGCTCCCTGAAGCAAATATAACAATACTAAATGTCCCGATTTAGCCGAGGGGTACAATGCTCACAAAAATATATGTATACAATGCCAACTGTGGGGAGCAGAATCTAAGACAACCCACTTTCCTACTGGTATGACTGGGGGCCTGAAGCCCTTTAAACCCAATCAAAGGCTGTGAAGTCCAGAATCCATAAAGGAGAGTTACCTCCAGAGGCTATTTCCACACACAAACCATTTCAGTTGGCTGCTGAACCCTCATAGAGATGCTGATCTTCACTCACTCTGGGAAATGCTCCCTGGTCTCTTTTCTTGGATCCTCATGGGCAGTCTGTAAGATAAGATAAGATGCCTTTATTGTCACTGTACAATACAATGTAATACAATGTACAATACAATGAAATGTTGTTTGGAGCAATCCTAGATGCCATGGACAGAGGAACAAGAACTGACATTTGAACTAAAGCATTACACTAGAAAAAAACAAAACATTGCACTAGAAAGCATTACTATTCACAGTTCACAGCATATATATAGCAAGAACAAAGTAGGAAGGAAGTGCTTATGAGTATATATACACACTGATTCAGACACCACTGCAGACAAGAGATCATCATGGGGTCATGAATGCAGCAGTCACTTTCAGTCTGTGGTAGTTTCTATCCTAGGAAGGGGCAATAGTCTCTGAGCATTTAGGAGACTGATTGTTTTGGGGTAAAAGCTGTTCTTCAGCCTAGTGGTGCGGGCATGTAGGGCTCTAAGACGCCTACCAGAGGGTAGGGGAATGAAAAGGCTGTGGCCGGGGTGAGTTGGATCCCCGCAGATAATTTTTGCCCTGTTGCTGCAGCGAGCAGTGAAGATGTCATCCAGTGATGGTAGCTGAGTACCAGTGATTCTGCCAGCCATTCTGATGATGCGCTTGAGGGTCTTCTTGTCCTCAGAAGAGCAGCCGGAGTACCACACTGTAATGCAGTATGTGATAACAGATTCTATGGTGCACCTGTAAGAATTGACTAGCAGCTGTTTTGGGAGTTGTGCTTTCTTCAGACTCCTCAGAAAATGAAGCCTCTGAAGGCCTTTTTTGGCAATTTCTGTTGTGTTTTTTATCCATGACAGGTCCTGACTAATATGAACGCCCAAGAATCTGAAACTTTGAACTATCTCCACGTTTCCACCATTAATGCTAATGGGATGGTGTCCATTTAGTTTCTTCTTCCTAAAATCCAGAATTAGCTCCTTTGTTTTCTTGGTATTGAGTATGAGGTTGTTGTTCTTACTCCATCTCTCTAAGTTCTCAACCTCTTTCCTATAGGCTGTTTCATCATTGTTGGAGATTAGGCCTATCACGGTCGTGTCACCTGCAAATTTTATAATGGTATTGGTATTGTGAATAGGTTTACAGTCATTTGTGCGGTACCCCAGTGTTTAGTGTTAAGGATGAAGAGAAGTGCTTGCCCATGCGTAAGATTTGTGGTCTTTTTGTAAGAAAATCCAGTATCCAGTTGCACAGGTGTGAGCTGAGACCCAAGTTGTTCAGTTTTGTTGCCAACTTGTTGGGAGGGATGGTGTTAAAGGCCGAGCTGTAATCAATGAACAGCATCCGCACATAGCTGTCTCTCTGTTCCAGGTGTGACAGCGCAGTGTGAAGGGTAAGTGAGACAGCATCCTCAGTTGACCTATGTGCTCTGTAAGCAAACTGGTATTGGTCCATGGAGGTGCAGATCTTGCTCTTCATGTGCCTGAGGACAAGTTGTTCAAAGCACTTCATAGCAATAGGAGTGAGAGCCACCGGGCGATAATCACTTAAGGTCTTCACCCCTGCCTGTTTTGGAATTGGGACAATTGTGGAGGACTTCAGGCAAGTGGGGACAATGGCCTGCTCTAGTGAGCTGTTAAACATACTGGTAAACACTGTTTTCAGCTGTTTAGCACAGTTTTTTAGGACTTTTCTAGGAACTTCATCAGGACCAACTGCTTTTTGGGGATTAATATGGTTTAAGGCCCATTCTACCTCATGTGCTCTCAGCATCAGGGAACATGATGGAGCCTCTTGCTGGGCTAATTTGATGATGGGCAGCTCATTGTCTTTGTCAAATCGTGCAAAAAAATGATTTAGGTCATCAAGGGAGAAAGAATTTCCAGTGTTGATAAAACAGGTGTTGCTCTTATAATTCGTAATAGACTTGATACCCTGCCACGTGCGTCGGGAATCAGAGCTTGTAAAATGATGTATTTTTGTTTTGTAGCAGTGCTTTGCCTCCTTAATCAGAAATCTAGCATATGGCATCTCTGACACACAGTCTTTGATCCATTGGCGGTGATCCACTGGGTCACTGCATGCTGAGGTCGGTGATTAGCCACAGCAGTTATTGGGACAAGCCACTTCTAGTCCAGCTGGGACCAAAAGTGGCCTGGAACAGGGCAGAGGTGCAGATAATAGCATGACTGTGGACAGATCAGTGTTGTTTATATTTTTTTTATTCCAGTGAATCTGTCAGCATGTAAAACTGCTGATAGCACTAGGTAGGGTCTGGGAAGAGCAGTACAAACATAGCTTTTGTGGAGCATTTATTATCATTATGCTGACAGATCTCCTATAAAGAGAATGTGTCATGAGAAAATTACCTATTGTTTAAATCACATTTTTATGTTTAATTTTTTTATAAAGAATTTTGGTGATGTTATTTTTAATTTTCCATTTAAATCTCTATATTTAAACAAAAACATTACTGTGGTTATATAGCATTCTAAACCTGCCTGTAATGATACCACCTCTGTGTACAGATAAGACAGGATCCTCCATTAACAATAGGTGATTGTCAAAGCTCATCTATTCTTTCCTTGTACAATGATCTCTGCACAGGTCACAGAGGATGCCTAGAAAACTCTCCCATGAGGTCTCCTGACCATTATGTCTAAGGACCTTAAAGCAATTTTTAATGCTTTGTAAATGCTGTTAAGAACAGCTCAGGCAAGATGGCCGCCCCCATAATCATGTTCAGGAAAACAATATTAAAAAAATATGTAATCAGAAAAGAAAAACTGATTAGTAAAAAAGGATATGTGTTACTGTCTGGTTTTAACTCCAGATTCCATTGCAGATACATTTTCATAAGTCCAATTAGAACCACTATGCCACAATACAGTACGTGTATAGTGAAGATGATGAATGTCTGCTCAAAGTGTAAAGGTCTCTTCGAGTAAACAAATAATAAAGTAATATCAGTGTGTATTGTGGGTGTGTTAATTCTGTATTAAAGCAATCAAGAATGATGTTTAATACCACTCCACACTATATGGCATGCTCTTAAGTACAGTGTACTAAAAGTGCCTCGTTGAAAGTTTAAGGTTTGTAATATGCATTACAAATGGACAGACCCGACCTTGTATGTCAAAAATCAACCTTATTACCCATAGTGATCCATATTTCAGCTTGGATTGCACTGCAGTAAAATGAAGACTATACTTTAGCAACTAGGCAAGGGGTTATCCAGTCATAGACGATGATGATTTATCCTAAGGATAGGCTATCATTATAAGATTGACGGGGGTCCAAGTTCTGACGCCCCTGCTAATCAGCAGTTTCAGAGAGCCACAGCACTCCCCAGGCAGCTTTCCAAGGACATCGCCATATATCGCATAGTGGCTGTGCTTGGTATTGCAGCTCAGCTCCATTCACTTCAGCTACTTGCCATGTACTGTACATCCGCATATTTAGTTCTCATATCGTGCAGGATGTTTTGTATCTTTTTCTGTGATTTTTGATAAATTTATGCGCTTCAAGTGTGAATGCGCTCCTATTATCTGGGGAGTAGCATTCTTGTCCACTTTTGTCCCACATGTGAATTTAATTAGGTGGTACATATAGCTGTGTGTGCTCCTCCTCTCATTGATTGCTTGATGCACACAGAGGTAAAAAGAAGCAGCACACTATATGTGCAGGGTCTGCTCTCCTGAATGTAGATGCCCAACGGCATACAGTAGGTAGGTTTAGCGTAGGACCTGCCTGACTGAGACCACCTTGGCGCGGGTAGGTGGGCACAGATGTGTTTTGATTAAAATATATTGGCTGAGAGTCTCAGATTTTATCATATCAGATTGAGGGCTTAGTCCATATATAATGCTTGCAACGATAAGAACGATCTGGCGGTATTTGTATAGTTGATTTTAACTTTGTTGTTGAGTTTGTCTTATGTAGTCATGGTGATGATGCCGACGTGGTGGTATATTACGTAGGCACGACGGCGTCACCATGTTTGAGGCCTGAGGAAGCGCAAAACGACTGTTGCCTTTTCTGCTGTGCTGTACCCGCATCCCACGTGTTTTTTATGAAATATACAATAAAAGCTGCAAAAAGAATTTTGGTTATTGCCGCTGTTTCCTTTTATCTATATTGTTTGTATCCTTAGAATAGGTCATCAGTATCTGATTGGTGGGGGTCGACACCTGGGACCCCCCCCATCAGCTGTTTGAGAAGGCACAGAGTGCCGGTCCCATCTCAAAAAGCTGATCGGCGGCTGATCGGCGGGGGGAGCTGGGTGTCGGATCCCCACTGGTCGGGTACTGATGACCCATCCTGAGGATACGTCATCTCAACTAAAGAGGACCTTTCATGTGATTTTATTAGAGGAGATATATACCCATACTTGCGGGGTACTTGCTGCCACCCTGCTTGATTTTTTTTAAATATGCCTCCTATTAGAGATGTCCCGAACTATTCGCTGGCGAACAGTTCCCGGCGAACATAGCTTGTTCGCGTTCGCCGCGGCGGCGAACATATGCGATGTTCGGTCCGCCCCCTATACATCATCATTGAGCAAACTTTGACCCTGTACCTCACAGTCAGCAGACACATTCCAGCCAATCAGCAGACCCTCCCTCCCAGACCCTCCCACCTCCTATCAAAAAGCAAGGACAGCATCCATCTTAGATTCATTCTGAAGCTGCAGTGTCACAAATTTGACTAAGTTGTAATCGCAAATTCGCAATGCGATTAATACAGGTTATATTAATCGCATTGCGAATTCAACTTAGAGCTGGGTTCCTAATGGTTGCAGTGGCGTTGCTATGGCTGGTGTCACCCGGTGCGGTAGAAAATTGTGTCACCCATGCCCCCCCTCCCCCCGAAGCCATAATAAAGCGATAAAGAGAAGAAAAAAAGAAGTCACTAAGTCAGCTCCAATCAGCTATCTGCATAGACCCAGAGTCTTGGTCTATGTGCAGATATCTGATTGGAGCTGACTTCTTATTTTCTCTTTTGCACATAAACGTTTCAACTATATTCCTTAGTAAAAATGACCAGTCCACACCATGTGGGTCTATATTTATGAGGGCCCCCCTGAGCAAAGATTAGTATATGTGGCCGGGTGGCCCCAGCCCACAGTTCAACCCAACCCCTTATGTCTCCTGGCCTGGGGCCGTCTCTATAATAATCCACCAGTAATTTATGAATGGGGTTAGGTTATTAACTTACTTATTATTGGGGTATTATTAAAATAATTTGGTCTATAAAGTCAGAGCCGCTCTACCTACCTCCTCCTCCCGGCACCAGAGACTCCTGCAGGGCAGCTGCCGCGGCACCCCACCACTCACCAGGCTGCAGTGAGTCACACCCCCGTCCCCCTTTACCACGTGACGGCGCGACTTGCTTGCTTGCGAAGTTTAGAAGTTGAACTTGTGACTTGAGTGAGAACTCCTGCGCCGGCGCACCCCCCTCACCCACCGCACCCCCCTCACAATGCCACTGAATGGTTGTATTGCTAGAATATAACGAAGATTGAGAATTTAGTGCTATATTCGTTATATTCGTCAATTCTAGCAATACAACCATTAGGAACTCAGATCTAAGTTGAATTCGCAATGCCATTAATGCAGGTTATATTAATCGCATTGCGAATTCTGCGTCAACTACGTAATTTTCCATGGGAGTTTTGCCATGGATCCCCCTCCGGCATGCCACAGTCCAGGTGTTAGTCCCCTTGAAACAACTTTTCCATCACTATTGTGGCCAGAAAGAGTCCCTGTGGGTTTTAAAATTCCCCTGCCTATTGAAGTCTATGGCGGTTCGCCCGGTTCGCCCATTCGCGAACATTTGCGGAAAGTCGCGTTCGCGAATCGAAAATTTTATGTTTGCGACATCTCTACCTCCTATGCCCCGCCGGATTTCTCCTGCTCAGTATGCTAATACTGAGTATCGGAGCAATGAGGAGGAGACTGGGTTTTTTCTTCCTGGCTGTGACGCTCTGCGCTGCGATTGGACAGAGATACATCTAGGGAGAAGGAGACGTGAATGGAGAAAGACTCAGTCTCCCCCTCATTGCTCCGATGCTCAGTATTAGCATACTGAGCGGGAGAAATCCGGCAGGGCACAGCGGGGCATAGGAGGCATATTTTAAAAAATCAAGCAGGGTGGCAGCAAGAACAGGTATACATCTCCCTTAATAAAATCGCATGAAAGGTCCTCTTTAAAGTTTTAGAAAACCCCTTTAATATGTCATGATGCTGGGTCACCCTTGTGGGCTGGGAATAGTATTTAGTGTAGGGCAGGGCTCATTTCCCAATAGTTGGGTGACATTAGGGCAGTAGTTGTGGTGGCTGGCCTGTCTGTCCCTGAGCGACCTGAGAGTAGGGAACCTTCAGATGAGTGGTCTTGGCCTAGAGCAGAGAAGAGCAGCTGCAGGAGGAGACGCCTGAGTGAAACAAGTATTGTGGTCTGCTGAGAGCTTGCTGCAGTAATACCCACCCAGCTGTTCACCAGCCTGTGCCACTCACTCTGTTCCTGCTGTTGTATTGCCTTGTGCCTACACAAAATAAAGTACATTTGAGCATAGAATATTTGTATGTTCTCCATCTTCCTGGTGAGTGACTGAGTATTGTGGGTGACTGAAGGAGTGAATCACCCATTTTTCACAATTTATACTACTAGCAATGTCTAACAGGACATACAACCACCACTGCTAACATACCTGTGTATCACCAGGATGTGTAGTCATTGTACAGAACAAGAACTTTTATTGATATGCAAATCCTGCTAAAAGTTCCCAGCTGGGTGGGCTTTCCATTTGAAAGTGCCCAAGCCCTCCTTTTCTACCCAATGGACATGTATCAGGGATGACATGTAACCACCATTTCCTAGGACGCTATATCTCTATTATCATGGAGCAATCCAATTAAGGGGTGCTCGCCACCCAGGCACGGTGGCACATTGCAGTAAACATAGGGGTGGCGTCATGATTGTGCTTTATTTAGAAATCAAGAACAAACAGCAACATTTTCAAGCGAAAGTGAGAAAACCAAAGAAAGAGAGGAAGTGAAATAAAGCAGTATTTTTCACATGTATTTCTTACCACAAAGAATAAAGTTATAATGACTTTTGCACTGGTATGATGCAGCAGCTTTCTTGAAATGTATAACGGTATGTTGCAATTCCTGTATTGTTAATATGACAGTGAATTTATTGTATAAACTACGTTGGTCACTTGTGTTAAATGGATGCAGTAATATCTTTATATAGCGAGGTTCTAAGCAAGCAGTTTTTGTTCATCTGTACCTGTAGTTGAGCTTACAGTATCAAGATTCAGTGTAGGCAGACGACACAACAGTCCTGGAAGGGGGGGGGGGGGGGGGCACACAGAACTCCTTCTTTCTCTTCCTGATGTAAAAACACTGCATTTTCATGAAGCCACCACTAGGGGCAAACAGATGAATACAGTGACTGTATAAATATCTATGCACTGAGCTCCCCCTAGTGGTGGCTGTAGTAGTAGCTTTGTATTACAAGGGAAACTGGAGATTTATTAATGTATTTATGCTAGTTGGTGGTCAGAATGAGAGCCATATTTATGAAGCGCCAGTTCCACTATACTGAAATAGAAGTCGGTTAAAGTGGGTGAGGCCAGGTGTGAATTTTTTATTAAAGTTTTAACTGTGATATGCATACTGGTTGGGGAAATTGAGTGGGCAGGGGTAGCCATACAAAGGTTTGCTATGGGGACCTATGAGATTTGTGTATGCCCCTGACCATGGGGTCCACAGAGTATAAAATAGTCAAATCAGCTTTAATTTTTGAAGTGTTCTGTGTGTGTGTGTATATATATATATATATATATATATATATATATAACATACAGTGTATATATACACACACACACACACAGTGTGAACAGTATATATATATATATATATATATATATACAGTACAGACCAAAAGTTTGGACACACCTTCTCATTTAAAGAGTTTTCTTTATTTTCATGACAATGAAAATTGTAGATTCACACTGAAGGCATCAAAACTATGAATTAACACATGTGGAATTATATACATAACAAACAAGTGTGAAACAACTGAAAATATGTCATATTCTAGATTCTTCAAAGTAGCCACCTTTTGCTTTGATTACTGCTTTGCACACTCTTGGCATTCTCTTGATGAACTTCAAGAGGTAGTCCCCTGAAATGGTTTTCACTTCACAGGTGTGCCCTTTCAGGTTTAATAAGTGGGGTTTCTTGCCTTATAAATGGGGTTGGGACCATCAGTTGCGTTGAGGAGAAGTCAGGTGGATACACAGCTGATAGTCCTACTGAATAGACTGTTAGAATTTGTATTATGGCAAGAAAAAAGCAGCTAAGTAAAGAAAAGCGAGTGGCCATCATTACTTTAAGAAATGAAGATCAGTCAGTCAGCCGAAAAATTGGGAAAACTTTGAAAGTAAGGGCTATTTGACCATGAAGGAGAGTGATGGGGTGCTGCGCCAGATGACCTGGCCTCCACAGTCACCGGACCTGAACCCAATCGAGATGCTTTGGGGTGAGCTGGACCGCAGAGTGAAGGCAAAAGGGCCAACAAGTGCTAAGCATCTCTGGGAACTCCTTTAAGACTGTTGGAAGACCATTTCAGGGGACTACCTCTTGAAGCTCATCAAGAGAATGCCAAGAGTGTGCAAAGCAGTAATCAAAGCAAAAAGGTGGCTACTTTGGAGAACCTAGAATATTACATATTTTCAGTTGTTTCACAATTGTTTGTTATGTATATAATTCCACATGTGTTAATTCATAGTTTTGATGCCTTCATAGTCATGAAAATAAAGAAAACTCTTTGAATGAGAAGGTGTGTCCAAACTTTTGGTCTGTACTGTATATATATACAGTATATAACCTTTGCGGAATTCTTTATTACTTTTTTTGCCACACCAATATTATTTTTCCCGTTTTCCAATACAAGATTTGGTCTTACAATTGACTATGGCATCTGATGGGGTAAGTCTCCGATTATTGCCGATCACAGACTTTAGTCTCCGATTATCGCCGATCACAGACTTTAGCTCCGGGTCTCAGCAGACAGCCGGTGGATATGGCGGCCACACTGCTTGCAGTAGGCACTATCTTTGAAGTCCTGACCAGCGCTGTACTTGTCGGAAAGTGGTTAAACATTAAATTCTGATGTTGGTCATGGTCATTGGTCTTGAATACAGGAACTTATGTATGGGAGGCTAAAAGCTAAGCTAAGCTGTGAGCCACAGAGCCCATTGTTATTAATACAAGCATGCTGTATTATTCTGACTCATATTTCTGATGGAATCTGCAACAGAGGCTCCTGACAGACCCTCCAATACACATGTGGGCAAATGATAACATGGACCTCTGTGCATGTTATCAGTCTCTCATCAGTCAGATCATGCTTGCTCTCTAATTGTCACATACCCTATGGGGGTCTTTTTTTCCCAGAAAAGGATTGAGAAGATGATTGCTCACCCACTTAATCCTCTCTGCGCTGAATTAGACTGTTTTGTTAACGCCATAGCGCAGACATTTACCCGCATCCAGAACACAGTCTCAGATTAGTCGCACCAAACACAGACATCAGTAAAGTTTACATTTTACAGTCCCTCACATCCATTCCTGATCTAGTAAAATTGGCAACTACTTCTTTAGCAGTACATGTAACATGGAAAAGTAATAGTGATAATGATTATCACTAGGCTTTAGCGAATCGAGCTTCGGTTCATAGAACACTTAGTTTTAATGCTGTATCCGTACAGAATTAAAATGTATTGCCTCCATGGAGGCAAAATTCGTTTCACCCCAAGTTGCGCAAGACTTTGGTGACTGAATTCGGTATTAATTTGTGCATCTTTGAAAGCCTTTAAAATTCGCAATCTGAAGTGGGTTTGGTACCGGCTGGTATCTCGGTACGAAATCCGACTTCGGATTGCTATTTTAGAATGCTTTTAAAGACACAGACGTGATTACCGAATTCATTCACCAAGTTTCGCGCGACTTCAGATGAAATAAATTTTCATTGCATCCACGGAGGCGATATGTTTTAATGCTGTACGGAGACAGGTCTCTGGACAGCATTGAAGCAAAGTGTTAAAACAAAGGTTTCTCACATTGATTGTTGCCATTGTTTTCAATTAATTTCGCAAAACAAACTAGGACAAACTAGGTTCCTGCACAGGGCTGCACGGATTAGGGGCAGCAATGAAATAGGCAGAGAGGATGGATATTTTATGGTCTTGTGGTTATTTGCTTCTCCATAAAATAACATTCGTTAACTTGTTCACACAGGATGCAAAACTTAAAATATAATGAAACCATTAATTTCAAATAACACCCTGTGTAAAGCAACATCTCCTGTGTCTCTATAGTCCGAAAAATATGGCATATACATTTATAACTACAGTGACTTGGAAAATAAAAAATAAAAATTACCAAAAGTTTAAAAAAAATAAGCTTAACACAAAAAAAGTCATCAAAATGACACATTTCCTTTTACGGAAAAAGCAGCTTTCTACCCTCAATTAGACTGCATGTAAGTTACTGAGATAATGTATTTCATAACTCGCAATTATTGGTGGATTACTAGAGAGACATAAGGCAGGTGACCTATGCTGAGCTATGTAAGAGCAAAAGGTCCATATACTGTTTCTGCTTATGGGCCTCCTGCATTAGAGGGTAGTAAAGGTTTTCTGTGGCACACTGAGTGCATTAATCATGCTGATCTCCACTGGCCGAGCTTAGACCAAGTCAACGTGCATCTAGAGCAAATTAGCGAAAGGAGGACACTCATGACATGTATTCCTTGGCCCAACCAGTGTAAAATAGCCTTGCTGATTGTGCACAAGAAATTAATTTTTATGTAGATTTAACTGTAAAATGTTCAAAAGTAGAGTCAAAATGATATTAGTATGATTTAAAGTTGGCCATATATATAGCAACGGATAAGGCTACTTTCACACTAGCGTTGTTTGAATCCGGCGTTCAATTCCAACACCGGAACTGCCCGCCGGATGCGGAAAAACGTGTGAAAACGGATTACATTTGAATCCTGATCAGGATTTTGATCACAATGAAAAAATGCATTGGAAAAAACGGATCCGCCATTTATGGACTTTAACTTTTTTTTCACATTTTTCGGGTTTAACATGCAAAAGCCGGATCCGGTTTGACGGAACACACGGCGCCGGATCCGGCGTTAATGCAAGTCAATGGGAAAAAGGCCGGATCCGGCGTTCAGTCAAAGTGTTCAGGATTTTTGGCCGGAGGTAAAAATACAACATGCTACGGTTTTCTGAAAAGCCTGATCAGTCAAAAAGACTGAACTGAAGACATCCTGATGCATCCTGAACGGATTACTCTCCATTCAGAATGCATTAGGATAAAACTCATCAGTTCTTTTCCGGATTTGAGCCCCTAGGACGGAACTCAGCGCCGGAAAAAAAAAACGCTAGTGTGAAAGTACCCTAAGCGATCTAATAATAATTATAATGGTGACAAATTGTCCACTATGGCAGGGTTCCTTATTTCAGCATGCTGCAATATGTGCTGATCGTAGGCATTGAGCATCTATCTGTGAATCCTTCGTTGTAAGGCCGGGGCTACATCGCAAGTTTGGAAGCACAACATGAAGACTGCACTGCGTGTAATTTCTGTGAATGCAGTTGCATCACTACATGCAACTTTTCATTTTTTTCGTAAAACACAAGCAAAGAGCCATGTTGAGCTAGCCTACAAGTGCTGGAGAGGCAGACAGTCAGTTCAAGTGGCCCCTGTAAGGGGTTCCTTCCCCAGATAGAAACAACAAGCTGCCATTGTTACCACACCAAAACCCGGGAAAGATCCTTCCTTTGATGTAAATTATTGTCCAATCCCCTTTATTAATACGGATGGCAAGATTTATGCCAAAAATAATCTCATTTAGGCTATTTAACATTCTCCCATCCTGTATGAATCCTGACCAAGTGGGATTCATCACATCTCGTCAGGCCCCATATGGTACTCAGAGATTGCTAAATGTTATGAAATGGGCTGAAGTGAAAATAAAAACGCCTTCTCTGCTTCTTTCATTAGATGCAGAGAAGGCGTTTGATGACTCAGAGTCCATTGAGGATGTACCGTTCAAGTCCTAGAAAAGTTCAAATTCTCAGGTTCTATCATAAACACCATAAACTTGTTTTATTCTAAACCCTCAGCTCAGGTTCTCACCAGTGGTATGATGTCAGAGCCCCTACTGATTACCAACAGAACCAGACCAGGACGTCCTAGTTCCCCATAAAGGGCATCTGTCAACAGATTTGTACCTATGAAACTTACATGTGCGTTTGGCAGCTGAGGGCATCTGTGTTGGTCCCATGTTCATATGTACCCGCATTGCTGAGAACAATGATGTTTTAATATATGCAAATGAGCCTCTAGGAGTACCTGGGGTGTTGCTGTTACACATACTGTAGAGACTCCGATCTCTGCACCAGCCCCACTTTGATTGACAGGTCAGTGAAAACATAACCATGTTTCCTATTCTTGTCAATCAAAGGACAGAGGGCGCAGCAGTTGCAGAGAGAGCAGAGCCTCTAGGCGCAACGGCAACTCCCCTGTTGCTCCTAGAGGCTAATTTGCATATTCAAACATCATTTTTCTCAGTAATGAGGACACATATGAACATGGGAAAAACACGGATGCCTTCAGCTGCCAAGTGCACATGTAACAGGTCAGCCAGTGTCATAGGTACAAACCTGCAGACAGATGTCTTATTAGGGCTCTTTCACACCTGCGTTATTGTCTTCCGGCATAGAGTTCCGTCGTCGGGGCTCTATGCCGGAAGAATCCTGATCAGGATTATCCTAATGCATTCTGAATGGAGAGTAATCCGTTCAGGATGCATCAGGATGTCTTCAGTTCCGGTACGGAACGTTTGTTGGCCGGAGAAAATACCGCAGCATGCTGCGCTTTTTGCTCCGGCCAAAAATCCGGAACACTTGCCGCAAGGCCGGATCCGGAATTAATGCCCATTGGAAGGCATTGATCCGGATCCGGCCTTAAGCTAAACGTCGTTTCGGCGCATTGCCGGAGCCGACATTTAGCTTTTTCTGAATGGTTACCATGGCTGCCGGGACGCTAAAGTCCTGACAGCCATGGTAAGTGTAGCGGGGAGCGGGGGAGCAGTGTACTTACCGTCCGTGCGGCTCCCCGGGCGCTCCAGAGTGACGTCAGGGCGCCCCAAGCGCATGGATCACGTGATCGCATGGATCACGTCATCCATGCGCATGGGGCGCTCTGACGTCATTCTGGAGCGCCCCGGGAGCCGCACGGACTGTAAGTATACCGCTCCCCCGCTCCTACTATGGCAACCAGGACTTTAATAGCGTCCTGGGTGCCATAGTAACACTGAAAGCATTTGGAAGACGGTTCCGTCTTCAAATGCTTTCAGTACACTTGCGTTTTTCCGGATCCGGAGTGTAATTCCGGCAAGTGGAGTACACGCCGGATCCGGACAACGCAAGTGTGAAAGAGGCCTTAGATTAATTGATTTTCAGGCCAATTATCAGGAACAAGTGTTCATACAAATGCTTTTTCTTGTTAATTTGCTCATATAATCGAGCAGCCAATAACCTGATGACCGAGGAAACACTCATTCATCAGGTGATGGGCATGTTTTATCATCTGTCATCACCTCCCTAGGGCTGCCGATAATGGATAGAACTTAATGAGGAACAATTCTTTCCTCCGGCATTCAGCTTGCATTGGCCTGTGTAATCAGGTCAGTATGAATGAGTGTTGATGGCAGTCAGGCAGTGCAATATAGCCTTTGGTTTTTATATTCATTTTGGAATCAAAATAGGTACACTGACTCACACAATCAGTAGGTCTGCAGATGTTATACCGTAATAGCTTTGGAGAGCCCATGATACACATTACAAGCTACATTTGAAATTCTGAAAGTATTTACTGCATATATTTTCTTATTATTATTACTTTCAGATTATAAAATTTATGAAATACGGTAAATTCACAGATTTTAGGCTTGAACATTTCCACAGCTACTTAACAACACATACAATCTACCTACTCATTTTGCTGGCAGGAAAAGACTATATCTGGGAATAGAACTGACCTCCGCCTCTAAATTTCCAGTGGACTACAACTTTAAATCTCTTCTTAACTGCAAAAAGAACTGCTCATTTTTGTACATTTTCCAACAATTCCATTGCTATCAGGAGCTACAGGTCAATGACCACTTATATGCAGACTTCTGCGAAATTAAAACCACCTGTGCCGTATGGGAGGAGTGCTGATACCAGTAATAACATGTTGTTTGAATCTTCTTCTTTATTACTGGTATCAGCACTCCTCCCACTCGGCACAGGTGGTGTAATTTGACAGAAGTCTGCATACAACCATTAATAACCTCATTTATAGCATGCCAAGGTGTGTAAGTACCGTATGTGTATTTCTACGTGTGGCGCTCTTACTCGATACTGAATAAATTGAGATGTTTTGAATATTTAGTTTTTTTTTTAATTCTTTTTTTTATTTTTTATTTGCATATCATTAACACATCTATAAATCCTCCATTATTTTACGACTTTTTCTTCTTGTTGAGCAGTGTAGGTGGGATTCATTTATACAGAACAGTGATAGACAAATCTGATGTACAGTATGCTTCCGCTCTGTAGAATAGTCCTACTCTGATGCAATATATACACTAATATTGCTATGGGATCTTTGTTAAATTGTTTTAGACTTGACAGTTGTTCCATCCATTTTAATGCAAAATATAGTGACCTTTATCCTTCCCTCCTACTGTTCAATGGAAGATATTCAGGCTCATTTATGACAAACCTTGTTAACATTTTGTTCAAATGCTGGTTATTGTGATGACTAGTATGACTATCCTTTTTATTTCTGTATGTTTCTTTGTTATAATATGCTACATAAAAAAAAAAACTACTGAAAGTGGAAGTTCAAGTGCCATACAGTGAGTGCGGTAGCAGCTGCTGACATGTATTACTTACAGCATCTTACAGATTCTCTAATATGCATAAGAGTGCTACAATATTTAAAAATGTCAAAAAGAAAACCTTGGAATTGATCTCTATTCTCTACCAATTGTTTTTGTATCACAGATTTTTAATAACGATTTTTATTTAGATTGTTATGTTTATGGCCATGTTACCTGGTACTTTAATATTGATGGATAAGTCATTAATATCTGATCGGCAAAGGTCCAACACCGAGTACCTCCGCTGATTAGTTGTTCTTCAGTAGCAGCAGTTACTATACAGCTCCGTCCCTTTCTTCGGCAGATAGATGGTTACTGCAGCACTGGTCCCATTGCATTAGCAGAACTGCAGTACCCAGCTCTATCCGCTACAGAAATGAATCCGGCTGTGTAGTTCCGGTACCGACTTCCAACGCCGCAACTACTGGGGAACAGCTGGTCTGCGTGGGTGTCAGACCCTCGCAGATCGAATATTTATGGCCTAGCCTCAGGATAGTCCATTAACATTAAAGTACCAGAAAACTCAATTAACCCTTCAATAGAACAATCATTTTGCAAAGTTGCACTTCTAGTCTTTTGTATCAAGAAATGAAAATTGTCCCCCTAAAACTTTAGATGTATTTCTATTTCTGTATAAAAGGACCTGTTACTTCTCCTGACAAGTCTGTTTTAGAAACTACTTGCATTCCCTGCGTTATAATAATTCTGGCATATGTAATCTTATGACTATATGGTGTGCCATAACATTGTTATTACTGCTAGAAGTTTATGAATTGCCAGCAGTCTACAATAAAAGTCCATCTGGATGTTACTAGTTGGGGAGGGGGGGGATCGTCCCTGCAGTTTAAAACTGGCTCCACTAATTGGCTAGTTTCAGACTGTGTAGGGACCCACCTCCAGTTGGAAATACCTGGATGGTGGACTTTTATTACAAACTGCTAGCAGGAATAAAACAAATAATGGCATAACATAAAGTCATAAGATTAGACCCTCCATATTATGCACTAAGGCTGGCCATACACGTAATGATAAATGTCGGCTGAACACTCACTTGCGTGACAGACAGCTATCTCTCAAATGAATGGAGAGAAAACAGATACCTCCAGTGAAACTAAAGGATTATGCATATTATTCAGAAAAGGGTAATCCTAAAACATAACATTTATTAATAATGCAGATAAAATACATAATGTCCTAGATATAGTGTGCAAAGACAAACATTGGGATAGAGGGTAGTGGACCCCCAATTAGTGCAATGATAAATATCCCAAATGAAAAACATATAAAGAATAAAGTGCACGGCGGCACTAGTAACCAGCAAGTCCTAACCGGTACCAAGGGACGGTCACCAGATCCTTCACCACAAGCTGTATTCGTGATGTACCCATCTAAGGATGATGTACAGTAGACAAAAAGATGGCAGTAATACACAGCTACCGTATGTAGGGTCCCTGTTCAAGCCCTATGGCTATCTAGCCGTTCAGCCCTAATACTAGATAATGAGTAGCAGCCTGACCACAGGGCACTCGTCCTTACAAGGACGACCCCGTCCGGAACCTGTCCCTTAGTCTAAAAATCTATATGTCCCTAAATATACATGAAACACTCCCTACACGCATGTTTCACTGCCAGGACAAAAAGCAGTTCATCAGGGGAGATAGAAAAGGTACTAGGGATTAATCCTTAGATGAATCATTAATCCCAAACCGCAAGTTGATGTGATAAGTCAGCTGGTCAAGAGGTATGCCAAGATGGTGGAACCCTCCAGGGGCAACCTCAAAGTTAGGAGGTAAAAGGTGGTGCAGAATAAAGATAAATATGCCTGCACATGGGATGCCAACTAAACTAGCGCTCCCACCTTGTTTAAATAGTTACCTGATTCCCGCTGCCGCCACCCACGATACAAGTGGCAAATGAGCGCGCCCACCCGCCCGCACGTCGGCGCATGCGCTCATTACAGGACAAGAATGAGGAATGGAGCGCAAGGAAGTGCCTGAACAAGCATAGCACTCTTGCGCATGCGCGATCTCGCACTCAGTCCCGCGAGATCGCGTTAACCGGCCAGAACGACAACGGCATTAGAAGCAATCCACAATACCCCTTGCTCCTATATACTTGCAGGTGGTGAGATGATCGGACCTCAAATCACCACCAGAGTACACCGGCCCATAATCGGACCCAATATTAAGAAAGGTATTAAAGGCCATTTATCATGTAAAAGATAAAATAGACACCTGGATAGTGGTCCAACGACAGAAACGGCCAATGGCTTTAATAAATAAACATTATAGTAGTCTTCCGTCAGAGGGTACATTTTTGGTGGCAAAATGATAAAATAAACAAGTCATATACGATAGCAAAACAAATTGTCCAAGAACAATAATGAGGAAAGGCTCTCACTAATAAAAGGAAAAAGGTATAACCCCTATATAGCAGATTATAAAGACATGGGCATTGAGAGGCTGATCATAGCTAATCAGGAAAGTTCAAGACCCTAGGCTAATGTTACAGTCGTGATAATTGTAACTAAGGGCAACTGCTGGTTCACAGGAAACAACTGTAGTTCAGTTGTTCATTGAGACCTGTCGGTGTAACTGTCCGTAGGAGAAAGATCCAGCGCGCCTCGCGCTGTAATAGAATCTTGTCCCAGTCTCCCCCACGTTTAGGGGGGCTCACGGCTTTAATGCCCATGACTTTACTGACCCTAGGGTCTCCTTGGTAAAATTCACATACATGACGAGCGACCACAGTGTCTCGTCGCTTCTCTATGTCCAGAAGATGTTCTCCTACACGCCGGCGAAGCTCCCGTTTCGTTTTTTCCTATATACTCCTTTTGACAGATACACGTGATTTTGTATATGACACCTGCAGTCCTACACGAAATGAAGTCTCTAATGCTGAAGCTGCGTTTAAGATTACTACTGACAAATGTATTGCCTGTAGTGATACTATCACAGGCCACGCAGCCGCTGCATTTGAAACAACCCATAGGGCGACGACTCAGCCAGGTGTTTGGTGTGACAAGTGGAGAGAAGTGACTGTGCACTAGTAGATCCTTGAGGCTCTGGCCCCTCTTAAATGTCACCTGTGGGTACTCGTGTAGAACATCACGAACATCTGGGTCCATCAGGAGTATAGGCCAGTGTCGCCCAAGGATCTCTCGTGATTCCTTAGTAGAGCCATAAAATGTGGTGATAAATCGTATCTTCCTATCTCCTTCCTGCTTTTTTTTGGGATCAAAAGTGTATCTCTAGGAGTATTGGCCGCCTTCTGGAAGGCCTTTTTCAAAACTTGATCTGGGTAGCCCCTAGCCCGAAATCTCTGTCGGAGATCTGCAGCCTGATGTTTAAATTCTTGCTCCTCTGAGCAGTTCCTCCGCAAGCGTAGGTACTGCCCATAGGGGATTCCTCTCTTCAATGGCAATGGATGACTGCTTTGCCAGTGAAGGACCGAATTAGTAGCTGTTGCTTTCCGAAAGATGTTTGTGGAAAGCTCCCCCCCGCCCTTCTTGGATATACGTACGTCCAAGAAGGGAAGTGATTTGTCATCAACCTCATAGGTGAAGCGGAGGCCGATGGTATTATCATTGAGAGATTCCACAAAAAGTTTGAAAGCCGATTCACTGGAATTCCTTTCCTGATTAGCTATGATCAGCCTCTCAATGCCCATGTCTTTATAATCTGCTATATAGGGGTTATACCTTTTTCCTTTTATTAATGAGTGCCTTTCCTCATTATTGTTCTTGGACAATTTGTTTTGCTATCGTATATGACTTGTTTATTTTATCATTTTGCCACCAAAAATTTACCCTCTGACGGAAGACTACTATAATGTTTATTTATTAATGCCATTGGCCGTTTCTGTCGTTGGACCACTATCCAGGTGTCTATTTTATCTTTTACATGATAAATGGCCTTTAATACCTTTCTTAATATTGGGTCCGATTGTGGGCCGGTGTACTCTGGTGGTGATTTGAGGTCCGATCATCTCACCACCTGCGAGTATATAGGAGCAAGGGGTATTGTGGATTGCTTCTAATGCCGTTGTCGTTGTGGCCGGTTAACGCGATCTCGCGGGACTGAGTGCGAGATCGCTCATGCGCAAGAGTGCTATGCTTGTTCAGGCACTTCCTTGCGCTCCATTCCTCATTCTTGTCCTGTAATGAGCGCATGCGCCGACGTGCGGGCGGGTGGGCGCGCTCATTTGCCACTTGTATCGTGGGTGGCGGCAGCGGGAATCAGGTAACTATTTAAACAAGGTGGGAGCGCTAGTTTAGTTGGCGTCCCATGTGCAGGCATATTTATCTTTATTCTGCACCACCTTTTACCTCCTAACTTTGAGGTTGCCCCTGGAGGGTTCCACCATCTTGGCATACCTCTTGACCAGCTGACTTATCATGTCAACTTGCGGTTTGGGATTAATGATTCATCTAAGTATTGATCCCTAGTACCTTTTCTATCTCCCCTGATTAACTGCTTTTTGTCCTGGCAGTGAAACATGCGTGTAGGGAGTGTTTCATGTATATTTAGGGACATATAGATTTTTAGACTAAGGGACAGGTTCCGGACGGGGTCGTCCTTGTAAGGACGAGTGCCCTGTGGTCAGGCTGCTACTCATTATCTAGTATTAGGGCTGAACGGCTAGATAGCCATAGGGCTTGAACAGGGACCCTACATAGCTGTGTATTACTGCCATCTTTTTGTCTACTGGACATCATCCTTAGATGGATACATCACGAATACAGCTTGTGGTGAAGGATCTGGTGACCGTCCCTTGGAACCGGTTAGGACTTGCTGGTTACTAGTGCCGCCGTGCACTTTATTCTTTATATGTTTTTTATTTGGGATATTTATTATTGCACTAATTGGGGGTCCACTACCCTCTATCCCAATGTTTGTCTTTGCACACTATATCTAGGACATTATATATTTTATCTGCATTATTAATAAATGTTATGTTTTAGGATTACCCTTTTCTGAATAATCTTCTGACTTCAGGTAATCTAGAGCGCAGGCATGCATCAGTTCTGACCTCTCACTCAGGAATTAAAAGGATTATGCAGTTGAAATCCAACTTGTCTGATCCTTACCCCCCTCCCCCCCCCCCCCCCCCCGACATCAACCAGAGCTATAAGAAATACATATAAGTGTATAACATGAAACAGTATGACCATATGGCACTTGTAATTTGTGGTATTTATTCCATTTATTTCAGAAGGCACATCTGCAAATATGGCCAAAGCTCCATCTGTCTGGAGTTGTGTGTGCAAAATGCCTCAGGGGCACTTTGAAACACTGTATGGCGGGTTTCCCCAAAAAATCCGGCACCATCTAGGTGATTGGCTGGAAAATCAACCATGGTAAGTAGTCTCTTTACTTTCTTACGGTAGTTTAAGAGCAGTGTCAGACTGAGGTGCCTAGGGCCCACCAGTAAAATTCATTCTGAGGACCCACTGCACAGCTACCTGCAAATATTACCTGCGGCAGCCAAATCCAGATGATACAAGACCATTGATAGGGGGGTCCCTGCAGCGACTTCATGGCTGTGGGTCCCTAGGAAATGAGTACTCTGGCTGGCCTGCCTAGGTGTTTAGAAGTCATCTCAGCCACCAAATGCATCCATAATGGAGGGACTCAGACCCACCTTGCTCAGGGGCCTACTGGGGGATTCACCTGTACTCCTGTACAGTGTCAGACTGGGGTGCCTAGGGCCCACTAGTAAAATTCATTCTGGGGGCTCACTATACAGCTACATGCAAATAATACTTGCTTACACAGTGGCAGGCAGCAGCAAGAGGAGGCAGAAGATAATTGATTACGAGGGTCCCTGCAGCGACTTTGGGAAAGTAGGTCCCTGGGTAAAGAGGGTCCTTATACCTAGAAGTCATCTCATAATATATATATCAGCTGAGCAGTTTGCTAAATAACTTGCCCATTTTTTTTATATGAACATAGGCTGGTTTAGATGTTACATGCTGTCTATCTATATGTAGTGCAGTCAGTCTACAGTATCATGTGTCACTTGCAGGGGTGGGAGACTAGGGGCCCTCCTTGCTCAGGGGCCCACTGGGAGATTCACCTGTTCCCCTGTAGGCCAGTCCGAACCTGCTTTAGGGTCACATTAAAATATTTTGGATTGCAATAGTTCTGTACTAAGAACATAGGGGGTCATTTATTATTGTTTTATGCCACTTTCTGGCATATTTTTTGTCACAGATTTTGTTGCAAAGGGGTTTGGCTGCAAAATCTGCAACTTTATGGGAGGCTGGCCCGTCACATTTATTTTCCATGCCAGTTTATGGCATGTAAAATGGTCTTCAACTACGCCAGCAAGGGAGGCAGAGGCACACTCGTCTATCTGACATTCTTGTTGGGCTATACCTTATCTTTATAGCATGTGAAACCATATTGGTCTTTATTAGGGTTTAGCGAACCCGAACTGTAAAGTTCGGGTTCGTACCGAACTTTACGGTGTTCGGAACCCGAACCCGAACATTTCAGTAAAAGTTTGGGTTTGTAGTTCGGGTAATATTAACCACCTCCGGACCGCCTAACGCAGATTCGCGTTCCGGAGGTGGCAGCCCTGCGCAGAGTCACGCATATATGCGTCATCTCGCGATGGCCGAGATTTCCTGTGAACGCGCGCACACAGGCGCGCGCGCTCACAGGAACGGAAGGTAAGAGAGTGGATCTCCAGCCTGCCAGCGGCGATCGTTCGCTGGCAGGCTGGAGATGTGATTTTTTTTTAACCCCTAACAGGTATATTAGACGCTGTTTTGATAACAGCGTCTAATATACCTGCTACCTGGTCCTCTGGTGGTCCCCTTTGTTTGGATCGACCACCAGAGGACACAGGCAGCTCAGTAATATGTTGCACCAAGCACCACTACACTACACCCCCCCCCCCTGTCACTTATTAACCCCTTATTCACCCTTGATCACCCCTGATCACCCCATATAGACTCCCTGATCACCCCCTGTCATTGATTACCCCCCTGTCATTGATCACCCCCCTGTAAAGCTCCATTCAGATGTCCGCATGATTTTTACGGATCCACTGATAGATGGATCGGATCCGCAAAACGCATACGGACGTCTGAATAAAGCCTTACAGGGGCGTGATCAATGACTGTGGTGATCACCCCATATAGACTCCCTGATCACCCCCCTGTCATTGATCACCCCCCTGTAAAGCTCCATTCAGATGTCCGCATGATTTTTACGGATCCACTGATAGATGGATCGGATCCGCAAAACGCATACGGACATCTGAATGGAGCCTTACAGGGGAGTGATCAATGACTGTGGTGATCACCCCATATAGACTCCCTGATCACCCCCCTGTCATTGATTACCCCCCTGTAAGATCCATTCAGATGTCCGCATGATTTTTACGGATCCACTGATAGATGGATCGGATCCGCAAAACGCATACGGACGTCTGAATAAAGCCTTACAGGGGCGTGATCAATGACTGTGGTGATCACCCCATATAGACTCCCTGATCACCCCCCTGTCATTGATCACCCCCCTGTAAAGCTCCATTCAGATGTCCGCATGATTTTTACGGATCCACTGATAGATGGATCGGATCCGCAAAACGCATACGGACATCTGAATGGAGCCTTACAGGGGAGTGATCAATGACTGTGGTGATCACCCCATATAGACTCCCTGATCACCCCCCTGTCATTGATTACCTCCCTGTAAGATCCATTCAGATGTCCGCATGATTTTTACGGATCCACTGATAGATGGATCGGATCCGCAAAACGCATACGGACGTCTGAATAAAGCCTTACAGGGGCGTGATCAATGACTGTGGTGATCACCCCATATAGACTCCCTGATCACCCCCCTGTCATTGATTACCCCCCTGTCATTGATCACACCCCTGTAAAGCTCCATTCAGATGTCCGTATGATTTTTACGGATCCACTGATAGATGGATCGGATCCGCAAAACGCATACGGACGTCTGAATAAAGCCTTACAGGGGCGTGATCAATGACTGTGGTGATCACCCCATATAGACTCCCTGATCACCCCCCTGTCATTGATTACCCCCCTGTAAGATCCATTCAGATGTCTGCATGATTTTTACGGATCCACTGATAGATGGATCGGATCCGCAAAACGCATACGGACGTCTGAATAAAGCCTTACAGGGGCGTGATCAATGACTGTGGTGATCACCCCATATAGACTCCTTGATCACCCCCCTGTCATTGATTACCCCCCTGTAAGATCCATTCAGATGTCCGCATGATTTTTACGGATCCACTGATAGATGGATCGGATCCGCAAAACGCATACGGACGTCTGAATAAAGCCTTACAGGGGCGTGATCAATGACTGTGGTGATCACCCCATATAGACTCCCTGATCACCCCCCTGTCATTGATTACCCCCCTGTAAGATCCATTCAGATGTCCGCATGATTTTTACGGATCCACTGATAGATGGATCGGATCCGCAAAACGCATACGGACGTCTGAATAAAGCCTTACAGGGGCGTGATCAATGACTGTGGTGATCACCCCATATAGACTCCCTGATCACCCCCCTGTCATTGATTACCCCCCTGTAAGATCCATTCAGATGTCCGCATGATTTTTACGGATCCACTGATAGATGGATCGGATCCGCAAAACGCATACGGACGTCTGAATAAAGCCTTACAGGGGCGTGATCAATGACTGTGGTGATCACCCCATATAGACTCCCTGATCACCCCCCTGTCATTGATTACCCCCCTGTCATTGATCACACCCCTGTAAAGCTCCATTCAGACGTCCGCATGATTTTTACGGATCCACTGATAGATGGATCGGATCCGCAAAACGCATACGGACATCTGAATGGAGCCTTACAGGGGCGTGATCAATGACTGTGGTGATCACCCCATATAGACTCCCTGATCACCCCCCTGTCATTGATTACCCCCCCTGTCATTGATCACCCCCCCTGTCAGGCTGCATTCAGATGTCCGTATGATTTTTACGGATCCACTGATAGATGGATCGGATCCGCAAAACACATACGGACATCTGAATGGAGCCTTATAGGGGGGTGATCAATGACAGGGGGGTGATCACCCCATATAGACTCCCTGATCACCCCCCTGTCATTGATTACCCCCCTGTCATTGATCACACCCCTGTAAAGCTCCATTCAGATGTCCGCATGATTTTTACGGATCCACTGATAGATGGATCGGATCCGCAAAACACATACGGACATCTGAATGGAGCCTTATAGGGGGTGATCAATGACAGGGGGGTGATCACCCCATATAGACTCCCTGATCACCCCCCTGTCATTGATCACCCCCCTGTCATTGATCACCCCTCTGTAAGGCTCCATTCAGACATTTTTTTGGCCCAAGTTAGCGGAAATTTTTTTTTTTTTCTTACAAAGTCTCATATTCCACTAACTTGTGTCAAAAAATAAAATCTCACATGAACTCACCATACCCCTCACGGAATCCAAATGCGTAAAAATTTTTAGACATTTATATTCCAGACTTCTTCTCACGCTTTAGGGCCCCTAGAATGCCAGGGCAGTAATACCCCACATGTGACCCCATTTCGGAAAGAAGACACCCCCAGGTATTCCGTGAGGGGCATATTGAGTCCATGAAAGATTGAAATTTTTGTCCCAAGTTAGCGGAAAGGGAGACTTTGTGAGAAAAAAATAAATAAAATCAATTTCCGCTAACTTGTGCCAAAAAAAAAAAATTTCTATGAACTCGCCATGCCCCTCATTGAATACCTTGGGGTGTCTTCTTTCCAAAATGGGGTCACATGTGGGGTATTTATACTGCCCTGGCATTCTAGGGGCCCTAAAGCGTAAGAAGAAGTCTGGGATCCAAATGTCTAAAAATGCCCTCATAAAAGGAATGTGGGCCCCTTTGCGCATCTAGGCTGCAAAAAAGTGTCACACATCTGGTATCGCCGTACTCAGGAGAAGTTGGGGAATGTGTTTTGGGGTGTCATTTTACATATACCCATGCTGGGTTGAGAGAAATATCTTGGCAAAAGACAACTTTTCCCATTTTTTTATACAAAGTTGGCATTTGACCAAGATATTTATCTCACCCAGCATGGGTATATGTAAAATGACATATCTTGGCAAAAGACAACTTTTCCCATTTTTTTATACAAAGTTGGCATTTGACCAAGATATTTATCTCACCCAGCATGGGTATATGTAAAATGACACCCCAAAACACATTCCCCAACTTCTCCTGAATACAGAGATACCAGATGTGTGACACTTTTTTGCAGCCTAGGTGGGCAAAGGGGCCCATATTCCAAAGAGCACCTTTCGGATTTCACTGGTCATTTTTTACAGAATTTGATTTCAAACTCCTTACCACACATTTGGGCCCCTAGAATGCCAGGGCAGTATAACTACCCCACAAGTGACCCCATTTTGGAAAGAAGACACCCCAAGGTATTCGCTGATGGGCATAGTGAGTTCATGGAAGTTTTTATTTTTTGTCACAAGTTAGTGGAATATGAGACTTTGTAAGAAAAAAAAAAAAAAAAAAATCATCATTTTCCGCTAACTTGTGACAAAAAATAAAAAGTTCTATGAACTCACTATGCCCATCAGCGAATACCTTAGGGTGTCTACTTTCCGAAATGGGGTCATTTGTGGGGTGTTTGTACTGTCTGGCCATTGTAGAACCTCAGGAAACATGACAGGTGCTCAGAAAGTCAGAGCTGCTTCAAAAAGCGGAAATTTACATTTTTGTACCATAGTTTGTAAACGCTATAACTTTTACCCAAACCATTTTTTTTTTACCCAAACATTTTTTTTTTATCAAAGACATGTAGAACAATAAATTTTGAGCAAAATTTATATATGGATCTCGTTTTTTTTGCAAAATTTTACAACTGAAAGTGAAAAATGTCATTTTTTTGCAAAAAAATCGTTAAATTTCGATTAATAACAAAAAAAGTAAAAATGTCAGCAGCAATGAAATACCACCAAATGAAAGCTCTATTAGTGAGAAGAAAAGGAGGTAAAATTCATTTGGGTGGTAAGTTGCATGACCGAGCAATAAACGGTGAAAGTAGTGTAGGTCAGAAGTGTAAAAAGTGGCCTGGTCTTTCAGGGTGTTTAAGCACTGGGGGCTGAGGTGGTTAATATACCATCGGATCGGAGTTTTCTCCAATCCGATGGTATATTTTAACTTGAAGCGTCCCCATCACCATAGGAACGTCTCTATGTTAGAATATACCATCGGATTTGAGTTAGATCCTGAAAACTCAGATCCGACAGTATATTCTAACACAGAGGCGTTCCCATAGTGATGGGGACGCTTCAAGTTAGAATATACTGAGAACTGTGGACATAACTGCCCCCTGCTGCCTGGCAGCACCTGATCTCTTACAGGGGGCTGTGATCCACACAATTAACCCCTTAGGTGTTGTGGGGGACTTTTGCTTTGGTTCTGTGTATATAATAGTACTTAGCGCCACACAACCCCACCAGCAGTCACTGGCCAGTGGGTTATATATTTTTGGGTAGTTTAAAGAATGTTGCACAGCCGGAGGCACCAAGCACAAAAGTTATGTAGAGGCCTGATTAAGGCTACTTTCACACTAGCGGCACGGACCTCCGGCAGGCTGTTCAGTCGGGTGAACAGCCTGCCGGATCCGTCCTGCCGCTAGTGACCGCGTGCCTCTGGACTGCCGCTCCGTCTCCATTGACTATAATGAGGGCGGAGTTCCGGCGAGGCACGGCGAGAGGCTGTTGGAATAAAACTACGACATGTCCGACTCCTCCCCCGCCCCCATTATAATCAATGGGGATGGAGTGGCAGTCCGGAGGCACACGGTCACTAGCGGCAGGTTGGATCCGTCAGGCTGTTCACCCGATGGGTCCGTGCCGCTAGTGTAAAAGTGGCCTTAGACCAGTGTCTAAATTGCCGGTCTTAATAAATGACCCTGATAAAATCTGTTAAAATGGTATGGACGGGATCATATCATAGCAGTGGCGTAGGGATCGCCATAGCAACCATAGCAGTGGCTATGGGGCCCTACGCCACTAGGGGGCCCGTCCGACCGCATTCAAAAATTTTTTAATTTTTTTTTTATTAACACACACAGGCAGCCAGGAGGTGGCGTAACTACCGGGGAAGCAGCTGCTTCGGGGCCGACAGTTTATTTTCAAGTTAGTTAAATATCGATGTCTTACTGTTCAGGGCCCCTTCACAGCAGCGGTCTTAATGTTCAGGCCCCCTCGCTAATGTGCTCTAATCTTACTGTATTCTAAAGTCTCCTGATGTGTCTGGGATTCGAACCCATAACCTCCAATGTATGAGTGTATCAGAGGCAAAGCATTAACCCTCACAGCCATAAAGGAGGCATTGCAACTGATTGAAAAAATGGTCTTGAGGTTAGGTGCTCTGTCTCTGATACAGAAGGTCGTGGGTTCGAATCCCAGCAGAAACCTTTTCTGAAATACAAGCAGTGACTCCATATATGGACATACAGGGAGGGACACAGGATGCATCGCATCGCTGACATGGAGGTAAGTAGAAGTGTTTTTTTTTTAATTTTTTTAATACCCAACTGTTACTGCCATGGGGGCAGCGGGGGGCACTTGATACTGGCACATGGGGGGAGGGGGGTTGGCACCTGACCTGATACTTGCACCTGGGGGGGGGGGGGGGGGTTGGCACTTGATACTGGCACATGGGGGAGGGGGGAGAGGCACCTGATACTGTGGATGGCACTGTTTAGGGGAGGGAGATCTGTGTATGGCACTATTTAGGGGAGAGGGATCTGTGGATGGCACTATTTAGGGGAGAGGGATCTGTGGATGGCACTATTTAGGGGAGGGGGATCTGTGGATGGCACTATTTAGGGGAGAGGGATCTGTGGATGGCACTATTTAGGGGAGAGGGATCTGTGGATGGCACTATTTAGGGGAGAGGGATCTGTGGATGGCACTATTTAGGGGAGGGGGGATCTGTGGATGGCACTATTTAGGGGAGGGGGGATCTGTTGATGGCACTATTTAGGGGAGGGGGATCTGTGTATGGCACTTTTTAGGGGAGGGGGATCTGCGTATGGCACTATTTAGGGGAGGGGGATCTGTGGATGGCACTATTTAGGGGAGAGGGATCTGTGGATGGCACTATTTAGGGGAGAGGGATCTGTGTATGGCACTTTTTAGGGGAGGGGGATCTGCGTATGGCACTATTTAGGGGAGAGGGATCTGTGGATGGCACTATTTAGGGGAGAGGGATCTGTGGATGGCACTATTTAGGGGAGAGGGATCTGTGGATGGCACTATTTAGGGGAGGGGGGATCTGTGGATGGCACTATTTAGGGGAGGGGGGATCTGTGGATGGCACTATTTAGGGGAGGGGGGATCTGTTGATGGCACTATTTAGGGGAGGGGGATCTGTGTATGGCACTATTTAGGGGAGGGGGATCTGTGGATGGCACTATTTAGGGGAGGGGGGATCTGTGGATGGCACTATTTAGGGGAGAGGGATCTGTGGATGGCACTATTTAGGGGAGGGGGATCTGTGGATGGCACTATTTAGGGGAGAGGGATCTGTGGATGGCACTATTTAGGGCAGGGGGGATCTGTGGATGGCACTATTTAGGGGAGGGGGATCTGTGTATGGCACTATTTAGGGGAGAGGGATCTGTGGATGGCACTATTTAGGGGAGGGGGATCTGTGGATGGCACTATTTAGGGGAGGGGGATCTGTGGATGGCACTATTTAGGGGAGGGGGATCTGTGGATGGCACAGAGGGGGGGGGGGGGGCCATAATTTTTTTTTGCTATGGGGCCCATGCATTTCTAGCTACGCCCCTGTACCATAGGTATATTTATTAACAATTTACTGGCAAATATCAATGCAAAAATAAACGATAAAACGTAAATGTGAAAAATGGCAAGTGACAACAATGTTATGTTGGTGTTGAGTCCAGTTCAGCAATAGTGCAAAGGGCCTGTTACTGTATATAATCCTGACAGCTCCACCAAGTGACAGTAATGTGATTATAGCCTGATGTCAATGGCAGCTATTCAGAGTTCTCCCCCCCCCCCCACGCCAAGTTAAATCATTCTATTTATGAGCTAATGAAACTAATAATTTTGATATTAACCCATTGTAATGGAAACCAATCATCACAGTAAACTTCATATTTTCCATCTATCTATAAGCCGTCTTTAAAGGCGGGTTTACAGAGGCTGAGCTAAAACTGATTGTCGGGAAGGAAGCGTTCCTTCCTGACAGTCGGCTGCTCGCTCAGTGGAGGAGACATGCAGAGATATCCTTCATAGTATGAGGAGGAGGTATCGCTCATGCAGAATCATTGTTTCTGTGCAACAGATCACTGTTTGGACCGCACAATCTTCTGCCCAGAAATGATCATTTATGTGCCTGCACGAAAGACAGGATCACTCGATGAACGAGCGTTTTAGACAGGCAGAATTGTTCCTGATAATCTGCCAGAATATTGGGCTTTGTAAATCTACCTTAACTTTACAGTTATATCATGTCACAAAAGCCAGTAAATGCTAATGAAAAAGTCAAGTAAAGCCTATATTATGCTGCCCGGTTTTTCAGCAGATAATCGATAATGAGCGATCATCTGGCAGTATAATACTGCCGCTGATTGCTCAATTGACGAGCAAACACTCAATCATCGGGCAATCCAAATCTTTTGACATGTTTAAAAATTATCGTTTGCAGACGACAGATCGTGGTGTCTAATAATGCTTCCCTACCGACAATCGTCTGCCACATCGGGCTGTGTAATACAACCTTAAAAGTTTCTTTAACTCGTTTATGTAGCTAATTAATTGTCAAGATAAGAGTTGCTATGTTTACCTATACATACATTTGTGAAAGAATGGGTTGCTCACTGAATTTGAGCGAGGTACTGTAAAGGCTGTATTACATTGGCAGATGGTACACCAGATAATCGCCGATGAGTGTTCATAGGAACGCTCGTAAGCAATGATCTGGCGGTGTAATACTGCTTATGCTTGTTCATTGGGCAATCAGGATTTTTAAGCATGCTTAAAAATCAATGTTTGCTGGCGGCAGAATGTGCTGTCTAATCACGATATGCTACCGGCAAATAGTGAATCAGTATGGGGACGAGCAATGGCATTAGTGATCTCTCCTCCCCATACTGTGGGGAGATCTCAGCATCTAATAGCAGCGATTGCCAGGAAGGAACGCTTCCTTTCCGATAATCGCCTGCAAAATCCTTTCATGTAAAACAGCCCTAAGGCTGCATTCACATATGACTTGTGACCTCCGGCAGTCTGTTCTGGTGGAGGACCAGCCTGCTGGAATTGACTGGATCTGGCATAGCCAGATACCACCATGCACCGCTAAATCCCCATCCACTATAATGGGATCCGGCCACATTTCAGCATATATGCCTGCTTTCGGGTAGGCAAAAGATGCTGTGTGTAGTATTTTTTTTGTCCGGCTGAAAGCCAGCATATATATTAGATACAGCGACCGGAGCAGAGTGCCAGAGTTCACAATGCAGATGTGAATCAGACCTTATAGGATGCCACCGTTGTAACAAGTTAATTAAATGTCTTCACTCCTAGATGTCCGATGGTTATCTGTGGTATTATTGCAAAGAGGAACTGCTAAGGATCCACAGCAGCTCAGCCACAAAGTAGCAGACCATGTAAAGTTACAGAGCGAGGTCACCGTGTGCTGAGGTGTATAGTGTATAAGTCACTAACGCTCTTCTGACTATATAACTGCAGAGCTCCAAACCTCCTCAGGCATTAAAATAAGCCCAAAAACTGGGCACCTGGAACTTCATGGTATGGGTTTCCATGGCCTGGGCAGCTGCATGTAAGGCTTACATCACTAAGCACAAATGTCAATCATCAGATATGGTTGGTGGTATATGGAGTGGTATAAACCATGCTACTACTGGGACTGTGGAGCACTGGAAGCGTGTCCTGTGGAGTGATGCATCACACTTCCCTATCTCGCAGTAAACTTAGACCCCTTGGCTCCAGTGAAAGGAGATCTTAATGCTTCAACACACCAAGGCAATTTGTACAATGGTATATCATAAAAGCGTCTGTAGGTGTCAATATAGTGTATTTCTCAGACAATCTAGCTGACGCCTTTGCACTCATTAATGTACTATTATGTCACCGCATGTATGTAGTTAATGTTCAGTGCTTTAATAATATGTCAAAGGCTCAAGAGCTGGGCAGGCAGCATTGCTTGTGCACTGCAGGGATCAGAGATAACTCCAATCCCCTTAAGATGCCACAGTCAGTAGCAATCATGGCATCTGAGTGTTAGAATTGGGAAGTTCCCTCTGTTCCTTAACCTGAAAATGCAATTGTGTTGTGCCAAGTACAGTAGTTATCATGGCAGCCAAATGCCAGGATGTCATAGAATACCTATGAGAATCCCTATGCACTGTATGTTATTAGCATTACAGTGTATAGTATTAGCAACCACGTGATCACAGACTCAAGGTCCCCTAAGGAGACTAAAAAAATGTTGAATACAGTTTTTAAAAGAAACAAAAACATAAAAAATTCAAAACACTCACCCTTTCTAATTTCACATATACTGTATATTTAAAAAAATGAGAGACAAATATATTTGATATCGCTGGGTCCAAAATGACCCAATCTATTAAAATTGCCCATTATTTAACTCACAAAGAGACACTGTAAAAAAAATCCTCAATGCAAATAAAGAAGAGTGGGAGGAGCTGCAGAGGAAGCAGGAGGAGCAAGGGTGCACATGGTGGCTTGGGCCAGTGTACTTAACAGCTCATTTGCATATTGACTGTAAGTACTTTTCTCCCCGAATGATGCAACATATCACTAAGTGAAAGGTATCATTATATTCCGCTGAGCTAGCCCCATATGGCTGTGGGGATTCGCTCTGGTAGACAGGACAAGCGGACGCAGTATAAAGGTAAAGACCAGTTTGTAACTCAAAAACTTCACTGTTTTATTCACACTTATGGCAACAAAACAGTATGGTAGTCAATTTCCAGTTTTGGTGTTCATTCACACCTAGACAGTTCATACAGCAAAACAGTCACCTGTTATCCCAGGTGTTAGTTCACACCCGATCGGCATTGCTCAGGCCTCCAGCCTAGCACACGGCTCAGATCCCAATCCAGCGATTGCCAGAGCTCCTCTGTCAGAGAGAGAGAGGTAATTACTACCAACTGACACTGCTGGCTGTTTTTTTTTTTATATAGGCCAGTCAAGACCCGGCCTGGAACGTGGGGAGTAGTCACCCACCTAGCACTTTGACTCCCAGTAAGAGCCATCCCGGATCAGCTATTACAGCTATACTAAATAGCAAGGTGTCAAACAGCAAATGCTGCTGACACATGAAAACTGGCTCTTACTCCACTGAGGCCAGGAACCTTGGTGACACATACCTTCCATCAACGACGGTCCCTTGCACCTTCCTACAGGCATTGTGCCTGGTTTACCATTTCTTGATGACAGATTTCCTTTAAAAATGAACTGTCATGCCTGCTTGCATAACTTGGACATCTACTGAGCAATCAGCATAGAAGTTTATTTAATTTATTTTTAATGTTACCATTTTTACCAACATGAAATTACAAAACTGCATGAGAAACAGTGCATCACATTTTACTGTACATTTATAGTTTTACCACAGTTTATCCACCACTTCTGAATCATTACGCACTCAGATGCTGCACACCACATGGTTTCAAAATGAATAATTTGAATGTCTTTGAACTGTCTTGTCATTTTTGTTCATATAACAAATACATCTTGTGTAGTTCCGTTACACTTAATACACTAAACCCCTACAAAGAGCTTGTTTATTTGTAACTGGAATAACATTGATTTGTAAAAGTATTAAGTTGATATCCCTTGACTAGTTGTCACGGGTGAGGGTGGGGAAAACCCTCAGCCGTGCGGTGTCAATAATAAAGGGTAGCTGCTGGGCCAGGACAGGAAACAGGGAGCAGGTCACCTCCTATAACGTCCCTAAATCTCACCCTGACTCCTAGACGTATGAGCCAACCCTGATGGTAGGAGGGCTCATACTCCGGAACCTAGGGTCCCTACTAGCCCTCAGGATAGCCCTGGAACTAGGAGCAGGGTAAGACGACCTGTTCCTCCTAGGAACGGATGAACAGGAGTCTCACTGGCCAAGCTGCAAGGAATGGGGAACATATACAGCAGATGGCAGTGGCAGGTAGTGAAACTAGTACAACACGTACCTGCCACAGACACACAGACTGGAACCCGTGCAGAAGTGCTAATGTCCACACCAAACACAAAAGGACACAGCACACACACAAAGCACACAGGAACCCAGAAACCATAAGCTGCAATAAACATAGAGACACCACTAGACATATAGTAAGATAAGAACATCTATGTCTAAACATAACTTATGACCACAAGGGTGGCCCACACTGGGCAGATGGTATATGAGACCAGGAGGATGACTCCAGCAAACACCATGGCTGGAGTACCCCTCCGCTACTGGCATCCAGCAGGAGCTAAGTAGCCCAAGTAGCCACACCCACACACAGACACACCCAGTGTTCACTCACTAGGAAGGGAATTAACCCTTCCAACACCAGGCAAGGGAAGAAAGCCACTTAAAGGGGAAGTGTACACACAAACATCACACTCCACCTGTTACCGCCGGCAACGGCATGCGAGGCAACCATGTCCTGGGAAACAGCCAGAAGGCCGAGACACTGCCACCACATGCACACAACACCACACGTTGCCATGGGCAACCGCAAGTGAAGGAAAGTGTCACAAAACACACCATAGGCCGTGACACTCCCACACCTCAAAGCCCCCCCACCAAAAAAAAAGGGAAAACTAGTGAGGGACCCAAAAACAGGGAAGGGAGACGGGAAAAAGGTAGCAGAATCAGTGTCAGTGCATGCAAGTCTCCCCAGGACTGCTGCCAGCCCCTGGAGCAACACACAGGAACCAGGAGCCGACTGCCAGCCTCTGGAGCAACACGCAGGAACCAGAGACCAGCAAAGAAACAGCCTAGAGAGACCGCACTGACACTGCGTCCACTCTCCACTCACGTTCCCACTCCAGTCGCTGCCAACAGCCACTCCTAACCAGCACACCGCCGGAACACCAACGGAATGCTGCCAGCAGACGACCAGGGATAGGAACATGGAGAGGGACAAGGGATCACGGACACGGAAGGCAAGGTGGCGGGGAATAAGCCACCAACTGCGCCGTTAACGATGATCCCCAAAATGCTCTCCCTCCGGAGAACGCGCATGTATGCCGAAACAGCTGGCAATACATGCTGCACCCTCTTTCGAAGGTGTATGCACTCCCACCCCTCAAAGCCCCCCCCAACACAAAAGGGGAAAGTTGGTGGGGCACAACAAACAATGGAAGGGGGGGTGGGGAATGACAAGTAAGGGGGCACCAATACAAACAACGGTGATCCAAATGGCGGGGAAGAGCCACTCACCGTGGCGTAAACAGTGAAACCCCCATAACGCTCTCCCTCCGGAGAACGCGCATGCACCCCAAAAGCAGATGGCGATGCATGCTGCACCCTCTTTCGAAGGTCAACCAGCAAGAAGCCATTGTGGTCATACTGTCACGGCTGAGGGTGGGGAAAACCCTCAGCCGTGCGGTGTCAATAATAAAGGGTAGCTGCTGGTCCAGGACAGGAAACAGGGAGCAGGTCACCTCCTATAACATCCCTAAATCTCACCCTGACTCCTAGCTGTATGAGCCAACCCTGATGGTAGGAGGGCTCATACTCCGGAACCTAGGGTCCATACTAGCCCTCAGGATAGCCCTGGAACTAGGAGCAGGGTAAGATGACCTGTTCCTCCTAGGAACGGATGAACAGGAGTCTCACTGGCCAAGCTGCAAGGAATGGGGAACATATACAGCAGATGGCAGTGGCAGGTAGTGAAACTAGTACAACACCTACCTGCCACAGACACACAGACTGGAACCCGTGCAGAAGTGCTAATGTCCACACCAAACACAAAAGGAACCCAGAAACCATAAGCTGCAATAAACATAGAGACACCACTAGACATATAGTAAGATAAGAACATCTAAAATGATATTAAATGATTGAGTAGTCCCACCAAATTTAGTGGATTCAACTAACATTTGTCTAATGGTAAGCATTACACTAGTGTCACGGCCTATGGTGTGTTTTGTGACACTTTCCTTCACTTGCGGTTGCCCGTGGCAACGTGTGGTGTTGTGTGCATGTGGTTGCAGTGTCTCGGCCTTCTGGCTGTTTCCCAGGACATGGTTGCCTCGCATGCCGTTGCCGGCGGTAACAGGTGGAGTGTGATGTTTGTGTGTACACTTCCCTTTTAAGTGGCTTTCTTCCCTTGCCTGTTGTTGGAAGGGTTAATTCCCTTCCTAGTGAGTGAACACTGGGTGTGTCTGTGTGTAGGTGTGGCTACTTGGGCTATTTAGCTCCTGCTGGATGACAGTAGCGGAGGGGTACTCCAGCCATGGTGTTTGCTGGAGTCATCCTCCTGGTCTCATATACCATCTGCCGAGTGTGGGCCACCCTTGTGGTCATAAGTTATGTTTAGGCATAGATGTTTTTATGTCTAAACATTACTTATGACCACAAGGGTGGCCCACACTGGGCAGATGGTATATGAGACCAGGAGGATGACTCCAGCAAACACCATGGCTGGCGTACCCCTCCACTACTGGCATCCAGCAGGAGCTAAATAGCCCAAGTAGCCACACCCACACACAGACACACCCAGTGTTCACTCACTAGGAAGGGAATTAACCCTTCCAACACCAGGCAAGGGAAGAAAGCCACTTAAAGGGGAAGTGTACACACAAACATCACACTCCACCTGTTACCGCCGGCAACGGCATGCGAGGCAACCATGTCCTGGGAAACAGCCAGAAGGCCGAGACACTGCAACCACATGCACACAACACCACACGTTGCCACGGGCAACCGCAAGTGAAGGAAAGTGTCACAAAACACACCATAGGCCGTGACACTAGTGTAATGCTTACCATTAGACAAATGTTAGTTGAATCCACTAAATTTGGTGGGACTACTCAATCATTTAATATGAATAGGGGTGGCTCGAGTCCCCCTAAGTTGCCTGAAACTTTTGTTCTCTCTCCAATCAGAATATAAGCATGCTTGGCACAGCTAAGCATATATTTGTAAGGGGAGATTGGGTGGAACAACATGTCACCCCAGCTCTCTAAAAAATGATGGCCAGTTTGAGTTGGAGTTGATCCAAGTTAGAAACGTATCCTATATCCAATTGTTGGGGATATGACCGCTAGGACTCCAATGATCATGAGAATGGAGTCATTTGCCACATATGTGCAGTGAGCCCCTGAGAAGCCAGTGCAGAGGATGGGAGTGGTAGTGGCCCTGATGAGATGTTGTGTCGCGATGTACTACCTCAGGCCATTTCTCCCTGGGGATCGGTGCAGTGGAAAGGTGGTTTGAGGAAACAGGCCAGAAGATAAATTGCAGTATATCCAGCAGTAGTTTGGCCAAAGTGTAATTTCTATCCGCAGATGTTTTGGCATGGTGGCTGGCAAGGTGGCAGAACTTTTGGCTAACAGCTGTGTGCTGGCACTTGTGACTATGGGTGTCCACTGTGTGATACGGGCTTTGAGTTGGTCTGGCCCAGATGTTATCTAGGTGATGGGTGTCTGAGCCATAGTCCCTCACCTGCAGTAGAATTTATAAAGATGTGGCTTGCTGGTCTCTCTGCTGACTGTAAACAATGAAGTTTTTCAGGTTTCTGTATGTTTGTTATTCTTGCAGTCTCTCTGAAGTAGTGGTCTCATAGAAGAGCTGGAACAAGAACTGGTCTCTACGACCCTTGGAGTAGGAGCTCAAACATGTGCTTCCACACTCCTCACCTTGTCTAGGTAAACTCCTTCCCCTCCTGGCAGGAAGTAGGACTCCTACCAAGAGGGGAAGAATTGGATGGTCAGTCCCATTCCTAATGCTAAACCACTGCCAGCCATACCCCATTCTGCCAGTGTACAGTGTAAACAGGAACATAGTAAAATATTAGAAACCAAAACACTGCAGATACTGCCACGTCTGGGTTACTGCATATAAATAGAGCCGCAGGTTAAATGTGTTTGTCTAGTCACTGTCTGTAGTTCTGTAGAGAATGAATGGATGATATTACGAGCTGCCGCTCCATTCATATAGGGCCCCCATTCTCATGGTTAATGGGGTCTCAATGGTAAGACCCCCACTACTGAGATACTTATCCCCTATCCCATGGCTAGGGAATACATTTCTAACTTGGCACAACCCTTTAAGTCTGTATTGCCTTTCATTATCTTCAGGAAGCTTTGCCATTTTAGGACATTGAACATTTTGCTTTTGAATTGCTCAGTATTCTTCTGGCATTTTCTTTTTAACGTTCCCATATCATATATATATAAAAATCTATTAATAGGAAATAAGTGTATAGTTTACTTACCTTATTTACAAACAGTGGCTTGGCAGCCACATGAGATTCTTAGGTCCTCCAAATGTGGCTCTCTAACTGGTGATATCTCTAAATTATGGGACTAGAGAGGACCGTCAAAGCATCATTAGAATTTATTAAAGATTAAAGCCCATATGACATTTAATAATAGGGTATGCTTTAAAGCAACCTTAATACAATTTTCCCTTTTATAAGATTCGGCAAGATTCAAAACTACCTGCCATATTTGAAAGTGGCTTTTTATATTTGTTATATTGGAGGATAACCTGCCTCTATTTGAACTTGGCTGCACTCAGTGGATCTTAGTCTTTTGCCGAGACTCTTCTTTTTCTATTTCTTTTTTCTATTTGTATTTATATATTTTTATTCAGGTCATATTAGATTTTTTGTACAATCGATTCACTTATCTCTGTATTCAAATATAAATTCATGGTAAATCGAGTCATCAGCACTTTACAATCTCTGTGATCAGGGTAAAAAATAATTCTGTTATGCTGAATTGTTCAATTTATTCTTGCAGGGAACATATCATGGGAGCAGACCCTTTTTGCATTGAAATGGCAAACTCTGTCATAACTCAATTACTGGAAGAACTTAAGAAGGTGGCAAAGAGTTGTGGAAGTGACGCACATTTGATTCTTCAGTGGGTAGAAAATTTTAAGGTGGGTTATCTATGTGATGAAATCAACTGATCTGATTACAGGAAATGAGCAAAATGAGCACTAAGCATATATGATCTCACTCATTCACCTTTCAAATTCAAGCAGCTAGGGATGGGACCAGAGTCACCTATCTTAGTGATCGGTGAGCGCTGTTCAGTACAACTCTATGCAAACATAAATGGTTAATGTAGTTTATATATTTTTTCAATAGTAGTATATACTGTATGTAGCTGTATTGATCCAGTGATTAGTTTGTGTAGTTAACCCCCCCCCCCCCTCCCCCACACACACACACACACACACACATGCCCTAGCACTAAAGACATATTTAACTTGCTGCATGCACACTGCAAACATACAGGAGTATACAGGACTACATAGCTATTACATCCAGTGCCTCACAGATGACATCTCCACACCCGGGGAGGGTCCTTTCTCTGGCACCCCCTTCCCCAGTACTTAAAAAAAATAAAAAATCCCCCCTCACAGTAGTATTGCCCTCATTGTACAACCTTCACAGTAGTTTTGTCCAGATATGTGCCCCTTCACGGTAGTTATGCCAATATTGTGCCCCCTCAAGGTAGTTATGCCCTCACTGTACAACTTTCACAGTAGTTATGCCCACATTGTGCCCCCTTAAAGTACTTATCCCTTCATTGTGTCTCCTTCATAATAGTTATGCCCTCATTGTACTGGAGACCATATCTCCAGAAGGATACTGATACTTTGGAGAGAGTTCAGAGAAGAGCTACTTAACTAGTACATGGATTGCAGGATAAAACTTACCAGGAAAGATTAAAAGGACCTTAACATGTATAGCTTGGAAGAAAGACGAGACAGAGGGGATATGATAGAAACTTTTAAATACATAAAGGGAATCAACAAGGTAAAAGAGGAGAGAATATTTAAAAGAAGAAAAACTGCTACAAGAGGACATAGTTTTAAATTAGAGGGGCAAAGGTTTAAAAGTAATATTAAGAAGTATTACTTTACTGAGAGAGTAGTGGATGCATGGAATAGCCTTCCTGCAGAAGTGGTAGCTGCAAATACAGTGAAGGAGTTTAAGCATGCATGGGATAGGCATAAGGCTATCCTTCATATAAGATAGGGCCAGGGAATATCCATAGTATTCAGTATATTGGGCAGACTAGATGGGCCGAATGGTTCTTATCTGCCGACACATTCTATGTTTCTATGTTTCTATTGTGCCCCCTCACAGTAGTAATGCCTTATCTGTGCCCCTGTTACAGTTGTAATGCCCTCTTTGTGCCTTCCTCACAGTAGTTATGCCCTCTCTGTTCCCCTTTCACAGTTGTAATGCCCTCTCTATGCCTCTTCAGAGTAGTTATGCCCTCCATGTGCCCCCATAACAGTTTTAATGCCCTCTGTGCCCCTTCACAGTAGTGATTGTGCCACCTCCATAGTAGTAATGCCGTCTGTGCCCCCTTCATAGTAATAATGTCCATTGTACCCCTTTCATAATAGTAATGCCCATTATGCCCCCTCCACAGTAGTAATGCCCATTGTGCCCCCTTCATAGTTATAACGCCCATTGTATCCAATTTATAGCAGTAAAGCCCACTGTGCCTCCTCCATAGTAGTAATGCCCATTGTGTCCCCTTCATAGTAGTAATGTCCATTGTGTCCCCTTCATAGTAGTAATGCGCATTGTGCCCCCTAATAGTATTAATGTCCTCTGTGCCCCTTTGTAGTAGTGATGCTCTGTGTGCCCCCTTTGTAGTAGTAATGCCCTCTGTGCCACCTTTGTAGTAGTAATGCCCTCTGTGCCCCTTTTGTATTAGTATTGGCCTCTGTGCCCCCTTTGTAGTAGTATTGGCCTCTGTGCCCCCTTTGTATTAGTATTGCTTTCTGTGCCCCCTTTGTAGTAGTAATGCCCTCTGTGCCCCTTTATATTAGTATTGCCCTCTGTGCCCCCTTTTTAGTAGTAATGCCCTCTTTGTATTATTATTGCCCTCTGTGCCACCTTTGTAGTAGTAATGCCCTCTGTGCCCGTTTTGTATTAGTATTGCCCTCTGTGCCCCCTTTGTAGTAGTAATTCCCTCTGTGCCCTCTTTGTATTAGTATTGCCCTCTGTGCCCCCTTTGTAGTAGTATTGCCCTCTGTGCCCCGTTGTAGTAGTATTATTGCCCTCTGTGCCACCTTTGTATTAGTATTACCCTCTGTGCCCCCTCCATGGTAGAAATGCCCTCTGTGCCCCCTTTGTAGTAGTAATGCCCTCTGTGCCCCTCGATGGTAGAAATGACTTTGTTAAAAAAAATTAAAAAAATACATTAACTACTAACCTTGTCCCGTTCCTGAAGCTCACAGTCCTCTCTCCCTCTGCAGACACAGATCGCTGTGCAGCACTGTGTGGGCGGAGTTGATGCACATTCCCAGGCTGCAGGCACCTCCCACACAGGCCAGCAGCGCGGTCTGTGCCTGCAGGCTTCATCATTCAGTGCGGGAAAGACAGAGATCGGGGAGCTGAGGGACAGGACCGCAGCTCCCTGTGCTCCAGCAATGAGCACATGTATTGATGGAAGCACTCATTGCTTCTAGGCTCTGGCACCCCCCTGACTGCAGCACCCGGGGTGGAACCCCCCCTCCCCCTAACCCCCTTAGCACACCACTGATCTCCTCTGGTGTAGACTTTCTCTTTCACAGTCCTCTCTATTCGGCCCATAACAATTTCTTTCAGCCACGTCTCATCTCTGTAAAGTTTGCCACACATGCATCTTATGTTCATCACTTTTCTATTATCCTCCACCCCCTGGTGCCCCAACAGTGTTATCCCAGTTTTACCCCCAATACTGTGCCTGCTGTGCTCCCCAATTCCCCGAAATACTATACTGCAAAAAAAATACTGTCCTACAAATAGTTCCCCCCATTGTAATATAAAAGTTCCACCAATGGTAATAATTCTTTCCCAGAGTGCCTTGATTAGTAATAGTGCCCTACAGTGCCCCCAATAATCATACATCTCACCAAGAGTGGTCCTGTTAGTACCTTCCATATTGTGCCAAATAATAATGCCCACCATAGAGCACCCAGTAGTATAAAGGCCTCTCTATAGTGCCCCTCGTATTAATAAGGGCCCCAGTAGTATTAAGACCCCTCTATCGTTCCCCCAGTAATTATAATATCCCCTATAGTACCCCCTCTAGTTACTAGTATATAATGCCCCTGTAGTTAAAAATGTCCCGCTATAGTGCCCCACCAGTTAAAATTTCCCTATAGTGCTCCAGTAGTTATAATGCCCCCCTATAGTACCCCAGTAGTTACAATGCCCTCCTGTAAAGCCTCAGTAGTGATAATGTCCCCAGTAGTTATAATGTTCCCCGTAGTACCCCAGTAAATAGAATGCCCCCTGTAGTGCCCCAGTAGTTATACTTACCTCATTTCTGCTCCCCACTGCCTACAGCATCACAGGCCACAGGCCCTTTGACCTGCATTGTCTGCGTCCCTGTACATCTGATCGGGATAATGTCATCGTGCAGCCTGTGCCGGGACGCAGGAAACCTCAACCTCAATATTTAATTGTCCTGAGGATGAATATGCAGCAACCACAATGCTTGGGGTACTGATTGTTCACCATTAGTTCTACCTCCACAGCTCATCATTTATTTCCTTACAGTAGCATACAAATTTGTTGTATGAAATATTGCTTATTTCACTAATTTGTGGTATATTGAAAAGTTATACAATTTTCTAATATTCTTTCTATAATAATTCCGGAATCCTCAATCATTTTCCTTCAGGGGATGAAAATCTGCCCTGGTCATGTGATGATCACTGAGGCGCTTGGCTTATACACCCGTGTGTCTTTTATCTAACCAGGGTCTGTTTCCATTCCTTGCAAATAACAATTACATTTCTACCAAATTACAGCAAGCAGAGGTATTGAAAACTACAAAGAATTGGCACATAATGTACTGTACATTCAAAAACTGTATAGCTTTCCATTATACACTGAATGGGAGAGGAAGCTGTAATTACACAGCACCTCCACTACATGAATGAATGAAGAGTACACAGCTCTTGAAACTAGTTGGACCTCCACAAATCTGAAACTAATGACCTGTCCTGAGGAAAAATAATCAATTTCATTAAACTGGAATACCCCTTTAATGTCTGTTTTAGTAACTATTTGATTTTCCCATGAAATAACAATTTTAGAGCATCTATTCTTATCACGCTGTGCTGTGCCATTCTTCTATTATTCCTGCTAGAGGTTTATGAATGAATTGGTCCAGATGGGTGTTACCAGTTTGGGGTGTGTCTCTGCGCAGTCTGACACTCTCCAGTCTGTGCTTCCAGGATGACATCCCCAGCTGGTAACATCCAGATGGACCTTTACTGCAGCCTGCTGGCTATTCATTTAGAAACTTTGAGCAGGAATAGTAGAGGAATGGCACGACATATTAGTTGTCTGTGTCCATTTCAACACCACAATGGTTGTCTGTGACTGTTTCAACACAATGGTGATTTTTAGTAACAACTATTTGCTGGAGTCATAAAATGTGAATCTTTTCATTATCAGAAAATCTACCTTTTCTTACAAGACATATTTGTATTTGTATACAGATAATGGCTCAACGTGACCCAATGACCATTATACAGTCTTTTAAGAACATTTGTAAAGGAGAAATGGACATAGTTTTGAAACAGGTATGTTATTTTATCAACCATGTTTGCTTGATGGATATGCACCTGTGACTATGTATATGAATGTGCTAGTCTACATTTTCTTGTATGTTATTATCCCTAATGCATTGCAGAATCAACATTGTACATGCCTAGTGATTTTACTTAGTGTGTAATATTATAATTGATAACACGAGTTACCATAGCCCATAGGAGAGGTAAAGTATAATTACAGGACGATAACGGTCAGATTGTACTTTGGTTGGGATTACTGTGCAGCTGAAGAGATGAATTAATACCAGCCATACATTTGTTCAGATATCTCTCTCAGCACCCCTTAACTCGTCATGCCCATTTACAGCGACCTCACTGCTTGCCCACCGCTTCTTTTCCAATGACATGCAAGAAATAACGGCTTAGCCAATCACCGGTGTAACGTAACATGAATTCGAAAGAGTTGGCCACTCTTTAAATACTCTCCACTACAGTGTGGCAGGCAGTGAAAAAAGGAAGTTCCTAATATACTTCATTAAACACATCTGCCTGCTTCTCTTTCAGTTATAAGCCGCTCCCTCGTAGTCCTGCTCTACCTTGCAGCTGAGTTCGTCCATGGCTGCACGCGACATGGAGGAGCTTGAGAGGAAGTTCGTCCATGCGCATGTACAGTCTGCTCCTGTCAGTGGTCGGCTCCCTGCTGCCCGCTCCAACTGTGACAGGAATCAGCTGCTTGTTCCCTCTCTACAAACAGCTGATTCCTGTCAGAAGCTGGCTGTGATAAAAACCTTCCGAGTCCCTACTGCAGAAGCTACTTAGTCAATCCCCATCCCCCCTGAACTATCACCACACAGCCGACCCGCTAAGCCACGCCCACCGGTCCGTTAGGCCACGCCCCCTGCAACCAACAGGGAAAGCAGGACATCTAGCCAGGAACTATCATTTTATATGTGTGTATATATATATATACATACACCTTTACCTTGGAGTGCTGCCTGCTTTTTGGATTATATATATATATATATATATATTTATATATGTGTGTGTGTATATATATATATATATATATATATATATATACAGGGAGTGCAGAATTATTAGGCAAGTTGTATTTTTGAGGATTAATTTTATTATTGAACAACAACCATGTTCTCAATGAACCCAAAAAACTCATTAATATCAAAGCTGAATATTTTTGGAAGTAGTTTTTAGTTTGTTTTTAGTTTTAGCTATTTTAGGGGGATATCTGTGTGTGCAGGTGACTATTACTGTGCATAATTATTAGGCAACTTAACAAAAAACAAATATATACCCATTTCAATTATTTATTTTTACCAGTGAAACCAATATAACATCTCAACATTCACAAATATACATTTCTGACATTCAAAAACAAAACAAAAACAAATCAATGACCAATATAGCCACCTTTCTTTGCAAGGACACTCAAAAGCCTGTCATCCATGGATTCTGTCAGTGTTTTGATCTGTTCACCATCAACATTGCGTGCAGCAGCAACCACAGCCTCCCAGACACTGTTCAGAGAGGTGTACTGTTTTCCCTCCTTGTGATTTTCACATTTGATGATGGACCACAGGTTCTCAATGGGATTCAGATCAGGTGAACAAGGAGGCCATGTCATTAGATTTTCTTCTTTTATACCCTTTCTTGCCAGCCACGCTGTGGAGTACTTGGACGCGTGTGATGGAGCATTGTCCTGCATGAAAATCATGTTTTTCTTGAAGGATGCAGACTTCTTCCTGTACCACTGCTTGAAGAATGTGTCTTCCAGAAACTGGCAGTAGGACTGGGAGTTGAGCTTGACTCCATCCTCATCCCGAAAAGGCCCCACAAGCTCATCTTTGATGATACCAGACCAAACCAGTACTCCACCTCCACCTTTCTGGTGTCTGAGTCGGACTGGAGCTCTCTGCCCTTTACCAATCCAGCCACGGGCCCATCCATCTGGCCCATCAAGACTCACTCTCATTTCATCAGTCCATAAAACCTTAGAAAAATCAGTCTTGAGATATTTCTTGGCCTAGTCTTGACGTTTCAGCTTGTGTGTCTTGTTCAGTGGTGGTCGTCTTTCAGCCTTTCTTACCTTGGCCATGTCTCTGAGTATTGCACACCTTGTGCTTTTGGGCACTCCAGTGATGTTGCAGCTCTGAAATATGGCCAAACTGGTGGCAAGTGGCATCTTGGCAGCTGCACGCTTGACTTTTCTCAGTTCATGGGCAGTTATTTTACGCCTTGGTTTTTCCACACGCTTCTTGCGACCCTGTTGATTATTTTGAATGAAACGCTTGATTGTTCGATGATCACGCTTCAGAAGCTTTGCAATTTTAAGAGTGCTGCATCCCTCTGCAAGATATCTCACTATTTTTGACTTTTCTGAGACTGTCAAGTCCTTCTTTTGACCCATTTTGCCAAAGGAAAGGAAGTTGCCTAATAATTATGCACACCTAATATAGGGTGTTGATGTCATTAGACCACACCCCTTCTCATTACAGAGATGCACATCACCTAATATGCTTAATTGGTAGTAGGCTTTCGAGCCTATACAGCTTGGAGTAAGACAACATGCATAAAGAGGATGATGTGGTCAAAATACTCATTTGCCTAATAATTCTGCACGCAGTGTATATATATATACATACAAACATCGCGTCCACATGGGTGAATAATCTTTTTTATATTTTCATCTAATGAGAGTGCTGTTGTTTTGCTTTATATATATATATATATATAAAAAAACAAAAAAGTTCAGTGGCAGCACCGTCAGAGGAAAAGCTATGGGTGCAGCTGGCCCAATGTGGATAAAGCCAATCCAAATAGATAAAATTGCAAAAAAGGGCAGCACTCCAGAAAGTAAAAGAAGAAAAAACTTTAATTACCCATATGTGGGACAGGCGACGTTTCGGCTCAATGTGTGAGCCTTTCTCAAGCCTTTCCCGCTTGAGAAAGGCTCACACATTGAGCCGAAACGTCGCCTGTCCCACATATGGGTAATTAAAGTTTTTTCTTCTTTTACTTTCTGGAGTGCTGCCCTTTTTTGCAATTTTATATATATATATATATATATATATATATATAGAAATGGAAGTTCAAGGCAGCACTCCTCAGTATAGATGTTAGGGTGCCAGCAGTGAAAACACCTTACCAAGGTGTGTGATGTAAAATGAAGAAAGACACCGTGGCACATCCGTTTAGTGAAAAAATTCTTTAGGTGAGTGTGTGTGTATATATATATATATATATATATATATACACATATTTATTTATATACAAAATATAACACACCTGTTTAATATATTTATATGTGTATATACATTGCAGTCCGCAATGCATGGGCACTGACCGTATGTGTATATATATGTATATATGTGTGTATGTATCTATATGTATGTGTGTGTATTTATTTATGTCTAAATATGTGTACATATAAATATATATATATATATATACACACACTCACCTAAAGAATTATTAGGAACGCCTGTTCTATTTCTCATTAATGCAATTATCTAGTCAACCAATCACATGGCAGTTGCTTCAATGCATTTAGGGGTGTGGTCCTGGTCAAGACAATCTCCTGAACTCCAAACTGAATGTCAGAATGGGAAAGAAAGGTGATTTAACCCCTTAAGGACTCAGCCCTATTTCACCTTAAGGACTTGGCCATTTTTTGCAAATCTGACCAGTGTCACTTTAAGTGCTGATAACTTTAAAACGCTTTGACTTATCCAGGCCATTCTGAGATTGTTTTTTCGTCACATATTGTACTTCATGACACTGCTAAAATTGGGTCAAAAAAGTAAATTATTTTGCATAAAAAAATACCATATTTACCCAAAATTTTGAAAAATTAGCAAATTTCAAAGTTTCAGTTTCTCTACTTCTGTAATACGTAGTAATACCCCCAAAAATTGTGATGACTTTACATTCCCCATATGTCTACTTCATGTTTGTAACATTTTGGGAATGATATTTTATTTTTTGGGGATGTTACAAGGCTTAGAAGTTTAGAAGAAAATCTTGAAATTTTTCTGAAATTTACAAAAACCCATTTTTAGGGACCACTACAGGTCTGAAGTCACTTTGCGAGGCTTACATAATAGAAACCGCCCAAAAATGACCCCATTCTATAAACTACACCCCTCAAGGTATTCAAAACTGATTTTACAAACTTCGTTAACCCTTTAGGTGTTGCACAAGAGTTATTGGCAAATGGGGATGAAATTTGAGAATTTCATTTTTTTGCCAAATTTTCCATTTTAACCCATTTTTTCCACTAACAAAGCAAGGGTTAACAGCCAAACAAGACTGGGTATCTTTATTGCCCTGACTCTGCCGTTTACAGAAACACCCCATATGTGGCCGTAAACTACTGTACGGGCACACAGAAGGGCGTAGAGGGAAAGGTGCGCCATATGGTTTTTGGAAGCCAGATTTTTCTGGACTGGTTTTTTGACACCATGTCCCATTTGAAGCCCCCCTGATGCACCCCTAGAGTAGAAACTCCATAAAAGTGACCCCATCTAAGAAACGACACCCCTCAAGGTATTCAAAACTGATTTTACAAACTTTGCTAACCCTTTAGGTGTTGCACAAGATTTAATGGAAAATAGAGATACAATTTCAAAATTTCACATTTTTGGCAGATTTTTCATTTTAATAATTTTTTTCCAGTTACAAAGCAAGGGTTAACAGCCAAACAAAACTCATTATTTATGGCCCTGATTCTGTAGTTTACAGAAACACCCCATATGTGGTCATAAACCGCTGTACAGGCACACGGCAGGGCGCAGAAGGAAAGGAATGCCTTACGGTTTTTGGAAGGCAGATTTTGCTGGACTGGTTTTTTGACACCATGTCCCATTTGAAGCCCCCCTGATGCACCCCTAGAGTAGAAACTCCAAAAAAGTGACCCCATTTTGGAAACTCCCGGATAGGGTGGCAGTATTGTTGGTACTAGTTTAGGGTACACATTTTTGGTTGCTCTATATTACACTTTTTTGTGCGGCAAGGTAACAAGAAATAGATTTTTTAGCAGGTTATTTTTTTTTGTTATTTACAACATTCATCTGACAGGTTAGATCATGTGGTAATTTTATAGAGCAGGTTGTCACGGACGTGGCGATACCTAATATGTATACAATTTTTTTTATTTATGTAAGTTTTACACAATGATTTCATTTTTAAACAAAAAAAATGTCTCCATAGTCTAAGAGCCATAGTTTTTTCAGTTTTTGGGCGATTATCTTAAATAGGGTCTCATTTTTTGCGGGATGAGATGACGGTTTGATTGGCATCAATTTTGGGGTGCATATGACTTTTTGATCGCTTGCTATTACACTTTTTGTGACGTAAGATGGCAAAAAATGGCTTTTTTTACACCGTTTTTATTTTTATTTTTTTACGGTGGTCATCTGAGGGGTTAGGTCATGTGATATTTTTATAGAGATGGTCGATACGGACGCGTCGATACCTAATATGTATACTTTTTATTTATTTAAGTTTTACACAATGATTTCATTTTTGAAACAAAAAAAATCATGTTTTAGTGTTTCCATAGTCTAAGAGCCATAGTTTTTTCAGTTTTTGGGCGATTATCTTGGGTAGGGTATGATTTTTGCGGGATGAGATGACGGTTTGATTGGTACTATTTTGGCGTACATGCGACTTTTTTGATCACTTTTATCACTTTTTTTGGGAAGTAAGGTGGGCAAAATTTCAATTTTCTCATAGTTTTTATTTTTTTATTTTTATGGCGTTCACCGTGCGGGGAAAGTAACATGACCGTTTTATAGATCAGGTCGTTACGGACGCGGCGATACTTAATATGTGTAGCGTATTTTATTTGTATTTTTTTTATTCAGTGATAAATGTGTTTTTTTTATCTTAACTTTTTTCACTTTTTTTTTTACATTTTTTTGACCCACACCCACTTGGTTCTTGAAGATCCAGTGGGTCTGATGTCTGTATAATACAGTACAGTACAATATATATTGTACTGTACTGTATTTTACTTACACTTTGTCTGAACAGATCTCTGCCTTTAGCACAGATCTGTTCAGCACCATGGACAGCAGGATGCCTGAGACGGCGTCCTGTTGCCATGGGAACCTTCCCCGTCTGCTCAGTACTGGTCAGAACTTCGCAGACGGGGAAGGGTAAGGACGGGGCTGTCGGGGGGCTGTCTGGGGGCTCTCTCCCTCTCCCATCGGGTGGCTGCAAAGGCACAGCAGCCCCCTGATGGGAGAGGGAGGGAGCTCCCTGAGCTGTTAACCTTTTCCATACAGCGGTCCGTACGGACCGTTGTATGGAAAGGGTTAAACGGCTGACATCGCATCACCGATGTCAGCCGTTTATACCAGGGTGTCAGCAATGTGCCGGAACCCTGGTATACCCACTAGACGCCAACGATTATTCAAGGGGAGGCGGGCGGGGGATCGCGATCCCGCCTGCCGCACCGCCCGCCTCCCGCACCTCCCGCACCGCCTGCGACACCCCCCCTGCACCACCCGCCCACATAATATCATTCAGGGGTGCAGGGGGGGGTTAATAAAACTTTATTTATGGCATTTTAAAGTTTGATCCCCGCGGTCAGAGACCGCGGGGATCAGAATCGGCTAAAAGCGCAGCAAACCGCAGGTCTGAATTGACCTGCGGTTTTCTGCGATCGTCGATACGGGGGGGTCAAATGACCCCCCCTGCGTGGTTACGGGATGCCGGCTGAATGATTTCAGCCGGCATCCCGTTCCGATTAACCCCCGCGGCGCCGGAATCGCAAATTAAAGCCATGACGTACCGGTACGTCATGGGTCCTTAAGGATTCGGGACCCATGCCGTACCGGTACGTCCTAAGTCCTTAAGGGGTTAAGCAATTTTGAGCGTGGCATGGTTGTTGGTGCCAGACGGGCCGGTCTGAGTATTTCACAATCTGCTCAGTTACTGGGATTTTCACGCACAACCATTTCTAGGGTTTACAAAGAATGGTGTGAAAAGGGAAAAACATCCAGTATGCGGCAGTTCTGTGGGCAAAAATGCCTTGTGAATGCTAGAGGTCAGAGGAGAATGGGCCGACTGATTCAAGCTGATAGAAGAGCAAGGTTGACTGAAATGCAGCAAAGCATTTGTGAAGCCACAACACGCACAACCTTGAGGCGGATGGGCTACAACAGCAGAAGACCCCACCGGGTACCACTCATCTCCACTATAAATAGGAAAAAGAGGCTACAATTTGCACGAGCTCACCAAAATTGGACTGTTGAAGACTGGAAAAATGTTGCCTGATCTGATGAGTCTCGATTTCTGTTGAGACATTCAAATGGTAGAGTCCGAATTTGGCGTAAACAGAATGAGAACATGTATCCATCCTCTGATGGCTACTTCCAGCAGGATAATGCACCATGTCACAAAGCTCGAATCATTTCAAATTGGTTTCTTGAACATGACAATGAGTTCACTGTACTAAAATGGCCCCCACAGTCACCAGATCTCAACCCAATAGAGCATCTTTGGGATGTGGTGGAACGGGAGCTTCGTGCCCTGGATGTGCATCCCTCAAATCTCCATCAACTGCAAGACGCTATCCTATCAATATGGGCCAACATTTCTAAAGAATGCTATCAGCACCTTGTTGAATCAATGCCACGTAGAATTAAGGCAGTTCTGAAGGCAAAAGGGGGTCCAACACCGTATTAGTATGGTGTTCCTAATAATTCTTTAGGTGAGTGTATATACCCAAACAAGGTTGATGTCTGGGGCCAACAATCTATAAACAAAAGTACCAAAACAAATGTCTCTATATAATATGAAATTGATCAGACTCAGACATCAAGATAATAGATATAATGTGAAAGGGGAGCAGCTGTATCTCATCCTGTCCTAAAGTACAGTGTTCATTTTAGGACATGGTCAGATATCATAGTCAAGTATCAAAATAATGCTAATGTGCCACCTGTCCCTGACGCCTGACCCTTGACCCTGACACTTGACCCATGACACTGACACCTGACCTCTGACTTTCAGATCTGACTCTGACATCTGAGTTTGACCTATGCTCTTCATAGGTCAGGGTCAAAGTTAGAATGAGTTATAGATATACTATGTATTTGTATACTAAATCACACAACCAAAGTACGTCTATTGCTCAGCTTATAGCCCTGTGCCTAAAATGCTGTAAGGTAACACATTACAGTTTTATATGAGTGCATAGCTAATAGCTCCGTGGTAAAGCAATTGCCTCATACCCAGTGTTTCTGTGTTCAAAACCCCTTTAAGCCGCTAATTTTTTTTTACATTTTATTTTGCCCTAGATAAGAGGCAAATTTAAATGATGTGTAACGCTGATATCTGACTTCCTTCACTTGTCAGTGTTACAAATGATTTTAGGTTTACTGTGGTTTTGTATGCTACATCACATAGATGAACAAAAATCCCAATCTCATACAAGGCAAGCTGGTAGCTTAGTGGTAATGCGATTGCCCCCATGTCCAGGCTTTCTGAGTTCAAAACCCCTTTCAGCCTCTAGAAAAGGTTTACATTTTATTAAGCCCTAGATAAGAGGCAAATTTAAATGATGTGTGATGCTGATATCTGACTTCCTTCACTTGTCAGTGGCACAAATGATTTTAGGTTTACTATGGTTTTGTATGCTACATCACATAGATGAGCAAAAATCCCAAGCTTATACAAGAGAAGCTGGTAGCTCAGTGGTAATGCTGTTGCTTCATGCCCAGGCTTTTGGTGTTCAAAACCCCTTTCAGCCTCTAAATTTTTTTTACATTTTATTAAGCCCTAGATAAGAGGCAAATTTAAATGATGTGTTACGCTGATGTGTGACGCTGATATCTGACTTCCTTCACTTGTCAGGGTCACAAAGGATTTTAGGTTTCCTGTGTTTTTTGCTTTGCTACATCTCTTAGATCAACATAAATCACCACCTTTGATGTCTAAATCTATAGCTCAGTGTTAAGACACTTGCTTTGCATGTAGTGTTCATGGGTTCAAAACCCCTTTCAGGCTTTTAATAAAATTAATATTTTATATTTTATAGAGCTCTATATCAGAGACAAATTCAAGTGGTGTGTGATGTAAGTAGTCTTTTTTTATTTTATTTAGAGTACATGGGCAGCACTATAGTAAAGGGGGCACTAATTTACTGTATCTTCATCTATTTCCAGGTGACTGAGTTTTTTTTTTGTTGTCTTGAAACAGTCACTACAATATAATAATGTATTCTTATTTCTTAGCAAGGAGTCTAAATATCAGATCTGTAAATCACTTGATTGCAATTATTTGTCGGCATCCAGTTTGTGTTCTGGAGTAGCCCTACCAGGCAGAACGTATGGTCTAATAGGGTTGATTCTGGTGACAGAGCCTCTTTAACCTCTTACGGACACAGGACGAACAGGTACGCCCTATGTATTTCCGATCACCGCACTCCTATTCCGGGTCATCTGGTCACCAGAGACCCGAATAACTCAGAAATGAATTGAATTGACCTGCGGTTAGCAGGGATTGCTGATTCAGGGGGGGGGGGCATTCGGCATTGTCACAGAGTGCCTGCTGAATGATTTTAGCAGGCACACCGTTCCGATCATCGCCCGCTGCGCAGCGGTGATCGGAAATACATAGGGCGTACCTGTTCGCCCTGTGTCCGTAAGAGGTTTTGAACCCATGAACACTACATGCAAAGCAAGTGTCTGACCACTGAGCTATAGCTTAAGATTTTTTTGATCTATGAGATGTAGTATACCAAAAAACTGTAAACCTAAAATCCTTTGTGACACTGACAAGTGAAGGAAGTCAGATATCAGCGTTACACATGAGTGTCACACATCATTTAAATTTGCCTCTTATCTAGGGCTTAATAAAATGTAAAAAAAAATTAGATGCTAAAAGGGGTTTTGAACACCAAAAGACTGGACATGGGGCAACAGCATTACCACTGAGCTACCAGCTTGCCTTGTATGAGCTTGGGATTTTTGTCCATCTATGTGAAGTAGCATATAAAACCACAGTAAACCTAAAATCGTTTGTGACACTGACAAGTGAAGGAAGTCAGATATCAGCGTCACACATTTAAATTTGCCTCTTATCTAGGGCTTAATAAAATTTAAACATTTTTTAGCGGCTTAAAGGTGTTTTGAACACAGAAACACGGGGTATGAGGCAATTGCTTTACCACTGAGCTATCAGCTATGCGCTCGTATAACACTGTAACGTGTTACCTTACAGCATTTTAGGCACAGAGCTATAAGCCAAGCAATAGACGTACTTTGGTTGTGTGATTTAGCATACAAATACATAGTATATCTATAACTCATTCTAACTTTGACCCTGACCTATGAAGAGCATAAGTCAAACTCAGATGTCAGGGTCAGGTGTCAGGGTCAGGTGTCAGGGTCAGGTGTCAGGGTCAGGTGTCAGGGTCAAGTGTCAGGGTCAAGTGTCAGGGTCAGGTGTCAGGGTCAGGTGTCACATTGGCCTTATTTTGATACTTGACTATGATATCTGACCATGTCCTAAAATGAACACTGTACTAAAGACCATGATCACATTACAACAGTACAAAAAGAAAAGCACATAACAGTTAGGGTCTATTCACACGTCCGCAAAATGGGTCTGCATCCGTTCCGCAATTTTGCGGAATGGGTGCAGACCGATTCATTTTCAATGGGGCCGGAATGTGCTGTCCGCATCCGCATTTGCGGATCCGCATTTGCGGATCCGCACTTCCACATCCGTGCTTCCATTTAAGCAAAAAAATAGAACATGTCCTATTCTTGTCCGCAATTGCGGACAAGATTAGGCATTTTCTATTATAGTGCCGGAGCTGTGCGGTCCGCAAATTGCGGAATGCACATTGCCAGTGTCCGTGTTTTGCGGATCTGCAATTTGCGGATCCGCAAAACACTTACGGACGTGTGAATGGACCCTTACCCTTACTAATGGACACATACCAATTTACAATGGACACATACCAATTCACATACCAATTCAGAGCTGAAGGGGGCTTGAGAAACCCCAAGGTACGTTTCGCCACGCCCAGAGTGGGGAGGTAGGTTGCAATACCAGTACCCGCTGACGAAGGTGGGTGAAATAAACAGCACTTGGCATCAGATGTGTGGCATCAGGCGGGTTGCAGCATCAAAGTGGTAGCTGAGGCAGGTAATAAGAAGAAACCGGTCTTTTGTATCAAAGTGTTGGTGTGGCACCATGGATGATCTAGTCTGATGCATCAGGAATTGGTGTTCGGAAATCATGGCTGATCCACGCCTGATTCATCTTGACAAAGGTCAGTCTCTCAACATTTTGGGTAGACAGGCGAGTTCTCCTTGTGGGAACTATGGCTCCCGCTGCACTAAACACCCGCTATGATTCCACACTACTGGCCTGGCAGGACAGCTTTCAGGGCAAACTCTGCTAGTTGCGGCCACAAATCCAGTTTGGCTACCCAGTAGTCCAGTGGATCTTCAATGTGGGGTGGCAGGTTGCTGTCCAAGTATGCCACCACCGGCTGGTTCAGGTCCTGCTCCAGGTCTACTTGCTGGTGAGTAGTTTTTCCACTATGTTGGTGAAGAAAGCTACTCATCAGTGACTGTAGACTGAGGCTGCTGCTGATGGAGCTAGTACTGCTCCTACCACCCACCCATCCCCAGCAGCCATGGCAGTGGAACGTGAGTGCAGAGGGCCCCCCCCCCCGGTCAGACCTGTGAAAGGATGGACGATGGCGCAGATAGGCAGCGGCCAACTGACTACATAGGATGTCTCTGTAGTAGTTCAGTTTGTCCCCCCTCTCGGACCGGTAGTGAGGGTCCAACAAGGTGGAGAGTGACTCGGAGGGACTCCCTGCCTCCATCTCCACTGCATACTGCCACGGTGTGTCCGGGTCCTCTGTCTCATCTTCCTCATCTTCCTCATCGCCCTGTGGCTGCTCCTGCTCCTCCTGTCCTGTCAGCTGAGTAGAAAAATTACCCATTTGGCTACATATTGCCTGTGCTCCAATGTCCTCCTCCCCCTCCTCTTCCAGTTCAGCTCCCACAGGGCTTATGAGATTGAGGCGCCACGTCTCCTGTCCCCTGACGAGCCATTGTTACCAGCATCTGTTCCAGGATATGAAGCAGTGGAATGACGTCATTCATCCCATAGTCCTGGCGACTGACAAATAACGTGGCGTCCTCAAAGGGCCTGAACAAACGGCATGTATCACGCATGAGCTTCCACTGTCTGACATCGAAGTTACACAGTGGAGTACTCCTATCTGCTTGCATCATCAAAAAATCATTCATGGCCTTTCTCTGTTCGTATAGTCGGTCCAACATATGGAGGGTGGAATTCTAACGGTTGGAAACGTCGCATATCAGCCTATGTTGGGGGATGCCATTCTGCTGATGCAGCTCAAGGAAGGTGTGCTTTGCGTTATACGAGTGGCCATTTTTGGGATGTCTTGCAGATGGGTGGAGGACTTCAGGAACCGCTTGACAACCAGATTAAATACGTGTGCCATGCAGGGCGCATGGCTCAGCATTCCTTGATGCAGCGCGGACACCATGTTCTTCCCGTTGTCAGTCAGCATGGTTTAAATTTTGAGATGTCACGGAGAAAGCCAAGATTCTATTTTTTGATGCATCACACGGAGCAGTTCCTCCCCTGTGTGACTTTGTTCGCCAAGGCAAACCAGGAGCAGAACAGCGTGACACCGCCGAGCCCTGAACATGTGGTGACTTGTTCCTGCAGTGGAGGCTGAGGACATGGTGGAGGATGAGGAGGCAGAGGCGGACATTGTCGCCGGACCAATGGCATGACAACGTGTAGGCAGAAGTGGCGTGACCTGTCCAAGTTGCTGGTGTGGCTGTGCAGGAACCACATTCACCCAGTGGGCCGTAAAGGACATGTATTGTCCCTGACCATAGTTATAGCTCCACATGTCGGCGCTGCCGTGCACTTTGGCAGACACCGACAGGCTCAAGGACTGGCCCACCTTCTGTTCTACATGTGTGTGCAGGGCCGATACTGCCTTTTCCGCAAAGAAATGATGGCTTGGGACTCTCCACCTTGGCTCGGCACAAACCATCAGTCCTCTGAAAGGTGCAGAGTCCACCACTTGGAAAGGGAGGGACTGCAGTACCAGCAACTTGGACAGGAGCACATTCAGCTTCTGCGCCGTTGGATGCGTGCCCATATACTGTTGCCTCTTGGCAATCGCTTTGGTGATCGATTGCTGACGGAATGACTGATGAGGAGCAGGAGCATCTGGACCAGCAGAAGATGTGATTGACAGACAGCTCCCTTCAGCTGAGGTGGTGGAGCCTTGACTGGATGAAACTGGGTGCGTGCCACTGGGTGATATAGCAGTAGCTGCAGCAGGCTGGACTAGCACATCGGGGCCACGGTTCTCCCAGGCCACTTTATGGTGACACTACGTATGTTGACGCAGGGCCATGGTGCCAACATTGGCACCCTGCCCACGCTTCACCTTCTGCCCACATATTCTACATATGGCCATGTTGACATCCTCCGGCGGCTTCACAAAAAGCTGCCACACCGCCAAGTACCTGATTTTTCCCCCAAACACTACTCACTGGCTGACTGCTACCACCGCTGCTTCCGTGAACCTGTGCACCATTCCTTTCTGGGCAGGTAGGCTGCTGCAAAGCGGGTGGTCTACCCGGTGCCGTTTGGCTCCCGATCTCCCACTGCTGCCACCCTGCTGACTCCCGGACACGCTAGCGACTTGCTGGCTCAGCCGCTGCCTGATGGGCAAGCTGCCACCCACTTCTCCTGATGATGACGAAGACCCTTCTTCACCCAGCTCCCAAGTGCGATCGGCTTAATCATCATCGAGTAGTGTTTGCACATCACTGATATCCTCCTCCCCTCGCAACACAAGTTCCCGTGCCACTCTCCTCATCACTACTTGCCCGCCTAGCGGAGTATGTGGCGGAAGTCTCCTCCACATCTTGGCTGGGCAGTAGCTGCTGACTGTCCTCTAGTAGCTCATCCTCGCTGAAAAGTGAAGCTGAGCTCTCTGCATGTAGTACTTCACTCACTGCGCCTGCGCCTAATACTAAAATGGATGGCGCTGGCGCGGGATTTGCGGGGCACGGAGGAGACCGAGGATGTCAATCACCTTTACAAGGGCGTGCCAAAGAGTGAGAGGACGGAGCCTCTAGGTGCTGCAGCAATGCCCCAATAGCACCTACAGGCTCATTTGCATATTATAAAAGTCTTTATTTAGCGCAAACGGCGGCAGGCAGGGAGATATAAGTCATACAGTTATGTTCTGCTAACATTAGCACATCGCTAATGTCAGCCAGCTACATAACGACCTTTCTGATGACAGAAACCATTTAACTGCAGAAATGCACTGAGAATATATATTTCTTGTTGTACTAAAATACGACCCTATCCGCTTTGACTAGAAAAAAATTAAAGATTGAAGTGCGTATATATATTTCTTGAAGTACTGAAATACGTCACTATACACTTTCACCAGAAATAACTGCAGCAGTGAACTGAGAATATATACTTCTTGTCGGACTGAAATAGGCCATTATACGTTTTGACCAGAAAACAATCAAACAGTGAAGTGCGTATATATTTTTCTTGTAGTTCAGAAATACGCCCTTATATGCTTTCACCAGAAATAACTGCAACAGTGCAGTGCGTATATATTTGTCTTTTTTTACTGAAATACACCCCTATACGCTTTCACCAGAAATAACTGCAACAGTGCAGTGTGTATATATTTGTCTTTTTTTACTGAAATACACCCCTATACGCTTTCACCAGAAATAACTGCAACAGTGCAGTGTGTATATATTTTTCTTTATTACTGAAATACGCCGCTATACGCTTTCAACAGAAATAACTGCAGAATTTAAATGCGTATATATTTTACTTGTAGTACTGAATAAGATACTAAGATATAAGCATCTAAAGGCTTTTCAACATAAGACTTGCAGCCCAATACCAAAAAGCTGGAATGACAGAGCTGTCTAATGACTATTTGCAGGGCTTTTTTTCTCAGAGAAAAGGTGGTGGAACTCACCACCCCTCCCCTGGCCACACCCCTACCCACCCCTAGGACCGCCCCCTAAAACCGCCCCTTTAGAGAACAGGGATGCAAGTAAAATTTGGGGGGGGGGGCTATAAAAGTCCAGCCCAGCAAAGAAACCCCCCAGATGGGGATGGCACTAATAATGGGGGATCTGGGGATGGCACTGTTATGGGGTGGAGGATCTGTGGATGGCACTGTTATGGGGGATCTGTGGATGGCATCCACAGATCCCCCATCCTATAACAGTGCCATCCACAGACCCCCCCACCCCATAACAGTTCCATCCACAGACCCCCCTTAACAGTGCCATCCACAGACCCCCCCCACCCTTATAACAGTGCCATCCACAGACCCCCCCACCCCCATAACAGTGCCATCCACAGACCCCCCCACCCCATAACAGTGCCATCCACAGACCCCCCCCCACCCCATAACAGTGCCATCCACAGACCCCCCCCACCCCATAACAGTGCCATCCACAGCACCTCCTCCAGTATGTAACGTGCATGTCTCTGAGATCACTCAGAAATGTGGTCTTATCAGCACATTGGGGGAGGGGTACTTCTCTAACCCACTTCATTACAAGGAAACATAAATTATTACAAAGAGTATTAAACAGAATTAAAGGGGACAGAACCAATCAATACTTAAAAATACCCTTGCAATACAACTGGTTGGGGTGGGTCACCACTGCAGACAGTGATTTGCTGAACTGTCAAATTTCTTGTGTGAAGAAGGACCTGCAAATGGAGACCGACTAAGGACCCTGTTTTTCAACAGCCTTCTGAGCCTGTTTAAAAAAATATCAGCCGAACAACCCCTTTAAACCATATTGGCAAGTGCAACTGATAAAACTACAGAAAAACCTAGGCTGGTCTTCAATCAGGGGAAAGATCCAGATTGCCTAGTTTTATTCTGCATACAATTCGAGTACTCTGTGTGGCCAAGAGATATTGCATTACCCATTTAAGGTAATGCCCGCTCCAGCACTGATATAAAGTATACCGTTAGTAAGCCACAGTTCAGAAAACCGCAGCCTTTTACAATGCCTGCACACCACAGCCCTGAAACATGCTCCCTTTGTTCATCAGTGAGGTTTTTTGTCACAGTTACCAACCAAAACTTGAGGTTTCCTTGCCTTTCATCACACTACACAGATCTGCTGCCAAGAGCTATATCTACAACAAATTTACTGTAATCTCCTCGAAAAACTGCTTTCTCTGGCAGTTCCATAGAGATGAATGGAGTGGTAGCATGCAAGCTCAACCACCACCCTAGGGGGACGCAGGACCCTCATTCTCGGGATTAATGGTTGGACCCATGCTGATCACACATATTTCCTATCTGTACATAGAAGATAAGTTGAAATCCCTTCAATGTTTGCTATTCATTTTTAATATGAAATTCTGTGCTAATTAATTCCATAATACACTGCTCAAAAAAATAAAGGGAACACTTAAACAACACAATGTAACTCCAAGTCAATCACACTTCTGTGAAATCAAACTGTCCACTTAGGAAGCAACACTGAGTGACAATCAATTTCACATGCTGTTGTGCAAATGGGATAGACAACAGGTGGAAATTATAGGCAATTAGCAAGACACCCCCAATAAAGGAGTGGTTCTGCAGGTGGTGACCTGACCACTTCTCATTTCCTATGCTTCCTGGCTGATGTTTTGGTCATTTTTGAATGCTGGCGGTGCTTTCACTCTAGTGGTAGCATGAGACGGAGTCTACAACCCACACAAGTGGCTCAGGTAGTGCAGCTTATCCAGGATGGCACATCAATGCGAGCTGTGGCAAGAAAGTTTGCTGTGTCTGTCAGCGTAGTGTCCAGAGCATGGAGGCGCTACCAGGAGACAGGCCAGTACATCAGGAGACATGGAGGAGGCCGTAGGAGGGCAACAACCCAGCAGCAGGACCGCTACCTCCGCCTTTGTGCAAGGAGGAACAGGAGGAGCACTGCCAGAGCCCTGCAAAATGACTTCCAGCAGGTCACAAATGTGCATGTGTCTGCTCAAACGGTCAGAAACAGACTCCATGAGGGTGATATGAGGGCCCGACGTCCACAGGTGGGGGTTGTGCTTACAGCCCAACACCGTGCAGGACGTTTGGCATTTGCCAGAAAACACCAAGATTGGCAAATTCACCACTGGCGCCCTGTGCTCTTCACAGATGAAAGCAGGTTCACACTGAGCACATGTGACAGATGTGACAGAGTCTGGAGACGCCGTGGAGAACGTTCTGCTGCCTGCAACATCCTCCAGCATGACCGGTTTGGCATTGGGTCAGTAATGGTGTGGGGTGGCATTTCTTTGGAGGGCCGCACAGCCCTCCATGTGCTCGCCAGAGGTAGCCTGACTGCCATTAGGTACCGAGATGAGATCCTCAGACCCGTTGTGAGACCATATGCTGGTGCGGTTGGCCCTGGGTTCCTCCTAATGCAAGACAATGCTAGACCTCATGTGGCTGGAGTGTGTCAGCAGTTCCTGCAAGACGAAGGCATTGATGCTATGGACTGGCCCGCCCGTTCCCCAGACCTGAATCCAATTGAGCACATCTGGGACATCAGGTCTCGCTCTATCCACCAACGTGACGTTGCACCACAGACTGTCCAGGAGTTGGCAGATGCTTTAGTCCAGGTCTGGGAGGAGATCCCTCAGGAGACCGTCCGCCACCTCATCAGGAGCATGCACAGGCGTTGTAGGGAGGTCATACAGGCACGTGGAGGCCGCACACACTACTGAACCTCATTTTGACTTGTTTTAAGGACATTACATCAAAGTTAGATCAGCCTGTAGTGTGTTTTTCCACTTTAATTTTGAGGGTGACTCCAAATCCAGACCTCCATGGGCTAAAAAATTTGATTTCCCTTATTTTTTTTTGTGTGAATTTGTTGTCAGCACATTCAACTATGTAAAGAACAAAGTATTTCAGAAGAATATTTAATTAATTCAGATCTAGGATGTGTTATTTTTGTGTTTCCTTTATTTTTTTTTAGCAGTGTATATATAGATATATATATAGATAGATTTATGCAGCCAGTAGTGAAATTAATGGAAGCTGTGTTAGCTCCCCTAGTGGTGACTGCAGGTAGCCACTAAAATAACGTCCAGGGAGGCACCACCGGAGGCTCAGGAGCAATGACATGGCCACTGGAATAATGCCCCACATTTATACTTATAAATGTTGTTTAGCTCACTCCTGTAATATTGCAAATAATATAGTGAATAGTGGAATATCACGTTTCTATGTATTTATAGTGACATAAAGATGCGTTATTGACAGCTATCGCTTTTTGCACACTTATGCAAGGAAGGCTGTGTTTGACCACCCACTGGACTCCTAAGCCCAGAATGAGCAAGCATTTCATGAATGAATTTCAAATTATACAGAATCTTTTTCCACAAAATTATATATAACACTTGACGATCTTTGCTCGGCTTACGCAAAAACATGAAATCTCTATATGTGACCGCTGCAGCCAATCACTAGCAGCAGTGATGTCAGTGAGGTGGAGCTAGTGATCAGCTGATGCAGTCACATGTCTGGATAACACATGACCACACTAACTGTCAGTAGCGGAAATGTGGGTAACCTTTATGAAATATTCTGCCTTTTTTACAAGACAACTCTTACAACAGAACTATCTAATAGCCCCAAATAAATATACAGACAATATCATATAAAATATAACAAAAATGTTTATTAGTTATAGAAATACATACACATAAGTGAAAACATGGGGGGAGGGAAAGCCCTAAGGACCCCTCCACCAAAAAGCCCCTGGTAATAGAGACCACCCGAGAGCAACTACAGGTCACAGGCCCATGGGAAATACAATTATTGGTGCCAAAAAAATTAACACATATATGCAGCCTGGTTAAATACAGAGTATAAACACAAATGGAGGAATGTTTTATATTAAAAGCAACAATTCCCTCCAGTCCTGCATTGTGTAGAAACCATTGGGGGAAGAAAACCTGTGCCCCATATCAAGGATACATATTGACAAATCTACACAGCAGGGCATAAATACACAAACTGCATAACGAATATAATAAAAAATGGCAGCTATAACGACATGAATAAATTACCCATAGCGGACAGGTGACCCGAGGCTCCTGGTACACTGATGCCTCAACGCGTGTTTGGCCAACCCACTGGCTTCGTCAGGAGGCTTAAGAAAATGATTTAAGATGGGGGTATATACAGGGTGGGCCATTTATATGAATACACCTTAATAAAATGGGAATGGTTGGTGATATTAACTTCCTGTTTGTGGCACATTAGTATATATGAGGGGGGAAACTTTTCAAGATGGGTGGTAACCATGGCGGCCATTTTGAAGTCGGCCATTTTGAATCCAACTTTTGTTTTTTCAATAGGAAGAGGGTCATGTGACACATCAAACTTATTGGGAATTTCACGCGAAAAACAATGGTCTGCTTGGTTTTAACGTAACTTTATTTTTTCATGAGTTATTTACAAGTTTCTGACCACTTATAAAATGTGTTCAATGTGCTGCCCATTGTGTATGATTGTCAATGCAACCCTCTTCTCCCACTCTTCACACACTGATAGCAACACCGCAGGAGAAATGCTAGCACAGGCTTCCAGTATCCGTAGTTTCAGGTGCTGCACATCTCGTATCTTCACAGCATAGACAATTGCCTTCAGATGACCCCAAAGATAAAAGTCTAAGGGGGTCAGATCGGGAGACCTTGGGGGCCATTCAACTGGCCCACGACGACCAATCCACTTTCCAGGAAACTGTTCATCTAGGAATACTCGGACCTGACACCCATAATGTGGTGGTGCACCATCTTGCTGGAAAAACTCAGGGAACGTGCCAGCTTCAGTGCATAAAGAGGGAAACACATCATCATGTAGCAATTTTGCATATCCAGTGGCCTTGAGGTTTCCATTGATGAATAATGGCCCCACTATCTTTGTACCCCATATACCACACCATACCATCATTTTTTTTGTTCCAACAGTCTTGGAGGGATCTATCCAATGTGGGTTAGTGTCAGACCAATAGCGGTGGTTTTGTTTGTTAACTTCACCATTCACATAAAAGTTTGCCTCATCACTGACCAAAATCTTCTGCGCAAACTGAGGGTCCTGTTCCAATTTTTGTTTTGCCCATTCTGCAAATTCAGTGCACCGATCTGGGTCATCCTCGTTGAGATGCTGCAGTAGATGGAGTTTGTAAGGGTGCCATTTGTGAGTAGCTAATATCTGCCGAAGGGATGTTCGACTAATGCCACTCTCCAGTGACACATTTTGGCAAATCCAACACTGAACCAGTTTCACGAAACTTAGCAAGCAGTTTGCTAACTGTAGCATGGGAGATGGGTGGTCTCGTAGGGTGTCTTGCATTGAAATCTGCTGCAATGACCCGGTTACTGCGTTCACCAGACATCAACACAATTTCTATCCGCTCCTCACGTGTTAACCTCGGCGACATGTCAATGGCTGTAAACAAAGAGAAACTTGTAAATAACTCGTGAAAGAATAAAGTTACGTTAAAACCAAGCACACCATTGTTTTTCGTGTGAAATTCCCAATAAGTTTGAAGTGTCACATGACCCTCTTCCTATTGAAAAAACTAAAGTTGGATTCAAAATGGCCGACTTCAAAATGGCCACCATGGTCACCACCCATCTTGAAAAGTTTCCCCCCTCACATATACTAATGTGCCACAAACAGGAAGTTAATATCACCAACCATTCCCATTTTATTAAGGTGTATCCATATAAATGTCCCACCCTGTATATTAAAAATGCACCTGAAGTCAATCATGGTCGCATGTCCGGCATGATTAGGAGGGCTGCATCATCATAGCGTGCAACCTGTCACCATGTGACCGATGCCACATGACGTCCATCCACACATCGGTCACCATGGGAACAAGCTACCACGGAGCACCACGGAGCACTACATGATCCATCCCAGGACCAAACAAAGGCTACACAGTGGGAAAGAAGTATATGAGTACCATATCAACTAAATGTATCTCAAGAGGTATATAAATGCCATACTAGATAATAGTGTAGTATTGCAAACGTAAGCATCATCTACATGAATGTATAGATGAATCAAAGTGCCTAGTGCCTGGTATAAAAATAACATGATTAACCCACAGTGTAATAGAATACATAATGATAATTCATACAATCACAAATCGTGTATACAGTGCAAAAATGTTGTGATACATTAACAACCAAAAATAACCAAAATAAAATAAAAAATAAAAAGCCAATTCAATTCATGATAATAAAGTGACAAGTGCATTATATAAGAAACATCCTTCTCCTTCGGGCCTCATATCCAAAGGGTGTACCGCATATCACTGGGAGGTATCATAACATTACAGGTGCTATGAACAAAAAAGACAGAGGGTTAGAATGCAAATTATACATAACAACACACAGTCTTCTACCCCAAGTAAAGACAATTACAAATAATAATAAAAGAGTGCAATTATAGAAAAGGCCTGAAACGAACTGCTTCATTTAATCCCTGGGGGATCTCAGTATTGAGCATCACTATCCATTTTGTTTCTCTTTTGTAGTAGTAGTTTTTTGATGTCACCACCTCGGCAACCCAGAACCAATCTGTCAATGCCTCTAACTTTCAGACCCCTCGGGTCACAATTATGCTTTTCTTTGAAGTGTAGGGCTATAGGTTGCAACTTAACCAAGTCCTCCATTTTCATCGTACCTGCCAGTCGAATTTTGCTGTCATGTTCCAGAATTTTTACTCGATGCTCTCTAGTAGTCATGCCCACGTATAAAAGATTGCAAGGGCATAATATCAGGTAATCTGCAGTTAATATGGTGCACAATCTGATATTCTTTTGTCCCATTGGAATCTTTAAAAGTGGATATCCTCATCATATACCTACACGCCTGACAATTACCACAGGAGAATGACCCCGGTCTGGGGCCCCTGCTACCGAAGAAACTACGCGTTACAGGAGGGACATAATGACTTCTTTAAGCCAATGACACCCAAATTCTTGGCCCTCTTCCACGTAATAAGGGGGTAATCTGAAAGCGACCCCCTGAGATCCCTGTCTAAAAGTAAAATGGGCCAGAATTTAGTCATAATGTCCCGAATCTTCCCCCAATGTGCATTGAAAGGCGTGATAAATCGTGGTTTCATATCGCTAGTCTTTTTTTTACTCACCAAAAGGGAATCTTTACAGGAGGATTTTGCTCTTAAATAGCCCTTTCTAATATCACGTTGATTGTAGCCCCTGTTGTAAAATCTGTTGGAGAGGTCATCAGATTGGGTCTCAAAGCGTTCGTCACTAGAGCAGATCCGACGAAGTCTTAAAAATTGGCCCGTAGGTATGGCCTTGATAGTCTGTGGATAGTGAGAGGAGTTAGCATGTAGCAGGGCATTTGTTGCTGTGGATTTCCTGAAGAGGTCTGTGGAGACGCTGCCATCCATTTTTTTTGGGCACCATTAATAGTATTTCCGATGGGTCTGTGCACCTGTAGTTGCTCTATGGTGGTCTCTAATACCAGGGGCTTTTTGGTGGAGGGGTCATTAGGGCTTTTCCTCCCCCATGTTTTCACTTATGTGTATGTATTTCTATAACTAATAAACATTTTTGTTATATTTTATATGATATTGTCTGTATATTTATTTGTGGCTATTTGATAGTTCTGTTGTAGGAGTTGGTTTATGTTATTCTCGGCCCCCTTGATTTATGTTTAATGATATCTGAGGTATCGGTTGGTTCTATTTTACAGAACATACAGGGATGGGAAATCCCTTTAATCACTTTATATATAGACGTGTTAAGCAGTTCACGGTTAAAGGTCTTTTTCTTCCCTCTAGTATCCCCGTCTGGATATGGCCTTTCACTCAGGACAGGAAGAAACAATGTTTCATTTCAGGAGAAAGAAAATGCAGCATAAATTGAAACAGACATCGGTGGCGCGACAAACGTTAAAGCTTGCAGTGGAGAGTTTACAGTTTCAAGATTTGCCAGGTCTTCAAAAGGTAACATACAAGAGTTAACTCTACAAAAGCAGAATGTCCAGTGCTCAGTTGAGGTCCATAAAATTTCAGGCTTAAGGCCGAATGCACACGGCCGTGTTCCGCGGCCGAGAGCGGTCCGTGGTATCCCGGGTAGTGTTGAGCGCGAATATTCGAATATCAAATTTTTTTCGCGAATATCGGCACTTCGCAAATTCGCGAATATTTCGAATATAGTGATATAAATTCGATATTTCGAATATTCATTATTTTTTTTTTTTTATTGTTATATTTTTTTCTTTCCCACTTCCCTAAAGTTGTTCTTACCTGTCCTTTGGATTCCTGGCTTCCTGGCTGCTCCAGTCAGTGCCCGTTGCCGCTTCTGCCGACTTCCGTGCTCATGGAGCGTTCCCATCACCATGGGAACATCTCCATATACTAGAATGTACTGTCGGATTTGAGAATTACGTGAAAAATCGCAATTCGATTATTTCAAGTTATAATACGCAAATTTTAGCTACCTATTCATCAACTTCGCTAATTCTAGCAATCATATAGGAAAGTTTACTATAGAGACAGCTAAGTTTAATTCGCTATGAGATTATATTACTTTGCTTTTTTTTATAAATAGAATAATTATAATAATTATCAGGTATTATAATTATTCTATTTTTTTTTTTTTTAAAAAGCAGTCATATAATCGCATAGCGAATTAAACTTAGCTGTCTCTATAGTAAACTTTCCTATTTGATTGCTAGAATTAGCGAAGTTGATGAATAGGTAGCTAAAACGAAGATGCAGAATACTTCGTTATCTTCGTTTTGTGGAATATGACGAATACATTCGTCATATTCGCTAATTCTACCAAGCCAACCATAGTAAACCAGGTCCAAGTTGAAATCGCAATTCGATTAATTCAAGTTATAATAATCGAATTTCGATTTTAACTTAGCACTGCTATATTCCATATTAGGCTAGAATTAACGAATATGGAATATAGCAGTGCTAAGTTAAAATCAAAATTCGATTATTATAACTTGAATTAATCACATTGCTATTTCAATAGGAGAGTAGCCTTTAAGTTAAAATCGCAATACGCGATTATTTAAATCGCATATTAATCGCGATAACAAGAATAATGACGAATATTCGATTTCGACGAATATAAAACGAATATTCTATCGAATATTCGCAAATTTCGTCGAAATCGAATATGGCACCTGCCGCTCATCACTAATCCCGGGCTGGATTCCTGTTCAGAGCAGGAGCGCACGGCGTCATTGGTTGCTATGACGCCGTGCGCTTCATGTCGCCGCTGCACTACAGTAATACACTATACGAGTGTATTACTGTAGTGCAGCAGCAGCATGAAGCGCACAGCGTCATAGCAACCAATGACGCCGTGCGCTCCTGCTCTGAACAGGAATCCAGGCCTAATTTAGGACATGTCGCACACCAATGAAGCTAGCCTACAAGTTTCAGACTAAGGGCTCATGCACACGACCGTGTGTATTTTGCAATCCGCAAAAAACGGATCTGCAAAAAACGCAGATGATGTCCTTGTGCACTCCGTATTTTGCAGAACGGAACACCTGGCCCCTAATAGAACAGTACTATCCTTGTCCGTAATGCGGACAATAATAGGACATGTTTTTATTTTTTTTGCGGAACGGAAAAACAGACATAAGAAAATGGAATGCACACGGAGTAACTTCCGTTTTTTTGGCGGACCTATTGAAACTAATGGTTCCACATACGGTCATGTGCATGAGTCCTATGATTTGTCAAGACCGGCATATGCGACGCTGGTCTTGATACGGCCTGCACCACTGGGGCAGGCATTTAATCTATGATGAGGCCTCACCCACACATCACCCTTGGCACCTGGTGAGGTTGGTGTAAAAATGCCAGTTTTAACTAAAAAATGGCACAAAAGCACTTCAATTTCCCTGACAAGTTGCGCTTGACAGTATGGGGTCTCCTAGGACTGTATGCGACTCTTTTCAAGCTGTTTAACACCAAGTCAGTGTTAGTAATCTAAATATGAATAACTACAGTGGGATGCGAAAGTTTGGGCAACCTTGTTAATCATCATGATTTTCCTGTATAAATCGTTGGTTATTACGATAAAAAATGTCAGTTAAATATATCATATAGGAGACACACACAGTGATATTTGAGAAGTGAAATGAAGTTTATTGGATTTACAGAAAGTGTGCTATAATTGTTTAAACAAAATTAGGCAGGTGCATAAATTTGGGCACTGTTGTCATTTTATTGATTCCAAAACCTTTAGAACTAATTATTGGAACTCAAATTGGCTTGGTAAGCTCAGTGACCCCTGACCTACATACACAGGTGAATCCAATTATGAGAAAGAGTATTTAAGGGGGTCAATTGTAAGTTTCCCTCCTCTTTTAATTTTCTCTGAAGAGTAGCAACATGGGGGTCTCAAAACAACTCTCAAATGACCTGAACACAAAGATTGTTCACCATCATGGTTTAGGGGAAGGATACAGAAAGCTGTCTCAGAGATTTCAGCTGTCTGTTTCCACAGTTAGGAACATATTGAGGAAATGGAAGACCACAGGCTCAGTTCAATGTAAGGCTCGAAGTGTCAGACCAAGAAAAATCTCGGATAGACAGAAGCGACGAATGGTGAGAACAGTCAACCCACAGACCAGCACCAAAGACCTACGACATCATCTTGCTGCAGATGGAGTCACTGTGCATCGTTCAACCATTCGGCGCACTTTACACAAGGAGATGCTGTATGCGAGAATGATGCAGAGGAAGCATTTTCTCCGCCCACAGCACATAAAGTGCCGCTTGAGGTGGGCTAAAGCACATTTGGACAAGCCAGCTTCATTTTGGAATAAGGTGCTGTGGACTGATGAAACTAAAATTGAGTTATTTGGCCATAACAAGGGGCATTATGCATGGAGGAAAAAGAACACAGCATTCCAAGACAAACACCTGCTACCTACAGTAAAATATGGTGGTGGTTCCATCATGCTGTGGGGCTGTGTGGCCAGTGCAGGGACTGGGAATCTTGTCAAAGTTGAGGGACACATGGATTCCACTCAGTATCAGCAGATTCTGGAGACCAATGTCCAGGAATCAGTGACAAAGCTGAAGCTGGATCTTTCAACAAGACAACGACCCTAAACACTGCTCAAAATCCACTAAGGCATTTTGCAGAGGAACAAGTACAACGTTCTGGAATGGCCATCTCAGTCCCCAGACCTGAATATAATTGAAAATCTGTGGTGTGACTTAAAGAGAGCTGTCCATGCTCGGAAGCCATCAAACCTGAATGAACTAAAGATGTTTTGTAAAGAGGAATGGTCCAAAATACCTTCAACCAGAATCCAGACTGTCATTGGAATCTACAGGAAGCGTTTAGAGGCTGTAATTTCTGCAAAAGGAGGATCTACTAAATATTGATTTCATTTCTTTTTTGTGGTGCCCAAATTTATGCACCTGCCTAATTTTGTTTAAACAATGATAGCACACTTTCTGTAAATCCAATAAACTTCATTTCACTTCTCAAATATCACTGTGTGTGTCTCCTATATGATATATTTAACTGACATTTTTTATGGTAACAACCAACGATTTATACAGGAAAATCATGACGATTAACAAGGTTGCCCAAACTTTCGCATCCCACTGTATATATGAATAGAGAGAAATGCATGGCTGCTGGTGGAAAAAAAACAGCCTCTTTAAAAACAAACTGAACTGTAGGATTTTGTTAATGATTTTTAAAAATGGTCTGAGACACTTTTGCTTTTTGTTGGCAAATGCCACAAATACACACTGACCACCTTGGGTCATGTAATCCTCCATTTTCATCTATCTTCATTTTGAGAAATTAACCAAAAGTTTGTATTCGGATTTATGGAAAATTCATGTTGAATTCAATGACCTTAGAATCGATTCGTTCATCTATATCTAGAACAGGGATCAGCAACATTTGACACTCCAGCTGTTGTGAAACCACAACTCCCAGCATGCTCCTTCACTTCTGTGGGAGCTTAGAGAACAGCCAAGCAAGTGTGCATGATGGGAGATGTAGTTTCACAACACCTGGAGTGCTGGAGGTTGCTGATACCTGATCTAGAATATCACAAACGGATAGCATTTTACAGTAGCCCATTATCAGAGGCAAACAATCCAAATAACACAATTACGGCAATAGAAATAAAGATGAAAGAAAGTCACAGTTAATAATGTAATATAAGAGCTTGAAATAATGTGAAACCATCGGGTTGTCTCAACGTTTCTCTACACCAAGTATTAGTCTTAATAGTAGTTCAATTCCTTGTAATAAATAAAAATGATGATTGCCATTATTGAGCAATTCATACTTTAATTTACCATGCTGACAGCTCACTAAGTGCAGCACATCTGTGAGGTTACAGTAATAGCTTGCATGGATTACCGTCTCATCCGGTATCATCCAGAATAACGGATCAGGTATTAAATTTTTTACAAAGATCAAAAGTGAAACTAGCTCCTCCTATATCCCAACGGTCAAATACCGTAAAAGGGACGGAACGGAAGACATCCTGATGCATACTGAATGGATTGCTTTCCATTGAGAATGCATTAGGACAAAAACGATGCGTTCTTTTCCGGTATTGAGACCGGATAACGCTAGTGTGAAAGTACCCTTACATCGGAGATAAAGGTGCCACCTACCTTAACATGTGCAGGCCATGCATAAAAGTTGTGTGTCCACAACTGCTTCTTTCCAGTTGTAACGGTCAACGCTGCATCGCAGTTACAAGAAGCCCGTGCTTGCACAGTATAGGAAAATGTGCCGTCCTCTTTACTGGCCAGGAGAGTGGGGGTGTGTATAGGCATGCATGCGCAGCATCTCCTGCCCTCGTCACCTCCTATCTGCGCTGCAGCAGTGGCCGTGACCCCGGTACACAAGCAGTGTATAATGTGATGGAAATATGAATCAACCCAGCAAAGGACACAATATGGACAATCACAATACATTAGTAAGTGCCTTGTATTAACTTTTTGTACGTGATAAATTGCATTTGCTGAAGTGAGACAACCCCTTCAATCAAAGTTCAATTAATAATGATATCCAAACATTTTTTCATTGCAGACATTTGTTTTTCTGATGGAGGAATCATTAGCCCAATTGTCAACACTTCAAGAGCAAGCAGTTAAAAGAATTAATATCTGGAAGAAGCAACAACAAAAGGCCGGCAATGGAGCTCTCTATGATGAAAATTTGCTTCCATTGCAGGACAGGTAAATTTATAACTGAGAATGGACAAAAAATGGCCAAATAACAGATAAAGCCAAGAACGAAATCTGATCATACACATTATATTAATGTTGAATGAATATGCTGATTTTGATGGGACCTTCAGAACAAGAGCTTTCTGAAATTTGTAACCATCTTAAGGGAGAATATAAATTTGGGGATGAAACATGAATTTTGATGGCAAGGAGATGACTAACTAATAGAGATTAGAGATTTGATTCTAAACAAATTGGATTAATTCCAAAGGCGAAGTTTTGAACAAACCACTCAAAATGTCACCTACCTAACTGTCACCTACTATATCAAATTAAGTACACTAGAGAGGGAAATATAAAGGTGGAGGATCACATGAACCTGGTTGGGGCCTTGGCTGACAGTAGGGATGAGCGAATCGACTTCGGATTAAACATCTGACGTTGATTACTGTAAAGAGCAGGAGCTCTGTACAGTATTAGAATGTATTGGTTCCGATGAGCCGAAGTTATTGCTTTGCGAAGTCTCATAAATTCATAAATTAATTTGTACTGTAAAAAAACATTTCCTGAACTCTGGTTTGGTTCCAAGGTACCACTTGGAACTGAACCCGAGTTCGGGAAATGTTTTTTTACAGTACAAATTAACTTATAAAGTTATTGCGCGAAGTCTTGCGAGACTTCGCGATGTGATAACTTTTGCTTTTTCTCCAAAAACCAGTTGCAAATTTTGTACAGTTAATACAGTAAAACAATATATATGTATTCCAGCGTAATCGGCAGCATATATTTTGCTACAGACTGTGTTCAAAATAAAACATTGCTTTTTTTCGACACTACCATGTATGTATAAACCTTTTTGGCACATTTCTTATTCTTATTCTAATTTGAAAAAGCATAACAAACAGTGAAAGACATTCCTAAAAAATGAAAGAGAGAGAGAAAGTCAAGAGAGAAAAAATATAAGCCATATGAGACCTAGAGATGGCCTATATTATGTTGCTGTGTGGAGCAGGGACAGACTGGTTAGGGACACCAAACGCTAGCTAATAGGGCCGCAAAAGTCCTTTTAAAGACTGGTATAGGTGTGCTATCGATAGGTGTCACGTACTGAGGGGTGTGATATACTTATCATATACTTTCTAACATAGAAAGTATATTATAGTGCATTTGTATTGTGCAGCAGTTATGTGCGGTTCTGCTGCGATACTGCAGCTACACAATGGGACAAACGTCATTGGAACAACTAATTGCAACTGGTGTGATATACCAGTTGCCCCCAAAAAAATCTGATTGAGGAAGGGGTGTGATATACCGATGTAGTAGAGTTAACACTCATGCTTTCTGAGATTTCTGAGATGTGTTATCTAAACTAAGGAAACACCTTCAATTGCCTTTTAATGGCTTTTGTTTCAAGATAACATGATGATTTAAGAAATTTGAGTTAAGAGTTTGAGTGCTAACCCTGCTACATCTGTACCTAGAATATTATTTCTATATAGTGCATTTGTATTGTGCAGCATTTGTGTGCGGTTCTGCTGAGATAGTGCAGCTATACAGAGGGACAAACGACATTGGAACAACTAATTGCAACTGGTGTGATATACCAGTTGCCCCCCCAAAAAAAATTATTAAGGGGTTCCATATACCTGCTTCCACAAATACTGCTCTTCTATAGGGACTTTGTCACAGGGTCATTTTGAAAATGACAGGCAGAGGAAGAGGCAGGCCATTCCGCAGGGGTGGTAGGGGTCAGGCAGGTGCACCAGGCAGGAGCCTAAGTGGGAAGTTGGAGAAGGTGCGTGTGATTATGTCAAAGAACGCACCACAGTTGGTTGAGTGGCTCACTCAGCGTTCCGCTTCTGCACCCTCCTTATCCTCTGTATCTGCACCCTCCTCACTCTCTGCTGTGTGCACCCCCAAAGACATGGATCTCTGAGGAATTCAACACTTGTGACGACCACGTTTAATTGAATTTTCTCATGACAGCCCACAAATATCCGCCACCACCCAGAACAAATAATGGTCAATGTCTTAGGTAAATACAGCAGCATAAAAGGCCTTTTCTGTCTGGTGAATGCCTAATGTTTGGGACCTCAGAGGAATTCAACACCTGTGACGACCACGTGTAATCAAATTTCAACTATTATCATTTGGGGTTTTTTCAAGAGGGGGGATTTTTTTTGCCATGTTTTTAATCCAATTCTATATATTTTTTTCTTTTAAACATATGTATTTGACATCTATTTGTACTGGCCAACAGTAAAATTGTTATATGGTGACCGCCTAATGTACCTCCAGCCACATTATCAATTGTTCTTTTCTGTACGATGAATGAATAATTTTTGGGGCCTGTAGTCCACTGGCCTGCAGTAAAATTGATATCCATTGACCGTCTAATACACCTCTGGCCACATAATCACTTGATCTTTTATGTACGGTGAATGCATAATTTTTGGGGCCTGTAATCTAACTGGCCAACAGTAAAATTGTTATACGGTGACCGCCTTCCAGCCACATTATCATTTGTGCTTTTCTGTACGGTGATTGAATAATTTTTGGGGCCTGTAGTCCACTGGCCTGCAGTAAAATTGACATCCATTGACAGTCTAATAAACCTCCGGACACATAATTACTTGATCATTTATGTATGTTGAATGCATAATTTTGGGGCCTGTAATCTAACTGGCCAACAGTAAAATTGTTATACAGTGACCGCCTAATTTACCTCCAGCCACATTATCAATACAAGGCCTGTACTACATTGGCCTGCAGTAAAATTGATATTGAATGACCTTCTAATATACCTCCAGCCACATAATTACTTGTTGTTTTCTGTCCGGTGAATGCCTAATGTTTGGGACCTCGGAGGAATTCAACACCTTGTCGACGACCATGTGTTATCGAATTTCAACTATTATAATTTGTTTTTTTTTCAAGAGAGGGGATTTCATTAGCCATGTTTTTAATCCAATTTTATATTGACATATGTATTTGACATCTATTTGTACTGGCCTGCAGTAAAATTGATATCCAATGACCATCTAATATACCTCCAGCCACATAATCACTTGATGTTTTCTGTCAGGTGAATGCCTAATTTTTGGGGCCTGTACTCCCGTGGCCTAAAATAGAATTTCTATAGGCTCCAGCAGGCCACATTTTTTGACAGTTTCCTTTTAAGACGCATAAAAATGGCCCCTGATTAAAATACATATTTTTTGTGGGAATTTTTGCCATTGATCCCCCTCTGGTATGTCACTGTCCATGTTGTGGGATGATTTGCGCACTTCTTGTAAGTATTTGTAAGTATCAGGTTCGCCTGCCATTAAAGTGAATGGGGCCCGCCGCGAACTTCCGGTTCTCAAACATTTTATCGCGTTCACGCGATCGCGAATCGTCCCAGCTGATGTTCGTCCATCACTAATAAGACCTTAGAGTGTCATACACAAGTTTTTAGACCAACTGGAGCACTTTAATTTGGGTTGAATTTACCTGGATCAAATCTTCCAACCGTTTTTTTAGAAATGGACCTGAAATAAATTTCAAGAAATTTGCTCAACTCTACTCAATAACAAGCCATGATCATGGCTAAACGGGCACTTATGTAGCACCTGATGTCATGTTTTTCTCTCAGCCTCTATTGATTTTCCGAAGAGGGATAAGTCCGTCAGCTATGCATCTCCCCATGCCAACTGGGAAAATGTGATATTTGAGTGATTGTCCCAAAAATTTGGCCCAAAAACATTGTCCATGTTTCTGTCTTGATATAACTGATAAATAGTAAGATCTCTCTGGCCTTATAATAGCTTCTTGAGATAGTTTCAACTATATTCTTTTCATCTGGGAGGGTAAAAGCCATGAATGAACCATTGCATAGACTGAAAGATATGGCTTATTTGGTGCTAGAATCATGGTTTACATTCAGAACAGAGCCATGACAACTGTGATTGGTCCATTTTTGAATGGGTCCCAATAAATCCTGATATTTTATGTCTGATTATATGTTGCCGGTTGAAAGAATGACATTAAATTTTTTTTTACCTATTTTTCTTTTTCCAGGGTAGAGTTCATATTTGGCAAATACCATGAGCTTTGTGTCATGATACAAGAACTCAAGGAGATAGATCCCAGATTGGTGCCCCAGGAATTTTTTGATAACATCAACACTGGAATTGGTGCACTTATTAAGAGGTATGGATAACTTCTCAATACACCAACCCGAAGTATCATATTGTCTTGATAATAAAATATGGGGCACATTTATTAAGACCTGTGTTTTAGACACCGGTCTTAATAAACATCTAAGCTGTCGGTGGTTCCGCTGAAGTTATGAAGAGGCGTAGCCCCTATGACCCCCTATGTGTTTATTATTATTCACAATTTTGTATAATATGAAGTTGCTTCTGACCATTTTTCAATCTTTTCTATAGCTCATTTCTGGTTGACAAGCAGCCACCTCAAGTCCTCAAGACACAAACAAAGTTTCAATCCAGTGTCAACTTCATGTTGGGCTCCAAAATAATTACTGGTGTCAACAAAATGCCGGTTATAAGAGCAACCATTATCACTGAGAAAGGGGCACAAGAACTACTTTCACCCTCTGCCAGTGCTAGTGAGTCATTAAAGTAAGTACGAATGGATATAGCCATTCAAATACTCCCTATAAATGTTTTGCAAGCAAACTGGGCATGATATTTGTGAGTAATGGGATAGTAAATTGGGAGAGGTCTTCACAAAGGGGATTACACATTAGGCAACTGATATTCATTTGATTTGTGTTGTGGACTTAATTACTGCCTTGTAGTTCCTTATATTGGTAGAATTTATTTTTTGTGAATATATCAATATAAATGGTACTAAACAATCCATGGAAAGTTTCTACTTTGTTGCTTGACTTGATTTAGGGTCTCTCCCTCCATTAAAAACTCTTCTTTATGGCCTGAATCTTGAGAGCCAGCAAATGGATGAGAAGGGTTGATTTGTACAAATGACCCTTGAGTGACCTTTGAATGGAAAAATGTGGTGAATGAAACTGTTGAATATGGTATATATGCCAATAGAGAGAGGGTGCAATTAACATGCTGATTTCAGTACTAGTACCCACTAAAATCTAAAATTACTAAGGTAATACATATTTTTTTCTCTCTTCTTCCAAAGTATGGGTGGGTTAGGGAAGGGCGGCTAAAATGGATGGGTTATTTTCATGGTATTCACAATTGATTCTGTGTCTCTGGTTCCAGAGATGGCGCTGGTGAAATAGAAAATGGAAGATCTGTGTTTGAATTTACCCAAGCCACTCGGACCTGTGGAGCAGTTTTTAAAAATATGGTATGAATAAAACAGATTTTACTAATCAGAAAGGCTGCAAAACATTGAGACTCTCAGAGAACAGTTGAGCAGAGGTGTGCCAAACATGAAAACCACATGTGATTTACTGCAAGAACAGTTCTCTATATAGACGTTTGTTAGTACTGCTGTTTAAAGTACTTTGATGGTTCATCATTTTTATTTCATCTACATGTTTTCCTAATGTGCCGGGCTTCCCACAACAAATCCTATCGTCTTTTGAAGCTCAAATAAAAAATATATTGTTCAGCTCTCTCCCTAGGATGTGCCCTCAATGTGTAATCAACTGAGAACTAGTGTTAAGTGAACTTGAGATTTGCAAGTTTGGCGTTCGGGTTATCTAAGAATTGCGTAATGGAATCCATTATGGAATTCATAGATAACCTGAACGCCAAACTTGCAAATCGCAAGTTCGCTCAACACTATCGAGGACCAATGGGAATGAAAGGTCTTCAGAGATCCAGAGAGCTTGTCTAATCTCTGCGTCTGTTATTACATCTGAACATTTAAAGAGGTTATCTCATAATTAAAGGGCTATTCCGATTATGTTAAGTTATCCCCTATATACCCAGGATAGGGGATAACTACTAGTTCAGTGGGACCCTCACTGATCATAACAACAAGAACCCTGTATCCCATGCAGCCCCCCGAAATAAATAGCTAAGTACAGCGCCCTTTTTAAGGAACTCTCATAGATACGAATGCAGCAGCTGTGTGCATACTCGACTGGCCACTCCATTCATTTTAAGGGGCTCAATAGGGTACAGGATCCCTGTTCTTGTGATTGGTGGACATCCCAGCCTCAGAATACCCCTTTAGTATAAAAAAAAAATGGAAACCAGACATCATAAAGTACATGACAATTTCTAACAAGCTAGTACCAGCCCTTGGATTAACAACTTGGATCCAGAGATCTCCCCATTCATAGCTCCAATTGCTCTGCTAGATTTATTTCAACTTGACAGCTGAAGGACATGTTATTTCTCTGTGGGCATGCCCTTTCTGCTATAGCTCTTTCACAGCAACTAAGAGAAGATCCAGCTGGAGGCTTTTAAAGTATAGAACTGAGTATATGCATCCACCTGTGATGTTACTGAAGTGGACAGAGAAATAAGGAGATGAACAAACAGCAGGTGGTGCTATAGAGGTAGATTTTATTGAATAGCTATGACTATACTAGATGTTTAACTACATGCAGTTACAAAAGTATTCAAATCCAGGTGCTAGACTGAATAAAGCACCATATTTTTCATGGAACAAGCACTTTAAAGGCTTGAGTTTTAATGCCAGACACATCATATGGGGGAAAGTGGCACCATGTTTGGAGAAACTGCCACTGATCAAACTATGATGACATCTGATAGTAGTAGGTTGTGGTGGCTCACTAGCAAGTAGTTAAGGTATGGTGCTGCAAGCTCATATAGAGGGAATCACCCCACCCTCTCTTAAAGGCAAATGTAGTAATAGAGTAATGAGCGAGCACTCATACACTTGGCAACCAAATTGACATGTGCAGAAAATATTTATTATATCCCCATAAAATACAAGTAATAAAATTTATAAGAACAATGTAGCAATAATATACAACATTACAGTCACATATATTGTGGTAGATATGATCAACACTATATTCATATGACTCAATAGTGTCGATAAATTCAATAATATATATCACACCAAGAAACTTCAAGTATATGCTGTTATTTGGGAAAGAGGGGGTATTATCTTCTAGCGCTCTATCCCAATTTGGGAAACTGAATGTCACTGAAAATGTTGTAGGTGTATTCACTGGGAGCGCAACATGTTCATAAAGTGTCCACAGGAATCCTTATAATGTGAAAAGTCTCTTATAGCATATCCTTTTAAGCTCGATATGAGCTTTGGATTGGAGAAAACTTTAAATCGATGTTTGGCTTACCGTCTAGTGTCTGTTGTCTCCCTATTGCTTCAATGGAGCTTTAAATATTTGCCGGCTTATTCAGTCGCTCCATACAGCAAGCTGGTTTAAATTTCGCAGGAGTTCCAAAGATCCACCACTGAGGAAGGGAGAGTGAATCTACCCGTAACGCGTATGGTGAAACAAGTGATGTACCTGCATTGAAAAGCCTCCGATAATACTGTATGGCCATACAGAAGAAAATCTCTACAGTAAAGGATTAACTATTCTTATCGTCGAAAGCTGCACTAAAGGAAATTGCGGAACAGAGTGGCAACTCCCGCGATCTTTGGAACTCCCGCGAAATTTAAACCAGCTTGCTGTATGGAGCGACTGAATAAGCCGGCAAATATTTAAAGCTCCATTGAAGCAATAGGGAGACAGCAGACGCTAGACGGTAAGCCAAACATCGATTTAAAGTTTTCTCCAATCCAAAGCTCATATCGAGCTTAAAAGGATATGCTATAAGAGACTTTTCACATTATCAGGATTCCTGTGGACACTTTATGAACATATTGCGCTCCCAGTGAATACACCTACAACATTTTCAGTGACATTCAGTTTCCCAATGGGATAGAGCGCTAGAAGATAATACCCCCTCTTTCCCAAATAACAGCATATACTTGAAGTTTTTTGGTGTGATATATATTATTGAATTTATCGACACTATTGAGTCATATGAATATAGTGTTGATCATATCTACCACAATATATGTGATTGTAATGTTGTATATTATTGCTACATTGTTCTTATAAATTTTATTACTTTTATTATTATTATTATTTTCTGCACATGTCAATTTGGTTGCCAAGTGTATGAGTGCTCGCTCATTACTCTATTACTACATATGATGACATCTGGTAGGGACATTCAGTTCATACAAGGCGTTAATTACAGTTTGTGTTCTTAGGATCGCTTTATAAGTTGCAGGGTTAGATGGAGTTAAAAGCACTGAAGAGAAATATAGGAGCATTGTTATGTGGAGTACTTCCTCAAGCATGACTGGTGTTACATAGACTTTCTGTCTCATTCAGCTTTAATAGGAACTTTCACTTGCATTTGACATTTTTAATCATGTATCCTTCCTATTGATACCTGATCACAGGTCAATCACATAAAAATACCATCAAAGCTGCATTTATATTTGGGTGATCATTACACTACAGCAAATCTTTTTGTAGCTCCAGCATGTCTTAATGGATTTTGTTAAGTCTTAGCTGGTACTACTCTCGGCCTCTTATAGGACCAGTGTGCATAGGAGGGGTGGGTGCCTGAGTGTTAGGTTATCTAGTCTCTAGTTATCAGAAAACATGTGATTCTCTTTCTGAATATCCGTGTATCGAACTCCAGCCTAAAAACTGACTCTGACTCTCAGCCACCTGCCCTGACCGTAGCTTGTTTCTAGTAGTGCCTCATTGCTTCCTGCCCTGACTTTGGCCTTGTTTCTCAATTTTTTTTGTACCCAACCTGGCCTGACCTGAGCCTGTTACCGGACTACAGTAATGAGTGGCATAGGTAATATTAGTTTTTGCGATATTTCGTGAATTTTTTGCATAATATTCCCAATAAATTCACGAATTCTAGAGTTTGTGATCTCGTCATTATTTTCGCGATTGCTCAAATCGGCACTAATGATGCGCATGTTTTTTACACAATACATGCAACTTCACATTTTATCAGGTCTGAGTAGATATTACTGATTGGTGCACTAAGTATTGTTGTGACATCACAGCACTATGTCTGTAGCATGTATGTAACTCATATGTGTGTACAGTAATTCCTATCACACTACCTAACACCTTGCACTGGAACCTATCAACTACACTATATCACTATCTAACCTACACTGACTATCTCACACTGACTATCTGTATTATATATATGAGCTAACTAACTATCTAATGTAATTGGACAAGGAATAGGATCCAGATGAAAGCACAGAACACAGCAATGTCACTGCTCTCTTTCTCAGAACTGCAAAAAAACTGCAGAAAATGGCTGTTGTGGAGTTTCTTATATAGTAAAGGGGTAGGCAACTTTCCTATTGGTTGCTAGGGATGTTGTTAAGCTCTGACAAAGATATTGCAGCCTTCTCATTGGCCCACAAGCAAGAAGGGAGGTTACTGATGGAAAAAAAATTATCTAGAATATTTGCGATTACGAATATATAGCACTATATTCTACATCTTTGCGAATTCTCGAAGTGCTGATATTTGCAATAAAAATTTGCGATTAGAATATTCGCGATCAACACTAACTACAAATATTGGCTTACCTTTTGGTAGTTCACATTGGTGTCTCTGGCCCCTGTTGGCTAACCACCAATTACACTGAGACTATATCAAGAGGTAGCAGCCTGGTGGCTCCCCTGCAGCGAAGACTAGATTCCCGTATACGGGTTAAAGGGTGAAAACCAGGGGATTGCCAGGATAACGCCCTTAGAGTTAGTTCAAAGTCAAAATGGTTAGTTATGCCTGTAAAGTACTGTATAATAGTTGCTATTTATTGAATATGTTTTGTACTATAGTACAGTGGAAAAAATGTACCCTTTAAAACATTTACTAAAGATATAATAAAATCGCCCTGTAATCACAACAGATGGTAAACAATGTACATGGGCAAAACAGTGGCCCAACTAACATAATGCATGTAGTATTCCATATGCACACAGATAATCACAAAAAATGGGAAATAAACAAAAGGGCAGGGCTAGGACGGCTGGTATGGAGGGGAGAGAACACTTACCCTAGCGAGGCCCTACTTAGACCTCAGCCCAGGGACAAACCCAGGTGGTGGGATTTCCCTGTCCTCGTACCTGTCCTATAAAACCCTAAAAAGCCCTAGATGATTTTATATGATAGTTTAAACTAACATCAAAAATCAGAAAAAAAAACATCAAAAATCATAAATTGCTCAAAATTATGCATATAAACAAATAAGGCAGACTTTAGAATGGGTAACAAATACTTCACATGTTCCTTCAGGGCTGGTCAGAGACGATACAACCTAGAGACAAAAACACAGAAAATGTATATGCCCACAACTTAAAAGCTAGGTACAAATCTCAATATCCAGCATAAGGAGTTTCAAAGTTACATGTGATGTGCTCCTTTGATTGCCAGACTGCCTCAAAACGGGTGCATGATATAGCAGTGAGGCATACAGGGCCGTCTTTACCAAGGGGCAAAAGGGGCAGCTGCCCCGGGCCCAGTTGCTCCTGGGGGGCCCAAGGCAGCTGCCTCTTGAGCCCTGCTAGCCACTGCCCTGGGTGTCAGGCTGTCAGCTACACAGGGGGTGCTGCCATGCCATGCCTGCCGGCACTCCAGGCAGTGTGCTGTGAGAGCTGTGATTCTCTAGGACCTTAGATGACATCATCACCATGTGACCAGTAACCTATCAATATTACTGGTCACATGGCTATGAGGTCATCAAGGTCCTACCAGGAGTGTTGTGACACAAGTTTGCCTTAACTGTGGAGCTTTTTTTGTGAAGATTACATCAGAAAAAGGTGACAGGGGCTGTTATGCTATTATACTGTAAACTACTGTATAGTGGGGTGCTGTATAGTGTGGTGGCCTGTATACTTTGGGGGGCTGTATACTGTGGGGGCCTGTATACTGTGGGGGTCTGTATAGTGTGGGGGGCTGTATGCTGTGGGGGGCTGTATATTGTGGGGGCTGTATACTGTGGGGGCCTGTATACTGTGGGGGCCTGTATACTCTGGGGGCCTGTATACTGTGGGGCCTGTATACGGTGGGGGGTTGTATACTGTGGGGGCCTGTATACTGTGGGGGCCTGTATACTGTGGGGGGGGGGCTGTATACTGTGGGGGGCTGTATACTGTGGGGGGCTGTATACTGTATATTGTGGAATGCTATACTGCTGTACTGTATAGTGTGGGGGCTGTATACTGTGGGGGGGGGGCTGTATACTGTATATTGTGGAGTGCTATACTGCTGTACTGTATACTGTGGGGGGCTGTATACTGTGGGGGCCTGTATACTGTATACTGTGGGTGCTGTATATTGTGGAGTTCTATACTGCTGTATTGTATACTGCTGTACTGTATAGTGTGGGGGCTGTATAGTGTGGGGTGCTGTATCGTGTATAGTTTGGGGTGCTGTATACGGTGAGGTGCTATACTGTTCTACTGTATACTGTGAGATGATGTATACTGTGCGTTGCTGTATACTGTGGGCTGCTATACTGCTCTACTATATACTGTGGGGTACTGTATAGTGTGGGGTGCTATACTGCGTGGTGCTGTATACTATAGGGTGCTATACTGCATACTGTGGGTTGCTGTATACTATAGGGTGCTATACTGCATACTGTGGGGTGCTGGGGTGCACTGTAACACTAGGGTGAGCCGAGCCCCGGTCTCCTTCCTGCAGAGCGGTGCCCACTTCCAGCCTGAGCCCAGCTGCCCAGAGCACTGATCCTGAGCCGCCGGAGTCTTCAGAACTGGAAGTATTTACAGTCATTCACTGTACTCTACCAGATGTGTGGATTTTTTGTGTGTGTGTTGTGGTGGAGGGCGTGATTGCCTGCTAAGGTGTGGGAAGGCGGGATCCAGGGGCCCCAAGTAAATTTTTGCCCAGGGTCCAATCAATATTAAAGACGGCCCTGGAGGCATACACATTTTCTCCTGTCTTTTTTATATAAAGCAGGCAAAAGTCAGTCTTTCATTGAGACCAGAGGGTGATTGGGATTTACACCTGTATATCCATTCTGCCTCCTTCTGGAGAATTCTCCTAACCCAATCTCCTTTCCTAGAGGAAAGGGGGACCAGCTCCAGGACTGAGAATTTCAAGACTCCAGGATTGCCTGCATGACATTCATGCACGTGATTAGCAACTGGTGTAATATTTTTTTTTCGTACATCATTAATGTGCTCGCATACCCTTTTCCTCAGCTCCCTAAAGGTCTTTCCAATATAATCCTTAGGGCAAGTGCACTGGCAGATGTACATAACGCCCTTGCTCATACAATTAACTGGGGGTACATAATGGCTGTGTATCAGGCGATCCTTTAGGCTCCTCCCCCTACGGCATGTTACTCTGGGATGGGGAGAGACATTCATTGCCACATCAGGGTCCATCCGTAAGACAGGCCAATATCTATTAAGAATAGATTTGACCTCCACATTGGCCACATCAAACGTGGAGATAAAACGGGTCAATGTCTGTTCTCCCTCTAGTGGCTTTTTTGGGGTAAGTAAAGTCTCCCTAACCCAAAAAAGGCACTATGGAATACCAATATATATAAGGATATAAAAATAGTCTTTATTAAATTAATTACAAGTATACATGATAAGACAATTTGGCAGAGATAGATGTCAAAATTGATACAGACAAAAACATGGCTAAGACGCCACTAGCAAGGTAAGTCACCTCAAGAGGAAATATAGGAGTATATCCTGCCACAACCTCCCCAAAGATGCTACTGCTATCTATAGTGGCAAAACTGTACAACTAGTATGAATCAAATAAACTGCCTTGATGGTTGGTGATGAGTCTTCTATAGGAGGTCACAAACCCTAATACAGTGCCATAAATATCATGTACAAATGACATCAAAATGTTGTTTTGCAATCTCATTAATCCATCACAATCTATAGTGCACAATTGTGTCTAAACAATGATGCCAAACGTGCAATTCCACAAACAATTAACCCCACATAGACACAGTAGCTTAGGGTTAAGAGTATCTACTCAGCTGTAATCACATAAATGGTCTCTAACATACCTAAGGAAATGATAAGTCACTGCTAGGACGACTCCTCAATCATCTGACACCTCGATGCGCGTTTCGTTCCTTAAAGCTTCGTCAGGAGGTAAGGTCAATAATAAAATGGGGGTATATATAGAGAGAGAGCAAGTTAAATTACCTTTTGTGTGCTGATATTGCCGCGAATCCGCCATAATGTGCAGCCTTGTCGTTCGGCGCCTCCACGTCACCATGCCACGCAAGGATACGCAGCGCAATGACATGTAATGAGGCACGTTCCAGCCGAGGTCGCACAGCGCATGCATCGGATCGTGCCCTAGTGCACACCCGTGACCAAGACGCCCCGGCACCGATACATTTGTGGTGGAACTCCGGGCCATTTTAAAAATTGGACTGGAGAAAAAGGTTATAAGTGTGGCGGAATATAACTTCATGCTACCCACTACACCACAAATTGCCACTTTTTATGGACTTCTCAAAGTCCGTAAAGGAACACATCCCTTGAGAGGTCGCCCAATAGTATCAGGCGTTAATTCTCTGACACAGAACTGTGGCCTATACTTGGATCAGGTCCTAAGAGAGTTTGTCCTTTCTCTGGCATCATACACGAGGGATACTATGGACTTCCTGAATAAAGTAGGGACGTTGGTCATTGATTCCTCTTGCCTACTCGCCAGTATTGATGTAGAACCCTTGTATAGTAGTATCCCCCATGATAAAGGATTAATGGTGGTAGCATATCACTTACGCACAAGAGGTACACACTTTAATGCCCATAACCAGCTTGTCATAACATTGCTTGAGTTTATCCTCAAACATAATTTTTTCCTTTTTAATGGGAGGTTCTACCACCAGCTCAGGTGGACAGCAATGGGGTTCTCTTGTGCCCCCACTTACGCCATTCTCTTCTTGGGCTGGTGGGAGGACAACATCGTCTTCCCCGATCATGGCCCATGGTGGAACGATAAAATAGCCTTATGGACAAGGTACATCGATGACGTTTGTGTGCTCTGGAGTGGTAATAAAGGAGAATTTTCCAGTTTTGTTGATACCTTAAACATTTAAGAGGTAGGCTTTAAATTTAGACATGAAATACAAACAGAGTGTATCACCTTTCTGGATGTTAAGGTCTTTAAGCAAGAGGATAGACTTAACATCACTATGTTTAAAAAACCCACGGCAACCAATGCAATTTTGAATTGGGGGAGCCATCATCCTGTTTCACAGAAAAAGGGTATCCCGAGAGGCCAATACCTGTGGGTGCGCAGGAATTGTTCCAGTATCGATGAATTCCAAGTTTAATTGAAAAAATTATATAATAGACTGACCAACAGGGGGTACCCTAAGGCCACCTGAAGACAGGCATTCCAGCACACATTAGCTACGTACAGAGAGGGAGACTTTGCTTACCCCAAAAAAGCCACTAGAGGGAGAACAGACATTGACCCATCTTATCTCCACGTTTGATGTGGCCAATGTGGAGGTCAAATATATTCTTAATAGATATTGGCCTGTCTTACGGATGGACCCTGATGTGGCATTGTATGTCTCTCCCTATCCACGAGTAACATACCATAGGGGGAGGAGCCTCAAGGATCGCCTGGTACACAGCCATTAAGTACCCCCGGTTTTGCCAGGCACGTAGCTTGACTACCGACCCCTGGGTATGTTCAGATGTGGGACTTGTAAAGCATGGGACTTTATATCCATAACGAAAATGGTCACGTGCTATGCTACTAACAAGGACTTCACCATCCGTGATTTTTTTAATTGTAGGAGCAAGGGCGTTGTGTACATCTGCCAGTGCACTTGCCCTAAGGATTATATTGGAAAGACCTTTAGGGAGCTGGGGAAAAGGGTGTGTGAGCACAATAATGATGTACGAAAGAAAAATATTACACCAGTTGCTAATCACGTGCATGAATGTCATGCAGGCAATCCTGGAGTCTTGAAATTCTCAGTCCTGCAGCTGGTCCCCCTTTATTCTAGGAAAGGAGATTGGGATAGGAGGATTCTCCAGACGGAGGCAGAATGGATATACAGGTGTAAATCCCAATCACCCTCTGGCCTCAATGAAAGACTGACTTTTGCCTGCTTTATATAAAAAAGACAGGAGAAAATTTGTATTTTATTTGTTTCTCTCCTGGACCTATGATTTAGTGCAGTCCTCTCAAATATTCTCCTTTGTCAGTGTAGACCATGTCTTCCGTTTTTGTGAATAGCCCCAACTGGTCATGAGTGCGGAAAGCATTCGTATGAGTATATATCAGTGTGATCTTATATGTGTCACCGTTCTTTTCGTAATTTGACTGTTTATCATCTAGTTTACAGTCTAGTGAACTTTCTAATGTTATATATGTCCCTTACGGGTGCGGAGTACATCCAACAATGAGGGGGATACATAAGGAGTGGCATGAGGGGTGTACAATTATTAACTGAGAGAAATACTATCAGTTTATTCATCTATTAGGTATACGTTGGAACGCATGCGATTCACCAAACTGGAAGTGACACGTGCGTTCCACGATACCAGAAGTAACAGCACGGCGTGCGTTCCACTGGCCGAAGATGCCTCCTCTGTGCCTGGTGAGACGCGCTCCGGCACCCTATTTAAATCCCCACTGTCTGTGTATGCCTCACTGCTGTATCATGCACCCGTTTTGAGGCAGTCTGGCAATCGAAGGGGAACATCACATGTAAGTTTGAAACTACTTATGCTGGATATTGAGATTTGTACCTAGCTTTTAGTTGTGGGCATATACATTTTTTGTGTTTTTGTCTCTAGGTTGTATCGTCTCTGACCAGCCCTGAAGGAGCATGTAAAGTATTTGTTACCCATTCTAAAGTCTGCCTTATTTGTTTATATGCATCATTTTAAGCAATTTATGATTTTTTTCTCTAGCTAATACTGAAACCCTGAGGAATCCAACCGGGGAAACGCGTCGGGGTGTTAAAACTATTATATAAAACCATCTAGGGCTTTTTAGGGTTTTATAGGACAGGTACGAGGATAGAGAAATCCCACCACCTGGGTTTGTCCCCGGGCTGAGGTCTAAGTAGGGCCTCGCTAGGGTAAGTGTTCCCCGCCCTCCATACCAGCCGTCCTAGCCCTGCCCTTTTGTTCATTTCCCATTTTTTGTGATTATCTGCGTGCATATGGGATACTACATGCATTATGCTAGTTGGGCCATTGTTTTGCCCATGTACATTGTTTATCCTCTGTTGTGATTACAGGGCGATTTTATTATATCTTTAGTAAAAGTTATGTTTTAAAGGGTCCATTTTTTTTCAATTTAGATTATTTTTTATGATTTGAGGACACCTATACTATCCTTCTCGTTATCTATTGATAGTTTTTCTATAGTTTACATAGTTTAACTTGATGCCGAAATCTACTGCACCTCCCTTTTAACAAACTGTTGTATTTCTGATTTTAAGTTGCTGAAAAAGATAAAGCGATGTGAGAGAAAGGGATCAGAATCTGTGACGGAGGAGAAATGTGCTATATTGTTTACAGCTGAAATACATTTTAGCGGATCCACATACATCATACAGGTAACATCATAGCTTTCAGCCTTCATCATTTGTGATCATCACCTATATTACTGTAATATTACTATGGTAGAAATTCTGGTACTCTCAATAATAATAAAATATACAGATGAAGGGTTTATGTCGGGTATACAGGTGTATGAGAACTTAGTGTACCTATTTTTTCTTCATATTTCATATAAAGACACTTAGAGGATATTTTATTCTGTCTTATTCCATACAAGTCTCCATTGGACGAATGTAGGGAGGTATTCTGTTGCTTCTATGGAAGGATACCTGCATGCATATGGGTCCTAAAAAGCCTTTTCGACAGCACTGGACAGCCTCCATGCACTGCTGTACCGCCTCTGTGCACCTGACTTCAGTTAAAACATTCTTATTAGGGCTCATGCACACGACAATATGTATTTTGCGGTCCGCAAAAAACAGATTTGCAAAAAATACTGATGACGTCCATGTGCATTCCGTATTTTGCGGAATGGAACAGCTGGCCCCTAATAGAACAGTCCTATCCTTGTCCGTAATGAGGACAATAATAGTACATGTTCTATTTTTTGGTGGAATAGAAATACAGACATACGGAAATGGAATGCACACAAAGTAACTTCAGTTTTTTTGTTGCGGACCCATTGAAATGAATGGTTCCGCATACGGTCCGCAAAAAAATGAGAAGTTACTCAGTGTGCATTCCATTTCCGTAAGAAAATACATTAGTGTGCATGAGGTGTATTTCGGTTATGCAAATACATACGGTCATGTGTATGAGCCCTTACATTGCATTTTCCTATTGATCATGTTTAGCTTAAAAATTTACTATTTTGTTTTCTCATAGGCCATGTCTTTACCTGTGGTTGTAATAGTCCATGGAAATCAAGACAACAATGCTAAGGCCACAGTTTTGTGGGACAACGCCTTCTCTGAGATTGTAAGTGGAAAGAAAATGTATTATATAATATCATGGATGTTATATTACACTGCTGTGTTTGATGCAGAATGGTATGTGACAGATGCCCTAGCAAGCCGAATGTTTGGCAAAAGTATACTGTAGCTTATCTAGACTATCACACACATTTTACTATGCAAGTCTTTATCATTACTGTCATTATGATTGACCACTTTCCTACCGCCATAAGACTGTATACATCGGCAGTTGGGTCTTTAAACATGGTGGATCCCTCTGCACTTTGACAGGACCCAAGGAAAACATAGCGCCTGGCTCTGCCAATCAGTGACATGTCTAAGGTGTTTGTCACCTGGGGCGGGTCTTTTCTCTGGTAACCCCTCCCTCTCCCCCGAACCCTTTTAAAACCTTGTTCCTTCTCACAGTTGTTATGCCCACATTGTGCCCCCTCACAGTAGTTATGCCCAGATATATCCCCCTCACAGTAGATATGTTCCCATTGTGCCCGCTCACAGTAGTTATGCCCATATTGTGCCCCTCTCACAGTATTTATCGTTCATTGCGCCCCCTCCACAGTAGTTATGCCCACATTGTTCCCCACTTACAGTAGTTATCCATTCATTGCTCCCCCTTCACAGTAATTATGCCCTTGTTGAGCCCCTCCTACAGTAGTTATGCCCTCATTGTACCCCCCTCACAGTAGTTATGTCCTCATTGTGCCGCTTCAAAGTAGTTATTTTCTCACTGTGCCCCCTCACAGTAGATATGCCCTCTCTGTGCCCCCATAAAAGTTGCCATGCCCCTCCACATTAGTAATGCCCTCTCTGTGTCCCCCTTCAGAGTAGTTGTGCCCTTCTCACAGTAGTTATTCACTCTCTGTGCCCTTCACAGTATTTATGCCCTCATTGTGCCCCCCCTCACAGTAGTTATGTCCTCTATGTGCCCCCATAACAGTTGGTATACCCCTTCAAAGTAGTAATGCCCTCTTTATGCCCCCCTTTACAGTAGTTATACCCTCATTGTGCCATTTACAGAAGTTATGCCGTCTTTGTGCCCCTTCACAGTAGTAATGCCCGTTTTGTGCCCCCTTCACAGTAGCAATGCCCTCTTTTACCCCTTCACAGTAGTAATGCCCTCTCTGTGCCCCATGCACAGTAGTAATGCCCTCTCTGTGACCCATTCACAGTAATAATGTCCTCTCTGTGTCCCTTCACAGTAGTAATGCCCTCTCTGTGTATTATGTCTGATATGGCAGGGGGGAAGGGAGGGAAGAGGAGTACCCTTCCACTAGGGAGAGGGAGGAGTGGTGACCCCTAACTCACCTAGCACTGACACCTGGCTGCACTGACGTCCCTAGACGGGGTGCTCACCCATACACCGATCACATGCCTCGTCCCTGGCTTACCTTGAAATAAGCCCTAGGTAATGAGTAGGGAGGTGGGAGCACTAGTCCTCACCACTGACACCTAGGCTAACAACAGGGAAAGAACGAACAACACAATAAACAATCCCCAAAGGGAGACAACAACAACAGAAGAGAACCAGAGATCTAACAGCAACAGTTGTCCCAATCCACCTGAGGTCAGAATAGAAGATCTGGAAAGCAACAATGAAAGCAGAAAGGGAGAATATATAGTACCTGGGAGTGGCTGACAGAGAACAGCTGAAAGGAAAAGCTACAGATTCCTAAACGGAAAGGATCGCAAACCTAAGCAGGAAAGCCTGGACCAGAATCTATTCTCACCACTTGGTCATGGAGTGATCTCTTGAGAAACTGAGTGCACACCCACCTGTTGCGACCTTCTGACCCCAGGTACAACAGGGTCAGCGATAGGTCATGACAACCTCGTGACACTGTGCCCCCTTCACAGTAGTAATGCCCTCTCTGTGCCCCTTCATAGTAGTAATGCCCTCTTTGTGCCCCCTTCATAGTAGTAATGTCCTCTCTGTGCCCTTCAGTGTTAATAAAAATAAAAAAAAATAACTGTAACTACTCACCCTTTCCGGTTCCTGAGGATCACACCACCTTCAGCACTCCTGCAGGCTGCAGCACTGTGTGGGTGTAGTGCACAGTCAGATTCCCTGGCTCGCACCTACACAGTCCGGCAGTGGGCTCTGTGCTTGCAGGGCTGAATCGTGAAGCAAGGAGTAAACATCTCCCTGCATCACCATTCAGAGCGCCATCCTGGAGGAGGGAAGGAGTGCTGGGAGCTGAGTAGTCGTTAACTGAAAGGACCGCCAGCTCCTCGGTGCTCTATTAAGGAGAGCTTTCATCTGTATTGATGTAAGTACTCATTGCATTTGATATTCCCCTGACAGCTGGCACCTAGGGCAACCCCCCACACCACTGCTGCTAATTAAAGTTAGGAGGGCGTGGCAGTTACAGAGAGAGCAGAGCCTCTGGGTGTAATGGCAACGCCCTCGTTGCTCCTACAGGTTAATTTACATATATTTAAAAAAAATTCTTAGCAATGTCAGCACATATGAACATGGGGCCAACACAGATGCCTTCAGCTGTCAAGCGCACATGTAACAGGTCAGCCAGTTTTATAGGTACAAATTTGCTGACAGATTCCCTTTAAGCCCAGAATGACTAGGAATTAAAATTTAAAAATTCAAGTTATACGGTATCTTTTTTACCACAAAACTATCAAACGATATGTTCAAAAAAGATAATTTTTACTGTATGCTAATAGCTGGTCTCTCCCCTTATACATATCTAGAATGATCAAGCTTAAAAAGTAAAATATAAGTTTGAGTAGATATGTATTAAAAAATATTTATATAGTTGTTTAATTCCAATAAGAATATATTGCAAATAAGCTGTTGGGACTCAGAGGAAGCCCGTTCTGTATATGTGACATAATCTCGTCCAGGGTCTAAAGGGTAAAGGGGTCATTTACTATTCTGAAATACGCCTAAATTACGCATATTTCAGGGTCAAATTGTGGTGCAACAGTTAGTTGTGCCGCTATCTGTGACTTTTCCCTGCTCACGCCAGGTCTAAAATTGTGGCCGTGGCATGGGCGGGAAAGGGGAGGGGCCGGCAGGCCCATCTCATTAATTATTTTCTACGCCTGTTTTAGACGTAGAAAATGGTCTAAATGTGAGACAGCTCAGTAGCTGGCTTACATTTAGAACTGGCGCTGCATGCGCCAAAGGTATGGCGAGGCTGATGCCCCTTCATAACTTCGCCGCCCCTTCAGCTATGGCCCTTTATTAAGACCGGCGTCTAAAACACCGGTCTTAATAAATATGCCCCCTAAGTCTGTTAATACCCTAATTCTCCCTACATTGGCAGATGGTGAACAGGTCCTAAGCCCTACCCTGGGCAAAAGTGGAGTAACCGCCCTGACAAGAGCGACTCCTGGATTCGGGGCTAGAACCTATTCCCTATGCTGGTTAATACATCCTAAACGTTTTTTGCCCTCTCTCATACTGACTCATCATGGTGGTAACTGGGTATAGTGTCGATGGCCACAAAGCTATCTGACAAAAATAGCAATCTACCCAGCTCTTCCTGCTCTATAAAACTGTTGTCGTAGACATAGGAATGCATGTTCAATGTGACATTTTTTAAGACGTTTAAAACCGCTGGGTGGGGAAATGTTAGAAATAGAAATTTAGGGGGTCATTTATGAAATCAGATATGCCAGTTTAGTGGCATAAAAAAGTTGCAAGTCATGGCATTTGCCACATTTCCATGGCAAATGCGACACTTTTACATCTGCAGCATGGATTCCAGCAGGCTGTTATGGCAGAGAACAGCCTGCCGGAATTCTCCAGATCAGGCACTGCCAGATGCAAATGGAATGCCCGCCAGCCCCATTAACTATACGCAGAAAATTGGGTGGACACAAACCACTTCACTCTTTGGTTTGTGTCAGGTGGAATCCCGGCATTCTCTGCCAGATCAGGCGGCTAGATCTCCGTGCCGCAGATGTGAAAGTAGCCTTAACCAGACTTAAAAGGGACATGAAAACTATCTCAAATGATAAATGACTCCCTTTAGTGTTTTATTTTGAAAGATGCAACCATCAGCCTTTAGAGTGGATGGCAAATTTCATATCCTGTGCCCTCCTTGTTAGTGAGTGGTTCACTTTGTGAGACCTATGATGTAGACAGATAATAATGCACCAACACAATAGATGCAAGCATTATATATGGACTAAGACTGGCATAGATAGGTTTAAAGTGGGACCTGCCTGACTGAGACCACCTTGGTGCGGGTAGGGGGGCACAGATGTGTTTTGATCAAAATACTGTATATTGGCTGAGTGAGGGTTTTGCATCTATTGTGTTATTACCTGTTTTCTGTGATTTATTTTTTATTTTTTCATAAATGTAGCCATGGACATCTGCATATTTATTTATCATATCGTGCAGGATGTTTTTATCTTTGTTTTTTATCCTTTCTCTGTGATTTCTGCTATGACGTAGACAACAGATTTCAGCAAACTGTTCTATAAAAAAAAATGTTTGTCACTTTTTTAAGCCTATGCAGCCTATGTCAGGTTGAATATTTTTTTTACAGCCAGATTAAATACTATAAGGTCTCATGCACACAGTACACCCATGTGCTGAGAGCTTGCACTCACAGGGTAATGGCCATATGGCTCCCTAGTACAGAGAATGGGAACAAAAGCTCTGTACATACAGCATGTGATAGAGCACGCCATGTTTGTTTCCTCATAGAGAAATCATTTTAGGTCATGTGCATTAGGACTTTAGGTGGGAAACAGTATAGGTCTAAAGAGGCATATCAACTTTGTACAATATGATGGAAGAAGATCAGTGTGCAGGTGTGTTGAGCGTTGGTCACTATACAGCATCTTGTAGACATAAATAGTTAATAGATATAGCTGTTGTACCTTTAGGACTAGAATATATACTGCTTTGGATGATTTTGTATTAGTGGATTTATAATATAGTACGAGTAGCTTGAAATCTTATTTTATTGTAGTTCATAATTCAAGCCTGATTACATGATTTGTGAATTCTGATTATAAAACAGTCAAAGGAAACCCGCGCTGCCTTACTCAATAAAACAGGGTGTAGTATGAAGTGCACTGAATGACACTCAAAAGAGTGTGTCGCTGCTGGTCTATAATAGGGAATAAATTGCCTAAACCCTAGAAAAAGTGAATCAAAGAATGACGTAATGGATAGACCGCGCTGACTATGCAGTGTTAAATAATAATAAATGTCTTAATATGTAGCACAATAAATGATGTCCGCTACTGTGTCCACTGTTACAGATTAAAGTAATGTCCGGAGTCAGTACAAGTTGATTAATCTGATGGGTGATCAACTTATATAGATGATTTGCAAAAGATAGTCACTTCCCTTTAACGGGCTGACTTGCGGAGTCCTTCCTGATCTTCCTGGTACTTGTACTGGAGGATAACTGTGGTAGCTCGATCTTCAGGTTTCCTCGTGCGCGCGAGGGAAACCCAGGCTGGTGATCCACGAGGACGTTGCTTCCGTGTGATGTCACACTAGGGATGGATCCCTACTCGAACCAAAACACCTCCAACGCGTTTCGAAATTAGTGAATTTCTTCCTTAGGGATCCGCAGAGGAAACCTGAAGATCGAGCTACCACAGTTATCCTCCAGTACAAGTACCAGGAAGATCAGGAAGGACTCCGCAAGTCAGCCCGTTACAGGCAAGTAACTATCTTTCGCAAATCATCTATATAAGTTGATCACCCATCAGATTAATCAACTTGTACTGACTCCGGACATTACCTGAATTCTGATTATATATAGCTAATTTTTTGCCTGTTTGTGCCTTTATACAGTTAAGACGTCCCTTCTATGTAGAAGAGAAAGTGCCATGGAGAAAGATGTGTTCCACCCTAAATATGAAATTCACTTCTGAGGTGGGAACAAAACATGAACTGTCAGCTGATCACTTCTGGTTCCTTGCTCAGAAAATCTTTGGAGACAGCTGTCTTAGCTATGATGATCTAAAAGAACGCACTGTGTCCTGGACTCAGTTTAACAAGGTAATAAATTACAGTAAAATGTCAAAATGTTGGCTTTTATTAAAATATAGATTTATATGGTTAGATTTGTATCAAACGAATGATGAGGCAACACTTCCAGCATAGAGTGAATGGGTGAGGACCCCAAACTTCATTCAAGCAACGTTTCGGCCTGCTCAATAAGGCCTTTATCAAGCTACATAACAGTGCATATGACAAGGTATATATACCCACAGTTCAATACAAATCAATTACAATCTGTGGTTAGGCGTGTCTCCAATCTAGTCACATGATCTTTAACCATATCATCACATGACATAAGTGCATGATAAACATTATAAACCTACTCATATTAGGAGCATACAAAAGTTACATAAGTGATCATAATAGTATCAAGGATAATACATAAAAATGTATTTCTGTGCCTCCATTACAATTAAATAGAATATATATCTATTTAGTACGTGATTACACATAGTGAACACTGTGCAGGAAGTGTTAAGTGCATAGGGGGTTAAAAACATCGGTTATTGGTACAGCTGTACCTTATCACAAATTAAAAACAACAGGACGGAGCTCACCACACATGGACACTTAGAACCGGCCGGCATTGGCGTCCCCTCGTTGACGGTGCGCATGCGCCGAGCCAGACGCCTCTGGCCACGCCCCCGACGACGCCGCACACCCACGTAATAACTCCATGGACCGCAGCGTCATCCATTGGAGCGTACCGTAAGAGCAACAGCTGCGAGGGGAGGGAGGCCAGGGCATGTGACTCAGCGTCAGACGCATCGCACACGAGGGTGTGTTCAGTAACCATAGTGATGTAAACAGTGTAAAGACATGCGGACGATCGCATTGACGCCAGGGAGCATACATGTGCACACGATCAAAATAACAGCGTACCTCTGGGTGCATGGAACTGGCCCAAAGGGAAGGCATTCAAAACTATGCTAATACGCACAGAGCGATTGCTTAATCCACAATGGCCACCACCATTACACCCTGATTGTGTGTGGTTACAATGGGACACACCTCCCATCTACCTACACCTATAGCACTGATGTGTGTATAACTCCACCAGATCCCAAGTGTGTGACAAGTGGAATAACACACATCATCCATACAGATTAAACCACTGTTATAAATCCATAGACACAGTGTGCATCATGCTACCAATCCAGGTCATCAGTCGCAGTCCTGCAAGTCTCCACACAATGGTCACTTTCACGTTCATGTATTCAAGGTCATTGGGCGGCTCCATCCAGTACATAGACAAAGGTTCATCAAGCTCATCCAAAGTCATCTAGAATAAATGAAATATGCATCAATATACATCGGTTATCTTCTCAAGAACGTTAGCACTGTTACATGTCTCATACACCAGACTGAATGGTCAAGGACCCCCTCGCCGGCAAGCGCTGCACACATCTATCACCCACATAATTCCCATATGGTTAGATTTGTATAGATCACTTATTCGAAAATTCATTAATTAATTTTTCTTTGGTATTGTTACTATTAACCAAATGATTGGTCATGAAACAGTTATAAGGTATTCTTGCTTGGATCCAGTGTAAAGAAACGGGGTAAAACTAAACATTGGATTGTTGGGAGCTGCCGTTTCTATTAATTCGATCGCGTCCTAGTCTCCATTCCTGAGATGTAAGAGTTCAATATGTTTTTTGTGACACAGCATTGCTTTTGTAGGCACTTGTTCAGGCAAAATCAAACAAATTATGTTATGCACCATTAGGGTGGATTCAGACACACAGTAACTGGATCTTGAGGTTTTTGCTGTGTTTTTTTACATGCATTTTTCATGCATTTTGGATTTTTTTCTGGTCAGAAATACCAATTCCATGGGTTACCTATAAGTCTATAGAAACATGCATTTTTAAGCCTCTGTTTACTGATTTACTGTGTTTTTGATTCCTCTTTTTTTTTTTCTTGCATCTATAGCATTTTTTTTATCGCAGCATGCTCTTGGGAGTTATTTTGACTCAGTTGCTGGTGTTTTTGTGCCATAGCCATCCTTTGTTTTTTTGCCCTTGTTTAAAAAAAAATGTCTGTATTGTGCTGCGCTTTTTGTCATTTTTACAATACAATTTTTTAAATGGCTTTCTTTTTTAGAGATCTACAGATGAAATTACAAAATAGCCAGACACCTAAGCTGCCACCAAAGGTGTCTGACTACCACTCCTATCCTTCCTTCATACTCCCTGCTCAAGAGGTAGCACAACCGCCATGAGCTAGTTAAAAAGGTCCACAATGCTGGAAAACCCCTTTAAGACTCAATGCTTTTTTTTTTTCTTATCTGTTCTCCCATTGATGCATCCAAACTTAGCTTAAATAAAAATTTTGGAAGTCATACATCTACCAATACATCTTCAGTAGCTTGTGGCCAAAAGCTCATTTAGTGTACATGTACATAATCTTCTCAACTCCCCCATACACATACTGTATATGCTTGTTAAGCAGGTATGTGTACTCTTAATGGGGAAAAGGGACTAAGGCTAGATGTGCCTGGTTTCCGGTATTCTGTGCATCACCAGATCCAGCATATGTCCAACACCACCAGTGCCCACTGGATCCCATTCACTATAATGGGTCTTCTGTTTCCAGCATGAGTACTGGCATTTTGCCAGATGAAATATTGCTGCATGAAGTGGCATTTCTTCCATTTTTATGAAATCTGCTAGACTCCTGACGGAACTTCTGCTGCATATGTGCACGTAGCCTAAGACACTGCCAGTCACCTCTGGCAGCAAATTATCTCCCTTGAGAACAATTGGCCGATACGTCTTACCCTTGACTAAAAATGAAGAAATTTCACAACATTTTATTCTGGTCCAATTTGGAGACAGATACGTGATTGCCTGGAAATGTCTCTCTCTTTCTCTCTTTCCAATTTCAGAATTGATCATCTCACCTCTACCTCAACATCATCTGTCATGGGGGAGTCAGCACACCCTCATACACATGAAATATTCAGCCAAAATTGGTGGGTTCAGTCGATTTTACTCTTGTGTATGGGCACCTTCAGCTTTGATAGTAGTATCTTGCTACCAAGTCAGCCACATATCATTCAGTTTCTCTGCCAATTCCACTTGTAAGAACATTTACTGTATTTCCAGGAATAGCAGGAGATAGCAGCATTACTTTATTCAGGTCTTCTAGTATTCACTACAGGATGCCTGATCACTGTTCAAAATGTTGGTACTTGTCATAGCTTTAGAAATCTTTGTTAATAAAATATTTCTTCAAGGAAAACATTGCATATGGACTCATAATCCAACAGAAATGTAAAGCATTTAAGGATTACAAGGGTTTCTTAGTATTAGGCCTCTTTCACACAAGTGATATGGATTGTGTCAGGATCTGTTCAGGAGCAAACTGATGGTTCTGCACGCAAGCTCAATCAGTTTTTTTGGTGAATGCTTTCAGTCTGTGTGCGTTTTTTTCTGTCTTGATTGCATGTGTTTTTCATGCACGTGAAGAAAAACTGAACAATAACAATCTACATCTGCAGCTACCATTGGTGAAAAAAGCATTGCACCTGGATGCCATCCTTTTTTAACACAAGCCCCATTCACTTCTATGTGGTCAGGGCTGGAAGAGAAATGCACAATATAGTACTTGCTGCGATTTTTCTTATATGCACAAATGACGTGTGGAAATTGATACACGCATCAAATGCGAAAGGAAAACTTGCTCGTGTGAAAGAGCCCTTACAGCTCAGCTCCATGGAAGTAAATGGAACAGAGCTGCAGTACCATACCCACCCTGTGGACAGGTGGGGTGTATTTTTGTCCCCCTCCACCCTGCTATCCCTTAAAGCTATTTGTTTTATTCTTTGTATGTTTATAAGTGCAGTGGTCAGGTTTGGGGTGGCCCCAACTCACTGCTGGGTCCCCCGGACACCATCGAGGTGTCACCACGCATTGCTGCTGTCTGGAAGGGATGGGGTGTACCCCAATGGAAAATAAGTCCAGAGAATCAGGGTCTGCAGTAAACCAGTATGATTCTTTACTGGAGGAATTCAGGAACAAAACAATACAGGCAAGGCATTGGGCTGGCTTCTCCAGTCTCCTCCCTGGCAGACAAAGGGTTTGATGCTAAGGAAAGGCCTGAGTTAGCTGTCCCTCTCTCTCTCTTATAAGGCTGGTACCCTGGCCAAAGGCTAGTGATGTAGGGTCTGTGGCAGAGTATCCTCGTCTCAGTGTCTTCTTCTGGTCACTCAGTAGTCTGGCAGAGTCTCCTCTTCTAAGCACTGTTCCCTAACTGCAGAACACTAGGGGCTCTGACTGCTCTCCTTATGTACAGTTTCTAGCTGAACTAGAACCTTCTAGTGGGAGGGGAGGAGTGGAGAAACTCAGCACAAACAATTACAATGTTACAACTCCCGTCTTATAGATTTGCATTAGAGCTTCAATGATACTCAATGGCAATGACACAACTGTTTTTCAAGACAAACAGGTTTTTAGACATAACAGTATAGCTAAACCAGATATTCAAAAGGTCAGTCTGTCTGGTTTTGGTGGTAAACAAGTATGGTTTTTTTTCCCTCCAAAACATGCTCTTCTTTAAACCTGATGGTAGCTGTGGAAAATTACCAGCTTCTCATTATTAGCTAGAAAGGAAAGTCTCTTAGTTCATTAACCCTTTCCACAGTGCTGTGCAAATACAGTGCAAATGAACAGGATATATATCACAGCAAACATATAAAATGCAGTTATACAGTATTACACAGTATAGGTCAATGCAAGTTAATAGTTTAAAGTGAAATAAAGTAAGGAGCTGATGATTTGCATAGAGGAAACAGGGCAAATGTTCATAAATGTCCAGACTTCAAACTATACATGCTCCAGGCTACTACATAAGCAAATTATACTACAAGAGAATTTAGACTAGAACCTTCAGAATCACAGGTGCCTATCCATGCAGCAAACATGATTATAAAAAATAAAATGGCTGCACACCATTATACTGTACATACAAAAAATAGAGCTAAGAATCGGGGGTCATTCTAAATAAAAGTGGTACAATACCGACTATAAATGAGTTAATGGAAGCTCTTAGCGCACATATTTGATCAAACATGTGTCGGGCCCATCTACCAGGCGTCAAGGTGGCTTCCGCAGATGGGTCCCTAACACTAGTATACTGCCTCTCTTTGGACTTACCTAAGCCTACAATATTCAGGGCAGTGTAGCAACCAGCTACATACGTACTCTCAGCTAATCAGCAGGGGTGATGTGAGTTAGATCCAGTGGCGTCTCTAGCTTTCAAATTTTGGGGGGGGCACACTGGGGGCCAGGACAAAAGTAGGGGGGCAGCTATAACAACGATACATTTACACAAGTATGCTTAGAAATGCTGCGATACTTTACCCAATACCTAAAACAGCAACAGGGAAGAAAAGTCCTGCTGTCTGTGGTTTAACCCCTTGAGGACACAGCCTTATTTCACCTTAAGGACCAGGCAATTTTTTGCAAATCTGACCAGTGTCACTTCAAGTGGTGATAACTTTAAAACACTTTGACTTATCCAGGCCATTCTGAGATTGTTTTTTCATCACATATTGTACTTCATGACACTGGTAAAATGAAGTAAAAAAAATTTCATTTTTATTTATAAAAAAAATACCAAATTTACCAAAAATTTGTACAAAATTGCAAATTTCCAAGTTTCAATTTCTCTACTTCTATAATACATAGTAATACCTACAAAAATAGTTATTACTTTACATTCCCCATATGTCTACTTCATGTTTGGATCAATTTGGGAATGATATTTTATTTTTGGGGGATGTTACAAGGCTTAGACGTTTAGACGTCAAATCTGAAGTCACTTTGTGAGGCTTACATAATAGAAACCACCAAAAAATTAACCCCATTCTAGAAACTACACCCCTCAAGGTATTCAAAACTGATTTTACAAACATTGTTAATCCTTTAGGTGTTCCACAAGAGTTAATGGCAAATGGTGATAAAATTTCTGAATTTAGATTTTTGGGCAAATTTTCCATTTTAATCAATTTTTTCCAGTAACAAAGCAAGGGTTAACAGCCAAACAAAATGCTATATTTATTGCGTCGATTCTGTAGTTTGCAAAAACACCCCATATGTGGCCGTAAACTACTGTACTGGCACACAGTAGGGCGTAGAGGGAAAGGTGCGCCGTATGGTTTTTGGAAGGCAGATTTTGCTGGACTGGTTTATTTACACCATGTCCCATTTGAAGCCCCCCTGATGCACACCTAGAGTAGAAACTCCATAAAAGTGACCCCATCTAAGAAACTACACCCTCAAGGTATTCAAAACTGATTTTACAAACTTTGTTAACCCTTTAGGTGTTGCACAAGATTTAATGGAAAATAGAGATACAATTTCAAAATTTCACTTTTTTTGCAGATTTTCCATTTTATTTTATTTTTTCCAGTTACAAAGCAAGGGTTAACAGCCAAACAAAACTCAATATTTATGGCTCTGATTCTATAGTTTACAGAAACACCCCATATGTGGTCGTAAACTGCTGTACGGGCACACGGCAGGGCGCAGAAGGAAAGGAATGCCATACGGTTTTTGGAAGGCAGATTTTGCTGGACTGTTTTTTTTGACACCATGTCCCATTTGAAGCCCCCCTGATGCACCCCTAGAGTAGAAACTCAAAAAAAGTGACCCCATTTTAGAGACTACGGGATAGGGTGGCAGTTTTGTTGGTACTAGTTTAGGGTACATATGATTTTTGGTTGCTCTATATTACACTTTTTGTGAGGCAAGGTAGCAAGAAATAGCTTTTTTGGCAGCGTTTTTTTTTTTGTTATTTACAACATTCATCTGACAGGTTAGATCATGTGGTATTTTTATAGAGAAGGTTGTTACGGAAGCGGCGATACCTAATATGTATACAATTATTTTATTTATGTAAGTTTTACACAATGATTTTGTTTTTATTTTTTATTTTTTACGGTGGTCACCTGAGGGGTTAGGTCATGTGATATTTTTATAGAGCCGGTCGATACGGACGTGGAGATACCTAATATGTGTTTTATTTATGTAAGTTTTACACAATATTTTCATTTTTGACACAAAATAAATCATGTTTTAGTGTTTCCATAGTCTAAGAGCCATAGTTTTTTCAGTTTTTGGGCAATTATCTTGGGTAGGGTATGATTTTTGCGGGATGAGATGATTGGTACTATTTTGGCGTACATGCGACTTTTTGATCACTTTTATTACCTTTTTTGGGAAGTAAGGTGGGCAAAATTTCAATTTCCTCATAGTTTTTATTTTTTTATTTTATGGCGTTCACCGTGCGGGGAACGTAACATGACCGTTTTATAGATCAGGTCGTTACGGACCCGGCGATACCTAATATGTGTAGTGTATTTTATTTTTTTAATTTTTATTCAGTGATAAATGTGTTTTTTTTATCTTTACTTTTTTACTTTTTTTTTTTGGTCTGATGTCTGTATAATACAGTACAGTACACTATATAGTGTATTGTACTGTATTTTACTTACACTTTGTCTGAACAGATCTATGCCTTTAGCACAGATCTGTTCAGCACCATGGACAGCAGGATGCCTGAGAAGGCGTCCTGTTGCCATGGGAACCTTCCCCGTCTGCTCAGTTGTGGCCACAACTGAGCAGATGGGGAAGGGAAAGGAGGGGGGCTCCCTTCCTCTGTGACCCCATCCTGTCTGGGGGCTGCAAAGGCACAGCAGCCCCCCCCCTGACTGTTAACCTTTTCCGGGCGGCGGTGATCGGAACAACACATGACGTACTGGTACGTCATGTATCCTTACGGACACGGGAAACACGTCATATGTCCTTAAGGGGTTAAAAAAAAAAAAATCACTCAGATTTCAACATGTCCTAGTTGCCTGTGGATGACACTTTTATAGGGAGGGGGATCTGTGGATGACACTGCTATGGGGGGGATCTGTGGAGGACACATACCGTATATAGCATCTTATGTTATATGTGTCATCCACAGATCCACCCTATGACAGTGTCATCCCCATTTCCCCCTCCATAACAGTGGCATCCACAGATCCCCCTCCCTATAACAGTGTCATCCAATATATAGAAAAGAGGGTAACAGATAGCGTATGCAGTTACTTATTTAAGATTTTCACAGAAGCATAGAATAATGTGAACTTGATCGCATAAATATAATTGTGTACAAAAAAGTGCATGTGTAGTAAAGAGATATCAATAATTTGATAAAAATAGAATTTTATAGATGAAAAAATAAAAAATATAGAAATAAAAATTACAATAAAAAATAAAAAAATAAAAAATAACAATAACAATATAAATATTCTCCTTTCCTCTGTGGAGTGATTCTATTCCTTGTGCACGTTAGTGTTGCTAATAGTCATAAATAGCATTCGTATTGCACAGTATTTATGACTATTAGCAACACTAACCAGGGCCGTCTTTAACAAGGGGCAAAAGGGGCAGCTGCCCCAGGCCCGGTTGCTCCTGGGGTGCCCAAGGCAGCTGCCTCTTGAGCCCTGCTAGCCACTGCCCCGAGTATCAGGCTATCAGCTACACAGGGGGGTGCTGCTATGCCATGCCTGCCTGCCGGCACTCCAGGCAGCGTACTGTGAGAGCTGTGATTTTCTAGGACCTTAGATGACATCATCACCATGTGACCAGTAACCTAGCAATATTACTGGTCACATGGCTATGAGGTCATCACAGGTCCTGTCTACCAGGAGTGTTGCTGCAGGAGAAGTTTCCCATAATTGTGGAGCTTTTTTTGAGAAGATTACATCAGGAAAAGGTGACAGGGGCTGTAATGCTAATATACTCTAAGCTACTCTTTAGTGGGGTGCTATACTGCTCTACTGTATACGATGGGGGTGCTGTATACTGTATATTGTGGAGTGCTTTATACTGTGGGGGCTGTATATTTTGGGGTGCTGTATATTGTGGGGTACTGTATACTGTGAGGTGCGGTATTCTGTATAGTTTGGGGTGCTGTATACCGTGAGGTGCTGTATACTGTGGGTGCTGTATATTGTGGAGTGCTATACTGCTGTACTGTATAGTGTGGGGGGCTGTATAGTGTGGGGTGCTGTATAGTGTATAGTTTGGGGTGCTGTATACTGTGAGGTGCGGTATTCTGTATAGTTTGGGGTTCTGTATACCGTGAGGTGCTGTATACTGTGGGTGCTGTATATTGTGGAGTGCTATACTGCTGTACTGTATAGTGTGGGGGGCTGTATAGTGTGGGGTGCTGTATAGTGTATAGTTTGGGGTGCTGTATACTGTGAGGTGCGGTATTCTGTATATTTTGGGGTGCTGTATACCGTGAGGTGCTGTATACTGTGGGTGCTGTATATTGTGGAGTGCTATACTGCTGTACTGTATAGTATGGGGGGCTGTATAGTGTATAGTTTGGGGTGCTGTATACTGTGAGGTGCTGTATATTGTGGGGTGCTATACTGCTCTACTGTATACTGTGAGGTGTTGTATACTGTATGGTGTGGGGTGCTATACTGCATAGTGTGGGGTGCTGTATACTATAGGGTGCTACACTGCATACTGTGGGTTGCTCTATACTATAGGGTGCTATACTGCATACTCTGGGGTGCACTGTAACGCTAGGGTGAACCGAGCCCCGGTCTCCTTCCTGCAAAGCGGTGCCCACTTCCAGCCTGAGCCCAGCTGCCCAGAGCACTGATCCTGAGCCGCTGGAGTCTTCAGAACTGAAAGTATTTATATCATTGTACTCTACCAGGTGTGTGGATTTTTTGTGTGTGTGTGTTGTGGTGGAGGCAGTGATTGCATGCTAGGGTGTGGGAAGGCGGGATCCAGGGGGCCCAAGTAAATTTTTGCCCAGGGTCCAATCAATATTAAAGACGGCCCTGACACTAACGTGCACAAGGAATAGAATCACTCCATAGAGGAAAGGAGAATATAACTCTATAAGAGAAGACACTGTACTATTTAAATCACAATGATATAAACTTTATATTTTTTGCACTTATTTACTTTCAGATCTTCTACTATCAAGAATTCAACAACTGTTATTTTTATTTTTAATTATTTATTTTTTATTGTTATTTATTTTTTATTGTTATTTTTATTTCTATATTTTTTATTTTTTCATCTATATAATTCTATTTTGATCAAATTATTGATATCTCTTTACTACACATGCACTTTTTTGTACACAATTATATTTATGCGATCAAGTTCACATTATTCTATGCTTCTGTGGAAATCTTAAATAAGTAACTGCATACGCTATCTGTTACCCTCTTTTCTATATATTCCCTTTTAAAATATTTTATATATATTTTTTAACCAATAAATATTTCTGCATAAGAACAGATGAGGAGTGCTCGTCTATGCATCATATTTTAGAACTTAATCTACTGATTGGGTGAATCAGATAGACTTTGATCACGCGATACATGGTTAAAACCAGGTGAGCCACCTATTTTAACCTTGTATGCTATATGTGTATAACAAACATATTTCACATGAAAACTTACAATTACTTGGCTTGACCCTTTGGGATCTCGCACACCACTTCAACACTTTGGCTGGGGGGCTCGGTGGAGCTGATGTTGTGTTTTATCCTAATGAGAAAGATTTCATAATAAGGATTTGGAGAAGGGGCAGAGGGATAGCAGAGCAGGGAGAGACTGGTGCTGCTACTAGGGGATCATACCATGGGGGAGTAATAAAGCCCACCATTATGCCCCCCCAGTAGAAATTATCCTTCTTATAATGTGACAGTGCAAAAAAGACCCCCTTGTAATGCCTCCAGTTGAGCTAATGTTCCCATAGTGCCCCCATAGTGTGCCAGTATAAAATACCCCTATATAGTGCCCCCAGTAAATGCCCCCATAGTGCTCCTCTCCCCCCTTCCTCCTAGTGCCCCCCATAATGTACCAGTATAAAATGCCCCATATATCATGCCCCAGTAGATGCCCTCAGTGTCCCCCATAATTTGCAAGTATAAAATACTCCTTCTTAGTGCCCCTGTTGATGACTCCATAGTACTCCTCTCCCCCCTTCCCCATAGTACCCACCATAATGTGTCCCAGTATAAAATGCTACTGTACAGAGCCCCCTATATAAAATACCCCTTCTTTGTGGCCTCAGTAGATGCCCCTATAGTGCCCACCAATAATGTGCCAGTAATAAGTGCCCCCAATAACGTGCCAGTAATAAGTGCCCCCAATAACGTGCCAGTAATAAGTGCCCCCAATCACGTGCCAGTAACAAGAGCCCCCCAATGTGCCAGTAATAAGAGCCCAGCCCCCCATCACGTGCCAGTAATAAGAGCCCCCCAATGTGCCAGTAATAAGCCCCCCATCATGTGCCAGTAATAAGCCCCCCCATCATGTGCCAGTAATAAGCCCCCCATCATGTGCCAGTAATAAGCCCCCCCATCATGTGCCAGTAATAAGCCCCCCCATCATGTGCCAGTAATAAGCCCCCCATCATGTGCCAGTAATAAGCCCCCCATCATGTGCCAGTAATAAGCCCCCATCATGTGCTAGTAATAAGCCCCCATCATGTGCCAGTAATAAGCCCCCCATCATGTGCCAGTAATAAGCCCCCCCAATGTGCCAGTAACAAGAGCCCCCCTAATGTGCCTGTAAAATTATTGTAAAAAAAAACAAAACACTTATACTTACCTCCATGTCAGCGATGCAGGCCTCTTCCGGCCTGTGTCCCGCGCTGTATGGCTCAGGCGCCGCCTGCGCCGGCCTCTGATAGGCTGTCGGCCTAGTGCCTGTAGCCTATCAGAGGAAGGGGAAGGGTCACGCCTCTCCCTTCCCTGCCCCGCCGCAACACAGGCAGATGACTATGGAGATGAGCGCAATGGAAGCGCTCATCTCCCTGTGCCCGGCTGCAGCCGCTCAGTTGGGGGGGCATTTTAGTTGGGGGGGCACATGGGGGGCACAGCGTGATGTAGGTGGGGCCGTGGCCCCCTCTGGCCCCCCCTGGCGACACTGGTTAGATCACCACTGATTTGATATTCATGGCCTATTCTAAGGATAGGCCTTAAATTTTTAAGTTATGAAGAGCATCTTTATATGCTGTTATACTGTGGATAAATGCTAGTAGACTGTACAGCAAGTGTTTAATATTTCTAAAGAAGCATAGTCTATATAAAATATGTTTTTACCGCTGGGTAAACATCCTAGTTTCCTTAGTTTCCTGCCAGAGATCAGGAATGAGGATTAGTGATGGACGAACATCTGCCGGGACGGTTCGCGAACGCGATCAAATGTTCGCGAACCGCAAGTTCGCGGCGTGTCCCATTCATTTTAATGGCAGGCGAACCTGGAAAACCTTCAGCTCATATTTGCAGCCAAGAAATAATTACTAGAAGTGCACAAATAATCCCAGAACATGGACAGTGACATACCAGATGTATTATTCGAATTTGCGATCTCCATTTATAATTTTTTTCAATGCGCAATATAATTTCACGTACGCACATGCGCAAATGCACTATACAGTACCCAAATGCACTATAAAGAAAGTATATTGGTATATAACACCCCGCTTCAATCAGTTTTTTTGGGGGGCGACTGGTATATCACACCAGTAGAAATGATTTGTTCCAATAATGCTTGTCCCTCTATATACCTGCAGTATCGCAGCATTGTACAAGGAAGGCAATCCATTAGAATATACATAAAGATAAAACGTAACCTTTAATAATTTTACTATGAGGGTCCATTCACACGTCCGTAAGTGTTTTGCGGATCCGTAAAACACGGACACCGGCAATGTGCATTCCGCAATTTGTGGACCGCACATCGCTGGCACTATAATAGAAAATGCCTAATCTTGTCTGCAATTGCGGACAAGAATAGGTCATGTTCGATTTTTTTGCGGAAAAGGAAGCACAGATGCGGAAGTGCGGATCCGCAAATGCGGACAGCACATTCCAACCCTATTTAACATGAATGGGTCTGCACCCGTTCCGCAAAATTGCGGAACGGATGCGGACCCATTTTGCGGACATGTGAAAGGAAAAGATATCCCTCAAAATGAAAATAAATTAAATTATTAAAGTTAAAGGGGTTCTGCACTTTGTTTTAACTGATGATCTCATCAGCATCTGATCGGCGGGGGTCCGATATCCAGGACCCCCGCCGATCAGCTGTTTGAGAAGGCAGCGGCGCTCCAGCAGCGGCACGGCCTTCTCACTGTTTACCACTGGCCCAGTGACATCACGACTAGTATCAACCAGCGTGGGCGGGGCTAAGCTCCATTCAAGTGAACAGAGCTTAGCCCCGCCCACGCTATCTGATACTAGACGTCACTGGGCCGGCGGTAAACAGCGAGAAGGCTGCGGCGCTACTGAAGCGCCGCTGCCTTCTCAAATAGCTAATCGGCGGGGGTCCTGGGTGTCGGACCCCCGCCGATCAGATGCTGATGATCTATCCAGAGGATAGATCATCAGTTAAAACAAAGTGCAGAAGCCCTTTAAGCAAAAAGCATAGATGTGGTAGGCAATAACAAGTGCTCGGCGGCACTAAATCAGGTGCTTGGCGGCACCAAATCAGAAACCATATGTCCTTCCACATTTCGGGGGGTTCCAGTGCACATCCATGAATCCTGGAGGGAAAGCAAAAACCATCTATCCCTGGGCTAGTTGATAATGTGGTATTGAAGGACAGGGTGGGCAAAGAACTGTCCCTGATATTGACCGACAGTGGGGTGCTATTTTGGCCCCGATAGCCTAACCACAGACCACCAGCCCTGATAAGAGCGACCCCGTCCGGAACCTTACCCTATATAAAAATGGCCCTAGTAAGCCCCTAGCCCCAAGGCCCCTGACTTCCAGGTGATCACTATATAGATCTATGTGTTTTTCACTCATTATAAAAGTATAAGTATATTGCACCCCTGTGTTTATCACACATATAAATAGCACACCTATACTAGTCCTTAAAATGACTTTTGTGGCCCTATTAGCTAGCGTTTGGTGTCCCTAACAGCCTGTCCCTGCTCCACACAGCAACCTCTCCCTACACTGGCAAAACACTGAATGTAAAATGGCGGCCAGATCAGGTTTATTTATAAGGTAGGGGGTATGTCCATGTGCTGGAATGTCTCATTTGGCTGTCTTGTACCACCTGATGGATGTGTCATGGGTCAAAGTTCTTCATAATGTAAAAGAATATGGCGGGCGCGAATTTCTCCATATCTTCGCATGTTCAGCAAATCGCGAACACGCAAAGCTTGCCGTGAAACGACCGCCGGGCGAACCGCAAGGCCATCTCTAATGAGGATAATAATAGTATGCCTAGACATGTTTTCCTGCTGATGTGCAAATAAAACTGCGTGAAAGTAATTAAAGCAACTGAAAAGAAATGAAGAGCTATTAAACCCAGAAAATCAAAACCAAAGCATGATGAAATATTACACATAAACTTACACATGTATGCCCAGATTTGCGAAAGTTTTCCACAGACTGACCACATATTGCATTACCATCCATTGAATCCAGTGGCATATTTAGAACTAACTGGGTCTCACAGCGAATTTTCGAACAGCCCCTTTCCCCCAGGTATGCTCTCCTCCCATGCAAACCTCACTCCTCCGGCTAGTCAAGATCGGTCTTTCAGGCTAGGCCAGGTAGCCACTCCGTTTGTGGACTAGACGTGTATTCTACATGTCATGGTATACGGTATAACACGGATGCTCAACCTGCCGCCCTCCAGCTGTTGTAAAACTACAACTCCCACCATGCCCTGCCATAGGCTAATACCTGTAAGCTATTCAGGCATGCTGGGAGTTTTTTTTTTGCAACAGCTGGAGGGCCGCAGGTTGAGCATCCCTGGTATATACTGTCAATGTATATAATGTAATTGTATAATACCTTTGAGTGGGCCCTGGCAATAAAATCTTTCAGTCCTTCTCCCGGCCTATAGCTATGTCCCTTATTGAAACATAGAACATGTAAGGCTTCAAGAATGTATTAAGCAGGGTTGTAGCTATTAAGGTGCAGAGGTAGAAGTTGCAATCGATCAATTGTGTCTGTAAGAACCAAAAGTAACTTCTGACATATACAACCCCTGGCAAAAATGATGGAATCACCACGCTATGCTTTTAAGATGTTCACTCAGCTTATAAACTTCATAGCAAATGCAAAAAACACAGATGTAACACAAAACAATGGGACACCTTTATCAAAATTGACCACGTACTAAAGTTGCAAATATTTAAGCAAACTGCATTTTGCCCACAAATTTTGCAACTTTTATATATACAGTATATACACTCACCTAAAGAATTATTAGGAACACCACATTAATACGGTGTTGGACCCCCTTTTGCCTTCAGAACTGCCTTAATTCTACGTGGCATTGATTCAACAAGGTGCTGATAGCATTCTTTAGAAATGTTGGCCCATATTGATAGGATAGCATCTTGCAGTTGATGGAGATTTGAGGGATGACCATCCAGGGCACGAAGCTCCCGTTCCACCACATCCCAAAGATGCTCTATTGGGTTGAGATCTGGTGACTGTGGGGGCCATTTTAGTACAGTAAACTTATTGTCATGTTCAAGAAACCAATTTAAAATGATTCGAGCTTTGTGACATGGTGCATTATCCTGCTGGAAGTAGCCATCAGAGGATGGATACATGTTCTCATTCTGTTTACGCCAAATTCGGACTCTACCATTTGAATGTCTCAACAGAAATCGAGACTCATCAGACCAGGCAACATTTTTCCAGTCTTCAACAGTCCAATTTTAGTGAGTTCGTGCAAATTGTAGCCTCTTTTTCCTATTTGTAGTGGAGATAAGTGGTACCCGGTGTGGTCTTCTGCTGTTGTAGCCCATCCGCCTCAAGGTTGTGCGTGTTGTGGCTTCACAAATGCTTTGCTGCATACCTCGGTTGTAACGAGTGGTTATTTCAGTCAATGTTGCTCTTCTATCAGCTTGAATCAGTCGGCCCATTCTCCTCTGACCTCTAGCATCCACAAGGCATTTTTGCCCACAGGACTGCTGCATACTGGATGTTTTTCCCTTTTCACACCATTCTTTGCAAACCCTAGAAATGGTTGTGCGTGAAAACTGCCCAGTAACTGAGCAGATTGTGAAATACTCAGACTGGCCCGTCTGGCACCAACAACCATGCCACGCTCAAAATTGCTTAAATCACCTTTCTTTCCCATTCTGACATTCAGTTTGGAGTTCAGGAGATTGTCTTGGCCAGGACCACCCCCCTAAATGCATTGAAGCAACTGCCATGTGATTGGTTTACTAGATAATTGCATTAATGAGAAATAGAACAGGTGTTCCTAATAATTCTTTAGGTGAGTGTATATACAGTACAGACCAAAAGTTTGGACACACCTTCTCATTCAAAGAGTTTTCTTTATTTTCATGACTATGAAATTGTAGATTCACACTGAAGGCATCAAAACTATGAATTAACACATGTGTAATTATATACATAACAAACAAGTGTGAAACAACTGAAAATATGTAATATTCTAGGTTCTTCAAAGTAGCCACCTTTTGCTTTGATTACTGCTTTGCACACTCTTGGCATTCTCTTGATGAGCTTCAAGAGGTAGTCCCCTGAAATGGTTTTCACTTCACAGGTGTGCCCTGTCAGGTTTAATAAGTGGGATTTCTTGCCTTATAAATGGGGTTGGGACCATCAGTGGCGTTGAGGAGAAGTCAGGTGGATACACAGCTGATAGTCCTACTGAATAGACTGTTAGAATTTGTATTATGGCAAGAAAAAAGCAGCTAAGTAAAGAAAAACGAGTGGCCATCATTACTTTAAGAAATGAAGGTCAGTCAGTCAGCCGAAAAATTGGGAAAACTTTTAAAGTAAGGGCTATTTGACCATGAATGAAGGAGAGTGATGGGGTGCTGTGCCAGATGACCTGGCCTCCACAGTCACCGGACCTGAACCCAACCGAGATGGTTTGGGGTGAGCTGGACTGCAGAGTGAAGGCAAAAGGGCCAACAAGTGCTAAGCATCTCTGGGAACTCCTTCAAGACTGTTGGAAGACCATTTCAGGGGACTACCTCTTGAAGCTCATCAAAAGAACGCCAAGAGTGTGCAAAGCAGTATTCAAAGCAAAAGGTGGCTACTTTGAAGAACCTAGAATATGACATATTTTCAGTTGTTTCACACTTGTTTGTTATGTATATAATTCCACATGTGTTAATTCATAGTTTTCATAGTCATGAAAATAAAGAAAACTCTTTGAATGAGAAGGTGTGTCCAAACTTTTGGTCTGTACTGTATATATATATATATATATATACTGAATATATATTTTATACGTGAAAATTATTAAGTGACGTGTCTTAGCCCAGCGGCAGTGGTTTACCTTCAATCCACGTAACTGGTACGGGGCCCGAGGGTAGGGGAGCTGGCGCTGAACTTCTTCTTTTCTGGACAAGAAAACACTGCATAACACTAGGGGGAACTCAATGCAAAGAGATTATTTCAGCTTTCATTCCAGTAAATGGTAACTGTATAAATTTCTATGCACTGAGCTCCCCTTAGTGGTTTCTGCAGGCATCCAGCTTTGTAGAAGAAAATTAACAGATTCATTATTGTTTTTTTTTTTCCAGTTTTCTGCTGTAAAATAACAACATTGAGCCAATTTTATGAATCCTCAATCCCACTCTTCCCAACATAGAAGTAGGATAAAGTGGGTGAGATTGAGAGCGATTTCTTTTATTAAAATTTTTTCTAAATGACTTTCGTTTAATATAAAAATACGAATTGCCTGGGAGTGATTGCTGCACGCATACTGGGAAACTAGGTGGAGTAGGGGAGCCCATACTAAGTTTTACTATGAGGTCCTATGAGATCTGTGTAAACCCTTAACTGGTGAACTTTTTATTTATTTTTTTACTAAGACTGGCATATGAAACACCAGTCTTTAGTAAATTTGCCCTATTGTTTGTTTAATAGTTGAACACTCCGTCTCCTTGAAACATGTCTCAAATAAATGCAAGCAAATTATTATATTTAATGGCATGTGTTTTCAAGATCAAATAAAACCAGACTTTATGGAATAACCTTGTAATTTGCATTTCTAAAACAAATACTGACAAAAATCTAAAAATGCAAATTAGTCTGCAGTTAATAGGGTGTGCTTATAGCCCTTCCTGAACTGTTGGGCTTGACTAACTGAAAGAAAACTTGACCTCAACAAGAGAATTGTCAACTGAAACAATAGAAAAGATTATAAAACTCCTTCACGATGAAAAGCCAACATGGAGTGTGGCAAAAGATGCTGGTTGTTGCCATTCAATCGTGTGCAAAATTTGGTAGTATTAAAGAATGGTAAGGTTATAAAAGCAAAATGTGAGTAGACCAAGAAGGACGTCAAATTGTCAGGATGGAAAACTCACAGCAATATGCCCTGAAAACAGAATGTGAACAAAAATAAACACTAAAGGAGTTTGCGACAGAGCTATTAGAAATCTGTGAGTGAAATAGGATTTACTGTACATAAAGAATAGCCAAACAAAATCCAGCACTAACACCTAAGCAGAAGATAAGGAGGTATCAGTGGGACAAAAGCACTATAGTAGGCTAAAAAGAGTCAATTACGGAGTGTGCATGATTGGGTAAAATGGATATTCAATGATGATTCTAGAATCTGTTTTGCCCAAGGAAATGATTCTTGAACTTTTGTCTGGAGGTGTTTTAGTAGAATACATAAGGAAGATTGTCTAAAGAAAACAACTAGTTTTCCCATTTTTTTTATGATACAGTGTAACATACCAAGTTAAAGATCAGCGTAGATGGCAGTCATTACCTCAACAGACAATGTACAGTACATAGAGCATTTTTCTCATGTAATCAATAGAAAATAGGCTTGGTAATGATGTTATTTTTCAGGACGATTTATACATCATGCTACAGAGTGTTAAAGGGAATCTGTCAGTAGTTTTATGGTGTCCTAAGTAAGGGTAACATAAACTAGTTACAAATCCCCTTAGCAAAATGCAGGGTCACCTTCTTTAATTGACCCATTTTTCTAAAATCTTTCTAAACAGCTTGAACAGATGCCTAATTAGTCCCCATATTCATGAGCTTGTGGCTCTCCCCGCCCACCTGTTGCTGATTGATATGGAAAAAACTGTCAATCAGAGGCAAGTGGGTGGGGAAATCCATGAGCTCATGCATATGGGGACTTGTTGGCATGAGCTGGAGCTGTTAGAACCTAGCAGCAGAAAACTGGTGGCAGATTCCCTTTTAAAGCTTTTGTTTGGAAAAGTCATATCACCTCAATGACATGGTCAGCAAACAGTCCGGATCTTAATCCTTAAAATTTATGGTGGAAAATTGGAAATAAATAAAAAATTGATTTGTCAATAGTGTTGAGCGCGAATATTCGAATAACGAATTTTAATCGTGAATATCGGCACTTTTAGAATTCGAGAATATTTAGAATATAGTGCTATATAACGTATTTTTCGTTTTATAAGACGCACTTTTTTTCCCTCCAAAGTGGAGGGGAAAAGTCACTGCGTCTTATAAAACGAATAGAACTAAAATTAGGTGGCTCAGGAGCTCTCACTAACAACTCCTGAGCCTGCCATTAAACTGTTGGGCGGGCTGGCGGCTTCACTAAAGGCTTCTGCCGCTTCCTTTACAAGACTGCACCAGGGATTGTCGGGCCGGCGGCTTTACTTATTGTGCTCCGCTGCTGCCAGCCCGCCCGCTATTATAGTAAACTGAACTGAATTTTCTCCTGGTCTGGAGATTTCAGAGACTTCCACTTCTGTTTTACCTCTTGAATCAGTAACTCTGGGCTTGTCTCCTCCCTTTTGATAATGTCCGTTTCTTGTATGAATTCAGGAAAGAAGCTCAGGACTTGCAGCTGGCTGCACAGCATCTAATGCTTTCTGCGTCGCTCCATGGAATCATCCACCAGGACTGGCTGGGATCTCGCATCACCTTCTTTACGCCGCACGTCCAGACTCCAGACAAGGGCGGTTAGAGAGGGAATCCAAAAACCCTCCGCCATCCTGTCACTGCTTCCTGCTCCCGAACTACTTGTCTGGACGTGCGGTGTAAAGAAGAAGGTGATGGCGAGATCCCAGCCAAAGTCCTGGTGGATGATTCCATGGAGCGACGCAGAAAGCATTAGATGCTGTGCAGCCAGCTGCAAGTCCTGAGCTTCCTTCCTGAATTCAAGCGGACATTGTCAAAACGGAGGAGACAAGCCCAGAGTTACTGATTCAAGAGGTAGAAGAGGTAAAACAGAAGTGGAAGTCTCTGAAATCTCCATACCAGGAGAAGGGGAATGAACCGTTGGGCGGGCTGGCAGCTTCAATGAATGCGCTCTGCTGCCGCCAGCCCGCACTTCTTTAGTCCTGCTAATTAGTGGTGAGCGCAGTGGTGCTGCCCTCACCTCCATCAGCTTCCTTCCAATTTCCCGCTGTACCCAGCTCTGCTCCTGCTGTGTACAGCGGTTTTGTGTACCCAGTCCCCGGGTGAGTGGAGCTCAGGGCAATATAAAAATGACTGCAAATGTGTCTATGACTACAACCCCCCCCCTTCCTTCCCCCCTCATCCATAGGTATCCACCCAGATACTGCAGTATATGAGTGGATTCCTATGGATGAGGGGGGGTTATAGTCATATTTAATATAAACACTGTCCAGGGACTGTTCTGTAATTGGCATGTGTTTATATTAAATATGACTATAACCCCCCTCATCCATAGGAATCCACGCATGTGCTGCAGTATATGAGTGGATTTCTATGGATGAGGGGGGTTATAGTCATATTTAATATAAACACATGCCAATTACAGATCCCTGGATAGTGTTTCTATTTAATCTGACTATAACTCCCCTCATCCTTGAGAATACACCAATGTACAGTACCTACAGTACATCAGTGTATTCTCTAGGATGATGGGGGTATAATCACATAAGTGTCATCCATAGATCCCTCATAACAGTGCGTCATCCACAGATCCCCTCCATAGAAGTGTCATCCACAGATCACCCATAATAGTGTCATCCACAGACCACCATTAGTTTAAAACCCACCAAAAGCACACCTTTTGGTTAAAAATATTTATTTTCTAATTTTCCTCCTCAAAAACCTAGGTGCGTCTTATAAACAGGTGCATCTTATAAAGCGAAAAATACGGTATTTGTTTTATCAATTATTCGTCATTTTTTCCATCTGAACACATGATTCCTCCCTGCTTCTTGCTTGTTGGCCAATGACGTCATTGGCCCACAAGCAAGAAGCAGGTAGGAATCTTTTGTTCACTTCAGATGGAAAAAAATGACGAATATTCTAAAAAACAAATAAATTGCACTATATTAAATATAGTGCTATATATTCGTTATTTTGAAAATTCGTCATTTTTTTTTCATCTGAAGTCATGATTACTCTCTGCTTAAGTTGCTTGTGGGCCAATGACTCATATATATTCGTTTTTGACCCACACCTGTATTGAGCGTCTAATATTGGCATATTATGCGATCATAACCTTCCCGATTTTTGCTTAAAAAAAAAAAAAAAAGTTGAATATAACGAATATGCGAATTTGAAAATATATGATGAATATTCTACAAAATATTTGTGAAATATCACAAATTCGAATATGACCCCTGCCGCTCATCACTATTTGTCAACTGTAGTTTGAGAATGCTTAACTAATTTGACGTAGAATATCGTTATATATTGTGAAGTCCATACCTCAAGAATTTAGGACATCATTAAAGTCTGAGAAAAAGCAACAAAGTGCTAACTGGGATTTATTTTATGATTAGTCAACATTTTCCTCCACCTTGAGTGGTTCCATAATTTTTACATCTACTTGATATAGAAAAATATACCATTAAAAGGGTTGTTCCCTCTGGACATTTATGTTACATCTCAGAAAATTTGAATATTGTGAAAAAGTTCAATATTGTAGACTCATGATGTCACACTCTAATCAGCTAATCAATAGAAAACATCAGCAAAGGTTTGGGGAAGACTGCTGACTTGGCATTGACACCCTCCATAATGAGGGTAAGCTACAAAAAGTCACTGCTAAAAAAGCTGGCTTTTCCCAGTGCTGTATCAAAGCATATTAATAGGTTGAGTGGAAGGAAAAAGTGTGGTAGAAAAAGATGCAGAAGCAACAGGGATAACCGCAGCCTTGAAATGATTGTAAAGAAAAGGCCCTTCAAGAATTTGGGTGAGGTTCACAAGGAGGGGACTGCGGTTGGAGTCAGTGCTTCAAGAGCCACCACACACAGATGTATCTGGGACATGGGCTACAACTGTCGTATTCCTTGTGTCAAGCCACTCCTGACCCAGAGACAATGTCAGAAGCGTCTTAAGGTGGATTTTCATGAGCCAATTATCGGGCAGATTATCAGGAATGACCGCTCATTCCTGACAATCTGCCCATATAAATGTGCTACTGATCACCCGATGAACGAATAAAAAGCGCTTGTTCATCGGGTGAACCTGTTGTTCATGCAGGCAACACCGATCATAGTTCCTGGACAGTAGATCATGTTATCACGGTCGGCGTGACTATCACATACGTGACACAGAGGGAGGGAACAAGGAAGGCCCTGCCCAAGTGAGAGGGAAGGTGGTGACCCCTGACTCACCTAGCGGCTGGCACCTGGCTGCCCTGACGTCCCTAGACGGGTTCCTCACCCGTACGCCGATCACGTGCCTAAAGCCCTGGCTTTCCCTAAGCTGAGCCCTAGATAGTAAACAGGGCGGTGGGAACACTAGTCCGCACCACTAGCTCTAAAGGAAAACACCAAGGGAAGGACAGACAATACAAACTCAACATATAATCCCAGGTGGGCGACAACAGGAGACAACAAGAAGCCCAACAGGGATCCGGAGGGTAGCACTCTGGAACGACAACCAGGATTCACAACTCCAGTGGGTCAGTATAGATGTCCAGGCAGGAAGCTCTATAACTGGCAACTAGAGAAGAGTGAGGGGAGAATATAAGGAGGTTGGGAGTGGCAGACAAGAAACAGCTGAGGAGGAGAAGCTACGGATCCCTGATTGAGACAAAAAGGATAGCAAGGCAAACACAGAAAACAATCACTAAGAAACAACGTGATCTTTAGATATAGAGCGCGCAGCCACCCGCTGCGACCTCCTGACCCCGGGTATAACGGAGTCAGACGTGGCTCTTGATACCCTCGTGACAGTACCCCCCCTTTCACGAGGGGCCTCCGGACACTCAGGACCAGGTCTCTCCGGATGAGAGGCATGGAAAGCCTGAAGTAACCTGTTGGCGTTTACCTCTGACGCTGGAACCCACATTCTTTCCTCGGGATCGTAACCCCTCCAATGCACCAGATACTGAAGAGAGCGGCGGACCCGACGAGAATCAACAATTCTGGCTATTTGAAACTCCAGATTACCATCCACAATAACAGGAGGAGGTGGCAGCGGTGATGGTTCTAGAGGTGGAACATACTTCTTGAGTAACGATTTATGGAAGACGTTATGGATCTTAAAAGTCTGAGGTAGCTCCAGGCGAAAAGCCACAGGGTTAATGACGGCTACTATTTTATAAGGACCAATGAACCTAGGGCCCAGTTTCCAAGAGGGAACCTTCAACTTAATATTCCTAGTAGACAACCACACATAGTCATTCACCCCTAGGTCCGGACCTGGCGACCGTTTCTTATCGGCCATGCATTTATATTTACCACTCATCTTTTTCAAGTTAACTTGCACCTTCTGCCATACCGAAGAAAGAGATGAAGAAAACCTTTCCTCTTCGGGAACCCCAGAAGACCCCCCCTCTTTGAAAGTACAAAATTGGGGATGAAAACCGTATGCACCAAGGAATGGTGACTTGCCAGTGGACTCCTGATAATGATTATTTATGGCAAACTCAGCTAACGGTAAATATGATGACCACAACTCTTGGTTTTCAGACACAAAACACCTTAAATATGTTTCTAGGTTTTGGTTGGTACGCTCAGTCTGTCCATTCGACTGAGGATGGAAAGCTGAGGAAAAGGACAAGTGTACCCCCAAACGGGAACAAAAAGCTTTCCAAAACTTAGAAAAAAACTGGGTTCCCCGATCCGAAACCACATCGGAAGGGACCCCGTGAAGCTTCACGATTTCACTGATAAACACCTGAGCAAGAGTTTTAGCATTAGGAAGTGCGGGTAGCGCAATAAAGTGTACCATTTTGCTAAACCTGTCTACTACTACCAAAATAACTGTTTTACCCGCAGACAGACGGTAAGTCAGTGATGAAATCCATTGACAGATGTGTCCATGGCCTATTGGGGATAAAAAGAGGCAATAAAGACCCTGCTGGACGTGTATGAGAGACTTTCGCGCGTGCACAAGTAGAGCAAGTAGACACGAAATCCATTACATCCTGACGCAACCTTGGCCACCAAAAACGACGAGATAATAGCTCCAAGGTTGCTTTACTACCCGGGTGCCCAGCAAGTGCCGAATTATGATGTTCTTTTAATAATTCAAGACGCAGGTTTAACGGTACAAACAATTTCTCTGAGGGGCAAGAGGCCGGGGCGTCCCCCTGGGCCTCTAACACCTTTCCCTCTAGAACAGAGTGTACAGCAGAGACAACCACTCCTCTTTGTAAAATAGGTACCGGATCACTAGCATTACCCCCTCCAGGGAAACTACGAGATAACGCGTCTGCCTTGGTATTTTTTGCCCCAGGACGATAGGTGATTACAAAGTTAAATCTGGTAAAGAATAGCGACCACCTAGCTTGTCTAGGGGTGAGACGCTTAGCCGATTCTAGGTACAGAAGGTTTTTGTGATCCGTAATCACCGTGACGGGGTGGATTGCTCCCTCTAAGAAGTGACGCCACTCTTCAAGCGCCAGCTTAATCGCCAACAGTTCCCTATTTCCAACATCATAGTTCTTCTCTGCAGAAGATAATTTTTTGGAAAAGAAAGCGCAAGGGCGCCATTTGCCAGGAGACGGACCCTGAGACAATACAGCCCCCACTCCCACCTCTGACGCATCTACCTCAACAATAAAAGGCTGGGAGACATCAGGTTGAATTAGAACAGGTGCCGAGGTAAACCTCTCTTTTAGAGAGGAAAATGCATTTTTAGCGGCGTCAGACCATTTAGAAAAATCTGTCCCCTTCCTAGTCATGTCGGTAAGGGGTTTAACGATCACTGAATAATTTTTAATGAACTTTCTATAGAAATTTGCGAAACCCAAAAACCGTTGTAGGGCTTTAAGGTTCTCAGGAAGATCCCAATCTAAAATTGCCTGGACCTTCCCAGGATCCATACGGAAACCTGAAGCAGATAATAGATATCCCAGGAACTGTATTTCCTGAACGGCGAAGACACATTTTTCAATTTTCGCATATAATTTATTCGTCCGTAGGACCTGCAGTACTTGCCTGACATGCACCTCATGTGTTTTCAGATCAGCCGAATAAATTAAGATATTATCTAGGTATATGACTACAAACCTGCCGATGAGATGACTAAAAATATCATTAACGAAATGTTGGAAGACAGCGGGGGCATTGGTCAGACCGAAAGGCATAACTAGATTTTCATAATGCCCCTCAGGGGTGTTAAAAGCTGTCTTCCACTTATCCCCTTCCCTGATACGAATCAGATTGTAGGCCCCCCTAAGATCAAGTTTGGAGAACCACCTAGCACCCGCAATCTGATTAAAAAGGTCCGGAATGAGAGGAAGAGGGTATGGGTCTCGGATGGTTATCTGGTTTAGCTCACGGAAATCTAGGCAAGGAAGCAGGCCCCCATCTTTTTTTTTAACAAAGAAAAACCCTGCAGCCACGGGTGAAGAAGAGGGTCTGATGTGTCCCTTAGCCAGACTCTCGGAGATATAATCTTTCATGGCTTGTCTCTCGGGACCCGAAAGATTATACAACCTGGACTTGGGTAATTTTGCACCGGGAATCAGGTTAACCGGGCAATCATAAGGACGATGAGGTGGTAGCTTCTGACAACCCTTTTCAGAAAAAACGTCCTCAAAGTCCGAAATAAATGTAGGTAGGGAAGCTATGGAGGCGATTAAGCAATTGTTATTTAAGCAATTCTCTCTGCAATGCTCACTCCACTCCAATATCTCCCTGGCCTGCCAATCCACCACTGGATTGTGCGCTACCAACCAGGGAAGACCCAATACCACAGGAGAGGGAAGGCCCTCCAGAACGTAACATGAAAGACATTCATTATGGTGGTCCCCTACCCGAAGGTGTAAATTATGAACAATGTGGGTGAGGTTTCTCTGAGACAGAGGAGCCGAATCTATAGCGAATACGGGAATAGGTCTCTGCAGCGTACAGAGAGACAAACCCATAGTGCGGGCAAAATGGGCATCTATCAAATTTACCCCTGCTCCACTGTCTAGAAAAAAAGAAATAGACTCCGTCTTAACACCAAAAACAATAACCGCTAGTAACACAAATTGAGATGTTCGTATGGAGGAAACGTATACCCCCCGGCTGACATCCTCCGCACAGCCTGGGGTTAGTAGTTTTCCGACGGTCTTTTGTTTTTGAGAAAGGAGGGACAGACATTAATGAAATGACCCTTCCCCCCACAGAAAAAACAAGCCCCCCCCCCTACGGCGAACCTCAGGAGGACGGACCTGATAGAGAGGGACATAACAGCATCAAGGGAAAGGGGGGTCTCATACAGCGCCAGTGCATCCTTAACCCTTTCAGATAACCCAGAGCAGAACTGACTCCTGAGAGCCGGGTCGTTCCACTGAGTATCCGTAGCCCACCTACGGAACTCTGAGCAATATTCCTCTGCTGACCGATCTCCCTGTAGGAGTCTCCGTAACTTCGACTCAGCCAGGGCGACTCGGTCAGGGTCATCATATATGAGACCCAAAGCCCCAAAAAATCCCTTCACTGACCGGAGAGCCTGGGAACCAGGGGGTGACGAGAACGCCCAGGATTGTGGGTCCCCCTGAAGCAGGGAAATGACAATCCCAACCCGCTGTTCTTCATTACCTGAGGAGTAAGGGCGCAACTTAAAGTATAATTTGCAGGCCTCACGGAACGTCGCAAATTTGTCCCTTCCCCCAGAAAATCTGTCAGGAAGAACAACCTTGGGTTCTGTAACAACCTGGTTACCCATAGCAACCGCTGGGGGTGCGGTCTGCTGCATTTGCTGCTGTTGTTGGAGGACAGACGCCTTCAATCCTGCCACCTCCAAATACAGGCCTTGAAGCTGTTTTGCCAAGGCAGCAATAGGATCCATATTGGATTCTAAGTAGAGAAAAAAAAACAAAAAGTAAAGGCCAGTTATAATATCACGGTCGGCGTGACTATCACATACGTGACACAGAGGGAGGGAACAAGGAAGGCCCTGCCCAAGTGAGAGGGAAGGTGGTGACCCCTGACTCACCTAGCGGCTGGCACCTGGCTGCCCTGACGTCCCTAGACGGGTTCCTCACCCGTACGCCGATCACGTGCCTAAAGCCCTGGCTTTCCCTAAGCTGAGCCCTAGATAGTGAACAGGGCGGTGGGAACACTAGTCCGCACTACTAGCTCTAAAGGAAAACACCAAGGGAAGGACAGACAATACAAACTCAACATATAATCCCAGGTGGGCGACAACAGGAGACAACAAGAAGCCCAACAGGAATCCGGAGGGTAGCACTCTGGAACGACAACCAGGATTCACAACTCCAGTGGGTCAGTATAGATGTCCAGGCAGGAAGCTCTATAACTGGCAACTAGAGAAGAGTGAGGGGAGAATATAAGGAGGTTAGGAGTGGCAGACAAGAAACAGCTGAGGAGGAGAAGCTACGGATCCCTGATTGAGACAAAAAGGATAGCAAGGCAAACACAGAAAACAATCACTAAGAAACAACGTGATCTTTAGATATAGAGCGCGCAGCCACCCGCTGCGACCTCCTGACTCCGGGTATAACGGAGTCAGACGTGGCTCTTGATACCCTCGTGACACATGTTGTCTAAACAGTGATCTGCAGCCCAGAAACAATGATTCTGTATGGGGATTAGGGATCGTTATAGCGATCCCTCTTCCTCATACTGTGAAGGAGAAAGCTGCATGTAAATGCAGTGGTCTCCTTCACTGAGCAAGCAGCCTACTGTCGGGTAGGCAGGGCCGGTTTTTTTGACAAAATGTGGCCCTGGGCAAAATCAAAAGTGGGGCCCCAAATCTTGTAATAATGTACTAACAACACAGTTACATTCTGTCGATTCCGGCCCTCCCTCACAGATTTACACCCAGTAAAGCTCCTCACACAGTTCTTCACCCCCATGGCCCCAGAATACGTCACATGCCCCCTAACAGCCATGAGTTCCCCTTACTCAAGGCATCTGAGAGTGTTAAAAACCGGAATCGCTTCCCCCCAGCGGAGATCAGGGAAAGCACCCTGTTCTAAAAATGAGCCACAGCCTGTACTAGGCTTCCAGGCTCTTTGTTAGTAGATCCCAGTTCAGTCCACTAGATGGCAGCACTGAACTGTGATATAGTGATTTCTATACAGAATAATAGAGCAATTTACATCTAATGATTGTAAGTTGTGGTCCACTTGGGGGACTTAACAAAAAGTAAAAAAAAATTAAAACAAAGTTTTGAAAATGTAAAAAAAAACATAAAAAATAAAATCACCACCATTCCTCAAAATAAAAAAGTAAATAAAAAATAGCATTATGGGCATCAGTGATGGCCAGTTCGCAGTGTTTGCCGACGAACACATGCGATCTGCCATCTTTATTCCCAATACCGGCGATGCAGTGGTAAGTCCTTACCTGTGACTGCGCCGCGAGCCGCTCTGAAACACATGCATCGGGCTGTTCTTGGAACTGCTTGCTCCCGGTGACCGCATGTGTTTTAGAGCGGCTCGCGGCGCAGGCACAGGTAAGGACTTACCTCTGCATCGCCAGGCTTGGGAATAAAGATGGCAGATCGCATGTGTTCGTCGGCGAACACTGCGAACTGGCCATCACTGATGGGCATCACCGCATGCGAAAACGCCCCTACTATTAAAATATTTTTAAAACATTATCTTATATGGTGAATGGTGTAACATAAAAAAATTAAAAAAGGCCGATTCGCGTTTTTTTCATCACTTTATCTCACAAGAAAATTAAATAAAAAGTGACCAAGTCATACACAACCCAAAATCATATTGTCAAAAATGACAGATCGTCCCGCAAAAAATTTGACCCCACACATCTCTGTGGACATAATAATAAAAAAGTTATGAGCGTCAGAATATCGCGATGAAAACATTTTTTTTTTACAAAGTAAGTCCTGATGAGGCTTAGCTTGCTGCAGTGAGCGGGCCTATAGAGGTCCTGAGCGGGGGTGCTTTTAGGGTTGCCACCTTTCCCAACAAAAAATACTGGTTACACAAGTTAAAAAGGTTGGTGTGGGTTAATACAGGTGTTATTTGATCATATTTTACATTTTGCTCCATTTTTTTTTTTCTCAATAAAATCAAACTGTTCACTGTTGGGGACACCCTGTGTATTTAAATTGTATTTAGCCTCTATTTTTAAAATGGTATTTGAAATCACAACCTTCTACATTAGAAGCAAAAACCTTAACCACTGGGCTGAAGAGCTCAATGCATTGTTAACACTGAAAAACCTCATAGAGGTTTCTCTTGTATTATACAACAGAAACTTCTATGAGGTTTTTCAACAATGCCTTAGCATTGAGCTCTATAGCGCAGTGGTTAAAGTTTTTGCTTCTAATGTAGAAGGTTTTGATTTCAAATCGCCACAGAAACATTTTAAAAATAGGCCAACATTTCTGTATTAAAAATTATTTTTTAATTGGTTTTATAATATTGTAATTTTATGAGATATTGACTTTTGGATTTTCATTAGCTCTAAGCCATAATCAACATAAAAAAAAATAAACACTGGATCACTCCAGAATTATTGTCATTCTGTGTGTAATGAATCTATAGAATATACGGTATGTAGACTCAAAGATGGTGGCTCACCTCAGGCGGGGTTCTGGATTAGGTGCTACTAGCCCAATATAGAGGAACACCCCTCCTCTAGTGTTAAGTAAAGCTAAAAATGGAAGTAAGGGCGAGCACTCAACACCTGAACCCAAGTAGTAATATATTAACCACTGACGAAGGGAAGGAGTTCCCGAAACGCGTCTGGGCCGCACACCTGTAACAGAAGCATCTCCGCACTCTATGCATGGCCATGCAAACATCACTATAATCGGAAGAAGTTGGATTCCCTGGACGCTGAGCACAGAACCTGCAAAGTATTTCCGTGCAGTCCAGGACACACATCACTTCCTAAATCCCGCGAGATCCGGGATCAGCGAACCACAGGAGTCACGAGCCAGACGCCGGAACAGTTTCTTGCCGCTCACCCACCGCACACGTCCAGAGAGACGTCCTCGAGATTGAGAGGAAGGTAGGAATACTACATGTGTAAACCTTATGCGATGAGGCATATGAGTTGAATGTGCACGGCTACTTGATTAAATTGCCGGTATCTAAGGACACTGAGGCACGTATTCATTCAGCAGCAGGCACTGCTTAATCCATCTGCACAATTGTTATGCTGACACTGGAGCAGCGCCCACGAGTCAGCAAAACCTGTTGACTATTCTATTATGCGCATGGGACAGTGAAGCACATCGGTGCTACTTAATTTCCTAGATTTGCTACATTCATACTAACTGTTTTGAATACAAGAGACTGCTACTATTTATCATCCCTACATGTGGTAATTGTTACTATGTATTTTTAGATTTTAGTTTTATGGTTTAAACATACACGTGTTACATTGTGATTTAATAAAATTTTAATATATTACTACTTGGGTTCAGGTGTTGAGTGCTCGCCCTTACTTCCATTCTTAAATATACGGTATGTGTTTAACTTTCTGAACTGAATTACTGAAATAAATGATAACTTTCAATGATATTCTAATTGATTGAGATGCACCTGTACGGTGGATAACACTGTCATATGGACAATGTTTTATCATGTGAGAGGACTGTCGTTTTAGAATAGGACTACATACAAAACACATACTTGGGAAAATGGTTTAAAAAAGTTTTTTTTTATTTCAGGAACCAGTTCGGGAAAGAAACTTTACATTTTGGCAGTGGTTTGATGGAGTTGTGGATCTCACCAAAAAACATTTAAAAGATTACTGGTCAGATGGGTAAGAAACATTGAAAAAAAATATATATATACTTTGTGATGGATATTTGGATGTACAGTGAAAATAATTGCTGGAACACAACAAAATGTTCATGAAATTACTATATTGAACCCTGAAATAATTTTTTAAAGTGCCTGTCTTAACAGAGGTATCCTGTTTCATATTTTTAGATATTCAAGTTTCTCAGGGGTTGTAAACACCCAAGCATAGCGCCACACATTGTATAGTGGTTGTATTGCAGCCCAGGCCTACTCATTTGAATGGGACAAAGCTGCACATAGGCTTTGTAACTGATGAACATGATGCCACTGGCCTAGGAAGAGGCTGCAGCGCTCACTACTGCCTCCTCAAACAGCCGATCGGTGTAGGTGCTGAGAGTTGGACACCAACCGATTAGACATTGATGACCTATCCTGATGATAGGTTATGAATATTTTACTCCTGGAAAACCCCTTTAACTCCTTTAGAACCTTGTGATTTTTTCCTTTTCTTTATTTTTACGCCCTGTGTTCCTGGAGCCATAACTTTTTCTTTTTTCCATTCACATACTATGTATGAGGACTTGCTTTTGCTGGAAAAGTGGTACTTTCTAACAGCACCATCTTATATTGCTTAAAATGTATTGGGAAGCTGGAAACCATTTCCAAATGGGGTGGAACTGGAAAAAACTGACCTATTACCTTCATTCTCCGGGTCAATATGATTACGTTGATACCACATTTTTATAGTTTTTCTTGTGTATTAATACATTTAAAAAAAAAAACTTTGAAAAAACATTTTTTTTTGGTTTTGCCATTTTCTGACTCCCATAACTTTTTTATTGAGCTGTGTGAGGAATCATTTTTTGCAAGACAATCTGCAGTTTTTATTGATTTTGGGGTGTGTATGACTTTTTGATCACTTCTTTATTCAATTTTTTGGGGAGATGAAGAGACATCTTGATTTTTTTTATTCCATTAGGGCATTCACAGTATAGGGAGAAATACACTCACCTAAAGAATTATTAGGAACACCTGTTCTATTTCTCATTAATGCAATTATCTAGTCAACCAATCACATGGCAGTTGCTTCAATGCATTTAGGGGGGTGGTCCTGGTCAAGAAAATCTCCTGAACTCCAAACTGAATGTCAGAATGGGAAAGAAAGGTGATTTAAGCAATTTTGAGCGTGGCATGGTTGTTGGTGCCAGACGGGCCGGTCTGAGTATTTCACAATCTGCTCAGTTACTGGGATTTTCACGCACAACCATTTCTAGGGTTTACAAAGAATGGTGTGAAAAGGGAAAAACATCCAGTATGCGGCAGTCCTGTGGGCAAAAATGCCTTGTGGATGCTAGAGGTCAGAGGAAAATGGGCCGACTGATTCAAGCTGATAGAAGAGCAACGTTGACTGAAATAACCACTCGTTACAACCGAGGTATGCAGCAAAGCATTTGTGAAGCCACAACACACACGACCTTGAGGCGGATGGGCTACAACAGCAGAAGACCCCACCGGGTACCACTCATCTCCACTACAAATAGGAAAAAGAGGCTACAATTTGCACGAGCTCACCAAAATTGGACTGTTGAAGACTGGAAAAATGTTGCCTGGTCTGATGAGTCTCGATTTCTGTTGAGACATTCAAATGGTAGAGTCCGAATTTGGCATAAACAGAATGAGAACATGTATCCATCCTCTGATGGCTACTTCCAGCAGGATAATGCACCATGTCACAAAGCTCGAATCATTTCAAATTGGTTTCTTGAACATGACAATGAGTTCACTGTACTAAAATGGCCCCCACAGTCACCAGATCTCAACCCAATAGAGCATCTTTGGGATGTGGTGGAACGGGAGCTTCGTGCCCTGGATGTGCATCCCTCAAATCTCCATCAACTGCAAGATGCTATCCTATCAATATGGGCCAACATTTCTAAAGAATGCTATCAGCACCTTGTTGAATCAATGCCACGTAGAATTAAGGCAGTTTTGAAGGCAAAAGGGGGTCCAACACCGTATTAGTATGGTGTTCCTAATAATTCTTTAGGTGAGTGTATATTTATATTTTAATAGCTTGAACTTTTTGGGATGCAGCAATAACAATGATCTTTATTTTTTTATTTATAATATGGGGAAAGGTGAGTGATTTGAATTTTCATATATTTTTATTTATTTATTTTTAGATTTTTTAGATTTTTTTTTTTTTTTTTTTTTTTTAAGCCCCCCCTAGGGGACTTTAACATGCAGTCATCTGATCACTGCTCACATAGACTGCAATGAATTACCACTACAGCTGATAGGAGTCGCATTATGTTCCTATGAAGCCATAGGAATAATTTCTGTGGTAGCCTTGGATCCTTCCTAAGGCTCGAGGCTACCACAGCAATTGAACAGCTTCCCTGAACTCAGTGCAGGGAAGCTGTTTGGCCCGAGTTGTAGCTTATAAACATAAGCCACAACTCTGATGTGAACAAAGGCCTTACATTTTCATTAAACAGCCTACACCAAGACAGAACAGGCATACAAGCAAAATTATCAGATGCAAAATTAACATACAGATACTGTATGTAAACAGCAAATGAAAATAAGTCTATGTGCTTTTAGTACTGCGTCAACCCCTTCAGAACCTCCGCCACACATGTATGGTGGGAGTCTGGCATTTCTAAGCGGGTGCCATAGCCACTGGGTTACTGCGGTTTTAAACAGAATAGAGATGTTTTTTTATTAGCTGTACATTTACAGGTACATTTCCATCAGAACAAGGTATTTGTTTTAAATCAATAATCATAAAAAATAATTTGTTTGAGAATTTTACACTGAAAATTTAAATTAAAAACAAAATATTGCCCTTCTGTAGCAGTCAGCACAGAGAGATAAAACTCTCAAACTGATGGGTAATCCATTGCTTAGGTTACTGCTGCTGTGAGGGAAAGATCTTATCTGTTATTTAAAGAGTAGATTGTAGAATTAAGTTGACAGTATGGCAGCTCTATTGTTCTTTTAATAGGCCTATATAAAGATGTCCAAAGAAGATCATTGCACTTATCAGTTTAATGTGAATGACTTATTTTTCTTTCCTATCTGGTCGCATCAGCCAGATAATAGCTAACAAGCATTCATACTAATGCTCGTTAGCTAATAACTCGCAGTGTGAAGGTGCTGCCGATTACCCAATGAACAAGTGAAACGCTCGTTCATCCGGTAGTAGGATCATTTGTGCGGTCACCAAAATCATCGTTTGCCGGTGACAGAGTGTGTTTAGACACCACAATATTTTACCGGAAAACGATGATTCTACATGGGAACGAGAGATGTAAATGCAGCTGTCTCCTTTACTGATGAGCACATGATTGTCGAGAAGGAACGCTTCCTCCCGACAATCATCTGCTGAATCTATCGGTATAAAAGGACCTTAAGAAAGTCAAGCAAGGCTATATGATGTGCTAAAAGTCCAGACAAAGGAAGAAGTTATAAAGCCAGGACAGGAAGTAGAATATATGGAGTAACTTCTAAAAGTTATATCTAGAAAAACATCTACCCATTTTTTGTAAAAAATAAATAAAAAAATACATGAAATATTCGCCTAGTGGGGGAATTTATTAAAGGCCACATTTTACATTAGTCTTTGATAGCCCCTGCCCCACTGCAGGGTGTGCTTAGTTTATGACGAGGAGCAGGCCTTGTTGTAAATCAGGCACATCCTCCGGCAGTCTGAGTGCCTAAACTGAAATCTAGTTCAGACCATAACTGGGGTAGATTTCAGTCATCATTTAAAACAGAAATCAGGACACCACTCTTGAAGTCAGACCAGTGCAACCACGTGGTCGGTTGGGTTTCAGCAGATAATGCTTCCAGTCGGTTAAGCACCACCCCTTCCACCAAGTCCAGTCTCAGTAGCCAAGAGTCTGCTCAACCCAATGCTCACCCTGATCCTCCTTCCTCCCACCATGGAGAGTCTGGGCAAACAAGTGATCCCACACTCAGATATTCAGAGGAGCTCTTTTCAGCGCCATTCTTTTATTTGGACCTCTCGACAAGCACGCTTGAAGAGGGACAGATCTTGTGCCCTGATTCCCAAACTCTTGAGCATCCACAATCACAAGAAGATGATGCCAATAACTCAATGGCACAGTTGCCAATAACTCAATGGCAATTACTATCTCAAGAGGTTGATGAAGAGGATGAGACACAGTTGTCAATCACTGTGCTAGTGGTTAGGTCAACAAGTCAGGAGGATGAGCAGAGTGAGGTAGTGGAAGAGGAGGTGGTGGACAATGAAGTCACTGACCCAACCTGGGAAGGTGGAAAGCCGAGCGAGGACAGCAGTACAGAGGGTGAAGGATCTGCTGCACCGCAACAGGCTGAAAGAGGCAGTGGGGTGGCAAAAGGGAGAAGGCGGGCCACACCACACAGGGCCCGCAACTGTTCCACGGAACACCCCCTTGCGGAAATCTCCCTTGCCAAGGGGTAGGTGTTCCGCAGTATGGCGCTTTTTTGAGGAAAGTGTGAACGACCTGGACCTTCGCAAGACCACATCCACTTCCGTGTCCCAGTGCAGCATCCAAATGTCCTTACCCCAGGCATTTTTAACGCAGGCGCAAATACCCAGCCACCCACCCACATGCCATAGCACTAAATGCGCAACTTTCAAAATTACTGGAAGGCCTTCCGCAGCCTGATGTCGGCAGCCGTCCGGCGTTACGCAGTCCCCAGCCGCCACTATTTTTCAAGGTGTGCCGTGCACGCCTTACACCAACATGTGTCCCGTAACATCACACTTGCCCTGACCAATGCAATTACTGGGAAGGTCCACTTAACCACGGATACATGGACAAGTGCATTCGGCCAGGGACGCTACATTTCCCTGACGGCACACTGGGTGAATGTTGTGGAGACTGGGAGTGAGTCGTACCCTGGGATGGCACAGGTGCTACCGACGCCAAGGATTGAGGGCCCTAATTCCATCAGGGTTTCCGCCACCAACTACGTTAGTGGCTCCAACCCCCACTTCTCCTCCTCTACCTCCTTCTCCACTTCCACCTCCGAATTATCCGCGTGCAGCACCAGTTAGTCAGCAGTCGGTAGCTGGAAGCAGTGTAGCACTGCAGTGGGAAAGCGGCAACAGGCCATGCTGAAGCTGATATGCTTAGGTGACAAACAGCACACTGCCGCAGAGCTGTGGCAGGGGATAAGTGACCAGACTGAGCTGTGGCTCTCGCCACTCAACCTAAAACCAGGCTGATAATGGCCGTAACTTGGTGGCGGCTTTGGAGCTTGGCAAACTCACACACATCCCATGCCTAGCCCACGTCTTAAACTTAGTGGTTCAGCGGTTTCTCAAAACCTACCAAAATTTGCCTGAGCTGCTGGTGAAGGTGCGCCACATGTGTGCACATTTCCGCAAGTCATCAACAGGTTCAGCCAGTCTGTCAACGCTGCAGCAGCGCTTGAAATTGCCAGCTAACCGGCTGTTGTGCGATGTGAGCACGCGCTGGAACTCCACATTCCACATGTTGGCCAGGCTTTGTGAGCAGTAAAAGGCAGTAGTGGAATACCAGCTGTAACATGGTTGTCGCCTTTCCAGTCAGCTTCCGCTATTCACAAGCGAGGAGTGGGCATGGATGTCTGACCTCTGTGAGGTTTTAAGAAACTTTGAGGAATCAAAACAGATGGTGAGCGGTGATAACGCTATTATCAGTGTAACCATCCCACTTCTGTGTCTACTCAAACGCTCGCTGCTTACAATTAAGAACAACGCTTTCCATGTGGAAGAGGTGGAAATGGGGGAAGACATTACACAGGGTGATAGCCAGACCACCCTCAGTTCGTCTTCTCAGTGCGAATTGAACGATGAGGAGGAGGAGCAGGAGACGGTTGCCTCCGCTACAGAGGGTAGTACTCATGGAAGTTTAATTCCACCTGTTCTGCGTGGGTGGGCAGAAGAGGAGGAAGAGGATGAGGAGATTTAGAGTGATCCTCCTGATGACGACAGCAAAGTCTTGCCTGTTGGTACTCTGGCACACATGGCTGACTTCATGTTAGGCTGCCTTTCCCACGACCTGCACGTTATATGCATTTTAGATAACACAGATTACTGGTTGTTCACCCTTCTTGACCCCCGCTACAAAGAGAACTTCTCATCTCTCATTCCTCTGTTGGAGAGGACGAGCAAAATGGTGCAATACCAGAAGATCCTTGTTGAAAAATTGCTCCACAAATTTCCATCTGACAACGATGGCGGCAGAGTCCGTAGTTCCTTGGCTAACCACGGAGGGGAGACAAGGGGAACACACAGCAGTTCCAACAGAGGCAGGGCAACACTCTCCAAAGCCTGGGACAGTTTCATGACACCCCGCCAGCACCCTCACCCTGATGCACGGCCTAGTGTCACAAGGAGAGAAAAGATTTGGAAGATGGTGAAGGAGTACGTAGCAGACCGTGTCAGCGTCCTGAATGATCCCTCAGTGCCTTACAACTACTGGGTGTCCAAGCTGGACACGTGGCACGAACTGGCGCTCAACACCTTGGAGGTGCTGGCCTGCCCTGCCGCAAGCGTTTTGTCTGAGCGGGTATTTAGTGCTGCTGGTGGCATTATAACAGATAAGCTTATCCGCCTGCCAACTGAAAATGCTGACAGGTTGACTCTTATAAAAATGAACAAGGCCTGGATTTACCATGACTTCTCGACTCCACCAGAGGAAAGCTGATGAACATAAACGCACTTTAAATGTGTTGTTTATAATGTACTGAATACACTGTATTCCCATGCACCCCTTCCACCACAAACAAGGGTATATGGTTAAATCTTCCTTTTCTTATCCTCCTTCTCCTCTTCCATCATATCAACATGCTTATTCGTAGCATATAATGCCCTTCGCTCACCAGCAGGCCCTCGCATATAATTTTTTTACAGGGTCAGCTCACCAGCAGGCCTTCAACTGCAATCTTTTACAGGGTCAGCTCATCTGCAGGCCCTCTCATATAATGATTTTAGAGGGTCAGCTCACCTGCAGGCCCTCACCTACAATCTTTTACAGGGTCAGCTCACCAGCAGGCCCGCACCTCTAATCTTTTACAGGGTCAGCTCACCAGAAGGCCCTCGCATATAATGTTTTACAGGGTCAGCTCACCAACAGGCCCTCGCATATAATTTTTTACAGGGTCAGCTCACCAGCAGGCCTTCACCTACAATCTTTTAAAGGGTCAGCTCATCTGCAGGCCCTCTCATATAATGATTTAGAGGGTCAAATCACATGCAGGCCCTCAACTACAACCTTTTAGAGGGTCAGCTCACCAGCAGGCCCTCATCTACAATTTTTTACAGGGTCAGCTCACCTGCAGGCCCACACCTTAATTTTTTTACAGGGTCAGCTCCCCAGCAGGCCCGCACCTAAAATCTTTTACAGGGTCAGCTCACCTACAGGCCCACACCTAAAATGTTTTACAGGGTCAACTCACCTGCAGGCCTGCACCTAAAAAAAATTACAGGGTCAGCTCCCCAGCAGGCTCGCACCTAAAATGTTTTACAGGGTCAGCTCGCCTACAGGCCCGCACCTAAAATGTTTTACAGGGTCAACTCACCTGCAGGCCTGCACCTACATTTTTTTACAGGGTCAGCTCACCTGCAGGCCCTTTACCTAATTATACCTAATAGGTAATTTACGCGCATGCTGCCTTGCTTGGATGTGGTAGACGTAGCCGTTTCTCTGGCTCCCTCTCCGGAATCGAACACTGATTCACCGTTACCCGTGGTCACCATGGTTTGCGCTGAAAATAACATTGGAAATTTATAGTAATCCGAATGGATCGTCGCCATCACGGGGACGTGGGATCGGCCCCAGGTTATCTAGAGTCACCAAAGCGGCAGCAGGCCCTTGCCAATAATGCTTCAGATGGTCAGATCAGCAGGGCCTTGCTCCAAATGTTTCTGAGGGTCACCAGCAGGACATCAATCATAATTTTTCAAGGCTGTGTATGATGCCCTCCTTTATGTGTAACAAAGGGTGTATTGGTGTGCCGGTTCCTTGTAATTTTTGGCAGCCCTTTCACTTAGTCCCACTACATGAACAATTGTACCACAATGTGAATGAGGCCCTCCTTTATGTGATATACAGGTTGTATCGGAGTGCCTCTTCCTTGTAATTTTTGGCAGCACTTGCACTTTATATACAAGTAAATATACAGGAAAGAATGTTTCCTAACAATTTTTCCTCTAAAATCGATTTTTTTTCTTGGGTTTTGTGCGTATTATTGTTAGTCTGTAAAAGTGGCGTACTATTTGGACAACATCGTTCCCAGCAGCGACCTGGGAGTCCAAGATGCATCCAAACATCCTCCCCATGCTGTTCCCAAACCATTTCGGTGGTGTTTCCATCAATTTCTGACCTTTTCCTATTAACCAGGCACCCCCCCCCCCCTCTTCAGAGCAGGGGGTGCCTGGTTTAATGATCGGGTTCTCCCATTGACTTCCATTATACTCAGGTGCTCAGTAGAGCACCCGAGCATCCCGATTTGTTCGGCCAGAGATTCTTAAAAATATCAGACCACTATCCGGCGCGTTTTGCATGAATGGGGAAACCTTTCCAGTTCTGATTGCTCCAAAGTGGATTGTGCTGGTCCCTCAGTCCCTCACACCTTCCTCATCCTCCCAGAGTACACATGCTTGTAATTACTGGTGATTGTGCTAATGCTCCCCTCAGCAGAATCCTGCTCGGCCAGAGAACCCGAGCACTTTGGTGCTCGATCAACATTAGTAATCAGATGATCACATGTTAAAATCTCCTAGGAGGACTAAAAATAAATGCAAAAAAAAAAAATATATATATATATAGATCATAGGTGTCACCCCATCTAAAAATGCATGAACTATTAAAAAATTATAAAAGTATTTATCCTGTACGGTGAATGATGTAATGGGGAAAAAATAAATGGCCGATTTGCTGTTTTTTTTGGCCTCTTCACCTCCTTAAAAAGTGAACAAAAATTCATACACACCCCAAAAAAGTATTAATGAAAAATAAAGATCAGCCTGAATAAATTAACTCTGTAGATCTCTGTAGATGTAACTATAAAAAAAGTTAAAGGGGTCAGAATATGGTGATGCAGAAAGAAATTAATTTTTTTCAAGGTATGAAAACCAAGAAAAGGGAACACCAAAAATGAAACCCATAACACAATGCATTTTTTTTTCTAATTCCACCCAATTTAGATTTTTTCCAGCTAGCCCACTTTATCATGTACAATTTTAAATAGTGCAATTAGAAAGTACAACTTTTCCCACAAGAGACAAGCCCTGATAAGGCTATGTAAACAGAAAAAAAATAAAAAAAGTTATGGCTTCTGGTAGACAGAGAGTAAAAAACAAAAATGAAGAAATACAAAATGGTTGCGTCAGGAAGTGGCTAGAAATCTGAGAAATACGTGCATGATATCCTGTATGTCACTGTGAATAATTAACATAAGTCGCAATTTCCTTTTGTTTCAGCCTAATAAAGGGATTTGTCAGTAAGCTGTTTGTACAGAAGCTTCTCAGCGTTGAGCCAAGTGGAACATTCTTGTTGAGGTTCAGTGACTCAGAAATAGGGGGCATCACAATTGCATATGTCATTCGCGGCGAAGATGGTAAATAAAGTTTCTATAATGACTTATATGGTAATATGGTAAAGTAACAAAAATCTGTAGAAGACAATGATATACTGATAAAGTGGGGGTGGCTTGAACTGCAAGGACACAAGTTTAGAAAATCATATTATCATGTTCCTCTTTTGCCACAGCTGATTCAAGTTCAAGGGGGGCCTGGATGCTTTCATAGAAAGTAAAAATATTACAGATTTTGGGTACTTATTAATTCTTATGCTTGATTAGGGACACTGATCCAGGGATTTATTGTGATTGCTATATTTGGAGGTGGGAAGGATTTTTTTTTCTATTAAAGGTGTTTTCTAAGTGTTTTATACTGGTCATTACTATCTGATCAGTGGTAGTCTAACACCCAGGACCCCTGTCGACCAGCTATCCATTGGTATCGCAACTCAGTCCCTTGCACTTGAATAGGACTCAGCTGCAGCCTGGCCACTTGAACAATAAACATGGCATCATGGGCCTAGGGTAAGCTGCAGCACTCAATGGAGCACCACGTCCTCCTCAAAGAGCTGATCAAAGAAGGTCCCAGGTGTTAGATCCCCAATGATCAGATACTGATGACCTTTCCTGAGGATAGGTCATCAGTATAAAACACTTGGAAAACCATTTTCATATGGGTTGAATTTTTATGTCTTCCTCTGGATCAACATGGTAGAATTATAGGTTAGATTAGTGTCTTTTTTTTAATCTTACCAACTATAAGTATGTAATTATGCAATACATGATCGATTCGAGTCCGCCAGATTGACTATGCATTTTGGCTCTTGGACCCTTTAGGAAAAAAGAGGAGAACAACAATTCAAAGATAGAAGAGCAATTATTGTTGTGGGATAGTATTTTCAGCATATTAAATAAACCAATGCAAGAGACCCCACTAATGTATATGAATTAATAAAGACGTCTCGATTTCCCACTGTCAGCCATGGCACCGAGGTCTCAGTTTCTTCATTTTCTGCTTGTGCTTGACATAGGGCAGCATCACCTGTGTCAGCACAGGGGCTGCCAAGGGGGCATGATCACAGGAAATGCTGTAGACTGACGAGAACTAAACGGCAACCCCGACACAATGTCTTCCAGCATACCTGAATAAAAAGGGCAGGGCAACATGTTTGTTGGAGTGAGGGTCAGTCACAGCTTTATTATTTTAATTGCTCTTACAAAATTCACCAAATGTTTATTAAAACTTCAAAACTGCTTCCAGGAGGCTAAGAAGCGCCATGCCAACCACTAACCCCACAGTAGGCAAGTCCGCCTTCTCCTCCGCTCTTATTATTCAATCTTAAACCGACCTCCACGGAGGAGCCCGTGTGCCTCTACACGCGCTCTGACCCCCACCCAACAGAAACAAGGCCTGTTCTATCCTGTCCTGAAGGCCAGAGAGGAAAATATCAAGACCAATTTCATTTAAATGTACCCCATCAGGCCGCATCAAGCGCTAGTTATCCTCTTTGAGTTGCCGATGACGTACCACCACTCCACCACGGGAACAAATAAAGCGAGAGATCCTGGCTCTGACAGTACGTCTGGCTCTCTCTACTGGGCTCGATATCTGACACCCTGCCAAGTAACCCTAGAGACCATCTCTGACCACACAACAATGACTTCTTGTAAAAACAAAGGAATACATTCCAAATCTGCTCTAATGAGGGTAATGAGCTCCGCCACCTTAAGCATACAGAGGTCATTCCCCCCTGCATGGATAACAAAAACAACAAGGGATTGGACGACCTTACTGATGTGAACAGTCTCCAGCAGGACTTGTGGCCAGCGAAGACCACGAATGCCCCGCCAAGTGGCCTCCGCGTGACGGAAACCCAGGCTCCGGCCACCCGGTCTAAACTCAGCTCTCTGCCCAGCCCATAGGATATAGGAATGCGCCAGAAAACAAACCATATGATGAGGGTAACCTGAAAGAAAATCAGAATAACAGCTCAGGGCGGACATAAGAGGCAAAGCAATGCCGACTTCCTCCGGCCAATGTGCTTCACTTCCAAATCAGGGAACCCCACCCTGGTGGCTTCAGTGGCTGCCCTGATAGGAAAGGAATGGGTGTCGTATTCATACAGAGGGAGGCCCAGGCTCGCGAGGCAGTGGCGAAAGACGGAGCAAAACTTAAAACGGGTGAGAGGTAAGTCGGGAGCATGGCACAAAAAGAAAGCGCTGGTTGGACGTGAAGCCTGAAACTCCATCACAGCTCGATAAGGGAAAACTGGGCCCTCAATATGATACAATAGGACGCAGGACCCAAACATCAGTTTTAGATCGGCGGATGCAAATGCGTACGGACGCTTCGGAAAGCGCAAGTCAGCTGGCCCTATCCGGGACTGGGGGAGGATATTGCAGATTCAGAGGGCACCGAAAAAGGCGAGGCAAAAGGCAGCTTGGAAAAGTAAAACTTCCGTAGGTGATGAACAGACCTGGTGTAGGGCCTGAACCATTTGAATAATAATCTGGTATGAAATGGGGCGCCTGCGCTTCCGCCATCCCTTAAGGGCTTGACGAACTATAAAAATATTGGATTACACTTACCGGTAATCGGTTTTCTTTGAACCTATGACAGCACCCCTGGAGAGACCGCCTCCACCTCCTCAGGACAGGAAACAGGAACCAGAACCACCTTTTAAAGGAGGGATCATCCCCTCTATCTCCAGTCCTTTTCTCAAGAACTAAGAAATATAACATCTTAACAACCTAATACATACACTCACCTAAAGAATTATTAGGAACACCATACTAATACGGTGTTGGACCCCCTTTTGCCTTCAGAACTGCCTTAATTCTACGTGGCATTGATTCAACAAGGTGCTGATAGCATTCTTTAGAAATGTTGGCCCATATTGATAGGATAGCATCTTGCAGTTGATGGAGATTTGAGGGATGCACATCCAGGGCACGAAGCTCCCGTTCCACCACACCCCAAAGATGCTCTATTGGGTTCAGATCTGGTGACTGTGGGGGCCATTTTAGTACAGTGAACTCATTGTCATGTTCAAGAAACCAATTTGAAATGATTAGAGCTTTGTGACATGGTGCATTATCCTGCTGGAAGTAGCCATCAGAGGATGGATACATGTTCTCATTCTGTTTACACCAAATTCGGACTCTACCATTTGAATGTCTCAACAGAAATCGAGACTCATCAGACCAGGCAACATTTTTCCAGTCTTCAACAGTCCAATTTTGGTGAGCTCGTGCAAATTGTAGCCTCTTTTTCCTATTTGTAGTGGAGATAAGTGGTACCCGGTGGGGTCTTCTGCTGTTGTAGCCCATCCGCCTCAAGGTTGTGCGTGTTGTGGCTTCACAAATGCTTTGCTGCATACCTCGGTTGTAACGAGTGGTTATTTCAGTCAACGTTGCTCTTCTATCAGCTTGAATCAGTCGGCCCATTCTCCTCTGACCTCTAGCATCCACAAGGCATTTTTGCCCACAGGACTGCCGCATACTGGATGTTTTTCCCTTTTCACACCATTCTTTGTAAACCTTAGAAATGGTTGTGCGTGAAAATCCTAGTAACTGAGCAGATTGTGAAATACTCAGACCGGCCCGTCTGGCACCAACAACCATGCCACGCTCAAAATTGCTTAAATCACCTTTCTTTTTCATTCTGACATTCAGTTTGGCATTCAGGAGATTGTCTTGACCAGGACTACACCCCTAAATGCATTGAAGCAACTGCCATGTGATTGGTTGACTAGATAATTGCATTAATGAGAAATAGAACAGGTGTTCCTAATAATTCTTTAGGTGAGTGTATATACAGTACAGACCAAAAGTTTGGACACACCTTCTCATTCAAAGAGTTTTCTTTATTTTCATGACTATGAAAATTGCAGATTCACAATGAAGGCATCAAAACTATGAATTAACACATGTGGAATTATATACATAACAAACAAGTTTGAAACAACTGAAAATATGTCATATTCTAGGTTCTTCAAAGTAGCCACCTTTTGCTTTGATTACTGCTTTGCACACTCTTGGCATTCTCTTGATGAGCTTCAAGAGGTAGTCCCCTGAAATGGTTTTCACTTCACAGGTGTGCCCTGTCAGGTTTAATAAGTGGGATTTCTTGCCTTATAAATGGGGTTGGGACCATCAATTGCGTTGAGAAGTCAGGTGGATACACAGCTGATAGTCCTACTGAATAGACTGTTAGAATTTGTATTATGGCAAGAAAAAAGCAGCTAAGTAAAGAAAAACGAGTGGCCATCATTACTTTAAGAAATGAAGGTCAGTCAGTCAGCCGAAAAATTGGGAAAACGTTGAAATTAAGGGCTATTTGACCATGAAGGAGAGTGATGGGTTGCTGCGCCAGATGACCTGGCCTCCACAGTCACCAGACCTGAACCCAATCGAGATGGTTTGGGGTGAGCTGGGCCGCAGAGTGAAGGCAAAAGGGCCAACAAGTGCTAAGCATCTCTGGGAACTCCTACAAGACTGTTGGAAGACCATTTAAATCCCAGGGGGGGGGATTCTATTTTTACAGACAGGGGACAATTTAGACACTGCTGTTATAATAACCAAGGATGTTCCGCTAACTTAAACTCAAATAAGGCACTTAATGTTGAAATCTGGACTTTTAAATTGCTGGGCCTAAGTTTTTTATTCCATCCTTCCTGTAGGAAATCTAATACTAGCGGGATGTCAGGAGCTTCTAGCACATACACAGGTTTCTTGGCGAATCTAAAAAAGGTCCACCAAACTCTAAGGTAGATCTTAGAAGTGACCTCATTCCGACTGGCCAAGAGAGTGCTAACTACATCCTCGGAGAGACCTCTTTTCTTTAAAATCTCCCTCTCAATAACCAGGCAGACCATGGTGTTGCTATCGACATCTTGCGGAGCCAGGAAAACCACACCCTTCTCGGCCAAAAAGGAGCTATAACTATTACCGTGGCCTCCTCCTCTCTGATTTTCTTGATGACTCTTGGTAGCATTTTTAGTGGGGGAAAGGCATACAGAAGGCCCTTCCTCCAAGATTGAGCCAGTGCATCCACAGCTCTCGGATGCTCCACCGGAGAAAGGGAAAAGAAGACTTCTACCTTCCTGTTTGTCCTGGTGGCAAAGAGATCTATCTCTGGAAGAGATCTATCTCTGGAGTACCCCATAATGCTGCCACCTGATTGAAAACCCCCTGATCTAAGGACCACTCTCCCTGGAATAGCTGATGACGACTGAGGAAGTCCGCTTTCACATTGTCCGAACCCCTTAGATGTACTGCAGAAAGAGATTATAGAGAAGCTTCTGCTAGGCTGAAAATCTGTTCCAAGGAACTCCTCTTTCTAGATTTTTTAGATACATCCACCACCCCAAGGAATCCAAGGTCTGCGAGGATATAGATATCTCTGAGTCCAGAGAGGGTAGACTTCCATCCCAATCTTGCAGGATCTGAAGCTGAAGAAGCCTTGAATGGTACTGGGCCCATTCCAGCCTTGGAATAGTGGCTGTGATGAGACCCAGTACCGACATGGCCTCTCTTATAGTGACTGACGGAGACGAGAGAAGAAGCTGAACTCTTGATCTGATTAGTAAAGCTTTTTGCAGAGGTAGCAGTTACTTCTGGGAACTGGAGTCCAAAATCATTCCTAGAAAACTGCATGTCTGGCCTGGGCATTAGCTGGATTTTTCTAGGTTTATCTCCCATCCCATAATATCACAGAATTTGAAGCTATCCAGCTTAAAATTTAACTTTTACTAGATAATATTTAAAAAGAGGATTAATTCCAAGTATTTCATGATATTATATTATAACAAAAGCCAGACTGAAGGTAAATCAAGACCCACCGTTAGCATCTAGGCAGTAGGTCACTTTGTCGATGAAAGGTAAGAGATATGGCACTTACAGTTAGATGATTCCCTTATATATCTACCTATATAAGGGAATCATCTAACTGTAAGTGCCATATCTCTTACCTTTCATCGACAAAGTGACCTACTGCCTAGATGCTAACGGTGGGTCTTGATTTACCTTCAGACTGGCTTTTGTTATAATATAATATCATGAAATACTTGGAGTTAATCCTCTTTTTAAATATTATCTAGTAAAAGTTAAATTTTAAGCTGGATAGCTTCAAATTCTGTGATATTATTGGTGATAGCTTTCCACACTACTATACGACACTCTGTGATTGTGTTATCTCCCATCCCAGCTTCTCTAGAAATTCTCTCAACCAGGCAACCTGACCCTGAAGAATCTGACTTGACCGTGCCACCAGCATAAAATCGTTTAGGTAAGGTATAATGATCTCCTTCTCCCTAAAGTGGGCCATAATTTCCGAAACGATCTTTGTGAAAACCCTCGGAGCTTGAGCGAGGCCGAAGGGTAATGCTCAGAATTGAAAATGCAGAATCTCCCTTTCTAACCGAACTGCTACCCTCAGGAACCTCTGGTGGCTAGGATGAATGGGCACATGATAGTACGCATCCCTCGGGTCTACTGTGGCCATAAAGCAAAACAGGAAGAGATTGTTCACTGCCGAATTGATGGGCTCCATACGAAATCTCTCATACTGCAGAAATTGGTTCACTTCAAGTTTATTATAGTCCGAAATGAGCCATTTGGTTTTTTGACCAGAAAAAGAGTTGGATAAAACCCCTCTGTCAATTCCTGCTCTGGGACTCTTACCAGCACCCTTTTTTCTATCAGGGAAAAAACTTCTGCGATGATGTCAGATTGTTTTGCGGGATCTGAACGGTAATCTGTAATTACAAATCTCCCTACTGGAAAACTCAGAAATTTTAATTTTAGGACCTACCCTATCACACAGATCTTCTGCCACTGTTCTGCAAAAAAGAGACAGATGACCTCCTAGAGTCTTGGACTGAATGCTGTGGCCTCTGATCGTGAAACCTAGGCATTAAGATAAATAATATGTGCTGGGGCATAACCCCTCTTACCCCTCTGTGGTACCCATGTATTATTGGTGGTCTCAGTGGGATGAGCACGCTGAGCCTGCTCCATGTTTCATACAACCAACAGCCTGAATGGAGGAACTGCCATGCTTCTTCACCCAGCATGGCGGTGAGCCAGCTGGGCTTTTCTCCTCGGCGCGCGCTAGCCGGCATCCCTCCCCTTGCGGTCCGCAGCGTTAGCTTCCTCCCACCGCTGCAACCCGGAAGTACATGCAGATTATCGCGCGGGCCGGTGGCCGAACATGCAAACACGGCCGCAGAGGTTCGCAGGAGTCCAGGAAGGCCAAGACCCTACCAGGAACCGGGAAGGAGGATGGAAGGGGTAAGGATAGGAAGGGAGCCCAGACTTCTGCAGCGGCTCCTAAAAGTGACTTACGCTGCACGGGGCAACCTTCCACACACTATTTTTATAGCCGGGGCCCCAGCAGCTCTTTCCTTGATATCTTACAGCGGATCCAATTCACTCCTGCTCCTTAGGACAGGAAACAGAACTGGAGATAGAAGGGATGATCCCTCCTTTAAAAGGCGGTTCTGGTTCCTGTTTCCTGTCCTGAGGAGGTGGAGGCGGTCTCTCCAGGGGTGCTGTCATAGGTGATAAAGAAAATCTGGTAATGTCCGGCCAACCCCGAATCAGAAGTAAAAACTAAGACCCACTAGCCGATGCTGCACAACAATGGCGGAAACCCCCACAGCACGCAAACCTAGCAGGTAATCAGTAGTGACCCGTAGGCGGGTGTCAATAGAGGTGTGTACTGGAAGGGAGGAAGCCAACACCAGCCATTCAGCCCATGCCTTACCATAACCAAACCAGATCCCAGGCACCACTGATGCTCGAACAAGAGGCATCAGACGTTTATTGGCAACTCCCATAGCTGAGGAGGGCACGGAAGCGCCTCTGGTGCAGCGTCCGTCACAAGCTCCTGGAATTCCTGCCAACAAAAATGGGAGAGAGCATCAGCAACGATATTGACCATGCCAGGGACATGGGAAGTCTGAAACCAAAATGTTCAATTCCAGACATCAAAGGACAAGGTGACGTAATAAAGACAAGATGGGGCGGAGGAAGAGGTCAATTTATTAATGCAGTAAACGACCACCATATAATCGGTCCAAAATCAGACGCGCCTGTTTTGCAGCCGGGGACCCCACAATTCAATGGCGATGATGTGGGGAAATAATTCTAACAATGTAATGTTGGTGCAAAGGCCGCTATTGAGGAGGCGTCACACCAATTGTTACCCAAAATAGCCCCAAAACCGGTGGAACCTGTGGTGTCAGTGGAGAGGGAGAGATCTGGGCTAGAGGTTTCGTTGTAATAGTTAAGAAAATCACGCCAAACGTAGAGGTCACGCTTCAAACGCAGGGTCAAACGAACGTGGTATTTGGGTTTCGAGACTCCTCGTGTAGCTAGGAATAAGCGCCTAGAAAAAACCCTGCCCATGGGTATGACCCTGCACGCAAAGACCCAGGAGGGACTGAGCTGCCTGAGGGTGACGGATTTTACTGAGCACAAACCTTCAATAAGGGCAAGGAGTTTGGACAACTTATCCTGGTGAAGTTGAAAAAGCATTAAAGAGGAGTCAATCTCAATACCTAGGAAGGTAATGGAGGTAGACGGGCCAAAGGTCTTATCTGCGGAAAGGGGTTCCCTGAAACTGTTAATGAAAATACAAAACGAGTTTAAAAGAAACTGGCACTAGGAAGATTCGTCTGGGGAAACGAAAAGAAAATCATCAAGGTAATGAATAATGGAACGGGAACCTGTTTCATAAAGGATGACCCATTCCAGGAAGGAACTAAATAACTAAATAACTAAAAAATGACAGGAAATGGAGCAACCCATAGGAAGACAGGTGTCATAGTAAAAATGCCCATCCACCATGCAACCCAGCAGATGGTAACAATCCGGGTGCACCGAAAGCAGCCGGAAGGTGGCTTCTATGGTAGATTTAGCCATGAAAAGCCCCTCTGCCCGCATCCCTGACTAAGGAAACCGCCCTGTCAAAGGAAACGTAAGAAACAGAGGCGTCATCTTTTGAAATGCCGTCGTTAACTGAGGCTCCCATGGGGAAGGACAGATGGTTAATAAAGCAAAACTTCCAGGTTTCCTGCTTGGGGACAAGGCCCAAAGCGGAAACCCGGAAGTTAGAAAGGGGGAGATGTAAAGGGGCCAACTATTCTCCCCAACTGCACCTCTTAGAATTTTTTCCTGCAGAACATCAGGATTGCGCTTCGCTGAATAAAACCAAACAGTACCTCAGAAAATTACAAATAATTATTTATGGGGGCCTAGTAGTAACTCTAGAACACTCCTATAATAAATCAAACTAGTAGCCCAAATGAAATGAACAAAAAATACCATATAAAATACATCAAAGAATTTTTATTAGACCATGATTATATAAAATGCATATAGGTGAAAAACATAGAGGGGACCAGAAAGAAATATCCCCCACTGAACCCCTGCAGTACAGAGACAGCCCAGGTATATCACCAGGACACAAAACATATGGGAAATCATATAAAGATATTAACCCCTTCCTGACTGCCATACGGCTATATACGTGCTAGCTGCACATACCCTGTGCAGTTAGCACGTGTATAGACGTCATGGCAGTTCTTTAATCCAAGCGAAGCTGCTGTCACGGACAGCATACAGTGCAGTAATGCCGGCAAGGGACGAATCAGAGTGGTCCCTTGCCGGCAATCAATCCGATTGGTTAGTCTGTGCAGACTAACCAATCGGATCGCGGCAGTGAAAAAGTGCCTGTTCCAGGCTCTGATCTGCGCTCTGCAGATCAGAGCCTGAAATCAGTTAAAGGGGTTGTCACAGTTATGAAAAAAATATATATAGCACTGAAAATCTGATGGGCAGCAATATATAACTAAGCTAAGCAAGTTTTATGCAAAAAAAATATATTTATATTTCCTCATTTCCCTGGTTCTTTTCTGGCCCTTTGTTTACATGCAATAAAAACAATCTCTGCCCCTCCCCCCTGCTCTGCTAAGGGAGTGGATACAAAAGCTGCCCTGAGTGACATGTCTGCCTGCTGGGAGAATCAGCAGCATGTTGTATGTGTAGGACTATAAGTCCCAGCTGTACAATGACACTGCTAAGGGAGTGAATACAAGAGCTGCCCTGAGTGCTGGGAGAATCAACAGCAACTTGTAAGTGTAGAACTACAAGTCCCAGACATATTAGGTATCACCGCGTCCGGAACGATCGTCTCTATAAATTTATCACATGATCTACCCCGTCCGATAAACACCATAAAAAAATAAAAATAAAAACTCTGTAAAAAAAAAGCCATTTTTGTCACCTTACATCACAAAAGGTGCAACACCAAGCGATCAAAAAGGCATATGCCCCCCAAAATAGTACCAATCAAACCATCACCTCATCTCGCAAAAAATGATACCCTATTTAAGACAATCGCCCCAATAATAAAAAAGCTATGGCTCTTAGACTATGGAGACACTAAAACATTTTTTGGGTTTCAGAAATGCTACTATTGGTTAAAACTTAAGTAAATAAGAAAAAGTATACATATTAGGTATTGCCACGTCCGTAACGATCTGCTCTATACAACTGTCAGATGACCTAACCCCTCAGATGAACGCTGTAAAAATAAGTAAATAAAAACTGTTCCAAAACAGCCCATTTTTTGGTCACCTTGCCCCATAAAGTGTAACATAGTAACAAAGACATTTGTCCATCCAGTTCGGCCTGTCATCCTGCAAGTTGATCCAGAGGAAGGTAAAAAAAAAAATCCCCCTGTGAGGTAGAAGCCAAATTTCCTCACTTTAGGGGAATAAAAAAAATTCCTTCCCGACTCCAATTAGGCAATCAGAATGACTCCCTGGATCTACAACCCCTCTCTAGTAGCTATAGCCTGTTATATTATTACACACTAGAAATACATCCAGGCCCCTCTTGAATTCCTTTATTGTACTCGCCATCACCACCTCCTCAGGCAGAGAGTTCCATAGTCTCACTGCTCTTACCGTAAAGAATTCTCTTCTATGTTTGTGTACAAACCTTCTTTCCTCCAGACGCAGAGGATGTCCCCTCATCACAGTTACAGTCCTGGGGATAAATAGATGATGGGATAGATCTCTGTACTGACCCCTGATATATTTATACATAGTAATTAGATCTCCCCTGAGTTGTCTTTTTTCTAAAGTGAATAACCCTAATTTTGATAATCTTTCAGGGTACTGTAGTTGCCCCATTCCAGTTATTACTTTAGTTGCTCTCCTCTGGACCCTCTCCAGCTCTGCTATGTCTGCCTTGTTCACTGGAGCCCAGAACTGTACACAGTACTCCATGTGTGGTCTGACTAATGATTTGTAAAGTGGTAGGACTATGTTCTCATCACGGCATCTATGCCCCTTTTGATGCACCCATTATCTTATTGGCCTTGGCAGCAGCTGCCTGACACTGGTTTTTGCAGCTTAGTTTGCTGTTTATTAAAATTCCTAGATCCTTTTCCATGTCAGTGTTACCAAGTGTTTTATCATTTAGTATGTACGAGTGACTTGCATTATTCCTTCCCATGTGCATAACTTTACATTTGTCAGTGTTAAACCTCATCTGCCACTTCTCTGCCCAAGCCTCCAATCTATCCAGATCCCTCTGTAGTAGTATACTGTCCTCTTCAGTGTTAATTACTTAACACAGTTTAGTGTCATCTGCGAAAATTGATATTTTACTATGCAAGCCTTCTACAAGATCATTAATAAATATATTGAAGAGAATAGGGCCCAATACTGACCCCTGAGGTACCCCACTAGTGACAGTGATCCAATCTGAGTGGGTACCGTTAATAACCACCCTCTGTTTTCTATCCCTCAACCAATTACTTACCCACATACAGACGTTTTCTCCCAGTCCGAGCATTCTCATTTTATATACTAACCTTTTATGTGGTACAGTGTCAAATGCTTTGGAGAAGTCCAGATATACGACATCCATTGATTCGCCGCTGTCAAGTCTAGAACTTACCTCCTCATAGAAACTGATTAAATTAGTTTGGCATGACCGATCCCTCATGAAGCCATGCTGATATGGCGTTATTTGCTTATTTCCATTGAGATGCTCTAACATAGCATCTCTCAGAAAACCTTCAAACAGTTTACCCACAACAGATGTTAAACTTACCGGCCTATAGTTTCGAGGCTCTGTTTTTGGACTCTTTTTGAATATTAGCACCACATTTGCTATGCGCCAATCCTGTGGGACATTCCCTGTCAATATAGAGTCTGCAAATATCAGAAATAAGGGTCTGGCTATGACATTAGTGTAATAATAATGAATTATCAAAAAAATCTTATGTACCCAAAAATGGTACAAAAAAAAACCTCAACTCTTTCTGCAAAACACGAGCCCGTGCACAAGATGATCGGCAGAAAAATAAAAAAAATTATGGCGTTCAGAAAATGGACACACAAAAACATAATTTCTTTTCCAAAAATGCTTTATTTATTATGTAAAACTGAAACAAGAAAGTAGACATATTTGATATCATTGTGTCCGTAACAACCTGCTCTATAAAAATAGCACATGATCTACCCTGTCAGATGAATCTTGTAAAAAATTACAAATAACAAAACGGTGCCAAAACAGCCATTTTTTGGTTACCTTGCCTCATAAAAAAATGTAATATAGAGCAATTAAAAATCATATGTACCCCAAAATAGTACCAATAAAACTGGCACCTTATCCCCTAGTTTCCAAAATAGGGTCACTTTTTGGGAGTTTCTACTGTAAGGGTGTATCAGGGGGGCTTTAAATGGCATCTAAAAACCAGTCCAGCAAAATCTGCCTTCCAAAAACCATGCTGCAGTCCTTTCCTTCTGTGCCCTGCCATGCGCCCTTACATCAGTTTACGACCACATGTGGGGTGTTTCTGTAAACCGCAGAATCAGGGAAATAAATATTGAGTTTTGTTTTGCTGTTAACCCTCAATGTGTTTCATAAAATGGAAAATCTGCCAAAAAAGTGAAATTTTTAAATTTCATTTCCATTTTTCTTTAATTCTTGTGGAACACCTAAACGGTTAACAAAATTTGTAAAATCAGTTTTCAGTAACTTAAAGGGATTGTCCGAGTTCTGAAAAAAAATAATATAGCACTGAAAATCTGATGGGCAGCAATATATAACTAAGCTAAGCAAGTTTCAGGCAAAAAAATATATATATATTTCCTCATTTCCCTTGTTCTCTTCTGGCCCTTTGTTTACATGCAATAAAAACAATCTCTGCCCCTCCCCCCTGCTCTGCTAAGGGAGTGAATACAAGAGCTGCCCTGAGTGACATGTCTGCCTGCTGGGAGACACAGCAGCATGTTGCAGCATGTGTAGAACTACAAGTCCCAGCTGTATAATGACACTGCTAAGAGAGTGGATACAAGAGCTGCCCTGAGTGCTGGGAGAAAACAGCAACTTGTAAGTGTAGAACTACAAGTCCCAGCTGTATAATGACACTGCTAATACACACAGGATCTTCACCCTACCTTCTTGTGCAATGCTCTCTCTAGTCTGTCAGATCCTATGCCCAGAATAGTCACTGCCCAGAATTGTTACTGCCTGCAGTCTGTGCAGCTGAAGGGGTTAAGAATCTTAAGAGAGAGAGAGTGCGGCAGTAGAGGGGGGCGTGGGCAGTACAGTGACATCTCGTTTACAGGCTTGTAAACGACCTTTATCAGAGCAGGGAGAGAAGCTGACATCACAGGTCATGTGACCCTCAGTGAAATCTGAGAAACCAGCCACTGGAGATAAAGTGAGTTAATTGGAAAGCTGTTACATTTGCTTAGTTAGGAACATAGAAAGAACAAAAAAATAACTCGGACAACCCCTTTAAGGAGTGTAGTTTCTACAATGGGGGGCTTCCACTATGTAAGCCCCACAAAGTGACTTCCGATCTGAACTGGTCCTTAAAAAGTGGGTTTTGGAAATGTTCTTAAAAATTTTAAGAATTGCTTCTAAACTTCTAAGCCTTCTAATGTCCTAAAAAAATAAAATGACATTTCCAAAATGATGCCAACATAAAGTATACATATGCGGAATGTTAAGTAATAAATATTTTATAAGGTATCACTTTCTGTTTTAGAAGCAGAGATTTTTTCATCAATAAAGGTGAAATATATTGACTGAAATTTACCACTGTCATGAAGTACAATGTGTCACGAGAAAACAATCTCAGAATGGCTTGGATAAATAAAAGTGTTCCAAAGCTATTACCACATAAAGTGACGCATGTCAGATTTGTACATTTTTACCTGGACATTGGGGCATCAATGACCCTTGGTCATGAAAGGGTTAAACATCGCATCATCCTATCCAAAGAAAGTTACACAAAGTATAACTAAGTGTTACCTAATACATCATAAGGGTATGAATAAATAGTTCCCTAGAATGTTATAAGCTTATTGTGGAGGGGGATCAACAAAGTATACATATAGAGAATAATATATAGAAATCCCAGAAGGGGATATCAATCACCATTATCACATAATCCGGGCAACATCATAAAAATTATCCATCATTTGAAACCTAGTCCACAATAAAACTACTTGAATAAAACGAGAGACAATAGTACAATAAGGATTAATTACCCATATTGAGTATGTGGCCTGGTGTGCCTGGCACTGCTGCTACCTCGACGCACGTTTTGCCAACCCAATGGCTGTGTTGCACTTCGCTGAGGAAAGGTTATCGGCATAAGTGGGGGAACTTGAAAAATAAAAGGGGATAAAAATAAAACTAACAAAAAACCGACGCAGAGCTGTACAGCGGCAAACTTATCAGGGTAAAGGTCGAGCCACAGAGACATCGCGACAATCTCACCTGAATCTTTCCCACCAACAGGCCCTGTGGGTTTTGGGGGCGCAAGGGGGGCTCGGGAACAGCAGATGGCAGCATGAGGTCCTCCACATATAGAGCACTCATGATTGTACTTACAGAGGGTGAGGGATTTGCAGTGTCCCTCGTTGTAGAGCCAGCAGGCTCCCGGTCTGCGAACGGACACTGGCCCCTGTCCACTGGATGAGGAGGGAGTGGCCGCTGCAGGGAAATGGTGGGTTCTTTGGGCCATCATCAGACGAAGCCAAAGATCCGTGGTCTTTACCCCCCAACCAATGTCCGGGTTAAGCGCCAATCGTCTGCAAAATTCTTGGTCATACCGCCAACAGGCCGACCTCCCATTACCCTTGTAGGCGCTGTATATCGAGTCTATATAAACAAATAATTCTGAGCAGCGGTCAGGATGATGCTGCCCCATGACAACCTAAAACTGAGAAGATTTGAAGCCAATTACCCATGGTATGAGCAACCTTAGCCCTGCGATCATTAAATCTATCAGAGTTGGGCCTGCGTTCTTTGTTGACCGCGTGCTGGTCAACGGTAATTAAAGATCATATATCTACGCATTGGTTGTTCCAAATCTTAGACCTAGTCTCGTCGTCTACATGCGCTCCCAGAGGGCAGAGACCGCAAAATAGGGATTCTTTGTGATCGCTGGCCCTAAGTGGCTCATTGCCCTGGGTGATGGATGCGCTGACCCGACTGGCCCTGCGGGACAACCTTCTGGCCAAGTGTGTAGGCTCCTGCCTCTGACGTGATGGAGACCTGCCAGAGCTGGCGCTGCTGGAACTGATGTTGGAAGAGGAAGGCGACCGCCACTGTGAGGACCTGGAGGCGGACAGATCTGCGATCCCGCCGTGAGGATCTCGAACTATGGTGGGAACAACTGTGCCTGTGAAATTCCGACCTGCGCCTACTGCAGCGATCGGAGCAACAAGCGGGGGAGAGCCTCCTCGGATCATCTAAAGGCCCTGCTTGCACCAGAGGAATGGACATGGCAAGCGGCTGAGTGGAAAGTACACCTGCATTCATGTGCAGGGTGTCATTGGTGGCATGTGGAGGGGTTGTAATGGGGGTTGAAGGAGGGGTCAAAATTAACTCATTGGTGGCCAGTGCAGCATCCCCAGCAGTGTGCATGGCAGCAGCAGTGGGGGCAGCAAGCTCCTCAGCAGAGGGGTGATTGCCCATAGCTGTTAACAGGGCAGGGGGAGAAATAACTGCCGGGCTGAGGGTACTTTCACACCTGTGTTGTGAACTGCCTGTGCCGGAACTGCTTCCCGGATCCGGAAATCTGTGTTCAAATAGATAGCATTTGTAGACGGATCAGAATGCGGAACCGTCTAACAAATGCATTGAAACACCGGATCTGTATCACCGGTGTCATGCTGGAAAAATGGATCCGGTATTTTATTTAATTTTTTTGCATTTTTAAAGGGCTGCGCATGCGCAGACTGGAAAACCTGATCCGTTTTGCCAGAACACTTGGTGCCGGATCCAGCATTAATGTATTTCAATGGAAATTAATGCCGGATCTGGCATTCTGGCAAGTGTTCCGGAATTTTGGATGGAGAAAATACTGCAGCATGCTGCGGTATTTTCTCTGGCCAAATACCGTAAGAGGGACTGAACTGAAGACATCCTGATGCATACTGAATGGATTGCTCTCCATTCAGAATGCATTAGGATTAAACTGATCAGTTTTTTTTCCGGTATTGAGCCCCTAGGACGGAACTCAATACCGGAAAAGAATAACGCTAGTGTGAAAGTACCCTAAGGGTTGCAGAGCGTTGAGGAGCGGGAGCGCACGAGGCAGGGGCTGGGGGCGGGGCCACAGAATGCACGGCTGGAAGGTCAGAAGAGCTCCCGGCAGGCACGCTGGATACACCCCCCCCCCTTTCTTGGACTGAGATAACAGAGATAGGGAGGAGGAGGGGAGACTAGGGCTTAAGCGGCAGGGTGGGCGGGTTCCCCATGCGGTCCTTCAGCTTGTATCCTGGTGAGACCTCATATTTATTACTTCTAGGGGAGGGGCAGGAGCAAACTTGATGAGTGGCTGCCGGGGAGGGAAAGGAGGGGCCAGTAACCCATGTAAGCACAGCAATGAACTGGATACATAAAAAACACCCCTGCGGGCTGAACCATTAAACAAAACCCTTGCTGGAAGACATTAAAGTTAACCCCTACCTCACCACAGAGTCTCTACAGCCTTAGACGCCTGCGCGAAGCGCTGGGGTGTCACTCAGATCTGCCGACACCTAAGACCTTGGATGACAACGGGAAATTAAGATATATGTTCTAGTTTAGGCATATTTAGAGATTGTTTTTTGCTAGCTGGACATCCCCTTTCATATTATGGCAGTGCATCCTCCTCATATAACTACTGTGAGAATTAAAATGATTTTTCTTATTTTTTCAGGTTCTGGGCAGATCCAAAATATTCAGCCATTTGGTGCCAAAGATCTTCAGATCCTGTCTTTGGGTGACCGGGTAAAAGATCTGAAACAGTTGACATATCTATACAAAAAAGGAAGAAAAGATGAAGTCTTTGAGAAATACTATAAAAGTAAGTGGGAATTATTTGAACTGAAGAAGGCATTATTTAGAAGAAAATGATATACTGTATACATATATATAATCTACAGTATCTCACAAAAGTGAGTACACCCCTCACATTTTATGGGACAACACTGAAGATATGACACTTTGATACAATATAAAGTAGTCAGTTACAGTAGAAATGAATTTCTAAAGTTATTACCCAAAGTCATAGGACTCATAGGAGCCAATACATTCTAATACTGTACGGGGCGCTCGCTCCGTACAGTATTCTAACAACATTTTATGCAAATCGACTTTGGATGTTTCATCCGAAGTCAATTTTCTCCTCCCTGGTCTCAGGTGTGAATGGGGAGCATGTGTGTTAACTTTGGTGATATTACTCTCACACTCTCTCATACTGGTGGAAGTTGAACATGAGACCTCATGACAAAAAACTCTCTGAGGATCTTAAAAAAAAATTTGTTGCTCTACATAAAGATGGGTGAGGCTATAAGAAGATTGCCAACACACTGAAACTGAGCTGCAGCACGGTGGCCAAGACCATACAGCGGTTTAACAAGACAGGCTCCACTCAGAACAGGCGTCGCCATGGTTGACCAAAGAAGTTGAGTGCATGTGCTCAGTGTTATATCAAAATAGACGTATGAGGGCTGCCAGCATTGCTGCAAAGGTTAAAGGGGTAGGGGGTCAGCCTGTCAGTGCTCAGACCATATGCCGCACACTGTATCAAAGTGGTCTGCTTGGCTCTTATCACAGGAAGGAAGCCTCTTCTAAAGATGATGCACAAGAAAGCCCGCAAACAGTTTTCTGAAGACAAGCAGACTAAGGACATGGATTACTGGAACCATGTCCTGTGGTCGTATGAGGCCACAATAACTTTATTTGGTTCAGATGGTGTCAAGTGTTTGTGGCGACATCCAGGTGAGGAGTACAAAGACAAGTGTGTCTTGCCTACAGTCAAGCGTGGTGGTGGGATTGTCATGGTTTGAAGGAACCATGAATGCCAACACGTACTTTGACATACTGAAGCAGAGCATGATTCCCTCTCTTCGGAAACTGGGCTGCAGGGCAGTATTCCAACATGATAACAACCCCAAACACACCTCCAAGATGATGACTACTAAAGTAACTGAGGATAAAGGTTCTGGACTGGCCAAGTATGTCTCCAGACTTAAAGCCTATTAAGCATCTGTGGGGCATCATCAAACGGAAGTTGAAGGAGCGCAAGGTCTCTAACATCTACCAGCTTCGTGATGTCGTCCTGGAGGAGTGGAAAAGGATTCCAGTGGCAACCTGTGAAGCTCTAGTGAACTCCATGCCCATGAGAGTTAAGGCAGTGCTGGAAAGTAATGGTGGCCACACAAAATATTGACACTTTGGGCACAATTTGCCCATTTTCACTTGGTGGTGTATTCACTTTGGTTTCCAGTGGTTTAGACATTAGAGGCTGTGTGTTATTCTGAGGGCACACCAAATTTGACGCCTATTGATCCACAAGGTAAACATGTCAAAACAAACCACGTGTTACCAGTCTCAAAGATCTCCTGCCACTCACTGTCGCAGGTCGTCCGTATGTCTCGGTACGTGTGAAAAGGGAAAAACATCCAGTATGCGGCAGTCCTGTGGGCAAAAATGCCTTGTGGATGCTAGAGGTCAGAGGAGAATGGGCCGACTGATTCAAGCTGATAGAAGAGCAACGTAGACTGAAATAACCACTCGTTACAACCGAGGTATGCAGCAAAGCATTTGTAAAGCCACAACACGCACAACCTTGAGGCGGATGGTCTACAACAGCAGAAGACCCCACCGGGTACCACTCATCTCCACTACAAATAGGAAAAAGAGGCTACAATTTGCACGAGCTCACCAAAATTGGACTGTTGAAGACTGGAAAAATGTTGCCTGGTCTAAAGAGTCTCGATTTCTGTTGAGACATTCAAATGGTAGAGTCCGAATTTGGCGTAAACAGAATGAGAACATGTATCCATCCTCTGATGGCTACTTCCAGCAGGATAATGCACCATGTCACAAAGCTCGAATCATTTCAAATTGGTTTCTTGAACATGACAATGAGTTCACTGTACTAAAATGGCCCCCACAGTCACCAGATCTCAACCCAATGCACCTTGTTGAATCAATGCCACGTAGAATTAAGGCAGTTCTGAAGGCAAAAGGGGTCCAACACCGTATTAGTATGGTGTTCCTAATAATTCTTTAGGTGAGTGTATAGCACTATGTTCTAGATCTTCGCGAATTACCAATATTCGCAATAAAAATTTGTGATTAGAATATTCACAATCAACACTACAAGCAACCAGTGCTAACCGCTGAGCCACATTATCAGAGCAATCTGCTTACATTATATTTGAGGCCCATTTTTGTCTGTGCCTGCTTTTGCTTTGCCATCACGGTGTCTCACAAAACGAAAGCCTGTATTATGCGTTCGTAGACATGCTAGTTAGCGATGACTGGGCAGTGTAATACTGCTGCCATCGGGCAATTGGAATCTTTCAATAGGTTTAAAAATCATTGTTTGCCAGCTGCAGATCATGCTGTGTAATCACGATTTGCTTCTGGCAAATAGTGATCAGTATGGGCATAAGCCATCGCTCCTCCCTATACTGTGGAGGAGATTGCCACACATAATAGCAGCAGTCTCCTCCGCTAGCGAGCAAGCGGTTACCAGGAGAGAGCGTTTCCCTCCCCGGCAATCGCCTGGATGATCTTCGTGTCTAATATAAGCTTAAGTTGTTCATCCCAAAGCTGGATTGGCATTGAGTTTATAGCAGCAAGTAGGAAAAGCAGTAATGCTGTTCCTTATCTCAGTCTGTGATTAATTAAGCAGATTTTTCTAATAATTAGAGAACATATTAGGAAACAAAAACAAATACAGCATTCCCACAGACATGTGAATTCTTGGCCATATTGCATACTGGGTTGGCAATGCCTAACAAAACTGTATTCACAAATATTGATAAATAAAATGGTATTCTGGATTTACTGATAAATGTTATATTCAGAGGCTTAAAGGGGTCCTTTCACTTCAGCACCTGGCATTCATCATGTAGAGAAAGTTAATACCAGGCACTTACTAATGTACTGTGATTGTCCATATTGCCTCCTTTACTGGCCAGATTCATTTTCCCATTACATTATACACGGCTCCTATCCAGGGGTTACGGCCACCCTGCAATCCAGCAGCGGTGGTCGTGCTGCACACTACAGTAAGTGCCTTGTAGTAACTTTCTCTACATGATAAATGTCATTCGCTGAAGTGGGACAACCCCTTTAATGGTTCTGGTCACCAGGGTGTTACCTCCGCACTGTACATTAGGCAGAAAAAGTAGTAGTTGTCTCTGTGCCACGAATGCAAGTGAAGCAGCTGTGTTCATTTTAGTTGGAAGAGGAGCCTCTCCACAGCCTCCATGTGTGACATCTTCATGATCTTCATTAAAGGGGTCGTCTCACTTCAGCACATGGCATTTATCATGTAGAGAAAGTTAATACAAGGCACTTACTAATGTATTGTGATTGTCCATATTGCCTCCTTTGCTGGCTGAATTCATTTTCCCATCACTTTATACACTTCTCGTTACAACCACCCTGTAATCCTTCAGTGGTAGCCATTCTTTCTTGCACACTATAGGAAAAAGCGCTGGCCTATGTGCTTTCCCATGGTCTCAACCACCAGAGAGGCTGGCACTTTTTCCTATAGTGTGCAGGCACAACCACCGCTGCTGGATTGCAGGGTGGTCATAACTAGGGTTGAGCGAGGGTTACAGCAATCCGAACCCCATTCTTTTTAAAAAAACATGTTAAGAATATGGGTTCCGTCCGAAGTTTCTGCAAATATTACGAAGCTGCAAAAATACGAAGATGAACTCTACTTAGTATTTTGGTACATCAACTTATGTGAATAAACGAACTGACACTTGATAGAGGCGAGACAAAGTAAGTCTCGCGATAATTACAGAAACTTCGGAAAAAAACCTCCGAGGAGGACATATATTTTTCAGTAGGACAGAGCCCAAATTGTTAACGAAGATTTTAAAAGAATTGGGTTTGAATACAGCAATCCGAACCAGATTCTCTCGACCCTAGTCGTAACCATGGAAACAAGCAGTTTATAATGTGCTGGAAAAATTTATATCCAGCCAGCAAAGGAGGCAATATGGACAATCACAATACATTAGTAAGAGCCTGATATTAACTTTCTCTACATGATAAATGCCACTTGCTGAAGTGAGACGACCCCTTTAAGCCAGTGAAGCAGCAATCACTCCTGCCTCGCTCAGATCACGCACAGGCTAATAAAATGGATGGATGGATAGATGGGAATAGGAAGAGAGAGCTAAAGAGATAGAAAGAGAGAAATTTAGAGAAACAGACAGAGAGCTAGAATGAAGCTGAGATTGTGAGTGAAGCAAACCTTAGGCTACATTCACAGGACAGTAAAAAACAGAGGTGTGACGGACATTTTTAGAACCAATTGAAGTCAATGGGGCTATTCACATGGCGTTTTTTTTTAAACGGCCAGTGAATAGCAGCTGTCCAAAAAAATAGGGCATGTTCTATCTTTGGCTGTTTTTACAGCCAGGCAGACCCCATTTAAATCAATGAGACCATTTTTTAACGGCCACTAGACAGGAGAGCACCTATCTAACTGTTGTTAAAAAAACGGGTACACTAATGAAAAATGGCCTTTTAGGAGTTAAAATTAAAAATAAAAGATTCACCTCATCCACTTGCATGCGCAGGGACAGACGTTCTTCACTTGAGTAGAAGGACCTGTGCTCTCACCATGTGAATGTAGCCTTAGTTGGCCATGTAATTTAACACCCTTTGAAATGTACCATAGATTATTTTATGCTGTATCTTTTATCATCTCATCTCTGTTATTTTCAATCCATCAGAGGTTTCAAGCTGTGGTAATGGATATAAGAAAACTGCTATTGTCGTGAAAGTTGTGGGGTAAGTGTTAGGCCAATGAGCACATAACTGATATGGGACACTAATATTCGTTTTCTGTTCTGTACATTATAATAGTAGTACCTTGGCACACAACACTGGCTGTTCCTGGACACAATCATATTCATATCTAATGCAATAAAGTGCAGCACCTGGTTTGATAAGGCCTTTGCCGCTGTATGTATGCTGCCATTGTTAAAGGGACACTTCCCTCAGAAAAGGGTATATCTTTTTTTAAACTCATTCATTGAAAGGACATTTTTTGTACAATTTGTGGCTGTTTCTCTTCTTCATTTCAGGAGTACTGTGACTTTGAAAATGAAATACAAAATATGTTTAGGTCGGCCTATCACCTCCCCTAATCTAAAGCTATATTACACCTGCAGATCAGCAAGGCAGGACTACACAGCTCAATCTGATGCCAACAAACAATGCGTTTTAAGTATGCTGAAAGATTTCAATTACCCAAAGAACGAGCGTTTGCTCTTTCATATGGTAATCGGCGGCAGTATTACACTGCCAGACGATCGCTAATAAGAGTTCCTATGAACGCTTGTTAGCGATGATCTTAACGATTATCTGCAGATGTAATATAAGCTTAACTCTTCTTCATTAACTCCCCTTCATCATCATTCTTCTGAACCGGATCTATAATCAAATATCCACACCCCATGCACTCAGAAGCACTACAGATATCAGCTGGTGACGGCTCATGCAGCTTTATATCTACTCCCCTATTGTGTTAAGATGGCGGGACCATTGTATAAACCATGCACTTGTTTTTTTCTCTGTCACCCCTATCCCCCTCTAGATTGTAAGCTCTTGTGAGCAGGATCCTCATTCCTCTTACTTTAATTGTTTAGCCTGTTTGCTGCTATGTTATTTATGACCCCTGATTGTAAAGCTCTGCAGAATATGTTGGCGCTATATAAATAAAGATTAATATTATAAAATATTGTGCTTCTGCAGCAAATACGATAAATGATTCAAACTCTCATATAGATAGGTAATCCATAGTCAGCTTACTGCTGCTGTGAGGGGAAAACATTATCTGTAAGATAATTATCTTTATAATTGTAGGTGTAGAATTTAAATAAAATGATGATTATTATTTATTAGGTTTTCCGACCTGTAAAATGGTGGCTGCCATTTTGAGAGATTTGTCCGAATTGAATCAAAAAAGAACTTAGATTTGTCTGGAAATAATTTAGAATTGATTCACTTATCTTTAGCCATGAGCCACGTACTCCATAACTGAACTGGCTGAGCAAGCTGAAACCTCTTATCTAGTGAATTATAGATCTTTCCTTTCCAAAAAAAACAACAACAAAGTGAAATTGTGACTAGAATTTAATAGACAATTCAGACATTGTTCTGTAATTTTTAATGAGGCGTATAAACCCTAATTTTTGTCCTTTAGCGGCAACACAATACCTTTTTTATATGGTTATTCTGAATGTAGGTAAGCTGTATACAACAATACTATGATTCTTTTTTACATATATAATTATGCCTCAGCTTGTACTTGGATGAATGAACACAGATATTCATATATAAAATGAGTAAGTAGAAATGGTGTATGTGTGACACAGTGCTTTGTGTATATGTTTTTACGTTTATTGTCCTTTCTTTTACACAGCGATGAAGTCGAGGACAGTCAAACGTCATGGAATGACGCAATGCCAATGGAGGGAATCGATAGCCAGCAACCCTCAACAAGCCACAGTGTGCATTATGCGTGAGTGAGAAAAGTCTTCTAGTGCCAGTATCTGTAGAGAACAACCTGCCAAAATGAGTTCATGATAGGTGCACTTAGATATAGGGACACATTATGAAAATGTGTCCCTTTTTCTACCACTATAAAGATACAAGGGGGTTGAGGACCAATCAGCTTCTTTTCAGGAGGAAACATAGTACACTTGGGGGCACATTTTTTAAGACCGACGTTTTAGATGTCGGTTTTAATAAAGGCCCATAGTTGGTGGAGGATCCGCTGCAGTTATGAAGAGGCGCAGGCCTCTCCATAACCTCAGGGCACCCAGCGCAAAGTTCTAAATGTAAGACAGCGTCCAAGCTGTCTTACATTTAGACCATTTTCTACACCTGAAACAGGCGTAGAAAATGGTAAATGAGATGGCCTGCTGGCCCACCCACGCCACGCTGCAGCTGTCACTTGACAGTAAAAATCAAATAAAAATGCCACAAAAAGTCTCGGTAGAGTTCTAGTTCTCGTATGGGCCTATATTAGATTTCTATGGCAGCTGTTTACACAGATAGTATGGTCATGTCCATGAGGCCTGACATATTTCGATGTCTTATACCATGTTAAGAATCAGATTTTTCATAGAATATGTTTAACACACCAGATTTGAGATGAAATAATAACATAATTTAATACATTTTGAAGGTCACCGCCCTACGGTTCACCTGCTGGAAGTCCTGCGCACATAAGCACGCCACAGCAGCTATACAGGTCTGTAGAAAGCAGGTATGAGTTATGGCTGTTATATGTGTACTAGCAGAAGGACCCGGCTTTGCCCGGGTATATTTTATCCATTTGATTTAATGTGTGTGTGTCGTTAAAAGATATCGAGAGTATCCCACATAACAGTGACCTCTACAGCACCCTGCCCCCTTAACAGTGACCTCCACAGCCCCCCCACCCCTTAAAGCGAACCTTTTACCTGGATTTCACTTAATAAACTATCACCAGTACCTTATAGATTATCCTCATTGTGTTTCCATACAGTCTTGTCCCGCTTTCCTGTGATGTATATTCATGAAAAAAACGACTTATAAAGTACTCTTCTCCAGCTCCTGAAGTCACGATAGAAGTCAAGGGGGTAGCCCTTCCCTCACTCCAGGCTGTAACTCCCCTGCCCTAACCCGCCTCTAAGCAGTGTAATTGACACCCGGCTCAGTCGCCGGGACCGCGCTTGTATAGGCGGCGCATGCGCCGTCGCACTCAAGCGCGATCCTGTAACTGAATCGCGCGTGAGGAAGAGAAGACAGGCAGGCATCGGGGACGGCGCATGGGCAATTCAGTTACAGGATCGCGCTTGAGTCCGCGCGATAGACAGGATCGCGCTGCTACTGAGGCCGACGGCGCATGCGCCGCCTGTACAAGCGCGGTCCCGGCGACTGAGCCGGGTGTCAATTAGACTGCATAGAGGCGGGGTTAGGGCAGGGGAGTTACAGCCTGGAGTGAGGGAAGGGCTACCCCCTTGACTTCTATCGTGACTTCAGGAGCCGGAGAAGAGTACTTTATAAGTCGTTTTTTTCATGAATATACATCGCAGGAAAGCGGGACAAGACTGTATGGAAACACAATGAGGATAATCTATAAGGTACTGGTGATAGTTTATTAAGTGAAATCCAGGTGAAAGGTTCGCTTTAAGGGCTCATGCACACGACCGTTGTTGTTTTGCGGTCCATTTTCACGGATCCGTTGTCCCGTATCTGAGGTTTTTTTTCCTGTGATTTCTCTGATTTATGTCCTCTTCCGTTCTGTTATTCCACAAAACATATCCGTATGGTTTCCGTATGTGATCCGTTTTATGCAGATTGGAAATGGAAACAGTAACTTATTAATCACCAAACACATGAGCAATATGGTCTGGGCATAGCATTTTTACAGTATGGATCTGCAAAATACGGATGAAATACCGATGACATACGGATGTGTTCCATATTTTTTGCAGACCCATTGACTTGAATGGGGCCTCGGACCGTGATTTGCGGACAATAATAGGACATGCACTACTTTTTTGCAGAACGGAAATATGGAAACGGAGTACCTTCCGTTGTTTTTGCAGACAAATTGAAGTGAATGGTTCCGCATACGGTCCACAAAAAAAAGAAACGGAAGCGGAAAGAAAATACACACAACACTGACCCCCCCCCCCGCACAGTGCCCCCGACCCCCTTAACTTTGACCTTCACAGCAGCCTGCCCCTTTAACAGTGAGTTCCACAGCACTCCACCCCTTTGACAGTAATCTCCACAAGGGCCTTCCCCCTTGTGACCTCTACAGCACCCACACCTTAACACTGACCATAGGTTACAGTCCCCTTTGAATGTGACCTCCACCATTCTCGGCCCCCTTAACAGGGACCTCCACAGCGACTGCCCCTTTAACAGTGACCTCACAGTAAGCCGCTCCCTTAACAGTGACCTCACAGTACCCCGCTGCCCCTTTAATAGTGGCCTCCACAGTACTCTCCTCCCTTAACAGTGACCTCCACAGTTCCCGCCCCCCTTAACAGTAACATCCACAGTGCCCTCCCCTTTAACAGCGCCCTCCACAGCGGCCACCCCTTTATTAGTGACCTCCACAGTACCCCGTCTCCTTAACAGTGATGTCCACAATAACCCGCCCCTTTAACAGTGACCTCCAGAGCAGCTGCCCCTTTAACAGTGACCTCCACAGCGGCCGTCCCTTTATTTGTGACATCCACAGTACCCCGTTTTGTTAACAGTGATTTCCACAACACCCCACCCCCTTAACAGTGACCTCTACAGCACCCCGCCCCTTAACACTGACCTCCATAGCGGACCATCCCCTTAACTGTGACCTCCATCGTTCTCTGCCTCCTTAACAGAGACCTCCACAGCACCCACCCCTTTAACAATGACCTCCACAGCGTCTCGCCCCCTTAACAGTGACATCCACAGCGGCCACCCCTTTATTAGTGACCTCCACAGAGGCCGCCCCTTTATTACTGACCTCTACAGGGGTCGCCCCTTTTTTAGTGACCTCCACAGGGGCCGCCCCTTTATTACTGACCTCCACAGAACCCTATCTCCTTAACAGTCATTTCCACAACATCCCGCCCCCTTAACAGTGGCCTCTACAGTAATCTGCCCCTTAACACTGACCTTCATAGTGGACCGTCCCCTTAACTGACCTCCACAGCAGTTTGCCCCCTTAACTGTGACCTCAACAGCACTCCGCTCCCTTAACAGTGTAATCCACAGCGCCCTACCCCTTTAAAGGTGACCTACAGCAGTGAAGAAAAATGGCTAGGTTGTTATGGAAGCCTGGTGTAAAACTGGGCATGTGGAGACTAAAGGCCTGTAAGCTTCTATTTGCTGATAAGGGTCATGTGACTGTGTCTATGGCAGTTGGGATATGAGGAGAAAAAGACCTGCAGGCTTCTATTGGCTAATGTAGGTCATGTGATGGTGCCATATTTGCATTTTTTGGGAATATCTCAGGAACGGTACGTGATAGAGAGCTGAGAACTAGTCTAAAACCTTCCCGGACACCTGATGTACCTGTGTGCCAAATTTTGTGATTGTAAATGTTATAGTGCTGATTCCTTTTGTGGACATACATAGATACACTCAGCTTTATATATTATTGTAGATTCTGATATTCATCATCATGTAGTAGTATTCAGTAGTATATGTAGTATTCAACAGGTTCATATTAATTAAATCAGCAGCAATATCACTATTCTTCTGTAATATTTTAAAAAATGTATTTATTGTATGGGACAAATTCTGACTTACTATGCACATTATGCAAGGGAAGTACTATTTTAATTAACTTTATATTTTATGCTATTAAAATGTTATTCCACGTAGAGCCTATGCCAGGTGTATTTTCATACTCAACTTTGTATTTATTAGTAATCCAGCTATCATAATTGGCATTTTAGAATGTAAAAGTCTACAAACACTATGGGTAACTACTGTTGTATTTTATATGAACATGTACAATGCATTCGGAATGTCTTCAGAAACATTTTCACATTTAGATGTTGCAGCATTGTGCTAAAAAAAAAAAACAACAAAAAAAAAAAAGAAGGTTTTACCACATCCATCTTTACTCAATACTCAATACAGTAAGAAAGTGAAAACAGAATTTATTAAAAAGGAAAAACTTAAATTTCACATAAGTATTCAGACCCTTTACTGTTACACATGAAATTTAGCTCTGGGTCCTCAAGATGCTTCTACACCTTGGAGTCCACCTATGGTAAATTCAGTTGATTGGGCTTGTTTTGGAAAGACACATCCAGATAATGTAAGTAAGGTCTCACAGCTGACAATGCATATCACAGCAAAAACCACTGTCATGAGGAGGAAAGAATGGCATGTAGAGCCCAGAGACATAATTGTGTGGAGACATAGATTTGGAGAAGGGTTACAAAAAAATTCAGCTGCACTTCCCAAGAGCACATTGGCCTCCATAATTCTTAAATGGAAGACATTTGAAACAACCAGGACTCCTCTTACAGCTGGCCATCCAACCAAACTAAGTTCTGAGGAGGAAATTATTGGTAAGAAAGGTGACCCAATGGTCACTCTGGATGAGCTCCAAAGATCCTGTGTGCAGATGAGAGAAACTTCCAGAAGGTCAACCATCACTGCAACACTCCACCAACCTGGGCTTTATGACGGAGTAGCCATAAAGAAGCCTCTCCTCAGTAAAAGACACATGAAATCCCACCTACAGTTTGCAAAAAAGCACCTAAAGGACTATCAGACTGTGAGAAATCAAGATTTAACTTTTTGGGCTGAGTATTAAGTGTAATTTCTGGAGGAAAGCAGGCACTGCTCATCACTTGCCCAATACCATCCCTACAATGAAGCATGGCGGTGTCAGCATCATGCTGTAGGGGTGTTTTTCAGCAACTGCGGCAAAGAGAATGGTCAGAGTTGACCAAAGTACAGAGGTATTCTTAATGAAAACCGTGACTGGGTAAAAGGTTCACCTTCCAACAACACAATGACCCTAAACACACAGCCAAGAAAACACAGGAGTGGCTCAGGAATGACTCAGGTGACCTAACCAGATGTCACTGTGGGGAGGGGGAAACTACCCACCATACAGGACTTTGTAGAACATACTGTCCACAAAGGCCCGTACGGTGGGGAGTTTCCCCCACTCCCCACTGTGACAGTATGTTCCACAAAGGCCACTCTGTTTGTGGCCTTCGGAAGAGGGCTTAGCATGTATTGCCTGCTGTTTTCTGGCGCACATGCTGTTCCTCCGGGGGGAGGGTGAAAGGAAAGATTCTGTTAACAATGCGGATCACGGTGACTGGTGTTGCCGTTGTTTTGTGAACTGTTACCTATGTTGGAATCTCTACTCGTCCACTCTCTGTGGTTCTGGACTTTTGGGCCGTTTTGCTGGTTGCATCTCTGTTGTGCTGGCTGTGGTGTATGCTGGTTCGGGGATGTTTGCTGGCAGCGACCTTGGGTCTGAACCATGCCTGAGGTGGACGCAGCGTCAGTGCGGTCTTTCCGAGCTGTTTGTTGGCTGGCTGGCGGGTTCCTTGTTGGTGGTTCCGGCACGCTGGCAGCAGTCTTGGGGAGACTTGCTTGCATTGAAGCTGATTCTGTTCTTTTTTTTTTTTTTTTCTGTTGTTGTGGGTGCCCCCACTAGCTTCCCCTTTTTGATTTAGGAGGGGTGGGAGTTTCACGGCCTTTTGTGTGCGCCGTGACACGGTTGCCGTGCATGCTGTTGCCAGTGGCAACGTATTTTGGTTGCAGCATGTAGGTGCCTCCTCCTTTCTCCTGGGGCCTTCCCTGTCTGGTGTCGGAGGGTTAAATTATCTAGCTGGTGGGTATTTAGGTGTGTCCTGGATGTGGCCACGAGGTTTATATTGCCTGTGGCTTCCAGGCTGGAGTCTGTTGTCCTCCAGCCATGGTGTGTGCTGGAGTTGCTCCTGTCCTGGATATGTAATCGATCCAGTTTGAGGGCCACCTAGTGGAACATCAAGGTCACCATGTTCCTGTTGTTCTCCGTCCCTTCACTACTCTTGCATATCTTTGGTGTTGTTTATGTATGGGTGGTTGTTGTCTTGTCTAGTGTTTGTTACATGTCTGGTCTTTTGGTGTTCATAGTCCAGCATGTTTGCTAGACATGTTCCCTGTGTGGTGTGCCTCCGGAGGGGGTGTCAGGGTTCCCCCTAGGGAAAACTACAAGTCTCTATGCTGCTCTGCCTGGGGCCGCCATGCGTCCTTTTTGCATTGGGGTTTCAAGGCAGTAACTGGTGTGCTGGATACCTGGGTGTGGTTGTTTGTACTGTGTCCTGTATGGTGTGTGGGCACCTGTACTCATGCTTGGGTTCTAGTCGGTGTTGTTGCAGCAGGTAAGTGTGTTGTATGGTGTGCTTACCTGCCGATCCAGTTACTGTATACAATCTCCTCTTTTTCTTTGCAACTAGGCCGGTGGAGACTCCTGTTCATCCGTGTCTGGGATGAACAGGTCGTCTCTGCCCTTTCTTTATTTGAGGGATTATCAGGGCAACTATGGGTCCTAGGTTTCCTGGGTATGAGCCGTCCTATCATCCAGGTCCGCTCCCTTATCCCAGTTGCTGGCCTAGTTGCTATCCCGTCTGCTTCCCATTGTACGGTGGGGAGTTTCCCCCACTCCCCACCGTGACACCAGAGCCCTGACCTGAACCTAATCGAACTTCTCTGGAAAGACCAGAGAAATGACAGTCAACTGATGGATCCCATCCAACCTGTCAGAGCTTGAGAGGATCTGCAGAGAAGAATGGCAGAAAATCCCCAAATCCAGGTGTGCAAACCTTGTGGCATCATACCCAAGAAGACTGGAGGCTAAAATTAAGGGGTTAACCTTTTTTTTCCTTTAAAAATCTAACCTGTGGAGGAAAGATTATAGATCACATACTTACCTTCCACAGTGCAGCCATTCCTGAGATCTGCCTCCCGGTCACGTGGTCCCTCCAGATGGCTTTTCTTGGCTTCCGGCCAAAGTCCATCTTCTTATCACCCCTGTCTTTGCTTCCTTTCTCCAGCAGGAGACGAATCATCACTAGTGACGTCACCGCCTCCTGCTGGAGAAAGCGGCGGCTGGCAGTCTTCACAGCGCACTAGGCCGAATGCTAGTGCGCATCGTACAGGCTTCTATGTGAAGCCTGTACTGACTCCTGCACAGCGCGATGTAAGTGCTGTGCAGGAGTGACAGAATAGCGATCAGCCACAGAGGCTGTTAGCTATGCTGTGCATCTCACTGGGGGAACTGACTGGCACATGGGGGAGTACTGTATAGTACTAGGGGACACTGGATGGCACAAGGGGGCACTGGCTGACAAATAGGGGGCATTGGATGGCACTTGGGGCAATGGATAGCACTGTTATGGGGCACAGTGGATGTCACTGTTATGAGGGCACTGTGGACGTCACTGTTATGAGGGCACTGTGGACGTCACTGTTATGAGGGCACTGTGGACGTCACTGTTATGAGGGCACTGTGGACGTCACTGTTATGAGGGCACTGTAGACGTCACTGTTATGAGGGCACTGTGGACGTCACTGTTATGAGGGCACTGTGGACTTCACTGTTATAGGGGCACTGTGGATGTCACTGTTATGGCAGCAATGTGGATGTCACTGTTATGGGGGCACTGTGGATGTCACTGTTAAGGGGGCACTGTGGATGTCACTGTTATGGACGCACTGTGGATGTCACTGTTATGGACGCACTGTGGATGTCACTGTTATGGGCGCTGAGTATAAGTGATAGGGCTCGTGCTCAGAACTGTATCCGCGTGTGATTCTCATTTTTTTGCAGTCCTATTGAGTTCTATGGGTTTTAGATCTGCATTATAAGGACCAGAATAGGACATGTTCTATCTTTCGCAGAACTAACATACAGATGTGGAAAGCACATTGATGTCATCGGTGTGTTTTTTACATCCGTATGTCAGTTGCAGTAAAAACAGAACATGTCCTATTCTGGTCCTTAAAATAAGGACCTCAAATCCATGGAACTCAGTGGGACTGCAAAAAATGTGGATCGCAAAATGGATACGGTCGTGTGCACACTCTGAAGATAGTGAGGGAAGAGCCTGTGGACTGTCAGTGATGGGATTAGATACACCGCTCAGCAGGCTGTATCACACAGGATAGGATAAGGCTACTTTCACACTGGCGTTTTGGCTTTCCGTTTGTGAGTTCCATTCATGGCTCTCACAAGCGGTCCAAAACGGATCAGTTTAGCCCTAATGCATTCTGAATGGAAAAGGATCCGCTCAGAATGCATCAGTTTGCCTCCGTTCCGTCTCCATTCCGCTTTGGAGGCGGACATCAAAACACTGCTTGCAGCATTTTGGTGTCCGTCTGATGAAACTGACGGATCCGTTCTGACACACAATGTAAGTCAATGGGGATGGACCAGTTTTATATGACACAATCTGGCACAATAGAAAATGGATCCGTCCTCCATTGACTTTCAATGGTGTTCAAGACGGATCCGTCTTGGCTATGTTAAAGGTAATACAAACGGATCCGTTCTGAACGGATGCAGACGGTTGTATTATCTGAACGTATCAGTCTGTGCAGATCAGTGGCGTACATACAGGGGTCGCAGTTGCGACCGGCCCTGGCACTCCAGGGGGCCCGGCCGCCTGTGGACCCCCCTGGCCCCTGCAGTCAGTGTTCCCTCTAACTAAGCTGCACGGCTGGGTGGCCGGGCACTGCACCAGCCACCATAGATCAGTTTTGCACCGGGGCCCCATGGATTGTGTGTACGCCACTGGTGCAGATCCATGACAGATCCGCACCAAACGTGAGTGTGAAAGTAACCTATGATACACATGTGAGGGCAGAGCCTGTGGACGGTCAGTGATGGGATTTAGATACTGAGTGAGAAGTAGATTCATGTCTGGGTGTAGAAAGATAGACATAGGAGTTATAGATGGAGTAGCTGCTGCAGGCAGAGCAGAGTGGGGGCGTGTCCAGCCTGTGACTCATCACTGTGCAGTGCAGCCAGGCTTCTGTATCAATAAAGTTATGTATTCAACAAAACAAAAAGGGGAGAAAGTAAACAGATCTGCCAGGATAATGTGATGTCTTCCAGGGGGGAAGGAAAGCTCAGAAACTTCCAGGGGGGAAGGAAAGCTCATATGTATGCATGGTGAGGGGTGTTAGGAGCACATAAAAAGAATTTAGATTTTGGGACCAAACAACCTCTTTAATGTAAAAAGAGCTTAATGTACCATAATGTGCCTAAACCTCAATCAATTGCCTTGAAACTTTGCACAACCTAAGATGGTTTACCCACAAGGCAAATAAGTGACATTAAGCTTGTTTTTTGAGGAGCTTAACGTGGCTTAACGTAAAACAAAACAACTCAGATGTATAGGAGCACAGGCTGACGCTGGGTATTAGAGCAATAGCTGAATAGTGATGGGCATGAGATCTTCAGTAGGAGAAACACCAGACTTGCTCCTGAGGTCCATTTCAGTACCATGTACCTTCGGTAGACATCTAGGTTCTCTGGTCCTCCTCCTCAATCAGCAAACAAATTACCCTGTCTAACAGTATACATTAAAAGCTGAGGTTTTAGTTGCACAAACCTTTGGCCAAAAATATGTAGAAGCCACACTGCCACCGTCAAGGCACCTATGTAAAGTGTGGTCCTAGCTCTATTTATATGAGTCTCCAAATGGGAGAATATTGATCCAGTCGATAAATTAAATGTAGGTGTACCTGGAGGTAGCCTACTACTCCTCATAAGATGCAGGGACTAATTGGAGGCCCAGCAACCACAGATGCATGCTAGGATCCCCAATGCGCCACCACATCCAAGATAGACTAAGACCTGAGCCGGAGCTATGGCTGATCCTGCGGCTAGCTTTGTGAATAATCCTTTACATTTCTAATAGCCGCTGCACAAAAGGTAGTAGGGGCTATGCGAGCCTAACGTCACTCAATAAGAGAACTTAGGTTGTGCAAATTTTGAAGTCAATAAATTGAGGTTTACTGTATGTACATTATGGTACATTAAGCTCTTTTTACATTAAGCTGTTCACATTAAATGTTTTAGGATGGTAATAAAATAGTTTAATGTGAATAACTTTTGGTATGTTTTCTCAAATGACCCAAAATCTTCAGAATATGTTGGTATAGACAGAGTCTTGTAGTATAGGAAGTTTGGGGGGAATCGGTTAACATCTAGTGGTAAGTTGTTTTTTGTACGTTAAGCCACATTAAGCACCCCAAAAAACAAGCTTAATGTCACTCATTTGCCTTGTGGGTAGCCAAAATCCATGAAACTTCCAGGATAGGTTTGGGAAGCTGGGAACTTAGGTCGTGCAAAGTTTCAAGGCAATTGATTGAGGTTTAGGGACATTATGGTACATTAAGCTACAGTAAGCCATTTTCACATTACATGTTTTAGGATGTCCCGTGGTTTGGAGATCTGGAACAGCTGCAAATGAAAAAAAAACATCTGTGCAGCTATTTCAGATGTTTTTCTTTCTTCTTCTTCTTTTCAGCTTCTTCTTCTTCTTTTCAGCAGGAAAGGGGTTAAAACGCTGTGGTGTTGCACCACAAGTCCCAGCAAGCCACAAGCAGCACAGAAAGGCACAGAACCTCTCTGCATGCAGTCACCAGCTAGAATGGCTGCATGCAGGGAAGTTCTGACTCTTCCTGTTCAGCTATAGCGCTGCCATTGGCTGGAGCGTTGTTCCAGCCAATATCAGCGCTGGCAGGGGACCCAAAACACTGGTGTCCCCTGCCTCACCTCGGAGGTGACTGATGCTGACTTTTTCAGCACCTGCCACCTCTCCCTGACCTCCTCCCGACCCTCCCCCATGTCTCTGACAGCTTCCTGCGCTGTGATGTGCTGGTCTCATTGATTGTCCAATCGCATCGCTTGGAGCTGCAGGGGGGTGGGGTGGCACCATGCTGCCCAACTAAAATTTAATGTTGATAAGTGCAAGATAATGCACCTGGGGCGTAAAAACCCAAGAGCAGAATATAAAATCAGTGATACAGTCCTAACCTCAGTATCTGAGGAAAGGGATTTAGGGGTCATTATTTCAGAAGACTTAAAGGTAGGCAGACAATGTCATAGATCAGCAGGAAATGCTAGCAGAATGCTTGGGTGTATAGGGAGAGGCATTACCAGTAGAAAGAGGGAGGCGCTCATGCCGCTCTACAGAGCACTAGTGAGACCTCATCTGGAGTATTGTGCTCAGTACTGGAGACCATATCTCCAGAAGGATATTGATACTTTGGAGAGAGTTCAGAGAAGAGCTACTAAACTAGTACATGGATTGCAGGATAAAACTTACCAGGAAAGATTAAAGGACCTTAACATGTATAGCTTGGAAGAAAGACGAGACAGAGGGGATATGATAGAAACTTTGAAATACATAAAGGGAATCAACAAGGTAAAAGGAGAGAATATTTAAAAGAAGAAAAACTGCTACAAGAGGACATAGTTTTAAACTAGAGGGGCAAAGGTTTAAAAGTAATATCAGGAAGTGTTACTTTACTGAGAGAGTAGTGGATGCATGGAATAGCCTTCCTGCAGAAGTGGTAGCTGCAAATACAGTGAAGGAGTTTAAGCATGCATGGGATAGGCATAAGGCCATCCTTCATATAAGATAGGGCCAGGGGCTATCCATAGTATTCAGTATATTGGGCAGACTAGATGGGCCAAATGGTTCTTATCTACCGACACATTCTATGTTTCTATGACATGGCTGCCTGCCGTTAAGAGCAGGCATGGTGCTGCGATTCCCCCCCGATCCTTCCCCAGAGCCCCGCGGACCTGGTCCTTAAGTAACGTCCGGGTCCGAGTCCTTATAGAGCTTATTTGTAGGACAATAAATTATCCATTTACAGCAGTGGTTGGGACAGTATCAATTATCTACTAGAGCCTTTCAGTATAGATTAGGAATATCAATTGTCTAGCCAAATTAATTGGTTCTCACAGCTCACTGCATCATATTACTTAAAGGCATTGTCAAGAAATATAAATTGTGCATTCACATAAACAGATGCAAGAGCTGTATGGAGAGTTGTACAATACAGACAGTCATAGGAAGAGCTGTACAATAAACACACAGTCGTATGAATACCTGTACAATAAACACACAGTTGTATAAAAAGCTGTACAATAAACACACAGTCGTATGAAGAGCTGTACAATAAACAGACACAATCTTATGAAGAGCTGTACAATAAACAGACAGTTGTAGGAAGATTTGTACAATAAACAGACAGTTGTAGGAAGATTTGTACAATAAACAGACAGTTGTAGGAAGATTTGTACAATAAATACAGTCGTATGAATACCTATACAATAAACACACAGTCGTATGAAGAGCTGTACAATAAACACACAGTCGTATAAAGAGCTGTACAATAAACACACAGTCGTATAAAGAGCTGTACAATAAACACACAGTCGTATGAAGAGCTGTACAATAAACAGACAGTTGTAGGAAGATTTGTACAATAAACACACAGTCGCATGAAGAGCTGTACAATAAACAGACAGTTGTAGGAAGATTTGTACAATAAACACACAGTCGTATGAAGAGCTGTACAATAAACACACAGTCGTATGAAGATTTGTACAATAAACAGACAGTTGTAGGAAGATTTGTACAATAAACACAGTCGTATGAATACCTGTACAATAAACACAGTCGTATGAAGATCTGTACAATAAACACACAGTCGTATGAAGATCTGTACAATAAACACACAATTTCATGAAGAGCTGTACAATAAACACCGTCGTTTGAAGAGCTGTACAGTAAAGACACAATCGTATGAAGAGCTGCACAATAAACAGACATAAGTGCTTGAATTGCCTTATAATATAGCACTAGTGATGCTGTTGCGCTCAACAGTTTTCTATATTTATCCCCTGAATTTGAAACAATATGTTCTATTGTACTTTTTACATTTTATTTTATGATTTTTCGGGTTGAATTGCTTACATTAATATAGAGCATGTCTCTAGTGTTGATAGTGGATGCTGCAGAAATACGCATGTAATAGAATTGTTTGTTGGACACCCATTTTTCTATTCTGTTTGCTTTGTTTACATTTTATTTGCTGTCTAAATTTAATTTTAAAACATTTAGAATATTTCGAATAGTAATTATTTTTACAACTACATGTAAGATGTATGTAGTGGTGGTCATTTTTTTGCTGCTTTTAGGACGCATTTACACGATCGCGTGATGGCCTTGTCCTTTTTGCAGACCGCAAACCATGGATCCACAAAACACGGGTACTGGCGTGTGCACCACGCACCGCGGTGCAGACCCATTGACTTCAAATGGTCCCTGATCCGCAAGATGCTGCCAAGGATAGGACATGTTCTATCCTTCGCGACGTTGAGGCACAGACCCAGCAGCTCATGGAAGCAAATAAAAGCCATTCCGTCTGCTTCCAGAAAAATCTGGACTGGGGGGCGTAGCCTTTAGGGGAGGCGAACATGACTGGGGGCTGGTTTGAGGGAGCCCCCAGGGAATCTGATTGGCTAGTTTAAGTGATGGGGGGCGTGGAGCAAGGGGTTAAATAGGCGAGGGTCTGGGGAAGAAAGAGGCCATTTTATGGTGAAACGGAGCTGTGCACATCGGTACTCACCATGGACGCTCATCGCTGATCTCAGGACGGCTCAGAGGGGCGGCTGAGGCACCCACTCCGCCTCAGCCAACTGCATCCCGGCCGCGGCGGTCCAGGCTGCGGCGCGCCTCAGCCCAGAACTTGCCTCCCCTTGGGCTCAGCGCCGAAGACGGAGCCCTGTTTCCCAGGACTCTTCACGCCTGCAGGCGCCGGGTGCCGCTCCTGCCAGTGCGCCCAGGCGTGGGAGGAATCCGGCCAGTAGGCGGAGCCCACATGCAGGCCACAGGAGGCCTCTTCTGCAGCCCAGCAGCGCCACCTTGTGTTCAGGACCAGGTACGGCAGGCCCTCTCCAGGATCTGGATGTGGATTAGGCCCCTGTATGTGGATTAGGCTTGACCAGTATCCCAGAGCGCATGAGGCTGCTGCAGACCACGGCAGCAGGCCCTCGCCGGCCAGGCAAGTTGACGAAGAAGGTTTTGCCGCGCAAGAGGTATCCAGGGAAGATCCGGAAGATTACGTCCCTGGTCCCAGCCCGGCCAGGGGACATCCGTGGGAATTCACTGTGCCAGGACCGTCGTAGAGGACCGAGCATCGGGATTCAGGACCTTCGGCTGATGGGGTCACAGCACCCAGGTAGCCAGGTGAGACACCATGGGGACCTTTATGTCAGTTAGTGTCTGGAGGGGTTGGGGGGCCCCAGTCAGACTTAAGTAAGGGGGTGGGCCAGTTTTTGGGGGGTGTAGTGGGGTTGCTAGCTAATTTGGGGGCGGCGGGAAATCCTGCATTGCAGTTGGGGGGCCTGGGGGGGGCATCGACGGGTCGGTAACATCAGGGCCATTGCCGGCGTGGGGGTGGCCACGGGGGGGCCGCCAGCTTCGGGGAAATCCACGGTGGTTTCAAGGGGTACTTCGGCGTCGGTGCAAACGCAGGCAGGCGGGTCCGAACAGGAGGATATAATGAGGTTAGACGATAGGGCAAAGGGTGAAGTCTATGTTTGTTTTGAGGGCCCATTGGGGGCACATTTGAAGCAGGAGGTTAGGGAGCGCATCTGGAAAGGGGAGTATGTGGACATATTTTCCCTTCTCCCTTTGGACAAATTCAATTTGGATAGGGCGCGAAAGGATGAGGGCAAGAGGGAGGACAAGGAGAAGCGTAGGTATCGACTGATACCGCGGACGTTCCCTAACTGGTTGCAGGCATTCGCGATATTGGCCAGTGTGATAAGGGAAAAAGCGCCGGAGTGCTGCCCTGCGCTTTTTTGTTACCTGGATGCCATCGGGACATTGCTTTGTGGCTAAAAGTGATGGCGCCGATTAGGTCAGGCCAGCCCTTTCGGAGCGAATCAGGGGCGGGGGGACAATCCGGATTCACGGCAGCATCCGCAAAGGGATTGTGCTTTCTATTCAATGAAAGGGGTGTAAATTTGGAGCTAAGTGCAAATTCAAGCACGAATGTTCCAATTGTGGTGGGTCCCACGGAACCACGCAGTGTTTTAGAGGGGCCAAGCAGAGGGGGAGCGAGGGTTCTGGAAAAGGGGGAGACACCGGTGCGTCTGCAAGAGATGGACCGGTTTCTCGCTAGATATCCGGATAGGGGGGCTGCACAATTGTTGCGGGAAGGTTTTTCGGTGGGATATAAAATTCTGTTTATTCCATCTGGGCCGGTGCTGCTTAGGAAGAACTTGCAGTCGGCAAGGGAGCACCCAGATGTAGTTACAAAAAAGTTGGAAAAGGAAGTTAGACTGGGAAGGATGGCTGGCCCGTTTTTGGAACCACCTTTGCAGAACTTGCGTTTGTCGCCACTGGGGGTGGTCCCAAAGAAGGAGGCGAATACGTTTCGCCTGATTCAACATCTTTCCTTTCCAAAGGGATCGTCGGTCAACGACGGTATTGACCCGACCCTGTGTTCGGTAGTCTATACCACGTTTGATGCGGATCATTCCCATGGGTAGAATATTTAGTAGGCGTTTGGCGGCGGCAACGGCGGGGGTGGTGGCACCGCACCACTACATTAGGCTAGGAAAAGAGCTGAGGGCGGATCTGCAAGTTTGGGCATCGTTTCTGGAATGTTATAATGGCAGGGAAATGTTTATCGGTGACGTGGTGGACACCTTTGATTTCGACCTTTTTTCCGACGCTGTGGGGGGAGGCGGTTATGGGGTCTACTGTGGGGGTCAATGGTGTGCGGGTGGTTGGCAAGATACCTGGGTGGAGAGAGGCTGGGTCAAGAATTTAGCGTTACTGGAACTGTTCCCCATTGTAGTGGCAGTAATGTTATGGGGGAGGGATTTTAGGAACAAGAAGGTCCATTTCCACTGTGACAACATGGGTGTAGTACAGGCGATTAACGGGTTGTCGGCTTCTTCACCGTTAGTGGTGCGCCTATTACAGAGGCTAGTCTTGGAGTGTTTGTCACTCAATGCTTGGGTGGTAGCAGTGCACGTACCAGGAGTCGATAACTGTATTGCTGATGCTCTCTCTCGTTCACAGTGGGAGCGTTTCCGCCAGTTGGCCCCAGAGGCAGAGGAACGCAGGCTAAACTGCCCGAGTTGCCTATGGGAACTCCTGTAGACACCGTAGCGGGTCTCATACGGGCTTCGCTCGCACCCGATACTTGGGAGACATACAATAGGGCATGGCAATGCTGGGAAGAATGGAAGACCAGGTTGGGTGTTGAGACAGATGACTTCGAAATTCCGATGCTGTTGTTCATTGGGCATTGTAGAGAGGAGGGGTGGTCTATCTCTAGAATTAATAGTTGCATTTCGGGTTTGGCTTTCGGTTTTCGCCTCAGGAATTTGCCGGACGTCACCAAGTCTTTTCTGGTGGTGAGGGCTTTAAAGGGTTGGCGGCGTTCTCAGTCGGGGGAGGATGATCGTAGGCCAGTGTCTTTTGCTTTGCTTTTAAGGTTGGGGGAACAATTAGTCGACGTCTGTGCCTCGCCGTGGGAGTTGAGTTTGTTTAAGTTGGCTTTTTCACTGGCTTTTTTTGGGGCATTGCGTTTGGGTGAATTGGTTTGTCCGTCGGTTAAGAGACTGGGAGGCCTGTTGAGGGATGATGTGGACCTCTTTCCGCATAGGGTGGAATTTCATATTAGAAGATTAAAAACTGATGGGGAGGGAAGAGGTCGCAAAGTTGTTCTTTTCGCGGTCCCGGGTTGTTCAATGTGTCAGGTATACTGCTTGAGGGAGTACAGGGTCGAGGTGAAGGGGACAACTTCCCCTCTCTTGGTGCATGCGGATGGGTCTTTCCTTTCCCGTTTCCAATTCACAGCGGTCTTCAAACGGTGTCTAGGGCAGTTGGGCATAGAGCTAGCGGGTTACTCTAGCCACTCCTTTAGAATCGGGGCAGCGACGGAGGCGGCTAGACAGGGGCAGGACGTGATAAAGCATATAGGGAGGTGGGAATCGATTCGTTTTAGATCATATATACGACCAGATCGATTGTGATACTGCGTTTTACTTTGTTTTATCCCCTATGGTATGCTTCTTTGATCTTATTATTTCGTTACAGATTCGGACCCAGCGCTAATCTTGTTAATGGGTCACTCGTACATTTTCTGGGGAGCCATCCGGGCAGCGGTTCAGCCGGATGGTCAACAGTTGGGGTTTGATCGGTCGGTAGTGCTGGCAAGATGGTTGGGGCGTAGGGGAATGGTGTGGGGGGGTGTTGCCTGAGGTCCACAAGTTTGTTAGGTTGGACAGGGTGCCGAATGTGTTGGTGTTGCACGTGGGGGGCAACGATTTGGGAGTGCAGCCGTTGAGGAAATTAGTGGCGGTCTGACGGCGTTCACTTGAACGCAGTGGGGATAGACATGTGGTGTCTGGCGATACAGGAGGGCATAGAGACAGCTCTATGGATGTGGAGGGATGCACAGGCTTAAGGGGTCAAGCTTGTGCGTTCGTGGTGGTGGGAGGTCCTTGAAGTTTGAGAGATTCAGGTGACGAGGATGGGAGGGCTCCACGGTTGGGGCTGGACTCCTATGGCTGGTGGTCGGTTGTGGCGGAATTTGGGCGAGCCGGCAGTGGTGCTTCCGAGCTGGCGCTTAACGGCTGGGGGCAAGTCGGCTCAAAGATACTGGCGAAGATTCCTAGGTTTGGGGCTTCCAGGACCTCCCCCGTGTTACTCAGGGATATGTTGGGAATAAGTTGGATATATCTTAAGGTTATGTTTTGTGGAAAATAAAAGGTTATTTATTTATGTTTGTGTTTGTAATAAAACGGCTGCTGTGGCCGATATAATCCAACTTGGTGTCCGTGGATTATTGGGGTTCTGAATAGGCCAGCCTATGGGGATCAGGCTGGGGGTGGGGGGAGTCGGGGGTTAGTAAGTGATGGATCAAGGAGGGCGAGCGGAGAATAACCAATACCCCGTCAAGAAAGAGCCGGACTGGGGGGCGTAGCCTTTAGGGGAGGCGAACATGATGGGGGGCTGGTTTGAGGGAGCCCCCAGGGAAGCTGATTGGCTAGTTTAAGTGATGGGGGGTGTGGAGCAAGGGGTTAAATAGGCGAGGGTCTGGGGAAGAAGGAGGCCATTTTATGGTGAAACGGAGCTCACACCCACCCACCCTTCTTTCCTTTTCCGGAGACTGAGCCGCGGGGACGGAGGAGGTTGAGGGGAGGGAGGGTGTGGAGATCATGGGTCTGAATTTGTCATGCCGGCTGTGGTGGTGGGAGGTCCTTGAAGTTGGAGAGATTCAGGTGACGAGGATGGGAGGGCTCCACGGTTGGGGCTGGACTGCTATGGCTGGTGGTCGGTTGTGGCGGAATTTGGGCGAGCCGGCATTGGTGCCTCCGAGCTGGCGCTTAACGGCTGGGGGCAAGTCGGCTCAAAGATACTTGCGAAAAATTCCTAGGTTTGGGGCTTCCAGGACCTCCCCCGTGTTACTCAGGGATATGTTGGGAATAAGTTGGATATATCTTAAGGTTATGTTTTGTGGAAAATAAAAGGTTATTTATTTATGTTTGTGTTTGTAATAAAACGGCTGCTGTGGCCGATATAATCCAACCTGGTGTCCGTGGATTATTGGGGTTCTGACAAGGCCAGCCTATGGGGATCGGGTTGGGGGTGGGGGGAGTCAGGGGTTAGTAAGTGATGGATCAAGGAGGGCGAGCGGAGAATAACCAATACCCCGTCATGGTCTATGCCCTATCTTTGGCCGCATCTTGCGTATCACTTATCCATTGAAATCAATGGTTCCACACATGACAAAAGTGGGATATTTTGGATACAAAATTTGCCCCAGTGCACATGACATCTATTCATTGATATAAATTATTGGTGAGCTGCATTTTTTGACTATCTAGCACAAGGCTTCACAGAGCTATGGCAACTAGACAGAAAGTATTCATAGTTTACTTTGCTAGCTGCATTCACACAACATGGTTTATATTACCCTGTTTATGAGTAAGCAGCTTTATTTAAAGCTTGGAACATCTTTGCTAAAAGCGGTAGCAATGCCTTCTTCTCATGGGATAATCTCTCCTGGAATTTCGCCATGTAAATAAAACGAAATCTGGATTTGTCATTAATGCAGACAAGTAAATAATCGTTTCTGGGCAGCAGATTGTGTCATCTAAATCAATATTCCTCAATTAAAGTCCTCAGGGCCCACATACCGGTCATGTTTTTAGGATTCCCTTAGTATTGAGCTGGTGATATAATCAGTGTCAATGCCTTAGGACAGGGATGGCCAACCTGCGGCTCTCCAGATGTTGCAAAACTACAACTCCCAGCATGCACAGACAGCCTATATTTGGGGCAGGGCATGATGGGAATTGTAGTTTTACAACAGCTGGAGAGCCGCAGGTTGGCCAGCCCTGCCTTAGGACTTACCACAGATGTTCATTCTGTGTGATATTCTCAAATCCTGACTGGTAGGGCCCTGAGGACTGGAGTTGGGCAACTCTGGTCTAAATAGTACTGTGCTGCCCAGAATGCATCTGTATGAGGATGAGCGATTGCGGTAGCCATCACTCGACCTTATACAGTGGAGGTGACCGCTACATTTACCTCAACTGAACGAGCAGCCAATTGTCAGGAAGGAACACACTTGCCGGGTGGTTGGAGCGTGTAAATCCAGCAAGTCTTTACTTGGAAGAATGAAGCAAACCATATTATCCCCAGGAACTACTCTGCACATGCAATGGGAGGCCGCGCCCCAAGGGCCTCTATGTAGCATCCCAGGTTTAGGAATTGCCGAGTGGTATAGTGCGGCCTAAAATATCTCTCTATGTGTGTCACGGTGCTCCTACCTGGATACCGCTGGACCCCAGGCTCCGAAGCAATAAATTGGGGGAATAATTGAGGGATTTGAAAGAAAGATTGAGTCCAGACCTAGTATGTAGTTGAACAGAAGCTTTACTTGAATAAACGTTCATCAGAAACCATCTTCAAGCTTTGTCTTGGTCCCAGCAGGCTTTAGCATTAAACTGTCAGGCTTCTTCAATAACACTGCTTGCTTTCTCTCTCTCTGATGTACTGACAGCCTTAATAGGTAACTTGGCTTCCTCTGTAAGCTGCACTTTCTCTCTGTAGTCTGACTCTAGGTGATGCCAGGGAACGTTCCTGGCTCCTGAAGCTTCAAGCTTTGGCCTCCATGGCCAGCAGAGCTTAAGGTGCTCTGGCTGGCGTGGGCACATTCAGCAGAGACTTGCCCCTGCACACCTGTCCCCTAACAGGGAATAAGCTAGACTAACTGGAAACTGGTCCGCACCCTTCCTGCAGGAAGTGGTACTCGCCCACTTCTCCACAGAGGGGGGTTAGAATGGAATGGTAAGTTCCATTCTATCTAAGTATACAGTCGTGGCCAAAAGTTTTGAGAATGACACAAATATTAGTTTTCACAAAGTTTGCTGCTAAACTGCTTTTAGATCTTTGTCTCAGTTGTTTCTCTGATGTAGTGAAATATAATTACACGCACTTCATACGTTTCAAAGACTTTTATCGACAATTACATGACATTTATGCAAAGAGTCAGTATTTGCAGTGTTGGGCCTTCTTTTTCAGGACCTCTGCAATTCGACTGGGCATGCACTCAGTCAACTTCTGGGCCAATTCCTGACTGATAGCAACCAATTCTTTCATAATCACTTCTTGGAGTTTGTCAGAATTAGTGGGTTTTTGTTTGTCCACCCGCCTCTTGAGGATTGACCACAAGTTCTCAATGGGATTAAGATCTGGGGAGTTTCCAGGCCATGGACCCAAAATGTCAACAATTTGGTCCCCGAGCCACTTAGTTATCACTTTTGCCTTATGGCACGGTGCTCCATCGTGCTGGAAAATGCATTGTTCTTCACCAAATTGTTGTTGGATTGTTGGAAGAAGTTGCTGTTGGAGGGTGTTTTGGTACCATTCTTTATTCATGGCTGTGTTTTTGGGCAAAATTGTGAGTGAGCCCACTCCCTTGGATGAGAAGCAACCCTTGGATGAGAAGCAACCCTTGGATGAGAAGCAACCCCACACATGAATGGTCTCAGGATGCTTTACTGTTGGCATGACACAGGACTGATGGTAGCGCTCACCTTTTCTTCTCCGGACTAGCCTTTTTCCAGATGCCCCAAACAATCGGAAAGAGGCTTCATCGGAGAATATGACTTTGCCCCAGTCCTCAGCAGTCCATTCACCATACTTTCTGCAGAAGATCAATCTGTCCCTGATGGGTTTTTTTGGAGAGAAGTGGCTTCTTTGCGGCCCTTCTTGACACCAGGCCATCTTCCAAAAGTCTTCACATCATTGTGCGTGCAGATGCGCTCACACCTGCCTGCTGCCATTCCTGAGCAAGCTCTGCACTTGTGGCACTCTGATCCCGCAGCTGAATCCTCTTTAGGAGACGATCCTGGCGCTTGCTGGACTTTCTTGGACGCCCTGAAGCCTTCTTAACAAGAATTTAACCTCTATCCTTGAAGTTCTTGATGATCCTATAAATTGTTGATTGAGGTGCAATCTTAGTAGCCACAATATCCTTGCCTGTGAAGCCATTTTTATGCAACGCAATGATGGCTGCACGCGTTTCTTTGCAGGTCACCATGGTTAACAATGGAAGAACAATGATTTCAAGCATCACCCTCCTTTTAACATGTCAAGTCTGCCATTTTAACCCAATCAGCCTGACATAATGATCTCCAGCCTTGTGCTATTCAACATTCTCACCTGAGTTAACAAGACAATTACTGAAATGATCTCAGCAGGTCCTTTAATTACAGCAATGAAATGCAGTGGAAAGGTTTTTTTGGGATTAAGTTAATTTTCATGGCAAAGAAGAACTATGCAATTCATCTGATCACTCTTCATAACATTCTGGAGTATATGCAAATTGCTATTATAAAAACTTAAGCAGCAACTTTTCCAGTTTCCAATATTTATGTAATTCTCAAAACTTTTGCCCACGACTGTAGCTCTGCCGTGTTTGCTGCCACCTGCTGGTGAACCAGACACATTACATGTGAACATAACAGTTGCATAACAAGATAGGACCTGGAATAAATACACAAGATGACATGAAGTTAGACCAATAAAGACAGTAGCAGGGTGCAGAAGTGGTAACACCACTCTGGGATGTTACACACACACATGCTTGAGCAAGAACAGCTTTTTTCTGATCTTATGACATAAGGACCTTCAGAGCCAGGTTATGTCACTACAGAACCTTTAACAGCTTCTGCTTACATCTGTAAGTTACAGTTGTATGGAGAGCAGAGAGAACGTATTACAGTCTGCAGCGGGGGTTGAATCACACAGGCTGCGTATCTATGTACTGTAGATAGGGAGACATATTGCTGATTCTGCAGGAAAAAGGAGTAGAGTCATATTAGTGACTGTCAATATAAGTGAGAAAAAATCCCTCATGAATGAAGCTGTGTTGATCCATAAGAGCTGGAGAGGGCAGCAGCATCCTGGACACAGAGAACTTACATTCAGTATGTGTTACTGGAAGAAAAGTCTGAAACTAGGATACAAACTGCATATCAGGGGGATGAATGAATAAAGAAATAAATTAGGATTACAGCCTGAATGTTTTTTTTTTTAATACAATTTTTTAATTTAAAGGGGTTGTTATTATTGATGGTTAGGCCATCAATATCTGATTGGCGGAGGTCCAAAAACCAGCACCTCACACCAGGACTGCGCAGCTTCGTCTATTATGTAGTGGACAAATCTGGTCACTGCAGCGCTGCTCCCATTCGCTTTAGTAGGAGAAGCACTGCAGTAACCATCTCCATCCCCTACCAATGAATGAAGCTGTGCAGTTCTGTTGGTGAGTGGTGACTCCCGGTGCTGGAACTACCGCAGAACATCTATCTATCTTGTATCTATCTATCTATCTATCTATCTATCTATCTATCTATCTATCTATCTATATATCTATTATCTATCTATCTATCTATCTATCTATCTATCTATCTATCTATCTATCTATCTATCTATCTATCTCTTGTCTATCTATCTATCTATCTATCTATCTATCTCTTGTCTATCTATCTATTATCTATCTATTTATCTATCTATCTAACTATCTATCCATTTTTATTTTAACTGCTATTCATTTATATTTCAGTCAGCCTATGGGAACGCCTTCCTTAATACAGTCCCCTCAGTATCACATTGAGCACGCACTATTTCCTAATTCCAGGTGAGTAAAGTCACCATGTTTATATTTTTACTATATTCAAAATGTATAGGATATTTAAAGCACAGTTGGACCTCTTTTATACATATTTCAGTGTTTTTAAACACTGCTATGCATTTGAAATGATTTTCATTGCGTTTTAAGGGTGGTTCCACACATAGCGTTTGTTTTTTTATAAACATTTCACAGCATTTTTTATGCAGTTTTTTCATGCACTTTTTTGTTAAACCATAACCAGAAGTGGATTCAGCAGTTAGGGAAAATATAAAGAAAGGACTTACTTTTTTTCATCCTGGGAAAAGGGTTTCAGTGGTTGGCCCATCTGCCCATCACAGGGTGCCATTTGGAAGACAGAGAGAGCTCCCTCCCTCTGTCTAATGCCCAGGGAGGTGCAGTACTATTGACTGTGACATCTGAAGGTTTAAACTGTTGGGATTAGAGTTATCTCTGATCCCAGCAATGAGAAAAAGATGCCAACTGTATAATACAAAAACCCACAACCAATGGGGCTCCCAGCTCCTGAACCCACACCATCATTATGACTAGGGCTGAAACGATTTACTCGATTAAATCGAGTAATTCGACACAAAAAAATCCTTGATGCAAATTTTTTGCATCAAAGATTCGTTTGTGTCATGTGACCACGGAGCGGGAGTGAAACGCTTGCTATTACTCCCGCTCCGTGGTCTCCCGCGGCGCTTGGAATACTTACCTTTCCAGCAGGCGGCCTCCGGACACTCCACAGCACGTCCATGGTCCCGAGCTGCTCTGACCTCCTGACGTACGCACGCCGTGACCTGACGCACTGTGTGACGTCAGGGGCAGAGCAGCGCAGGACTATGGAGTGTCGGCAGCGCCCCTGCTGGAAAGCTAAGTTGGTGAAACCGAGGGGGTGGGGGCGCAACTAAGGCCAGGCGCCTGGAGTGCACAGCGTCATAGAAACCAGGGACGCTGTGCAATCCGGCAGTCAGGAGGAGCATGGCAGCAGAGCTGATGGCACAATGGGGGCAGAGCTTATGGCACAATGGGGGCAGAGCTGATGGCACAATGGGGGCAGAGCTGATGGCACAATGGGGGCAGAGCTGATGGCACAATAGGGGCAGAGCTGATGGCACAATGGGGGCAGAGCTGATGGCACAAGGGGGCAGAGCTGATGGCACAATGGGGCAGAGCTGATGGCACAATGGGGCAGAGCTGATGGCACAAGGGGGCAGAGCTGATGGCACAATGGGGGCAGAGCTGATGGCACAATGGGGGCAGAGCTGATGGCACAATGGGGCAGAGCTGATGGCACAATGGGGCAGAGCTGATGGCACAAGGGGGCAGAGCTGATGGCACAATGGGGCAGAGCTGATGGCACAATGGGGCAGAGCTGATGGCACAAGGGGGCAGAGCTGATGACACAAGGGGGCAGAGCTGATGGCACAATGGGGGCAGAGCTGATGGCAAAAGGGGGCATAGCTGATGGCACAAGGGGGAAGAGCTGATGGCACAATGGGGCAGAGCTGATGGCACAATGGGGGCAGAGCTGATGGCACAATGGGGGCAGAGCTGATGGCACAAGGGGGCAGAGCTGATGGCACTGGGGGGAGGGAGAGCTGTTGGCACTGGGGTGAGGGAGAGCTGATGGCACTGGGGTGAGGGAGAGCTGTTGGCACTGGGGTGAGGGAGAGCTGTTGGCACTGGGGTGAGGGAGAGCTGATGGCACTGGGTGGGGAGAGCTGATGGCACTGGGTGGGGAGAGCTGATGGCACTGGGGGATAGTGGAGCTGATGGCACTGGGGGATAGTGGAGCTGATGGCACTGGGGGGAACTGATGCACTTGGGCTGATCGCACAGGGGGGAACAAAGGGTGTTGGGGACTAATGGCAGGGGGTCTGAGTTTTTATAAAGGAAAACAGTCTATTATTTTTTTCATATTCGATTACTCGATTAATCGTAAAAAATAATCGATAGAATACTCGATTACTAAAATAATCGTTTACTGCAGCCCTAATTATGACGTACTATTAGGTCACTGGATGTTAAAGGGCATCTGTCAGCAGATTTATACCTATGAAGCTGTCTGACCTGTTACAATTGCACTAGGCAGGTGTAGTCACTGCCTGGTCCTGTCAAAGTACAGAGGGTGCGGCAGTTGCAGAGAAAGCTAAGACTCTACGTATAATGGCAATGCCCCCATTGCTTCTAGAGGCTTATTTGCTTATATTAAAACTCAATTTTTCTCAGCAATGCGGGCTCACATGAACACGAGACCAACACAGATGCCTTCAGCTGCCAAGCGCACAAGCAAGAGGTCAGCCAGTTTCATAGGGAGAAATCTGCTGATAGATGCCCTTTTACTACATGCACTCAGTGACATAATAGTACAAGCAGGAAAGAGTTAAAGGGCTCAGTCACCAAGTAAGTGACTCTGAGTTTTCATCAGGATCTCTCTCACCAATGTATACTGCCCTATCTCTTATATATATATAAAAATGAGTTTCTGTCTGTCTAAACATCTGTCTGTCTGGACGTTCTTTATGCGCGACCAAACGACTGGACCGATCTTCACCAAATTTGGCACATAGGTACATTAGGTGTCCAGAAAGGTTTTAGACTGGATCTACACTCTCTAAGACGTACCGTTCCTGAGATATTCGCAAAAAAATGACCTGCATTAGCCAATACAAGCCTGCAAGGCTTTCTATTCATATACAAACTGCCATACACAAGGTCACATGTCCCTTTTCAGCCAATGGAAGCTAATAGGTTCTACTCCAGGTTGCCATAACAACTGATCACAGGTTTTAGCAGTTCGCAGGTCCTTAAATATTCAGTCATATAACGTATGACGGCACAACTACACTGCTACATGCATGGGGGGTAGGGGCCACTATTAAACGGATGGGCACTGTGGAGGTCACTGTTAAAGGGGCGGTCACTGTGGAGGTCACTGTTAAAGGGGCGGTCACTATGAAGGTCACTGTTAAAGGGGTGGTCAATGTTAAAGGGGTGGGCACTGTGGAGGTCACTGTTAAAAGGGCAGGTACTGTGGAGGTCACTGTTAAAGGGGCGGGCACTAATAAAGGGATGGGCAATGTGGAGGTCACTGTTAAAGGGGCGGGCATTGTGGAGGTCACTGTTAAAGGGGTGAACACTGTGGAGGTCACTATTAAAGGGGCGGGCACTGTGGAGGTCACTGTTAAAGGGGCGGTCACTGTTAAAGGGGCAGACACTGTGGAGGTCACTGTTAAAGAGGCGGGCACTGTGGAGGTCACTGTTAAAGGGGCGGGCACTATGGAGGTCACTGTTAAAGGGGCGGGCACTATGGAGGTCACTGTTAAAGGGGCGAGCACTATGGAGGTTACTGTTAAAGGGGCGGGCACTGTAGAGGTCACTTTTATGGGGGAAACTGTTGATATCTTTTTACGACACACGGAAAAATAAAATGAAATAGATGAAATATACCCGTGCGAAGCTGGGTCCTTCTGCTATTATTGTATAAAAGATAAAGTACTCGATATAAAAATAGTAATGCATGTAAATGATAAAAAATAGGTAAATAATATCTTCCTGTGTGTTTCTTGTAGGTTTATACAATCACCTGTATATCCAGTTGTGGAAAGTCCTCAGGGGATCCAACCATATGTCCCTGAAACACAAACCTTTAACACAGATCGTCTTCACAGAGAGTAAGAGTAGAAAATTTTTTGATACATTATCAGTTCTCTACTGTTCCTTTTCTTGGGAAAAAATGGAAGAACAGATACATTTTCTAGTATATTGACCACATTTGGGGACTCTGGGTACCCTTAAAAATACTGCAACATTGCCATATATTGTAGCTAACAAGTGCTTCATGAAGAATGCAAGTTTTGATAAATGAGACCATAGTATTAGAAGGTTTGCTCACTTTGGACAACCCTTTTTAGTCAGTAGGGTCGGCTGTAACCTGTGTAAAATCTTAGCATCAAGTGGTCAATTTCTCTGCAGCCCCACTGCATGCCTGCAGGATTTGATGCAGTTTGCAGGCGTTTTTTAAGCACTGAAATCCACATAAAATTTAGGCTGTGTTAATATATCCTAACAGAAAGGGCCTGGGGTAAAATCGTATATCACTTTCTTTACCAACTGATCTATTCGTCCCCAATGTTTCTTTACTTCTTTGCACCCCCACCACGTATGTAACTTATATTCCATTTCCCTACACCCTCTAAAGGCCCCTATGCACGGGCCGAAGGAGGAGGCAATTATCATAGCAAACTGCACATTCCTGATAATTGCCTGAGCAGAGGTGACTGGTGCATTTACATGCAGCATTCACCTTCACATATTCATTGGGGGAGATTTATCAAACTGGTGTAAAGTAGAACTGGCTTAGTTGCCCATAGCAACCAATTAGATTCCACCTTTCATTTTTCACAGCTTCTTTAGAAAACGAAAGGTGGAATCTGATTGGTTGCTATGGGCAACTAAGCCAAGTCTACTTTACACCAGTTTGATAAATCTCCACTGTTGCTTCTGGGCAGCAAATCCATGTTCATGATCTGTTGCCCAGGAATAATGATTTTGGGCAGGGGTGGACTGGGAACTTAAAGTGGCCCTGGAAAATAACCTATAAGTGACCTGTTGTAGCTGGGTCCAATTTGACAGAAGACAGGGCAACACAAGTAGGCAGGGACAACAGAAGTGGGTGGGTCCTGCAATACTGTAGAGCAGCAAAAAATACCACCCTAGCAGAACCAAATCGCACAGCGCAGCACAAAATACTGCCTCAACAGAGGCAAATGCTGCAATGCTGCACAAAATACTGCAGCCCTCACCAGAGTATTCAGCTGTCGGCCAGGTGAGGTGCATAAGTACCTGATACTTCTAGCATTAATTAATGCTGAAAGCATCAGATCATTATGTGCTTGGCCAGCAGCCATGAGGACCGCACAGGTGGCCCCCTGGGCATCGTCCCACTAGGAAATGTCCCTGTAGAGTCTATGGCCAGTCTCCCCTCATTTCGGGTGCCACATCAATGATGCTTTCACTTGATGATTGGCTGCACCTTTACACTGGTCATTTTCTGGAAATCAGTGTCTGCACGAATATATGTTGGCCTGATGACTGCCCTGTGTGAAAAGGCCTTAACATTACTATCCTCTCTAACATGCATTTCTGTACTCAATCTCCCAGTCAAACATGCTCTGAAACATTCTAATGTTGATTGCCTATTTTCTCTTTCTGATCCATTTCATTGATCCATTGAGAAATTGAAACTTGGAAATTTGCAAATTTTTCCAAATTTTTGGTAAATTTGGTATTTTTTTATAAATAAAAATGTTTTTTTTTTTTTACTCCATTTTACCAGTGTCATTAAGTACACTATGTGACGAAAAAACAATCTCAGAACGGCCTGGATAAGTCAAAGCGTTTTAAAGTTATCACCACATAAAGTGACACTGGTCAGATTTGCAAAAAATGGCCCGATCCTTAAGGTGAAAATGAGCCCGGTCCCTAAGGGGTTAAACCATGTATGGAAGCTTGCACATTTACCTAGGTCTTTCTCCTACTTTAACATGGTCTCCGTTTTTTTTTCCTATTTCCCTTGGTTAAGCGTTAAATATACCCAACTAATTACCCCTTTCCTAAACAACCTTCTGGAATTTCTTTTAACTTTAAGCTCTTATTTTTAGATTGGAATTTTTCGACATTCTGGATATCCTTAGCAATGACAGCAGCATGACCAACCTGCCCCTTTTCAATCAAGCTATAATGAATGATCCAGCTCCCATGCAAGAAGATGCAGGACAGACTGACTGTGGGCTGCTACAATTCTAACACGTATTCTTGAGATGTTCAGAACATCTAGTTAAGACAGAAGGAACTGCTCCAGATCCAGCACTTCACTTATCAAGCGCGATATATAACTGTATATATCAGTCTATCAAGGGTTATACTGATTTTATGAGACTCTTGGGGCTGTAATCTTATTACGACCAAGGTCATGACCATTAACAGTTGTTGAATTCTAGGATTTATTACCACAGGCTGCAGTCATAAGGATACGATATCATGAACTTCACTTCTTAAATGTAACTTCCACTATCAGGATCTTCAGCATTACAATCTGTAAAGTGATTCAGCATGCAAGTGGTTTGCTTTAGGAATGCGTGAGAATGAATTCTCAGCCCACACAGCTCAACCTCCTCTCTGCTCTACATCTTTCTGGCATTCAATGGGTTTGGTTTTACGGATTGTGGTGTAGTGTGTAGGCGTCGACAACGTGGCAATCAGATCTGACCTTTATTGGCTGTGTGTAGGAGGACCTCCAATACCCCAGAATTCTTCAGGCTGAGACTGTTGGATGAAGATTTGTCACAGCCTCTGATATTTCAGCATCACCCAGTAAATTGAGTTACTTCATGACTCTGAGTGTTGTCTTTCAAAGCCTAATGATTATCGGGATTCAAACATAAACCATTTTTTACGATGGTTGACTGGTTAGAAAAACAAGATAAATCATGACAGATCTAAACAGCATTGCACATATTACTTATCATTAGGAATATTCTGCCTTAAAAATGAGCAGCAGCACATACCAGTATATACCATATTGTATATATCGGTTATTAGTAACATAGTAACATAGTACATAAGGCCAAAAAAAGACATTTGTCCATCCAGTTCGGCCTGTTATCCTGCAAGTTGATCCAGAGGAAGGCAAAAAAACCCTATTAAATACTTTATATTTTCTTAGCTTATCTTTATTTCAACAAAAGCTAAAAGTAAATACAGGTTGGCTTGGAACAGAACATTATATACATTATTAATCCATAGTTTAAAAATCTTCAGCCATTTATAGGAGCAAAATAGCCATCTACTGGTGATTTCTATATACTTCTCAGTGGTTATTTAATTTTTTTTTTCCATATACCGTATTTTTCGCTTTATAAAACGTACCTGATGATAAGATGCACCTTTTTGAGGAGGAAAATAAGAAAAAAAGTATTTTGAACTAAAAGGTGTGCTTTTGATGGGTTTTGAACTAATGGTGGTCTGTAGATGACACTATTATGGGGGATCTGTGGATGATGCACTGTTATGGGGGATCTGTGAATGACACACTGTTATGGGGGAATCTGTGGATGACACTGTTATGGGGATCTGTGGATGACGCACTGCTATGGGGCATCTGTGGAGGACACACTGTTATGGGGGTATCTGTGGATGACACACTGTTATGGGGGCATCTATGGATGACACACTGTTATGGGGGCATCTGTGGATGACGCACTGTCATGGGTGTAGGAACCCCCAAAAATCTGGGGGGGACAGCATTTTTGCTCGCCGGGTATATTCTTATTGAGTAAACTGCGAGTTGCTTATATCGTTAAATTTTAAGTGTGTGTGTGAAAAATCTCACAACAAAAAAATATGCAAAATGAACAGTTCTTTGTTTATCAGGTCACAGAAATTAACCAAACATTTGGCATATATTTCAGTTATTCCGGGTACTTTCTCTGGCACCCCCCCTTCCCCCCGCCGAAACAATAATCTCCCCTTATATATAATTTACTTACAGTTCTGAAGACTCAGGGGTGCTGGCTGGCTTGGCCTCAGGAGTGCTGGCTGGCTTGGCCGGGCAGAAGGAGTGTGGGAGACTGTGAGGCCTTTTTCTCCAAGCTGCTCCGGATCAGTGCTCTGGGCAGCTGGGCTCCGGGCTGGAAGTGGGCACAATAAGAAAAAAATATTTTTCATTACACCTCAGGTCAGACCATCAATCAGACCCCCAATGTTAATCAGACCTCAGCTAACAGCCCCAATAAGATCCCCAATGTTAATAAGACCTCAGATCACACCTCAGCTCAGACCCCAATATGAATAACCCCCAATCAGACCTCAGATAAGAGCCCCATGCCTCATAGCAGCCCCCAGTGCCTCTCATCAGCCCCCCCCCCCCCCGGCGCCTCTCATCAGCCAGTAATAACAGCCCCCCCAATCATGTGCCAGTAATAACAGACCCCCCAATCATGTGCCAGTAATAACAGACCCCCCCAATCATGTGCCAGTAATAACTGACCCCCCCAATCATGTGCCAGTAATAACAGACCCCCCCAATCATGTGCCAGTAATAACAGACCCCCTCAATCATGTGCCAGTAATAACAGACCCCCCCAATCATGTGCCAGTAATACCAGACCCCCCCAATCATGTGCCAGTAATACCAGACCCCCCCAATCATGTGCCGGTAATACCAGACCCCCCAAATCATGTGCCAGTAATACCAGGGCCCCCCAAAATTCCCCAATCAGTATTGTATATAGTTAAAAAAAAAAAATTAACACTTATACTTACCTCTTTGGAGCGATGCGATGCAGGCCTCTTCCGGCCTGTGTCCCGACTCCAGCGCTGTACGGCTCAGGCGGCGCGATGATGTCATCGCGCCGCCTAAGCCGGCCTCTGATAGGCTGCCGGCCTAGTAGTGCCGGCAGCCTATCAGAGGAACAGGAAAGGGACACACCTCCCTGCCCTGCTCCTCCGCACAGCATTCTGTTTGTATCGCTGTCCTGAGGACGGCGATACAAACAGAAACAGATCACTATGGAGATGAGCGCTTCACTTCCACAATGGAAGCGCTCATCTCAGTGCCTGCCCGCCGCCGCATAGTGCCTGCCCCGCCACCGCCGCACACACTGCCGCTGGCCTGGGGGAAATTTGACCAAACCTGTCCCCCCCGCATTATTTCCTGGGGGGATCCGTCCCCCCCGTTTCTTACGCCTATGCGCACTGTTATGGGGGATCTGTGGATGACACACTGTTATGGGGGAATCTGTGGATGACACTGTTAGGGGGGGTTAGGACACTGTAACGTCATGCGCCTGCTCCTCCAACTTTATTACTGAAGCAGGAGGAGCAGGCGCGTGATGGAGCGAGTGACGTTACGCTGCTGGCCGGCCTGCCTGCTACGGTAGTTTGATAATAAGTACTACTACAGAGGATTGCGCTACTTTAATAAGGAGTACATGACTACACATTACATATGAACATTGCTGTGCGGGGCCCGGTGTAATAGAGTACAGTGACTGCATCGGGCCCCGCCGCGAGTTGCCGGCCTCCAGCCCCTCTTCCCTCCCTGCTGATACATCGCAGGTCGCACTGTGCAGCATAGCGGCTGGCGATGTATCAGTGTCAGCAAAGTAAAATTGGCAGCATTTGCTTTAAAAGATGCACTGCCATTTTCCCCCCACTTTTGGGTTATTGCGCCTTATAAAGCGAAAAATACAGTACATAAAAATAGAAAACGAAGTGACCATAAACATGCCAATCAAACCCCTCAAACCACTGCAACCTTTACATCCAGACGTGAGGAAGAGACGAGGAAAAAAAAGGAAAAGAGGGAGGGAGGAAAAGAAGGACTTATGTCATTGGTTCCAAATCTTCCCCAGTTGGTTACTGGTAGCAATTAGGATCCTCTCATATTCAATACTTTTTTTTTAACTGTATTCAAAGCAAAATTCGGTCCGAAGTTCAGGAAAATTTTTGATTCGCAATAAATAAAAATTTCCTTGCACTTCGTGGTAACAAATCAGGTTTTCTTAAAACGGCGGCTGCACATGTTACAAAGTGAAACTAAGTGTAAAGGAGACAAGATCACTCATAATGCCGTGCAGCCAGCAAATCTGCAGATAGCCATGTCACAGCCCTATAAAACCCTCACCCCATGCGGTCTCCGCCCTTGTCCTGTAGGCTGAGCTAAGGGAGAGACGTCACAAGCGCTCATGCACTAGGGACTGTGTTGCTGAAAACGATTATTAGAAGACTTCAATACCAATATGATGGAAGACTCTATTATTCCAGTGCCCAGTCTTAATGATGACCACCCTCATCTTTTGCTTCCGAAAAAATTCAGAAAGATGCAGAGAGAGGAGAAGCTGGATGCTCCTGATGACATATGTAATGACCCGGAGTGCCATTACCACTTCTTCACCCCACTACTGTCTTTACTAGTCTAATTCCATGTCATCTGTGTATTTATTTCAGGTCTGTCACAATGTGCATATCTATTACTTGTAACTGTTATGTTCAATTGTAATGTGCCTGGTTCACCAGAGGTGGCAGCAAACATGGCAGTGCTACTTTGCAGAGGGTGGAACCCGTCTTTAGATTCTAAATCTCTTCTCTAAGGAGAGGAGGAGTTTAGTTAGTTAGGGTCAGTTCAGCTCACCCCCTTCTAAGGGAGGAAGCAGGTCCACGTCCCTCCTGGACGTGCCTTGCCTAGCCAGCTAGAGCACCTTGTGATCTGCTGGATATGGAGGCCACAGCTTAAAGCCTCTAAAGCCAGGAGAAAAAGTTTGCTGGATTAATCTAGAGTCAGACTACAGAGAGAAGTTACAGCCTAAAGCAGAAAGCAAAGATTCCATTTAAGCCTGTCAGCACAGCAGAGCCAGAGAGTAACAGATGTAGCAGAGTTGAGCTTGTTTGCCTGCCAGAGTTAATGCTAACGCATGCCGGAACTAAGATAAAGTCTGTGAACTGTTGGAGAAACGTTTGTTCAAGTAAAGCTGCTATTGAACTTCACACAAGGTCTGGACTCAGTTTATTACTTTTCTTTTGCACCTAACGGTGCTGTCGTCATGAACTCCAGGGACCCTGCCGCCCAGGCACCTTAACAAAAACCCATTCCACTCAGGGAACCTCAAACACCATCTGGCGGGATTCCCTGGACAAACAGAGAGTGCCCCGAAGGAACTGATGTTGTCCTTCCCATCACTGCACGCCGGCCCAGGGAGGCTCCGCTAACCGTGAGTAAATTGACTGCTACTCCCATCGGCCCACCGTGCCTCACGTGTTGCCCCTGCAGACCTGGTCGCTGCACATATTCTCATCGATATTAGATGATGTGGAAAAGGAAGAAAAGCAGGTGGCAGGAGAAGGGCTCCCACCTGTATGGTAGGAGAGTGCTGCTGTTGGAGAAGTGGGTTTGCCAGTATATTGTGCCTCTACCTAACCAGCTAAACCCCATACCGGAAACAGCCCCTGTTTAAAGACAGACTATACAGTGCACACGGTTCTTCATCGCAACATGGCTGCAACCCTCCCACAGTAGTGCTGCCCCGTGTGGCCTAAGGCAGATTGGCTTCGGTATACCTGATTTATAACAATTCGTGACTAATTAATTTGTAACAAATCAAATTTCTTGGGGAACTTCAGTGAAGCTGTTGAATCAAATTTTTCAAAACTTCGCTCATCTCTACTATTCAACCATTTTTACTTTGATGGTATCGTTTCTGTGAGCCAAACCATGACAATCAACCACTGAGCTAGGAGTAAACATTGTATCAAAGAGATGTTAAAGGTGTCCGTCAACAAGATTTTTGCATATTAAACCGAGCATAATGCCTAGTCTGGCTTGCAGAGAATAAATAAAATGTTACCTTTCTTAGTTAAATTTGTTGTGGTATTTTGCTGAAAAACAGTTTTTATTCAATAAGTAGAGGAGCTGTTAAGTGCACGGGGTGCAGGCTTTAGCTTCTCAGTGCACCCTAGCTTCACCACTGTATTAATGAAGCCCCTTCTTCCCTTGGTTGATTGACAGGGCCAGCATTTGAATTCTCCTCTTGACTGGTCCTAAAACTTGGCGCATGAACAGTACAGAAAATGTGGTCCCTGCCTAGGAAAGAAGAATTGTTCTGTGCATGCGCTGAAGTTGCACAGCATCTTGCAGGCGTGACATCACACAGCCAGACATGAGCAGAATCCAGACTCCTGGACCTGTCAATGCACCAAGGCAGGGAAGGGATCTTTCAGTACAGTGGTTAAGCCAAGGTGCACCTGAGGACCTTTCACCACTCCTGACATGCCTGTTTTAATAGCTTTATCCATTCCCCATGTAATAAGAATTCTGGAGCACCTATTTTTATGGCTCTATGTTGTGCCATTCCTTTATTATTTCTTCTAGAAGTTATGAATAAATTGCTAGCAGTCTGCAGTATAGGTACAGAGGGGTGTTAACAAGTTGGGTGTGTGCATAAGAATAGATGCCCCAGAATTGTTATTACATGGGGAATGCATGAAGCTAATAAAACAGGCATGTCAGGAGTGGTAACCGATAACCGATCCCCCTTTTTTTTTTTATAATAAATCTTTTTATTTCAACTTCATAAAGACATGTACATTTGTACCCAAAACACATCAAAAAATGTCCATATTACCAATTAATAATTACAAAAAAAAACAACTTTTTTTTCCCTTCCCCTCCCCCACCCTTCCCCTTCCCCACCCTTCCCCTTTTTTCTATCCCAAATACCCACCCACCTCCCTTAGGGAGAGGGAGGGGGACGAAAGAAAACAAAAAAAAAAAAAGGAAAACACATATCCAGCCCTAAAGCAATCATTTCTTCCATAGTTCGTCCAGATTTTGTAATTTTTTTGCTATGGCCCTCCATCACACGTTCTTCTTTAATCAAATTGTCAATTGCTTTTCTCCACTGTCCCACTGTCGGAGGATCTGCCTTTACCCATTTCCTAAGTATAAGCAATCTAGCTTTAATAGTACTTTACTCAGAACTAGTCGTATCTTTTTATTTAACTTCAGATGGTCAGTTGCCCCTAATATGCAAGTTACTGGGTCTTCGGATATTTGAACCTTCAAAAATAGAAATACAGTCTCTGCTTTTTCTGTCCAATATCTAAACAATCTGGGACATCTCCAGAAACAATGTATTAAGTCTGCTTTCTCTCCCCTACATTTTGGGCAGCCAATCCCCTTTAACAGCTCATTTACTTATTGAATAAAAACAGTTTTCCGCCATAATACAGCAACGATTTTAAATAAGAAGCGCAATGTTTTATTACTCTCTGCAAGTCCTACAAGTCCTTAGGCTTGGTTTAATATGAAAAATCTTGCTGACAGACTTCCTCTAAGCAGTGATGGCCAGTTCGCATTGTTCACCCGCGAACATATGTGGGCTGCCATCTTTTTTCACAAGTCCGGCGAGGCACAGGTAAGCCCTTACCTGTGCCTGTGCCGCGAGCTGGTCTGAAAACAAATGCGGTCATCGGGAGCAGGCAGTTCCGAGAACAGCCCGATGAAGGCCCCCGGTGGCTGTTCTCGGAACTGCCTGCTCCCGCTGACCGTACTTGTTTTCAGACTGGCTCACGCACAGGCACAGGTAAGGGCTTTCCTGTGCCTTGCCGGACTTGTAAAAAAAGATGGCAGCCCGCATATGTTCGCGGGCGAACAATGCGAACTGGCCATCACTGCCTCTAAGTTTTGGTTTAGTGTTGTCACATACAATGGCACATTTACAGTGGAGCCGGGCAGCCAGTTTATGATTATCATATATTATTTTCCAGTATTTCTGAATTCCAAGACAATTCCAAATGATATGCAGAAAATGGGCCTGAACTATCCCTAACCCCTATTTTATATAGAAAATGTGATGTATAATAGAGTTTCTGAGTAGTGTTGATCGAGCACCTTAGTGCTCGGGGGCTCGGGCCAAACACATCGGGATTTCGAGCACGCGAGCATAATGGAAGTCAATGGCAGAACCTGAGCATTAAACCAGGTACCCCCTGCTTTCATAGGAAAATGTCAGAAATTGATGGAAACACCACCGAAATGGTTCAGGAACAGCATGGGGAGGCTGTCTGGATGCATATTGTACTCGCAGGTCGCTGCTGGGAACGATGTTGTCCGAATAGTACACCACTTTTACAGACTGACAATAATACGCACAAAACTGAAGAAAAAAAACGATTTTAGAGGAAAAATTGTTAGGAAACATTCTTCCCTGTATATTTACTTGTATATAAAGTGCAAGTGCTGCCAAAAATTACAAGGAAGAGGCACTCCGATACAACCTGTATATCACATAAAGGAGGGCCTAATTCACATTGTGGTACAATTGTTCATGTAGTGGGACTCCTACACTCATAAAGCCTATGCACTAAGTGAAAGGGCTGCCAAAAATTGCAAGGAACCAGCACTCCAATACACCCTTTGTTACACATAAAGGAGGGCATCATACACAGCCTTGAAAAATTATGATTGATGACCTGCTGGTGTCCCTCAAAAACATTTGGAGCAAGGGCCTGCTGATCTGACCATCTAAAACATTATGGGCAAGGGCCTGCTGCCGCTTTGGTGACTCTAGATAACCTGGGGACGATCGCAGGTCCCCGTGATGGCGACGATCCATTCAGATGTCTGCCCTATCAACTTTCGATGTTATTTTCAGCCCAAACCATGTAGACCATGGGTAACGGGGAAATCATGGTTCGATTCCAGAGGGAGTCTGAGAAACAGCTATGGCTACCACATCCAAGCAAGGCAGCATGCAGGCAACTTACCTATTAGGTATAATTAGGTGAGGGCCTGCAGGTTAGCTGACCCTATAAAAGATTTTAGGTGTGGGCCTGCAGGTGAGCTGACCCTGTAAAAGATTTTAGGTGCAGGCCTGCAGGTGAGCTGGCCTTGTAAAAGATTTTAGGTGCGGGCCTGCTGGTGAGCTGACCCTGTAAAAGATTGTAGGTGAAGGCCTGCTGGTGAGCTGACCCTGTAAGAAATTATATGCGAGGACATGCTGGTGAGCTGACCCTGAAAAAGATTTTAGGTGCGGGCCTGCTGGTGAGCTGACCCTCTAAAACATTATATGCGAGGGCCTTCAGGTGAGCTGACCCTGTAAAACATTATATGCGAGGTCATGCAGGTAAGCTGTCCCTCTAAAAAATGTAATGCGAGGGCCTTCAGGTGAGCTGACCCTGTAAAAGATTTGAGGTGCGTGCCTGCTGGTGAGCTGACCCTGTAAAAGATTTTATGTGTGGGCCTGCAGGTGAGCTGACCCTCTAAAAAATTTAATGTGAGGGCCTTCAGGTGAGCTGACCTTGTAAAATATTTGAGGTGCGGGCCTGCTGGTGAGCTGAGCCTGTAAAATATTTGAACTGCGGGCCTGCTGGTGAGCTGACCCTGTAAAATATTTTATGTGCAGGCCTGCTGGTGAGCTGACCCAGTAAAAGACTGTAGGTGAAGACCTGCTGGTGAGCTGACCCTCTAAAAAATTATATGCGAGGGCCTGAAGGTCAGCTAACCCTGTAAAAGATTGTAGGTGAGGGCCTGCTGGTGAGCTGACCCTCTAAAAAATTATATGTGAGGGCCTGCAGCTGAGCTGACTGTAGCTGGCCAGCTAAGACCTCTCCTAGGTTGCTAATATAGCTTATATGTTTATACAGCCAAACATGCCAATAACCTTAATATAGTTCCCAGTTCCTATGTTTGCATGTTAACCTCTTCACGACCGCAATCTGTATATATACGTGATAGCTGCACATGCCCCGTGCAGCTATCACGTGTATAGACGTCAAGCCAGCTCTTTAATCCAAGCGCTGCAAAGCGCTTGGATTAAAGCTTCTGCCCCTGCCCTGGTGCTGTCACGGACAGCATACAGTCTAGTAATGCCAGCAAGGGGCCAATCAGAGTGGCCCCTTGCCGGCAATCGATCCGATTGGTTAGTCTGTGCAGACTAACCAATCGGATCGCGGCAGTGTTAAAATGCCGGTTTCAGGCTCTGATCTGCGCGCTGCAGATCACAGCCTGAAATCGGTAATGTGTCCTGAAGCCCCCGATCTGTGCCCCCTTCTTGTTCTTGTCCTTCTTACCCTGCCCCCGATGCGGTCCGCCCCCTCCTGCCCCGATCTGTGCCCCCTTCTTGTCCTTCTTCTTACCCTGCCCCCGATGCGGTCCGCCCCCTCCTGCCCCGATCTGTAATAAGTAAAATGCTGCCCCCTGCCCCCGATGCGGTCCGCCCCCTCCTGCCCCGATCTGTAATAAGTAAAATGCTGCCCCCGATGCGGTCCGCCCCCTCCTGCCCCGGTCTGTAATAAGTAAAATGCTGCCCCCGATGCGGTCCCCCTTCTGTGTGTGATGGCGGCGGCTCCATTCCTGAGCCGCCGCCATCAGCAGCGTGTGTCAGCTCTATGCTGACACTGCTGTAACCGCATAGATGCCGCAGTAGCGGCATCCATGGGGTTAATAGAGGGAGGGGGCTCCCTCTATCTCAACCATCAGGGCTGCTGCGATCGCAGCGCCCGATGGTTGCCATGGCAACCGGACGCTTTGCAAAGGCGTCCGGTTGCCATGGCATAGGCATCCGGTGCTGCCACCTACAGGCATCTGATTGTATTATACTTTGCAATGCAAAAGCATTGCAAAGTATAGTACAACCATCAGCCCCACTGGATCTTCAAGATCCAAGAGGGAACTGATAAAAAAAAAAATTGAAAATAATAAAAGTAAAAATAAATAAATAAAAATGTAAAAAATAAATTTCCTTTTCCTATAAAAAACAACAAAAAAACTAACAAAAACCACACATATTAGGTGTCACCGCGTCCGTAGCGACCATCTCTATAAATATATCACATCATCAACCCCGTCCAATAAACACCATAAAAAATAAAAACTGTGTGAAAAAATAAGCCATTTTTGTCACCTTACATCACAAAAAGTGCAACACCAAGCGATCAAAAAAGGCGTATATACCCCAAAATAGTACCAATCAAACCGTTACCTCATCCCGCAAAAAAAGCCCATATTTAAGACAATCGCCCAAAAAATAAAAAAGCTATGGCTCTCAGACTATGGAGACACTTAAACATCATTTTTTTGGTTTCAGAAATGCTATTATTGTGTAAAACTTAAATAAATAAGAAAAAGTATACATATTGGGTATTGCCACGTCCGTAACGATCTGCTCTATAATACTGTCACATGACCTAACCCCTCAGATGAACGCTGTAAAAAAAAAATTAAAACAATGTTCCAAAACAGCCAATTTTTTGGCCATCTTGTCCCATAAAGTGTAATAATGAATGATCAAAAATCCTATGTACCCAAAAATGGTACCAATAAAAACCTCAACTCTGTCTGCAAAAAATGAGCCCCTGCACAAGACGATCAGTAGAAAAATAAAAAACATATGGTGTTCAGAAAACCAATCCAGCAAAATCTGCCTTCCAAAAACCATACGGTGTTCCTTTCCTTCTGCGCCCTACCGTGCGCCCTTACATCAGTTTACGACCACATGTTGGGTGTTTCTGTAAACCGCAGAATCAGAGTAATAAATATTGAGTTTTGTTTGGCTGTTAACCCTTAATGTGTTAAAGAAAAAATGTAATAAAATAGAAAATCTGCTAAAAATTCTTGTGGAACACCTAAAGGGTTAATAACGTTTGTAAAATTGGTTTTAAGTAACTTGAGGGGTCTAGTTTCTACAATGGGGTCATTTATGGGGGTATCTACTATATAGGCCCCACAAAGTGACTTCAGACCTGAACTAGTCCTTAAAAAGTGGGTTTTGGAAATTTTCTTAAAAATTTTAAGAATTGCTTCTAAACTTCTAAGCCTTGTAACGTCCTAAAAAAATAAAATAACATTTCCAAAATGATGCCAACATAAAGTAGACATATGAGGAATGTTATGTAATAAATATTTTATGAGGTATCACTTTCTGTTTTAGGAGCAGAGAAATTGAAATTTAGAAAATTGCTAATTTTTATTTATTTTTGTAAATTTGGGATTTTTTCATAAATAAAGGTGATATATATTGACTCAAATTTGTGACTGTCATGAAGTACAATGTGTCACGAGAAAACAATCTCAGAATGGCGTGGATAAGTAAAAGTGTTCCAAAGCTATTACCACTTAAAGTGACGCATGTCAGATTTGTAAATTTTGACCTGGACACTGGGGCATCAATGACCTTTGGTCATGAAAGGGTTAAAGACAAGGGCAGAGTTATTTAAAGTGACTTCATGTTTGGATGTCATATAACAGTTATATATTGTGTTCACAGAAGCAGAAAAGATAATATGCCTTTAAGATTCATTATATGAATGTGAGGAAAGCTCAATGACACAGCAGACACAGCAGACACAGCAGAAACAATAGAAAGCATAGAGTTAAACTGTTGTTGCTGGGTGGGAGTCTTGACCAATCACGGCCAGCCTTACACACAGCAGGAGTCTTGGCCAATCACAGCCAGCCTCACACACAGCCTGTGTGGGAAATTCCCTATCAGGAGCTGTTAGAAATAATTATTCACCAGGGAGAGAAGCTGAACAGACATTCACTGTACTAACAGCTGTGTTTTATGGAAGCAGAGAGGCCAAAATAGATATTTAAAACAGTTATACTGTATAATGTTCCTACTGTTAATATAGTGATTAGAACTGTATACTGAACCAGTTATATGTGTGTTTACTTACAGTTCCACGAAATTCAATTGCAAACTACAAATACCATACAAACAATTGCAACCATTCAAATTTGATATTGCAATCCAAATTGCATACAACCATACCAGATCATACCAATCTGCAAATAGTTACTGCATATTGCAAATTGCGACCAAATTCATGAAGTGAACTATTAGACCTCAGATATACCTCTCAGAGAGATCATAAAGTGCTTAAATAACTTAAAGTGAGAGTACAGATACTGAAGAGAGGAATGTATCCACCAATTTATGTTGAATGACAAGATTGAACAGTGGAACAACCATCTTATGCATACCTCATTTGGACTAGTGCTAAAATTTAATTAAATCACACTTACACGTGTATAACAGATACATAAAATGCTATAAAATACAATAAAATACAAAGCATAAGATACACTTCATACAAGCTCCTAGACCTGGATGGATCCACAGAAATGATACTCCGCAATATTCCTTAAAGGCAAGGCTGGATTATATCTGAGTTTTCAATAAACCCGTGGAGATGGTGGTCCACGTATAAGTGTAGATATAGATTGTCAGAAACAATTCAACAGGCTTGTAATCGCATGAATATTCAAACGCTGGTCTTTTTCTGCAAATGCAGCAAATGACTGTTTATATATATATGTTGCAGTCCCATATACCGTATTGCGTATGAGTAAAGGTGCAGGTTGCCAGATAAAGTTACACTGGCTTTAGAGACTCTTGAGTATTTGAACGCTGGTCTTTTTGCGTTAATACAGTATAATGTCCGTTTGTATATACTGTGATCCCATAAAATATAGATTTAGTCCTCTTACCTTCCCCAGCGTTGGCGGTTTAATCAGGCGAGGGTTGAGCGGCGCGGGACACTGCCGGCGTCTCGCTCCTTGCTCCTCCAACTGACTTACCCGAGATCTCGCGAGAATTCAAACGAGACTTCGGACGGAACTGCAGTCTATGCCCGGTCCAAGTGTATCTCGTCCGCTGAAACAGGGAGGTAGATGGTTACTTGCTCTGTTAGTCCTAGTTGCTCTGTTAGTCCTAGTTCGGGTCGTTTTCAACTGTCTTTGAGAGCAGTTTATAGCATGGCCATGCTTTTCTTGCGGAGGTGCTGTTTCACAGGTGTACGGTCCTGCCCAGACGCGTTTCGGGAACTAGCCTTCCCTTCATCAGTGGCCACTGATGAAGGGAAGGCTAGTTCCCGAAACGCGTCTGGGCAGGACCGTACACCTGTGAAACAGCACCTCCGCAAGAAAAGCATGGCCATGCTATAAACTGCTCTCAAAGACAGTTGAAAACGACCCGAACTAGGACTAACAGAGCAAGTAACCATCTACCTCCCTGTTTCAGCGGACGAGATACACTTGGACCGGGCATAGACTGCAGTTCCGTCCGAAGTCTCGTTTGAATTCTCGCGAGATCTCGGGTAAGTCAGTTGGAGGAGCAAGGAGCGAGACGCCGGCAGTGTCCCGCGCCGCTCAACCCTCGCCTGATTAAACCGCCAACGCTGGGGAAGGTAAGAGGACTAAATCTATATTTTATGGGATCACAGTATATACAAACGGACATTATACTGTATTAACGCAAAAAGACCAGCGTTCAAATACTCAAGAGTCTCTAAAGCCAGTGTAACTTTATCTGGCAACCTGCACCTTTACTCATACGCAATACGGTATATGGGACTGCAACATATATATATAAACAGTCATTTGCTGCATTTGCAGAAAAAGACCAGCGTTTGAATATTCATGCGATTACAAGCCTGTTGAATTGTTTCTGACAATCTATATCTACACTTATACGTGGACCACCATCTCCACGGGTTTATTGAAAACTCAGATATAATCCAGCCTTGCATTTAAGGAATATTGCGGAGTATCATTTCTGTGGATCCATCCAGGTCTAGGAGCTTGTATGAAGTGTATCTTATGCTTTGTATTTTATTGTATTTTATAGCATTTTATGTATCTGTTATACACGTGTAAGTGTGATTTAATTAAATTTTAGCACTAGTCCAAATGAAGTGTGCTCGCCCTTTACTATAGTTCTTTTAATCCACATTTTCAGAGGGTGGGTGTCCCTCTCACTAGGGCTAGTAGCACCTGTTCCGTAATCACGTTTGAAGTGAGCCACCATCTTGAATTTTACATCTTATGCATACCGCCATTTTATTCATCTTTATGCAACACGTGCTTTGTACATGGACTATCTGCTGCAGAGGCGGCAGTGTTAGGCTACTTTCACACCTGCATTAGGTGCGGATCCTTCTGGTATCTGCACAGACGGATCCGCACCTATAATGCAAACGCTTGTATCCGTTCAGAACGGATCCGTTTGCATTACCATGAACAAAAAAAAAATAATGGTATTTTTTTTTGTTCATGATAATGCAAACGGATCCGTTTTGACTTACACTGAAAGTCAATGGGAGGCGGATCCGTTTTCAATTGCACCATATTGTGTCAGTGAAAACTGATCCGTCCCCATTGACTTACATTGTAAGTCAGGACGGATCTGTTTGGCTCAGCTTCGTCAGACGGACATCAAAACACTGCAAGCAGCGTTTTGGTGTCCGCCTCCAGAGCGGAATGGAGGCTGAACGGAGGCAAACTGATGCATTCTGAATGGATCCTTATCCATTTAGAATGCATTGGGGCTAAACTGATCCTTTTTGGGCCGCTTGTGAGAGCCCTGAAACGGATCTCACAAGCGGACCCAGAAATGCCAGTGTGAAAGTAGACCTATATGAAGAAAAGTTGAAGTAAATAAAGAAGTTATTTCAAGCATTTGGTGTGCTCTTTACACCTACTGTTTCCATAGAACGGCGCTAGAGGAATTACAGAGTAACAGACAGTCTGGTTAGACTAAAAGTCAGAGATATCAAAATTCTTCTAATGCCACAGCGCAAAATGCACTTCATAGTGCTGCGCCTGCCACACTGACCCTCTAAAAAATTATATGCGAGGGCCTGCATGTGAGCTGACCCTCTAAAACATTATATGCGAAGGGCATATATGCGAGGGCATTATATGTGACGAATAAGCATGTTGATATGATGGAAGAGAAGGAGGAGGATGAGAAAAGGAAGATTTAACCATATACCCTTGTTTGTGGTGGAAGGGGTGCATGGGAATACAGTGTATTCAGTACATTATAAACAACACATTTAAAGTGCCTTTATGTTCATCAGCTTTCCTCTGGTGGAGTTGAGAAGTCATGGTCAATCCATATTTTTATAAGAGTCAACCTGTCAGCATTTTCAGTTGACAGGCGGATACGCTTATCTGTTATAATGCCACCAGCAGCACTAAATACCCAGCACCTCCAAGGCGTAGAGCGCCAGTTCATGCCACATGTCCAGTTTGGACACCCAGTAGTTGTAAGGCGCTGAGGGATCATTGAGGACACTGACACGGTCTGTTAGTACTCCTACACCATCTTCCAAAGTTTTTCCCTCCTTGTGACAATAGGCCGCCCATCAGGGTGAGGGTGTCATGAAACTGTCCCAGACTTTGGAGAGCGTTTTCCTGCCTCTGTTGGAACTGCTGTGTGTTCCCCTTGTCTCCCCTGCTTGGTTGGCGAGGAACTACGGACTCTGTCGCCAGCGTTGTCAGATGGAAATTTTTGGAGCAATTTTTCAACAAGGATCTTCTATTGCACCGTTTTGCTCATCCTCTCCACCAGAGAAATGAGAGATGAGAAGTTCTCTCTGTAGCGGGGGTCGAGAAGGGTGAACAAACAGTAATCTGTGTTGTCTAAAATGCGTATATAACGCGCGGGTCGTGTGAAAGGCAGCCTAACATGAAGTCAGCAAGGTGTGCCAGAGTACCAACAGGCAAGACTTCGCTGTCATTATCAGGAGGATCACTCTCAATCTCCTCATCGTCTTCCTCCTCTTCTGCTCACCCATGCTGAACAAATGGAATTAAACTTCCATTGGTACTACCCTCTGTAGCGGAGGCAACCGTCTCCTGCTCCTCCTACTCTTCATCGTCCAATTTGCGCTGAGAAGACGAACTGGCTATCACCCTATGTAATGTCTTTCCCCATTTCCACCTCTTCCATATGCAAAGCGTCGTCCTTAATTGTGAGCAGCGAGCACTTGAGTTGATACAGAAGTGGGATGGTTACGGCGATAATAGCGTTATCACCTCAAAGTTTCTTAAAACCTCATTGAGGTCTGACATCCATGTCCACTCCTTGCTTGTGAATAGCCGAAGCTGACTGGAAAGGCGACGACCATGTTGCAGCTGGTATTCCACTACTGCCCTCTGCTGCTCACAAAGACTGGCCAACATGTGTAACGTGGAGTTCCAGCGCGTGCTCACGTCGCACAACAGCCAGTGAGCTGACAATTTCAAGCGCTGATGCAGCGTTGACAGACCGTCTGAAGCTGTCGGTGACTTGCGGAAATGTGCACACACGCGGCGCACCTTCACCAGTAGCTCAGGCAAATAGGGGTAGGTTTTTCAGAAACTGCTGAACCACAAGGTTGAACACGTGGGCTAGGCGTGGTATGTGTCTGAGCTTGCCGAGCTCCAAAGCTAAGTTGCAGCCATTATCAGACATATTTGTGGGCTGTCATGAGGAAATTCAATTAAACGGGTCGACTCGTCACATGTGTTGAATTCCTCCAAGATCCACGCCTCATTCATTTTTAGAAATGTGAGGTAGTCCACACTGTCATGCGCTTATCGGTAACGATCCCCCCTGCTGCGCTGAACGTCCTTTTGGACAGGACACTGGACGAAGGGCAAGCCAAGAGTACCATGGCAAATTGTGCCAGCTCTGGCCACAGGTCAAGCCTGCACACCCAGTAGTCCAGTGGTTCCTCACTTCTCAGAGCGTCCACATCGGCCGTTAACTCGATGTAGTCGGACACCTGTCGGTCTAGGCGTTCCCTGAGGCTGGATCCGGAGGGTGGCTGTAGATGGGTTGGATGCAAGAATGATCTCATATCCGAAATGACCAACACATCTTCAAACCGCCCTCTTCTTGCATGCGCTATTGGATTGGTACCCACAACTGTTTCTCTGTGAGTGGAAATTCCTCTGCCAGCGCCCGCAAAAACAGAATGCAGCATTTCTCGAAGCAAGGCCTGGAAGTGCTGCATTCTGACAGTCCTCTGTGATGCTGGTAACATGTCCGCCATTTTGTTTTTGTACCGGGGGTCTGAGTACGTTGCCACCCAGTACAGGTCCTTGCCCTTCATGCTTTTTATACAGGGGTCCCTCTTCAAACACTGGAGCATAAAGGCCCCCATTTGCACTTAACTGGAAGCGGTGGAGTGGCCTGGCTCCTGCTCATCGTCCAGGATAATGTCGTCCTCGGTCTCCTCCACCCAGCCTCGGACAACACCAGGGATCCCAGAAAAGTTTTAAGCATGCTTGTCCCTCCTCCGCCCCGGCACCATCCTCCTCTGACTCCTCTTCAGACTCCTGTTGACTTGTCTCAGATGGAATAGCCCCCCTGGGAATTCATCCAGCATTGAGACTATTCCTGCTCCTGCTCCTCGAAGGCTTGATCAATGACACGATGCAATGCACGCTCTAGAAAGAAGGCTTTATGTACGATGTCACTGATGGCGCCCTGGCTGCAACTGACCAGTTTGGTGATCTCATCAAATGGCCGCAGAAGTCTGCATGCGTCGCGCATGAGCAGCCACTGGAGCGGTAAAAAAAAAAACAAGCTCCCAGAACCTATCCTGCCGCAGAGTTCGTGCAGGTAGTCGTTAACTGCATATTTCTGCTGGAGCAGCCTATCAAGCATATGCAAGGTGGAGTTCCATCGCGTCGGGCAGTAACAAATAAGACGTCTGACGGGCAGGTGGTGTCGCCGCTGAACGTCAGCAAGGCGAGCCATGGCCGTGTAAGATCTTCTAAAATGGCCAGAGATTTTCCTGGCCTGCCGCAAGACGTCCTGGACCCCGGGGTATTTGGCAATGAATCGCTGCACGACGAAGTTCAGGACGTGTGCCATGCACGGGACGTGTGTCATTTTGCCCTGTTTCAGCGGGCTCAGCAGATTGGCACCATTGTCACACACCACTTTATCAACTGTCAAATTGAGAGGAGTTAGCCACCGCAAAGCTTAAAGGACAACAGCCACAGCACAGCATGGCAGCGTCTCACCTGGCACGTCGAATAGGTTCTGGGGAGCTTGGGGGGCGCAGCGGAAAAGGCGGTGGAAAAGGCAGTAGGAGTGGAAAAGGAGGAGTCAGCCGAGGAGGAAACGGAGGATGGAGTAGGAGGAGGAGAAGAAGAGACAAGTGTCTGTGGTCAGATGTATCTTGGCACCGACACTGTGTGCCAGAGATACATTCACTTGCCGCTGAACGTGGCCATATAGCTCCGGGATGCCCTTCTGGGAGAAATATTTCCTTCCGGGGACCTTCCATTGTGGTGTGCCAATGGCCACAAATTTTCCAAAGGTCTCCAAGTCCACCAGTTTATATGGCAGTAGTTGGCGAGCTAGCAGTTCTGACAAGCCAGCGGTTAGCCGTTGGGCAAGAGGGTTATCCAGCGTCATCATCTTTTTTCGCTCGAACATTTGGGCCACAGAAGCCTGCCTTTTGCCAACTTAACCCACACCTACTGTGTCCTTCTCCCATACCATGTAGATTGTAAGCCCTCACGGGCAGGGCCCTCTCTCCTTCTGTACCAGTTTGTAACTCATCTTGTTTATAATTAGTGCAATTGTCTGTATGTATGTGCACCCCTTATCACATGTACAGTGCTATGGAATGAATGGCGCTTTCATAATAATAAATAATAATAATAATAATAAAATGGGACGATGGCACGGGGGAATTTGGAGTGAAGGTGTCACAGCCAGACAGCTGAGAAGCGCTCACAGGAGCTTCTCAGATCCTCCTCCTTGAATTTCTTTGTTTTGGTTTAGTTTCTCATCTCGTTAGTCTATCTCAGCTGTCATGCAGTCAGACTGATCGCTACCCTTTAAGTTCCTCCCCATAATGCAGTAGTGTGCGGCTGATACAACTTCCTGGAGTGTGTGTGCATGCTGTTCCCAGTTCCCAGTCCCCAGTCCTCAGTCGTCAGTCGTCTGCAGATAAGTGCTGTTTATGTATTTATGTTTTTGTCTTTTCTGGATCCAGGTGACCCTGACTCCCTCCGTGTCAGTGTAGGGAGCCGGTGGTCGTGTCCCTTCACTATTGTAGGGTCTTCAGGTAATAGATAGCAAAGGAACGTGGATATGCGGCCATCCACCTTTGGGGTGTTCGCATAGGCTGAGCAGTGAAGGAGAGCGGCAGCTCTATTGCAGGGGTCTCCCTTTGTTCCTTAGTTGTGGATCCAGAGAGACATTGTTTATATGGTATTGTCTTGTTTCCTGTACACCATCCGTGACAGAAGGACAAATGGTAGGAGAGAGGAGAAGGAGAAGAGGCATGATGTGGAGCACCAGGAGTGTGGCTTTGTGGGGGGCTGAGCAAGATGGGGGAAAGATGATGAATTCTGTTTTATCCATGTTAGGTTTTAGAAAGCGTGAGGAGAAGAAGAATGATATAGCAGATAGACATTGTGGGATTCTGGATAATAAGGTAGTGATGTCTGGACCAGAGAGGTAGATTTGTGTGTCGTCAGCATAAGAGTGATACTGAAAGCCATGGGACTCTATGAGATGTGTAAATAGAGAAGAGCAGGGGTCCTAGGACAGAGCCTTGCGAGACACCAACAGGGAGGGAATGAGACGAGAAGGTGGTGCGAGAGTGGGAGATGCCAAACGTCCGGTCTGTGAGGTATGATGTGATCCAGGAGAGGGCCAGGTCAGTGATGACAAGAGATGAGAACGTTTTTAACAGAAGGAAGTGGTCAACAGTGTCAAAGGCAGAGGACAGGTCAAGGAGAAGGAGGACAGAGTCATGTTTTTTGGTTTTGGCTGTTAGTAGGTCATTGGTGACTTTGGCAAGGGCAGTCTCAGTCGAGTGGTGGGGTCAGAAGCCAGATTGTAGCCTGTCAAAGAGGGAACCGGAGGAGAGGTGAAAGGACAGTTCGGAATGGACATGTTGTTCAAGTAGCTTGAAAGCATACGGAAGAAGTGATATGGGGCGATAACTGGACAAAGAAGATGGGTCAAGTGAAGGCTTTTTGAGGATGGGTGTAATGGTAGCATGTTTAAAAGCAGAGGGGAAGACACCAGAGGTTAATGATAGGTTTAAGAGATGAGTGAGGGCTTGGATAAACACTGTGGTAAGGTTAGAGATGAGGTGGGATGTAATTGGGTCAAGTGCACAGGTGGTGAGATGTGATCTGGAGAGTAGAGTGGAGAGTTTTACTTCTGTAATGGTGAAGTGGGTTTTGAGAGAAGAGGACCAAGGAGTTGTGTAGAGGGTCTGTGAGGACTGTGTACTGAAGCTTTCTCTAATGTTGACTATCTTTTGTTTGAAGTATGTGGCAAAGTCCTAAGCTGAGATGAGAGGAGAGCTGGGGGACAGGGAGGAGGGAGTTAAAAGTGTTAAAAAGTTGTTTAGGGCTCTGGGCCAGGGAAGATATGAGAAGTAGGCCTGTTTTGCATTAGCAAGTGAGGATTTGAATATGAGGAGTGATTGCTTGTATGCGGTAAAGTGATCCTTAGAATGGGATTTCTTCCATCGCCGCTCAGCAGCCCTGGAAGCTTGTCCGAGTTTTTTGGTCAGGTTGGTGTGCCAGGGTTGTCAGTTAATTTTTCGGCTTTTGTTGTGTGTGAGGGGGCAACAGTGTCTAGCTCTGTACTTATTGTGGTGTTATATAGGGTGGTGGCAGCATCTGGGTCTTTGAGGGGACAGATGGTAGAGAGTGGGAGAAGAGAGTCAGAAAACAAGCGAAAGTCGAGATTTTTAAGGTTCCTGCGAGGATGTGATAGTGTGGACTCGGGGAGCAGGAGAAGAGACCAATGAAGAGAGGGTGAGTATGTTGTGGTCGGATAGGGGGAGAGGTGAATTAGAAAGGTTAGATAGGGAGCAGAGGCGGGTAAAGATAAGATCCAGAGTGTGACCGTCTCTGTGGGTGGGAGCTGAAGACCACTGTGAGAGGCCGAAGGAGGAAAAGAGTGATAGGAGTTTAGAGGCGGCTGAGTTGCAGGTCTCCATAGGGATGTTAAAGTCGCCCATGATTCTAGTGGGGATGTCGGCAGAAAGAAAGTGTAGTAGCCAGGTGTTAACCACCTCAGCCCCCCTAGCTTAAACACCCTTAATGACCAGACCACTTTTTACACTTCTGCACTACACTACTTTCACAGTTTCTTGCTCGGTCATGCAACTTACCACCCAAATGAATTTTGCAGCGTACTCAAGTTAGGTGTAGAAATGTTCCTGGGTGTTGTAGTGCAATTGTGACACTAATCTGAGACAGCTGACTCTCTGCAAGGGCAGGTGATGATACGTAATGTTCGTGACGCCAGTGCCAATTAAACGGTGGCACGCCGTTTGCTGATAGCAGGAATAACTGAGGAACCACGTGATGTTAAAACAGTACTCAAACTTTAGTAGTCATCATGCATGGACATAGATGGAAGCGCAGTTCCTTTGCAGACAGTTGGTTGCAGTACATTTGATGCAGGCAATATATATAGCAAGGTGACATTCAGAGTGTTAGACACAGGATTTGCAGTACAGGCGGCTTGCACTCTATTCCTGACTGATCCTGGAACATAGAAACTCTTCTCCAAGGCCCAATGCCCTAGCTCTGGCTTATATCCTTGGTTTTATAATGATCAAGTACCTCCTCTGTTATCTTTAGTACCTCTTGCTTTTCTGGACTTGCCTCTGTCTCTCCCAGCACTGACTCTAGAAACTTCTGAACTCCCTTCCTAGGCTAGGCCCTAGCCTATATATACTCAACTGGGAGCTCCCTCTGCTGACAGGAACAAGAATTGCTTGCAACAGGCCTAACTGGTTTAAAGGGGAAATACACATATAATCTAGCAGTGTCGGGTAACCTACCCGTATGCTGCACACCCCCAGACTTTAACGTGAGTAAGGCCTCGTACTCACACACACCTTCCTGAACCGGCATGACATGGTACATAACATAAGCATTACATTATAAATATAATAAATAATTATTTCACACAGAAAACATAACATTAATAACTTCATGAACAAATGACGTAAGGAAAAGGGGCGTCTTCTTGCTTCTTAGGCACGGCCGCTGACCTGGCACAGCGGACTTAGGGTGAACCAGGTTAGTCCATTTTCTTTGGTGGCAGTATAATAACGGAACTACCCAGGAGTATCCTGTGGGTGTATCACAGGCAAGGGCTCACGTGGAGGAGTCCATTCTTGCGCACAAATGTCAAGTAAAGTATTACCAGTAGCAACTGCTCGGGAAGAGACACCACCAGCATAGTCAAAGTCTCCTAACAGGACTGGCGGACGTCCCCTGGTCATCCGGGTAGACCTTCTCAACACAGGGGTCTCCTCTTCCCTTAGCAACGAGGTAGAAGAGAGAGAAGCAACAGGAGGGTCTCCATCAGTGAGACCTTGGTCAGGAACAACAGGAACAACAGGAACAACAGGAACAACAATATCCCTTAGAAGGGGGACTGGATCCGGGGCATCTTGAACCGGCTCTTCTGGAGGTGAAGATACATTAGGTGCCGGAGCGGGCACCAACAAGTTCAACCATGGTGTCAGAAGCCAATGCATGGGATCAGAGTCATACCTTAGATTATTGACAGCCTGCATCGGATCCTCGGGCTGTATTGCTGACTCTGACACAGGGGATTCAGATCTAGAACTCTCGGTACTGGGTTCTGGTGTCAGGCAGAGTTTTAACCGGTTTCTGTGTACAATTTGGGATCCCCTGCCTTCCCGGGTGATCTCATAAGTGTGAGTCCCAACGTTTGGGATTGCAGTGACAACATAGGGACTTTGCTCCCATTTACTGTCCAGTTTACTTGTACGGCGGTTATTTTTTAACCATACCACAGCCCCTATTGTCAAGGGTTCTGCATGGGCTGCTTGATCATAGTCTCTCTGCTGTCGGTCTCTAGCATAATCCATACGTTCCTGAACAATAGCTTTGGCTGTATTCAATCGCCTTTGGTGCTCAGCAACCCAGTCGGTATTAGGTAATGGGTTGATGCAATCAGGTACATATATGTCCAAGGAGTGATCAGCAGGCAATGTCTCTTGGCGCCCAAACATCAAGTAAAAAGGGGTATACCCAGTGGAACAATGTATGGTATGATTGTACGTGAACATGAGCTGTGGCAACAGATTAGGCCAATCTCCTCTGGTTTCAGGAGGCACGGCCCTCAGCATCTCTATCAAGGTCTGATTCATTTTTTCACATAATCCATTACCTTGAGGATGGTAGGCCGTTGTCCGGATCTTCTTACAGTTGTGTAAGCTGCACAGTTCATGGAATAGATGGGACTCAAAAGCAGGTCCTTGATCAGTGAGGATCTTTTCTGGACATCCGTAGGGCAGGAGGAAATGCTTCCAGAACAGTTCGGCTGTAGTCTTGGCTGTCTGGTCTCTCACAGGCACCGCTACAACAAACTTAGTGAAATGGTCAATAATAGTCATGGCATAAGCATACCCTGAGCGACTAGGCTCCAGTTTCACATGGTCGATGGCGACAAGTTCAAGAGGACGGGTACTTACAATGGGTCTCAGTGGTGCCCTCTGATCATGGTGCTCACTTCGTTTTAAGGCACAGGCTACACACTCCCGACACCACTTCTCAATGTCTTCTCTCATGCCCACCCAGTAAAACCGCTGGCGGATATTAGCCTCAGTCTTTTGGACCCCAAAGTGACCGGATTGATTGTGGTACATCTCCAACACCATACCTGCATCTCGTCGGGGTATGAGAATATGGTGTACTCTTTCGTTGGACACTGGGTCTAGGCTTCTCCGTAGCAATAGGCCCTTTTGTATGAAGAGTTGATGGCGCTGTCTCCACAGTTTGATGAGCTCAGGATCTGCACTCTTACGCCGAATCCTCTCAGGGGCTCTGCCACTAGTAATGAAGTCCAACAACTCACCCAGCACTCTACTTTCAGACTGTAGTTTCACCCACCTTTCTTCTTTAGGTTCAGGCCTACTGGAGGGTGAAGGAACTGCAGCTCTGTCATTGGTAGCTCGAGCCTGATCCTGTTGAGCAAATTTGTTATAGAAGGCCGGCATCTCTACATCTTCCCAAGCATCTCGCACATCATCAGGAGCTGTCTCTGTGGGAAGCCTGGATAAAGCATCAGCATTATCATTAGTACGTCCAGCACGATATTTTACAGAGAAATCATAGTTGGCGAGGCGAGAGGCCCATCTCTGCTCCAAGGCCCCTAATTTAGCTGTATTTAGATGTGCCAGAGGGTTATTGTCAGTGAATGCAATGAACGGGGTGGCGGCTAGATAATCTTTGAATTTTTCCGTCACTGCCCACACTAATGCCAGGAACTCCAGTTTGAAGGAACTATAATTCTGGTCATTTTTCTCAGCTCCTTTCAGGGAGCGGCTTGCATAAGCTAACACTCTTTCTCTTCCCTCTTGGATCTGGGCTAACACAGCTCCCAGGCCTCGCTTGCTAGCATCGGTATAAAGATGGAAAGGCTTGCTATAATCTGGATAACCTAACACAGGAGGCTCGGTCAGTTTCTTTTTTAGCAATTGGAACGCTATCTCTCTTTCCTTATTCCACTCAATGGGCACAGGAGTTCTAGGACTTTTCTTGGGTTGCCCCCTCAAGAGTTCCTGGATAGGATCAGCTATTTGAGCAAAATGGGGGATAAACCGTCTATAATAGCCTGCAAAACCAAGGAAACCCCTCACTTCCTTGACGGTAGTAGGAACCGGCCAATTACGGACAGCCGCTAGCTTATCAGGGTCAGGTTGCACGCCCTCTCTGCTTACCACATGCCCCAGGTATTTTACCGCAGGTTTGAGCAAGTGACACTTGGATGGCTTTACCTTCAAGCCATATTTGATAAGGATTTCAAATACTTCTGCTAAATGTTTCAGATGGTCCTCATATGTTTTTGAGTACACAATGACGTCATCTAGATACAGCAGCACTGTTTCGAAGTTTTTGTGACCCAAACACCGCTCCATTAGTCTCTGGAAAGTTCCTGGGGCATTACATAACCCGAACGGCATACAATTGAATTCGAACAAGCCCATGGGAGTGGTGTAAGCAGTCTTTTCCCTATCTGCAGGGGCCATGGGTACTTGCCAGTAGCCACTGGTCAAGTCCAATGTGGAGAAATAGGCAGAGGAGCCCAGAGCAGTTAGTGACTCCTCAATGCGGGGCAGTGGGTATGCATCTTTGTGGGTTATTTGATTAATTTTCCTATAATCCACACAGAAACGGATACCACCATCCTTCTTCTTTACAAGGACCAGGGGTGCCGCCCACGGGCTACGACTGTCCCGGATTACATTAGAGTCTTTCCTCTCTTGGATCATTTCCTTTACAGTCTGATATGAAGTAGGCGGTAAGGGTCTGTATCTCTCCTTGATAGGAGGATGAGAGCCAGTAGGTATGGTGTGTTGTATGGCACTAACCTCTCCATAATCAGTAGCATGCTTACTGAAGGCCTGGTGGTGCTCTTTGACAAGCTGTAGGATCCCTTCTTGTTGATGTTGGGGGGTAGTCTCGTCCCCTACATGGAGCTCTTCCCACCAGGGCACTTGTGGCTGGGTCACTGACGGGCGTCCACTGCCTGCAGCTGGCGGCTTTTCTGTCACTGGAAGACGAATGATGTCTTGGAAGGACACCTGAGAGAGCTGGGCAACACGGCAATGCTTAGTAAGCGCCACAGGATGATCACTCAGGTTAATCAGACGGACAGGTACTTTACCTTGGGAGACGTTCACCAGGCACTTGGCAGCTCTCACATAAGGGTAATCCTCCATCTGGATTGGTTCCACCAGGGCTGGATAATCTCGGCCTTGGACTCCCAGGACAGCACGACACCATAAAAGAGTTTGAGAATTAGGAGGCAAAGTCACAGGCTTAATATCACTAATCCTGGCAGTACAAATTTCTCCTTTCCCATTAGCAAACCTCTGCTGGGCACTTAACACAGTAATAGTCTTTTGAATTACCCTCTTGGATGCAGAGGAAGCAGTGGGCAAAGTCTGATGTAATACGGCAAGTATTTCTGAATAACAGTTTTTGAAGACATTGGTGCCTAGAATGACAGGGTGTCCTCCTCTGTCGCCGGCCTGTACTACTATCACGCCCTGTTGCGGTAAGGTTACTTCTCCCACCTGCAGGGTGGGTTCCCAGTATCCGTGAATCTTTACTGGTTTGCCATTGCTGGCGATAATCTCTACCCAGGATTCAGGCGGCTGGATCAATTGGTCGGTGTCCCAGAACTTTTCAAATGCAGGCAGCTGAATGGTAGTGACCTGGGACCCAGTATCTAATAGGGCTTCAAAGGGGACCCCATTGATCTCTATGTTGATTTTAGGATGGGATCCTACATACCGTGGCATCCAATTTGGATCTTTTGGACCTATTGTTCTACCTCCCGAGGGGTGGTCCTCAGCCTCAGGGGTCGCCCGTTTAACTGCCAGCACGTGGATTCTGTGTGTCCCACCTTTTTGCAGTATGTACACACGGGCCGCTTGCGATTTCTATTACGCCTCCCAGGATCCCTGGGGTGAGTCTCTTGGTATGGAGGTGGGAACGGCCTAGGAGGTGACAGGAACTCTTCTTCTGACATTATGGGTTTTTCCCATTCCTCTATTTTTCTGCACACTCTCTCTAGACTTTTAGTGAGGTGATTTACTTGCTCTGTCAGCATGGCGATAGTATCGGTAGCTGAAGCTTGAACAGCTTGACCGGCCTGAGCTTGGTTAGTGATAAGCGGTTTTGGCCTGCAGGCTGATGACTCAGGTGGGGTGCTCAACTCCGTAGATACTGCTGACCCCAGAATTTTTATAGCCAGTTCTTTAAAGTCCAGAAAGGTACTGTTAGGGTGCTGGGCGGACAGCATCTTTAATTGGGTCCTTATTTGCTCACTAGACACCCCGGTGATAAATTGTTCCCTCAGGGTCTGGTCCTGATTATCAGCCTCCTTGGGATCTATCTGGATTACAGCCCCTAAAGCCTCCTGAAGTGATAGGGCATAGTCACGGAGGGACTCACCGGGCTTCTGTTTCTTGCCAAAGAAGTGCATCTTTATCTCTGAGGCAGTCCTGGTTTCAAAAGTGGCCCTGAGGCGGGTGAATATCTGCTCTAGAGTACTCCGCTCAGCAGAAGGCCAGGGTAATACCTCCCTGCGGGCAGCTCCCTCCAGCTGCGCTAGCAGGATTTCCATTTGCTGATCGGCATTTATGGGGTACAGTTTGAATAATGCCAGCAACTTTTCTTTAAAGTCTCTTAGGGTATGGGTCTCTCCTTTATAGCGGGGAAACCATGGGGTAAAATAGTAAGGCATGCTAAAGGGCATCATGCTGGAGGCTATAGGATGATTCGGAGCCGCAAGCTCTCCCGGGGCCGGCTGCTCAGGCACTCCCGGTTACTGACATGTTAGCTTATTGAGATGTGGCCGCTGGTGACTAAAGGGGCCGGAACAATCCCCTTCCCTCCGGTTACAAGTTCTTACCGGTATCGCCGGGCTTGCGCAGGCCAAGTCTCGAGAGATTCCGGACGTCCTGAGTACGCGGTGACGTAGAAGAAACCGGGCCGTGGCGGTGCGATGATGACGAGGGGCGGGATTTTCTGTGTCTTTGAAGGGATCCGCCCACGAAGGTCCTCAGCAGCGCGGGAAACTTTACTCCAGGCGGCCGGTGGCCATCTTGGTCACCATTCCCTGACAGCAAGCAGGGTTGTAAAAAGTCCATAAAACCACACTCCGATGTGGCGATTTCTTTCCTCCTGATAGCGCAACACTGCACAGTGCTTTTTGGAGGTTTTTGGGACACTTTTGGTATGTTTTTCAGTCCACAAAGTCCACTTTAATAAAACAGGCAATTTGTCACTTTGGTCACAGGGCAACTGTATAAGGCACAAAGTTCACGCTTCTTGCACTAGAAAGCGTGCGCATCCTGTTCGTGACGCCAAAAGAGAGGTGCAGCGTACTCAAGTTAGGTGTAGAAATGTTCCTGGGTGTTGTAGTGCAATTGTGACACTAACCTGAGACAGCTGACTCTCTGCAAGGGCAGGTGATGATACGTAATGTTCGTGACGCCAGTGCCAATTAAACGGTGGCACGCCGTTTGCTGATAGCAGGAATAACTGAGGAACCACGTGATGTTAAAACAGTACTCAAACTTTAGTAGTCATCATGCATGGACATAGATGGAAGCGCAGTTCCTTTGCAGACAGTTGGTTGCAGTACATTTGATGCAGGCAATATATATAGCAAGGTGACATTCAGAGTGTTAGACACAGGATTTGCAGTACAGGCGGCTTGCACTCTATTCCTGACTGATCCTGGAACATAGAAACTCTTCTCCAAGGCCCAATGCCCTAGCTCTGGCTTATATCCTTGGTTTTATAATGATCAAGTACCTCCTCTGTTATCTTTAGTACCTCTTGCTTTTCTGGACTTGCCTCTGTCTCTCCCAGCACTGACTCTAGAAACTTCTGAACTCCCTTCCTAGGCTAGGCCCTAGCCTATTTATACTCAACTGGGAGCTCCCTCTGCTGACAGGAACAAGAATTGCTTGCAACAGGCCTAACTGGTTTAAAGGGGAAATACACATATAATCTAGCAGTGTCGGGTAACCGCAATTTTACCTCCTTTTCTTCTCACTAATAGATCTTTCATTTGGTGGTATTTCATTGCTGCTGACATTTTTACTTTTTTGTTATTAATCAAAATTTAACTAAATTTTTGCAAAAAAATGACATTTTTCGCTTTCAGTTGTAAAAATTAAAAAAAAAAACGACATCTATATATAAATTTTTCTCAAAATTTATTGTTCTACAAAAAAATGGTTTGGGTAAAAGTTATAGCATTTACAAACTATGGTACAAAAATGTGAATTTCCGCTTTTTGAAGCAGCTCTGACTTTCTGAGCACCTGTCATGATTCCTGAGGTTCTACAATGCCCAGACAGTAGAAAAACCCCACAAATAACCCCATTTAGGAAAGTAGACACCCTAAGGTATTCGCTGATGGGCATAGTGAGTTCATAGAACTTTTTATTTTTTGTCACAAGTTAGCGGAAAATTATGATTATTTTTTTTCCTTAAAAAGTCTCATATTCCACTAACATGTGACAAAAAATATAAAAATTCTAGGAACTCGCCATGCCCCTCACGGAATACCTTGGGGTGTCTTCTTTCCAAAATGGGGTCACTTGTGGGGTAGTTATACTGCCCTGGAATTTTAGGGGCCCTAATGTGTGAGAAGTAGTTTGAAATCAAAATGTGTAAAAAATGCCCTGTGAAATCCTAAAGGTGCTCTTTGGAAATTGGGCCCCTTTGACACTTGGCTGAAAATAAGTGTCACACATCTGGTATCGCCGTACTCAGAATAAGTAGGGCAATGTGTTTTGGGGTGTCTTTTTACATATACCCATGCTGGGTGAGAGAAATATCTCGGCAAAAGACAATTCTTCCCATTTTTTTTATACAAAGTTAGCATTTGACCAAGTTATTTATCTCACCCAGCATGGGTATATGTAAAAAGACACCCCAAAACACATTGCCCTACTTATTCTGAGTACGGCGATACCAGATGTGTGACACTTATTTGCAGCCAAGTGGGCAAAGGGGCCCAATTTCCAAAGAGCACCTTTAGGATTTCACAGGGCATTTTTTACACATTTTGATTTCAAACTACTTCTCACACATTAGGGCCCCTAAAATTCCAGGGCAGTATAACTACCCGACAAGTGACCCCATTTTGGAAAGCAGACACCCCAAGGTATTCCGTGAGGGGCATGACACCCCAAAACACATTTCCCAACTTCTCCTGAGTATGGCGATACCACATGTGTGACACTTTTTTGCAGCCTAGATGTGCAAAGGGGCCCAAATTCCTTTTAGGAGGGCATTTTTAGACATTTGGATCCCAGACTTCTTCTCACGCTTTAGGGCCCCTAAAATGCCAGGGCAGTATAAATACCCCACATGTGACCCCATTTTGGAAAGAAGACACCCCAAGGTATTCAATGAGGGGCATGGCGAGTTGATAGAAAAAAAAAAATTTGGCACAAGTTAGCGGAAATAGATTTTTTTTTTGTTTTTTTCTCACAAAGTCTCCCTTTCCGCTAACTTGGGACAAACATTTCAATCTTTCATGGACTCAATATGCCCCTCAGCGAATACCTTGGGGTGTCTTCTTTCCGAAATGGGGTCACATGTGGGGTATTTATACTGCCCTGGCATTTTAGGGGCCCTAATGCGTGAGAAGAAGTCTGGAATATAAATGTCTAAAAAAATTTACGCATTTGAATTCCAAGAGGGGTATGGGGAGTTCATGTGAGATTTCATTTTTTTGTCACAAGTTAGTGGAATATGAGACTTTGTAAGAAAAAACAAAAAAACAAACAAAAAAAAATCTATTTCCACTAACTTGTGCCAAAAAAATGTCTGAATGGAGCCTTACAGGGGGGTGATCAATGACAGGGGGGTGATCAATGACAGGGGGGTGATCAGGGAGTCTATATGGGGTGATCACCCCCCTGTCATTGATCACCCCCCCTGTAAGGCTCCATTCAGAGGTCCGCATGTGTTTTGCGGATCCACGGATCGGATCCGCAAAACACAAACGAACATCTGAATGGAGCCTTACAGGGGGTGATCAATCACAGGGGGGTGATCAGGGAGTCTATATGGGGTGATCACCCCCCTGTCAATGATCACCCCCTGTAAGGCTCCATTCAGACGTCTGTATGTGTTTTGCGGATCCGATCCATGGATCCGTGGATCCGTAAAACACATACGGACATCTGAATGGAGCCTTACAGGGGGGTGATCAATGACAGGGGGGTGATCAGGGAGTCTATATGGGGTGATCACCCCCCTGTCATTGATCACCCCCCTGTAAGGCTCCATTCAGACGTCCGTATGTGTTTTGCGGATCCGATCCATGGATCCGTGGATCCGCAAAACACATACGGACCTCTGAATGGAGCCAGCCTTACAAGGGGGTGATCAATGACAGGGGGGTGATCAGGGAGTCTATATGGGGTGATCACCCCCCTGTAAGGCTCCATTCAGACATCCGTATGTGTTTTGCGGATCCGATCCATGGATCTGTGGATCCGTAAAACACATACGGATATCTGAATGGAGCCTTACAGGGGGGTGATCAATGACAGGGGGGTGATCAATGACAGGGGGGTGATCAATGATCAGTCAGTCTATATGGGGTGATCAGGGGTTAATAAGGGGTTAATAAGTGACAGGGGGGTGTAGTGTAGTGTGGTGCTTGGTGCTACTTATTACAGAGCTGCCTGTGTCCTCTGGTGGTCGATCCAAGCAAAGGGGACCACCAGAGGATCAGGTAGCAGGTATATTAGATGCTGTTATCAAAACAGCGTCTAATATACCTGTTAGGGGTTAAAAAAATCGCATCTACAGCCTGCCAGCGAACGATCGCCGCTGGCAGGCTGTAGATCCACTCGCTTACCTGCAGTTCCTGTGAGCGCGTTCACAGGAAATCTCTCGTCTGGCGAGATGACGCGTATATGCGTGACTCTGCCTTGAGGCGGGCCGGAGGCGGTTAAAGTGGTCAAAAAAGATGGTGGCTGGGCCTGGGGGACAGCTACTTGAAGGTTGGAGGGAGAGTAGATGCGAACAGAGTGTACTTCAAATATATAAATATAGAAAGTATATTATTGGTATATAACACCCCTGATTCAATCAGTTTTTTTTTTTTTGGGGGGGGGGGCAACTGGTATATCACACCAGTAGAAATTATTTGTTCCAATAGCGTTTGGCACTCTGTGTAGCTGCGGTAACGCAGCAAAACCGCAAACAAATGCTGCACTACCCAAATGCACTATAAAGAAAGTATATTATTGGTATCACACCCTTGCTTCTATCAGTATTTTTGGGGGGCAACTGGTATATCACACCACTAGAATTTTTTTGTTCCAATAGCGTTTGGCACTCTGTGTAGCTACGATAATGCAGAATAACCGTAAACAAATGCTGCACTACCCAAAATGCACTATATAGAAAGTATATTATTGGTATATCACACCCCTGTTTTAATCAGTTTTCTTGGGGGGCAACTGGTATATCACACCAGTAGAAATTATTTGTTCCAATGGCGTTTGGCACTCTGTGTAGCTGCGGTAATGCAGCAAAACCTCAAACAAATGCTGCACTACCCAAATGCACTATATAGAAAGTATATTATTGGTATATCACACCCCTGCTTCAATCATTTCTTTTGGAGGGCAACTGGTATATCACACCAGTACAAATTATTTGTTCCAATAGCGCTTGGCACTCTGTGTAGCTGCGTAAAAACGCAGCAAAACCGCAAACAAATGCTGCACTACCTAAATGCACTATATAGAAAGTATATTATTGGTATATCACACCCCTGCTTCAATCAATTTTTTTGGGGGGCAACTGGTATATCACACCAGTAGAAATTATTTGTTCCAATGGCGTTTGTCACTATCTGTAGCTGCGGTAACGCAGCAAAACCGCAAACAAATGCTTGCACTACCCAAATGCACTATATAGAAAGTATATTATTCGTATATAACACCCCTGCATGAATCTGTTTTTTTGGTTGGCAACTGGTATATCACACCAGTAGAAATTATTTGTTCCAATAGCGTTTGGCACTCTGTGTAGCTGCCATAATGCAGAAAAACCGCAATCAAATGCTGCAGTACCCAAACGCACTATATAGAAAGTATATTATTGGTATATAACACCCCTGCTTCAATCAGTTTTTTTGGTGGGCAACTGGTATATCACACCAGTAGAAATTATTTGTTCCAATAGCGTTTGGCACTCCGTGTAGCTGCGGTAACGCAGCAAAACCTCAAACAAATGCTGCACTACCCAAATGCACTATATAGAAAGTAAATGATTGGTATATAACACCTCTGCTTGAATCAGTTTTTTCGGGGGCCACTGGTATATCACACCAGTAGAAATTATTTGTTCCAATAGCATTTGGCCCTCTGTGTAGCTGCGGTAACGCAGCAAAATCGCAAACAAATTCTGCACTACCTAAAAATCAGTTTGAGGGTCTAGTGAGACTGCAGAGTGCACCTGTCCTTGTTTCTGTTTTGTTATATTGTTATATTAATTATGACATCCGCACTTGTTATCTTGTGTAGGATGTCTATTGTGGTACTTGTGGTTCGCCACGGGCATCCTCCATTGTATGCATTTTGCTGGGGATTGCCATTAGCAACGGGCCACAAGTGTAGGATTTTCTCCCCTATATATATGCACAACTGCATGTGGGTTTGAGCACCTCCTGCTAATGCCAACCTGTCTTCTTAGTTTGTATATATAGATTTCTGGAGGTGTATAAACTCCAATTTAAATGTGCCTGTTTTCCATCTACAGGCCACATTTAGGTGCACCTGTGAGGCCTGGGACATATCAGCCAGTCTTGAGTGGGACTCGCAGACTCCTCCCTCCTCCCATTGGAAGCATGGCTACATGCTGGAGGTAACTGGTGAGCTGTTTGTGAGTCGGCCTTATGCTCCTGTAATTTGCCCACTGGCTCCTGGTATCGCCCATACGGCTCAGGTAGGAGAGTGTTAGGTCCCGGGCTACTTGAGAAACCTTGGCGTGGTGTCCGGGCTTAGACATGTTCTACACCGTAGGACAGGTTGACTAATCTCTCAATTTTAAAATCAGTTTGATGGTCTAGTGAGACTGCAGAGTGCACCTGTCCTTGTTATTGTTTTGTTATATTGTTATATTAATTATGACATCCGCACTTGTTATCTTGTGTAGGATGTCTATTGTGGTACTTGTGGTTCGCCGCGGGCATCCTCCATTTTATGCATTTTGCTGGGGATTGCCATTAGCAAAGGGCCACAAGTGCAGGATTTGCTCCCCTATATATATGCACAACTGCATGTGGGTTTGAGCACCTCCTGCTAATGCCAACCTGTCATCTCAGTATTGGCCCCCAATGAAACTCCATCATGCTTTAACTGGTGCCTAAACGAATCTCTCTTGGGATACCAGGAGTCAGTGGATTTAATTTCCAAACACATTACGGAATACTTTTCCCTGAACAAAAGCTCTGATCTTTCTGTGAACACCTTATGGGATGCACACAAAGCTGTAATCAGGGGACAATTCATTAACATTGGCTCCCACCAAAAGAGATTGAGAGAAAAAGAAATAGATGAAATCCTAAAAAACATACAGAGAATTGAATCTCACCATAAAAAAAAACCTCCGATTCCCAACTACAAGAACTATCGGAACTTAGGGCTAAACTTAGATCCATCCTACTATCTAAAGCGGCCAAATTCTATATGAGCTCTCAGCATAAATTTTTTGCACATGGAGACAAGGCCACCAAATTTGTAATGAATAGGATCAAAGGGAGGAGATCTACAAACTATGTTCATCAGCTATCCTCACAGGAAGGGAAACCTATCTTCTCTGTTAACCAGATCGCTGCCCAATTCCGCTCCTTTTACAACGACCTCTATAACCTTCCCTCAATTGTGGCCCCAGAAACACATACCTCCGCCATTCTAGCTTTTTTAGAGGCGTCCAATATCCCTACCATTTCATCCAAACAGAAAGCCCCTTTCACTTTAAATGAACTTAGGAAAGCAATGCACCAAATCCCATCCAGAAAATGCCCAGGCCCGGACGGCTTTCCGATATCTTATTACAAAACTTTTCATGAACTTCTTCTCCCACATCTTCTAGAAGGCTCCATTCAGACGTCTGTATGTGTTTTGCGGATCCGATCCATGGATCCGTGGATCCGTAAAACACATACGGACATCTGAATGGAGCCTTACAGGAGGGTGATCAATGACAGGGGGGTGATCAGGGAGTCTATATGGGGTGATCACCCCCCTGTCATTGATCACCCCCCTGTAAGGCTCCATTCAGACGTCCGTATGTGTTTTGCGGATCCGATCCATGGATCCGTGGATCCGCAAAACACATACGGACCTCTGAATGGAGCCAGCCTTACAAGGGGGTGATCAATGACAGGGGGGTGATCAGGGAGTCTATATGGGGTGATCACCCCCCTGTAAGGCTCCATTCAGACATCCGTATGTGTTTTGCGGATCCGATCCATGGATCTGTGGATCCGTAAAACACATACGGATATCTGAATGGAGCCTTACAGGGGGGTGATCAATAACAGGGGGGTGATCAATGACAGGGGGGTTATCAATGACAGGGGGGTGATCAATGATCAGTCAGTCTATATGGGGTGATCAGGGGTTAATAAGGGGTTAATAAGTGACAGGGGGGTGTAGTGTAGTGTGGTGCTTGGTGCTACTTATTACAGAGCTGCCTGTGTCCTCTGGTGGTCGATCCAAGCAAAGGGGACCACCAGAGGACCAGGTAGCAGGTATATTAGATGCTGTTATCAAAACAGCGTCTAATATACCTGTTAGGGGTTAAAAAAATCGCATCTACAGCCTGCCAGCGAACGATCGCCGCTGGCAGGCTGTAGATCCACTCGCTTACCTGCAGTTCCTGTGAGCGCGTTCACAGGAAATCTCTCGTCTGGCGAGATGACGCGTATATGCGTGACTCTGCCCTGAGGCGGGCCGGAGGCGGTTAAAGTGGTCAAAAAAGATGGTGGCTGGGCCTGGGGGACAGCTACTTGAAGGTTGGAGGGAGAGTAGATGCGAACAGAGTGTACTTCAAATATATAAATATAGAAAGTATATTATTGGTATATAACACCCCTGATTCAATCAGTTTTTTTTTTTTGGGGGGGGGGGCAACTGGTATATCACACCAGTAGAAATTATTTGTTCCAATAGCGTTTGGCACTCTGTGTAGCTGCGGTAACGCAGCAAAACCGCAAACAAATGCTGCACTACCCAAATGCACTATAAAGAAAGTATATTATTGGTATCACACCCTTGCTTCTATCAGTATTTTTGGGGGGCAACTGGTATATCACACCACTAGAATTTTTTTGTTCCAATAGCGTTTGGCACTCTGTGTAGCTACGATAATGCAGAATAACCGTAAACAAATGCTGCACTACCCAAAATGCACTATATAGAAAGTATATTATTGGTATATCACACCCCTGTTTCAATCAGTTTTCTTGGGGGGCAACTGGTATATCACACCAGTAGAAATTATTTGTTCCAATGGCGTTTGGCACTCTGTGTAGCTGCGGTAATGCAGCAAAACCTCAAACAAATGCTGCACTACCCAAATGCACTATATAGAAAGTATATTATTGGTATATCACACCCCTGCTTCAATCATTTCTTTTGGAGGGCAACTGGTATATCACACCAGTACAAATTATTTGTTCCAATAGCGCTTGGCACTCTGTGTAGCTGCGTAAACGCAGCAAAACCGCAAACAAATGCTGCACTACCTAAATGCACTATATAGAAAGTATATTATTGGTATATCACACCCCTGCTTCAATCAATTTTTTTGGGGGGCAACTGGTATATCACACCAGTACAAATTATTTGTTCCAATGGCGTTTGTCACTATCTGTAGCTGCGGTAACGCAGCAAAACCGCAAACAAATGCTTGCACTACCCAAATGCACTATATAGAAAGTATATTATTCGTATATAACACCCCTGCATGAATCTGTTTTTTTGGGGGGCAACTGGTATATCACACCAGTAGAAATTATTTGTTCCAATAGCGTTTGGCACTCTGTGTAGCTGCCATAATGCAGAAAAACCGCAATCAAATGCTGCACTACCCAAACGCACTATATAGAAAGTATATTATTGGTATATAACACCCCTGCTTCAATCAGTTTTTTTGGTGGGCAACTGGTATATCACACCAGTAGAAATTATTTGTTCCAATAGCGTTTGGCACTCCGTGTAGCTGCGGTAACGCAGCAAAACCTCAAACAAATGCTGCACTACCCAAATGCACTATATAGAAAGTAAATGATTGGTATATAACACCTCTGCTTGAATCAGTTTTTTCGGGGGCCACTGGTATATCACACCAGTAGAAATTATTTGTTCCAATAGCATTTGGCCCTCTGTGTAGCTGCGGTAACGCAGCAAAATCGCAAACAAATTCTGCACTACCTAAAAATCAGTTTGAGGGTCTAGTGAGACTGCAGAGTGCACCTGTCCTTGTTTCTGTTTTGTTATATTGTTATATTAATTATGACATCCGCACTTGTTATCTTGTGTAGGATGTCTATTGTGGTACTTGTGGTTCGCCACGGGCATCCTCCATTGTATGCATTTTGCTGGGGATTGCCATTAGCAACGGGCCACAAGTGCAGGATTTTCTCCCCTATATATATGCACAACTGCATGTGGGTTTGAGCACCTCCTGCTAGTGCCAACCTGTCTTCTTAGTTTGTATATATAGATTTCTGGAGGTGTATAAACTCCAATTTAAATGTGCCTGTTTTCCATCTACAGGCCACATTTAGGTGCACCTGTGAGGCCTGGGACATATCAGCCAGTCTTGAGTGGGACTCGCAGACTCCTCCCTCCTCCCATTGGAAGCATGGCTTCATGCTGGAGGTAACTGGTGAGCTGTTTGTGAGTCGGCCTTATGCTCCTGTAATTTGCCCACTGGCTCCTGGTATCGCCCATACGGCTCAGGTAGGAAAGTGTTAGGTCCCGGGCTACTTGAGAAACCTTGACGTGGTGTCCGGGCTTAGACATGTTCTACACCGTAGGACAGGTTGACTAATCTCTCAATTTTAAAATCAGTTTGAGGGTCTAGTGAGACTGCAGAGTGCACCTGTCCTTGTTATTGTTTTGTTATATTGTTATATTAATTATGACATCCGCACGTGTTATCTTGTGTAGGATGTCTATTGTGGTACTTGTGGTTCGCCGCGGGCATCCTCCATTGTATGCATTTTGCTGGGGATTGCCATTAGCAAAGGGCCACAAGTGCAGGATTTGCTCCCCTATATATATGCACAACTGCATGTGGGTTTGAGCACCTCCTGCTAATGCCAACCTGTCTTCTTAGTTTGTATATATAGATTTCTGGAGGTGTATAAACTCCAATTTAAATGTGCCTGTTTTCCATCTACAGGCCACATTTAGGTGCACCTGTGAGGCCTGGGACATATCAGCCAGTCTTGAGTGGGACTCGCAGACTCCTCCCTCCTCCCATTGGAAGCATGGCTACATGCTGGAGGTAACTGGTGAGCTGTTTGTGAGTCGGCCTTATGCTCCTGTAATTTGCCCACTGGCTCCTGGTATCGCCCATACGGCTCAGGTAGGAGAGTGTTAGGTCCCGGGCTACTTGAGAAACCTTGGCGTGGTGTCCGGGCTTAGACATGTTCTACACCGTAGGACATGTTGACTAATCTCTCAATTTTAAAATCAGTTTGAGGGTCTAGTGAGACTGCAGAGTGCACCTGTCCTTGTTATTGTTTTGTTATATTGTTATATTAATTATGACATCCGCACTTGTTATCTTGTGTAGGATGTCTATTGTGGTACTTGTGGTTCGCCGCGGGCATCCTCCATTGTATGCATTTTGCTGGGGATTGCCATTAGCAAAGGGCCACAAGTGCAGGATTTGCTCCCCTATATATATGCACAACTGCATGTGGGTTTGAGCACCTCCTGCTAATGCCAACCTGTCATCTCAGTATTGGCCCCCAATGAAACTCCATCATGCTTTAACTGGTGCCTAAACGAATCTCTCTTGGGATACCAGGAGTCAGTGGATTTAATTTCCAAACACATTACGGAATACTTTTCCCTGAACAAAAGCTCTGATCTTTCTGTGAACACCTTATGGGATGCACACAAAGCTGTAATCAGGGGACAATTCATTAACATTGGCTCCCACCAAAAGAGATTGAGAGAAAAAGAAATAGATGAAATCCTAAAAAACATACAGAGAATTGAATCTCACCATAAAAAAAAACCTCCGATTCCCAACTACAAGAACTATCGGAACTTAGGGCTAAACTTAGATCCATCCTACCATCTAAAGCGGCCAAATTCTATATGAGCTCTCAGCATAAATTTTTTGCACATGGAGACAAGGCCACCAAATTTGTAATGAATAGGATCAAAGGGAGGAGATCTACAAACTATGTTCATCAGCTATCCTCATAGGAAGGGAAACCTATCTTCTCTGTTAACCAGATCGCTGCCCAATTCCGCTCCTTTTACAACGACCTCTATAACCTTCCCTCAATTGTGGCCCCAGAAACACATACCTCCGCCATTCTAGCTTTTTTAGAGGCGTCCAATATCCCTACCATTTCATCCAAACAGAAAGCCCCTTTCACTTTAAATGAACTTAGGAAAGCAATGCACCAAATCCCATCCAGAAAATGCCCAGGCCCGGACGGCTTTCCGATATATTATTACAAAACTTTTCATGAACTTCTTCTCCCACATCTTCTAGAAGGCTCCATTCAGACGTCTGTATGTGTTTTGCGGATCCGATCCATGGATCCGTGGATCCGTAAAACACATACGGACATCTGAATGGAGCCTTACAGGGGGGTGATCAATGACAGGGGGGTGATCAGGGAGTCTATATGGGGTGATCACCCCCCTGTCATTGATCACCCCCCTGTAAGGCTCCATTCAGACGTCCGTATGTGTTTTGCGGATCCGATCCATGGATCCGTGGATCCGCAAAACACATACGGACCTCTGAATGGAGCCAGCCTTACAAGGGGGTGATCAATGACAGGGGGTGATCAGGGAGTCTATATGGGGTGATCACCCCCCTGTAAGGCTCCATTCAGACATCCGTATGTGTTTTGCGGATCCGATCCATGGATCTGTGGATCCGTAAAACACATACGGATATCTGAATGGAGCCTTACAGGGGGGTGATCAATGACAGGGGGGTGATCAATGACAGGGGGGTGATCAATGATCAGTTAGTCTATATGGGGTGATCAGGGGTTAATAAGGGGTTAATAAGTGACAGGGGGGTGTAGTGTAGTGTGGTGCTTGGTGCTACTTATTACAGAGCTGCCTGTGTCCTCTGGTGGTCGATCCAAGCAAAGGGGACCACCAGAGGACCAGGTAGCAGGTATATTAGATGCTGTTATCAAAACAGCGTCTAATATACCTGTTAGGGGTTAAAAAAATCGCATCTACAGCCTGCCAGCGAACGATCGCCGCTGGCAGGCTGTAGATCCACTCGCTTACCTGCAGTTCCTGTGAGCGCGTTCACAGGAAATCTCTCGTCTGGCGAGATGACGCGTATATGCGTGACTCTGCCTTGAGGCGGGCCGGAGGCGGTTAAAGTGGTCAAAAAAGATGGTGGCTGGGCCTGGGGGACAGCTACTTGAAGGTTGGAGGGAGAGTAGATGCGAACAGAGTGTACTTCAAATATATAAATATAGAAAGTATATTATTGGTATATAACACCCCTGATTCAATCAGTTTTTTTTTTTTGGGGGGGGGGCAACTGGTATATCACACCAGTAGAAATTATTTGTTCCAATAGCGTTTGGCACTCTGTGTAGCTGCGGTAACGCAGCAAAACCGCAAACAAATGCTGCACTACCCAAATGCACTATAAAGAAAGTATATTATTGGTATCACACCCTTGCTTCTATCAGTATTTTTGGGGGGCAACTGGTATATCACACCACTAGAATTTTTTTGTTCCAATAGCGTTTGGCACTCTGTGTAGCTACGATAATGCAGAATAACCGTAAACAAATGCTGCACTACCCAAAATGCACTATATAGAAAGTATATTATTGGTATATCACACCTCTGTTTCAATCAGTTTTCTTGGGGGGCAACTGGTATATCACACCAGTAGAAATTATTTGTTCCAATGGCGTTTGGCACTCTGTGTAGCTGCGGTAATGCAGCAAAACCTCAAACAAATGCTGCACTACCCAAATGCACTATATAGAAAGTATATTATTGGTATATCACACCCCTGCTTCAATCATTTCTTTTGGAGGGCAACTGGTATATCACACCAGTACAAATTATTTGTTCCAATAGCGCTTGGCACTCTGTGTAGCTGCGTAAACGCAGCAAAACCGCAAACAAATGCTGCACTACCTAAATGCACTATATAGAAAGTATATTATTCGTATATAACACCCCTGCATGAATCTGTTTTTTTGGGGGGCAACTGGTATATCACACCAGTAGAAATTATTTGTTCCAATAGCGTTTGGCACTCTGTGTAGCTGCCATAATGCAGAAAAACCGCAATCAAATGCTGCACTACCCAAACGCACTATATAGAAAGTATATTATTGGTATATAACACCCCTGCTTCAATCAGTTTTTTTGGTGGGCAACTGGTATATCACACCAGTAGAAATTATTTGTTCCAATAGCGTTTGGCACTCCGTGTAGCTGCGGTAACGCAGCAAAACCTCAAACAAATGCTGCACTACCCAAATGCACTATATAGAAAGTAAATGATTGGTATATAACACCTCTGCTTGAATCAGTTTTTTCGGGGGCCACTGGTATATCACACCAGTAGAAATTATTTGTTCCAATAGCATTTGGCCCTCTGTGTAGCTGCGGTAACGCAGCAAAATCGCAAACAAATTCTGCACTACCTAAAAATCAGTTTGAGGGTCTAGTGAGACTGCAGAGTGCACCTGTCCTTGTTTCTGTTTTGTTATATTGTTATATTAATTATGACATCCGCACTTGTTATCTTGTGTAGGATGTCTATTGTGGTACTTGTGGTTCGCCACGGGCATCCTCCATTGTATGCATTTTGCTGGGGATTGCCATTAGCAACGGGCCACAAGTGCAGGATTTTCTCCCCTATATATATGCACAACTGCATGTGGGTTTGAGCACCTCCTGCTAGTGCCAACCTGTCTTCTTAGTTTGTATATATAGATTTCTGGAGGTGTATAAACTCCAATTTAAATGTGCCTGTTTTCCATCTACAGGCCACATTTAGGTGCACCTGTGAGGCCTGGGACATATCAGCCAGTCTTGAGTGGGACTCGCAGACTCCTCCCTCCTCCCATTGGAAGCATGGCTTCATGCTGGAGGTAACTGGTGAGCTGTTTGTGAGTCGGCCTTATGCTCCTGTAATTTGCCCACTGGCTCCTGGTATCGCCCATACGGCTCAGGTAGGAAAGTGTTAGGTCCCGGGCTACTTGAGAAACCTTGACGTGGTGTCCGGGCTTAGACATGTTCTACACCGTAGGACAGGTTGACTAATCTCTCAATTTTAAAATCAGTTTGAGGGTCTAGTGAGACTGCAGAGTGCACCTGTCCTTGTTATTGTTTTGTTATATTGTTATATTAATTATGACATCCGCACGTGTTATCTTGTGTAGGATGTCTATTGTGGTACTTGTGGTTCGCCGCGGGCATCCTCCATTGTATGCATTTTGCTGGGGATTGCCATTAGCAAAGGGCCACAAGTGCAGGATTTGCTCCCCTATATATATGCACAACTGCATGTGGGTTTGAGCACCTCCTGCTAATGCCAACCTGTCTTCTTAGTTTGTATATATAGATTTCTGGAGGTGTATAAACTCCAATTTAAATGTGCCTGTTTTCCATCTACAGGCCACATTTAGGTGCACCTGTGAGGCCTGGGACATATCAGCCAGTCTTGAGTGGGACTCGCAGACTCCTCCCTCCTCCCATTGGAAGCATGGCTACATGCTGGAGGTAACTGGTGAGCTGTTTGTGAGTCGGCCTTATGCTCCTGTAATTTGCCCACTGGCTCCTGGTATCGCCCATACGGCTCAGGTAGGAGAGTGTTAGGTCCCGGGCTACTTGAGAAACCTTGGCGTGGTGTCCGGGCTTAGACATGTTCTACACCGTAGGACATGTTGACTAATCTCTCAATTTTAAAATCAGTTTGAGGGTCTAGTGAGACTGCAGAGTGCACCTGTCCTTGTTATTGTTTTGTTATATTGTTATATTAATTATGACATCCGCACTTGTTATCTTGTGTAGGATGTCTATTGTGGTACTTGTGGTTCGCCGCGGGCATCCTCCATTGTATGCATTTTGCTGGGGATTGCCATTAGCAAAGGGCCACAAGTGCAGGATTTGCTCCCCTATATATATGCACAACTGCATGTGGGTTTGAGCACCTCCTGCTAATGCCAACCTGTCATCTCAGTATTGGCCCCCAATGAAACTCCATCATGCTTTAACTGGTGCCTAAACGAATCTCTCTTGGGATACCAGGAGTCAGTGGATTTAATTTCCAAACACATTACGGAATACTTTTCCCTGAACAAAAGCTCTGATCTTTCTGTGAACACCTTATGGGATGCACACAAAGCTGTAATCAGGGGACAATTCATTAACATTGGCTCCCACCAAAAGAGATTGAGAGAAAAAGAAATAGATGAAATCCTAAAAAACATACAGAGAATTGAATCTCACCATAAAAAAAAACCTCCGATTCCCAACTACAAGAACTATCGGAACTTAGGGCTAAACTTAGATCCATCCTACCATCTAAAGCGGCCAAATTCTATATGAGCTCTCAGCATAAATTTTTTGCACATGGAGACAAGGCCACCAAATTTGTAATGAATAGGATCAAAGGGAGGAGATCTACAAACTATGTTCATCAGCTATCCTCATAGGAAGGGAAACCTATCTTCTCTGTTAACCAGATCGCTGCCCAATTCCGCTCCTTTTACAACGACCTCTATAACCTTCCCTCAATTGTGGCCCCAGAAACACATACCTCCGCCATTCTAGCTTTTTTAGAGGCGTCCAATATCCCTACCATTTCATCCAAACAGAAAGCCCCTTTCACTTTAAATGAACTTAGGAAAGCAATGCACCAAATCCCATCCAGAAAATGCCCAGGCCCGGACGGCTTTCCGATATATTATTACAAAACTTTTCATGAACTTCTTCTCCCACATCTTCTAGAAGGCTCCATTCAGACGTCTGTATGTGTTTTGCGGATCCGATCCATGGATCCGTGGATCCGCAAAACACATACGGACATCTGAATGGAGCCTTACAGGGGGGTGATCAATGACAGGGGGGTGATCAGGGAGTCTATATGGGGTGATCACCCCCCTGTCATTGATCACCCCCCTGTAAGGCTCCATTCAGACGTCCGTATGTGTTTTGCGGATCCGATCCATGGATCCGTGGATCCGCAAAACACATACGGACCTCTGAATGGAGCCAGCCTTACAAGGGGGTGATCAATGACAGGGGGTGATCAGGGAGTCTATATGGGGTGATCACCCCCCTGTAAGGCTCCATTCAGACATCCGTATGTGTTTTGCGGATCCGATCCATGGATCTGTGGATCCGTAAAACACATACGGATATCTGAATGGAGCCTTACAGGGGGGTGATCAATGACAGGGGGGTGATCAATGACAGGGGGGTGATCAATGATCAGTTAGTCTATATGGGGTGATCAGGGGTTAATAAGGGGTTAATAAGTGACAGGGGGGTGTAGTGTAGTGTGGTGCTTGGTGCTACTTATTACAGAGCTGCCTGTGTCCTCTGGTGGTCGATCCAAGCAAAGGGGACCACCAGAGGACCAGGTAGCAGGTATATTAGATGCTGTTATCAAAACAGCGTCTAATATACCTGTTAGGGGTTAAAAAAATCGCATCTACAGCCTGCCAGCGAACGATCGCCGCTGGCAGGCTGTAGATCCACTCGCTTACCTGCAGTTCCTGTGAGCGCGTTCACAGGAAATCTCTCGTCTGGCGAGATGACGCGTATATGCGTGACTCTGCCTTGAGGCGGGCCGGAGGCGGTTAAAGTGGTCAAAAAAGATGGTGGCTGGGCCTGGGGGACAGCTACTTGAAGGTTGGAGGGAGAGTAGATGCGAACAGAGTGTACTTCAAATATATAAATATAGAAAGTATATTATTGGTATATAACACCCCTGATTCAATCAGTTTTTTTTTTTGGGGGGGGGGGCAACTGGTATATCACACCAGTAGAAATTATTTGTTCCAATAGCGTTTGGCACTCTGTGTAGCTGCGGTAACGCAGCAAAACCGCAAACAAATGCTGCACTACCCAAATGCACTATAAAGAAAGTATATTATTGGTATCACACCCTTGCTTCTATCAGTATTTTTGGGGGGCAACTGGTATATCACACCACTAGAATTTTTTTGTTCCAATAGCGTTTGGCACTCTGTGTAGCTACGATAATGCAGAATAACCGTAAACAAATGCTGCACTACCCAAAATGCACTATATAGAAAGTATATTATTGGTATATCACACCTCTGTTTCAATCAGTTTTCTTGGGGGGCAACTGGTATATCACACCAGTAGAAATTATTTGTTCCAATGGCGTTTGGCACTCTGTGTAGCTGCGGTAATGCAGCAAAACCTCAAACAAATGCTGCACTACCCAAATGCACTATATAGAAAGTATATTATTGGTATATCACACCCCTGCTTCAATCATTTCTTTTGGAGGGCAACTGGTATATCACACCAGTACAAATTATTTGTTCCAATAGCGCTTGGCACTCTGTGTAGCTGCGTAAACGCAGCAAAACCGCAAACAAATGCTGCACTACCTAAATGCACTATATAGAAAGTATATTATTCGTATATAACACCCCTGCATGAATCTGTTTTTTTGGGGGGCAACTGGTATATCACACCAGTAGAAATTATTTGTTCCAATAGCGTTTGGCACTCTGTGTAGCTGCCATAATGCAGAAAAACCGCAATCAAATGCTGCACTACCCAAACGCACTATATAGAAAGTATATTATTGGTATATAACACCCCTGCTTTAATCAGTTTTTTTGGTGGGCAACTGGTATATCACACCAGTAGAAATTATTTGTTCCAATAGCGTTTGGCACTCCGTGTAGCTGCGGTAACGCAGCAAAACCTCAAACAAATGCTGCACTACCCAAATGCACTATATAGAAAGTAAATGATTGGTATATAACACCTCTGCTTGAATCAGTTTTTTCGGGGGCCACTGGTATATCACACCAGTAGAAATTATTTGTTCCAATAGCATTTGGCCCTCTGTGTAGCTGCGGTAACGCAGCAAAATCGCAAACAAATTCTGCACTACCTAAAAATCAGTTTGAGGGTCTAGTGAGACTGCAGAGTGCACCTGTCCTTGTTTCTGTTTTGTTATATTGTTATATTAATTATGACATCCGCACTTGTTATCTTGTGTAGGATGTCTATTGTGGTACTTGTGGTTCGCCACGGGCATCCTCCATTGTATGCATTTTGCTGGGGATTGCCATTAGCAACGGGCCACAAGTGCAGGATTTTCTCCCCTATATATATGCACAACTGCATGTGGGTTTGAGCACCTCCTGCTAATGCCAACCTGTCTTCTTAGTTTGTATATATAGATTTCTGGAGGTGTATAAACTCCAATTTAAATGTGCCTGTTTTCCATCTACAGGCCACATTTAGGTGCACCTGTGAGGCCTGGGACATATCAGCCAGTCTTGAGTGGGACTCGCAGACTCCTCCCTCCTCCTATTGGAAGCATGGCTACATGCTGGAGGTAACTGGTGAGCTGTTTGTGAGTCGGCCTTATGCTCCTGTAATTTGCCCACTGGCTCCTGGTATCGCCCATACGGCTCAGGTAGGAAAGTGTTAGGTCCCGGGCTACTTGAGAAACCTTGACGTGGTGTCCGGGCTTAGACATGTTCTACACCGTAGGACAGGTTGACTAATCTCTCAATTTTAAAATCAGTTTGAGGGTCTAGTGAGACTGCAGAGTGCACCTGTCCTTGTTATTGTTTTGTTATATTGTTATATTAATTATGACATCCGCACTTGTTATCTTGTGTAGGATGTCTATTGTGGTACTTGTGGTTCGCCGCGGGCATCCTCCATTGTATGCATTTTGCTGGGGATTGCCATTAGCAACGGGCCACAAGTGCAGGATTTGCTCCCCTATATATATGCACAACTGCATGTGGGTTTGAGCACCTCCTGCTAATGCCAACCTGTCTTCTTAGTTTGTATATATAGATTTCTGGAGGTGTATAAACTCCAATTTAAATGTGCCTGTTTTCCATCTACAGGCCACATTTAGGTGCACCTGTGAGGCCTGGGACATATCAGCCAGTCTTGAGTGGGACTCGCAGACTCCTCCCTCCTCCCATTGGAAGCATGGCTACATGCTGGAGGTAACTGGTGAGCTGTTTGTGAGTCGGCCTTATGCTCCTGTAATTTGCCCACTGGCTCCTGGTATCGCCCATACGGCTCAGGTAGGAGAGTGTTAGGTCCCGGGCTACTTGAGAAACCTTGGCGTGGTGTCCGGGCTTAGACATGTTCTACACCGTAGGACATGTTGACTAATCTCTCAATTTTAAAATCAGTTTGAGGGTCTAGTGAGACTGCAGAGTGCACCTGTCCTTGTTATTGTTTTGTTATATTGTTATATTAATTATGACATCCGCACTTGTTATCTTGTGTAGGATGTCTATTGTGGTACTTGTGGTTTGCCGCGGGCATCCTCCATTGTATGCATTTTGCTGGGGATTGCCATTAGCAAAGGGCCACAAGTGCAGGATTTGCTCCCCTATATATATGCACAACTGCATGTGGGTTTGAGCACCTCCTGCTAATGCCAACCTGTCATCTCAGTATTGGCCCCCAATGAAACTCCATCATGCTTTAACTGGTGCCTAAACGAATCTCTCTTGGGATACCAGGAGTCAGTGGATTTAATTTCCAAACACATTACGGAATACTTTTCCCTGAACAAAAGCTCTGATCTTTCTGTGAACACCTTATGGGATGCACACAAAGCTGTAATCAGGGGACAATTCATTAACATTGGCTCCCACCAAAAGAGATTGAGAGAAAAAGAAATAGATGAAATCCTAAAAAACATACAGAGAATTGAATCTCACCATAAAAAAAAACCTCCGATTCCCAACTACAAGAACTATCGGAACTTAGGGCTAAACTTAGATCCATCCTACTATCTAAAGCGGCCAAATTCTATATGAGCTCTCAGCATAAATTTTTTGCACATGGAGACAAGGCCACCAAATTTGTAATGAATAGGATCAAAGGGAGGAGATCTACAAACTATGTTCATCAGCTATCCTCACAGGAAGGGAAACCTATCTTCTCTGTTAACCAGATCGCTGCCCAATCCCGCTCCTTTTACAACGACCTCTATAACCTTCCCTCAATTGTGGCCCCAGAAACACATACCTCCGCCATTCTAGCATTTTTAGAGGCGTCCAATATCCCTACCATTTCATCCAAACAGAAAGCCCCTTTCACTTTAAATGAACTTAGGAAAGCAATGCACCAAATCCCATCCAGAAAATGCCCAGGCCCGGACGGCTTTCCGATATCTTATTACAAAACTTTTCATGAACTTCTTCTCCCACATCTTCTAGAAGTCTGTAACCAGGCACTTCTGGGAATCCCTCTATCAAGAGATATGACTGCGGCTCACATCACCCTTATACCTAAAGAGGGAAAAGACACCAAACAGTGCTCTAATTATAGGCTCATATCCCTCCTGAACATAGACCTCAAACTCCTGGCCAAAATGCTAGCTAACAGACTAGCTATCCTTCTACCCCAACTTATTCATGGAGATCAGGTTGGCTTTATCTGCAACAGGGAAGGCAAGGACAATACCACTAGGGTAATTAATACTCTATGTCATGCCAAACGGATATCTTCTCCTCTGCTCCTACTCAGCACGGATGCTGAAAAAGCATTCGATAGGGTGAACTGGTTGTATTTAAAATACGCTCTGTTGAGGTTTGGCCTCCCTGAATCCTTTGTTCAGGCAACTTTTTCCATGTATAATCAAGCAACGGCCTCAGTCCTAGTGAATGGAAATTTATCCCCCCCATTTCCTATTAGGAATGGGACTCGTCAGGGATGCCCCTTATCACCTCTCCTATTTATTCTAGCATTGGAGCCACTCCTCTCTACCATAAGATTGGACCGGGAGATTGTAGGTCTATGTTTGGGAGGCAGGGAACAAAAAATTGCTGCATTCGCTGATGACGTCCTCATGATGACTTTTAATCCGAAGATCTCTTTACCTCTCATCCAGACCCATCTTAAGGCATACAGCACCATCTCAGACTTCAAAATGAACGCTAATAAATCGCTAGTCCTCTGTTTGGGCATCCCACACGTAACCAAACGTCAATTAATGTTAAACTCCCCTTTTAATTGGTCCTCTCCCTCCATCACTTACTTAGGGGGTCAAAATTAGCCCTGAAATAGCTGATCTTTTTGCCCTCAACTATACCCCCTTAAAAAACTCACTTTTTGAAGCTATTGACAACTTGGCCCGATCCAACCCAACTTTGTCTTGGTTTGGCCGCAAAAACCTCCTCTCATCCTTAATACTTCCCCGTCTTACCTACTTACAACAAGTTCTTCCCATTCCCGTCCCCAAACACTACTACAATACAGTCATTAAAAAGTTTAGATCCTTCATATGGAATGGAAGGAAAGCAAGACTTTCATTCGCTCGCCTCACTAAACCTAGACACGCAGGGGAAATAGGTTTGCCAAACCCAGAGCTTTATGGCAAGGCTATTCTTCTCTCTCGTGCAGTTGCCTGGCTACACCCCCTCTCATCATCACCAGCAGTGTAAATAGAATTAGACATATTGAATAGTCCAGTCAGAGCACTTCTTTTAGGGCACAAACTGATCCTCCCTGGTCCGCTGTCTCACTACCCAATTGTTAAAGCCACTATTGAGGCTTGGAAGTGGCTTTCCTCCTCACACTGCTCCATCCCATTCCCCTCTCCTCTATTATCCCCTCCACCTTAAGAGCTTCGACTTCCCAAGGGCTGATGTCCTCCTCAACCTCTATAGTCTCATTGGCATTACCCACCGGGGAGTGGATGGACCTAGAAGCTACAAATGTCTTGCTTAACCCTCACCCGCGGGACTTTCTTTCTGTCGCATACCTCAGAGCTTACCTAAAACAACATGCTAAACTAGGCGACTTAATGCGCCCTCTGGTATGGTTTGAGGCATTGACATCCCTCCACTCTGCACCCAGGAAACTTATATCACAGATCTATAGCAAACTGCGACTACCACCATTGTTAGTCAAGCCGTCCTTTGTGAAACAATGGGAATTGGATCTAAACATCAGTGTATCTTTTGAATCCCTTCCCAAACTCTTGAAATCTCCTCACCGGACCTTCCGCTGTGTCCGAATTCAGGAAAACAGCTATAAGATCCTCACCAGATGGTACAATACGCCAGATAAGACCTCAAGATACTCTGAGTCTGCTTCGGACATATGCTGGAGGTGCCTTGGGGAGAAAGGGACCTTTCTTCACGTTTGGTGGACATGCCCACTCATTTATAAATAGTGGTGTGAGATTTTCTCGGTAGCTAACAAAATTTGCGGCACCCTGATACAACCATCTCCGCAGATCGCACTCCTATCCCTCTCCCAAGGAAAGGAACACATAAAACTGCCCTATGGCCCGTCTTTTACTTCCTAAATTCTGGCTACAACCCGTAGTCCCAACCTTAGAACAATGGATCCATAAAATGGACCAGCTTCATAGGTTTGAGGAGATATCTTCTTGGGAAACACGCACACACGTGACTTTCCTCAAAAAGTGGTCCCTTTGGTCCAAATATAGAGCTCCCAAAACCTTAGTGAATCTTAATAGCTCTTGAGCTGCTTTGAGTCGCTGCAAGATGATACCTAGTACTGCGTTATAACACAATGCACACCCCACCTATAAGGCCTTTTCATCATCAGCTGCATAATCAAACTCCGCCTTCCTAGGTGATATTGGTAGCCCCCAGCCCTCATCTTTGTATGTCTCTCACAAGTCTTTCAGTTTTGATTCACTTGCTAAGTTGTCACTTACTCTGTACTTAAAATCACTTTTGCACAGCCTGCGAGCCTATACCTTGGTATCTTGTTACCCCCTGTTCATATTAGAAAATTTATAATAAAAATATAAATAAATAAAATAAAATAAAAACGCAAACAAATGCTGCACTACCCAAATGCACTATATAGAAAGTATATTATTGGTATATAACACCCCTGCTTCAATCACTTTTTTTGGGGGGGCAACTGATATATCACACCAGTAGAAATTATTTGTTCCAATGGTGTTTGTCACTATCTGTAGCTGCGGTAACGCAGCAAAACCGCAAACAAATGCTGCACTACCCAAATGCACTATATAGAAAGTATATTATTGGTATATAACACCCCTGCTTCAATCACTTTTTTTGGGGGGCAACTGGTATATCACACCAGTTGAAATTAATTGTTCCAATAGCGTTTATCACTCTGTGTAGCTGCGGTAATGCAGCAAAACCGCAAACAAATGCTGCACTACCTAAATGCACTATATAGAAAGAATATTATCTGTATATAACACCCCTGCTTCAATAATTTTTTTTTTGGGGGGGGGGGGGGGGGCAAATGGTATTTCACACCAGTAGAATTATTTGTTCCAATGGCGTTTGTCACTATCTGTAGCTGCGCTAATGGAGCAAAACCGCAAACAAATGCTGCACTACCCAAATGCACTATATAGAAAGTATATTATTGGTATATAACACCCCTGCTTCAATCACTATTTTTGGGGGGCAAATGGTATATCACACCAGTTGAAATTAATTGTTCCAATAGAGTTTATCACTCTGTGTAGCTGCGGTACCGCAGCAAAACCGCAAACAAATGCTGCACTACCTAAATGCACTATATAGAAAGAATATTATTTGTATATAACACCCCTGCTTCAATCAGTTTTTTTTTTTTGGGGGGGGGGGGCAAATGGTATATCACACCAGTAGAAATTATTTGTTCCAATGGCGTTTGTCACTATCTGTAGCTGCGCTAATGGAGCAAAACCGCAAACAAATGCTGCACTACCTAAATGCACTATATAGAACGAATATTATTTGTATATAACACCCCTGCTTCAATCAGTTTTTTGGGGGAGCAACTAGTATATCACGCCAGTAGAAATTATTTGTTCCAATAGCGTTTGGCACTCTGTGTAGCTGCAGTATCGCAGCAGAACCGTTCACAACTGCTGCACAATACAAATGCACTATAATATACTTTCTATGTTAGAAAGTATATTTTAAGTATATTACACCCCTCAGTAAGTCACACCTATCGATAGCACACCTATATATAAAAGGACTTTTGTGGCCCTATTAGCTAGCATTTGGTGTCCCTAACAGTCTGTCCCTGCTCCACACAGCAACCTCTCTCTACACTGTGTAAGAAGGAACAAGGAGCCGTCATTGACGGAAGATACGTGTCACCGAGGTTCCTGGCCTCGGTGAGGTAAGAACCAATTTTTTTTCCTGAAGTGTCAGTTCTGTAGTGCAGTCTGACACTTCAGCTGTCAGAATGGCTGTAAAGCCAATCCGGGCCGGTGTTATTGGGAGCAGCCAAAGAGCAGGGTGGGTGGCTGTTCCCCACGGTTCCAGGCCGGGTTTTGGCTGGGATATAAAAACCCGGCCAGCATGTTCAGCTGTGTGGATTATCCTCCATCTGCTAGTGGAGTGCTGGCAGTCTGGGTGTTGGAGCTTGAGCGTTTGGGCCTGGACTAGGCCTGCTACTACATTGTTTGTGGACAAAAGCACATGGACTAGTGCTTCCTTCAAGGACTTATGTGCTGCAGCCTGGTGTGAACAAACACCAGACTCAAGGTGACTGTTTTTTCTTGAAATTGTTATTTTGTCACTTTACGTCTGTGTGAATTAAACACTGCACTATTTAAGTTAAAGACGTTGTCATTGCCTCTGTACTGCATCCGCAAGCCTGTATACCAGAGCAAATCCCCACAACTGGCAAAAGACTAAATGGCAGCCAGATCGGTTTTATTTATAAGGTAGGGTATGTCCATTTGCTGAAACATCTCAATTGGCTATCCTGTACCATCTGGTGGATGTATCATGGGTCAAAGTTCTTCACAATTTAAAAGAATAATGCGCCGGCGGACATCGCCATATGTTCGCTTGTTCGGCGAACAGCGAACGAGCAAAGTTTGCCGTGAAACGACCGCCGGGTGAACCGCAAGACCATCTCTATTCAAATGCTTGGGGTAAGGACATTTGTAGGCTGCGCTGGGACACGGAAGTGGATGTGGTCGCTGATGGTGCTTGTGAAGGTCCAGGTGCAGGGCGGGATGCATCCGGGCCTGCGCCTTCGACAGGGGATTGGCCAGCACGTAACACGGGAAGAGGAGGCAGTGGTGTGACCCGCAGCCACAGATTGTGGACTTAGGCGTTCGTCCAACTTATTACGGTGCTTGTATGTCATGTGGTAGATCATGCTGGTGGTGGTGAGGTTGCTAGTGTTCACTCCCCGGCTCATTTTTGTATGGCACAGGTTGCAAACTACTATTCTTTTATCGTTTGCACTTTCCTAAAAAAAGCGCCATACTGCGGAACATCTAGCCCTTGGCAAGGGAGATTTCCGCAAGGGGTTGCTCCGTGGAACAGTTGCGGGCCTGTGTGGTGTGGCCCGCATTCTCCCTTTTCCCACCCCACTGCATCTTCCAGCCTGTTGCGGTGCTCCAGATCCCTCCCCCTCTGTACTGCTGTCATCTCTCGGCTTTCCACCTTCCCAGGTTGGGTCAGTGACCTCATCGTCCACCACCTCCTTCTACACTTCCTCACTCTGATCATCCTCCTGATTTGTTGTCCTAACCACAACCTCAGTGATTGACAACTTTGTCTCATCCTCTTCATCAACCTCTTGAGACAGTAATTGCGGTTGACTCATTGCCAACTGTGTCACATCATCATCCACCTCATTAAACACTAATTGTTATTCCCCACCCTCATGTTCTTGTGACTGTGGATGTTCAAGAGTTGGGAATCGGGGCACAAGATCTCATGTCCCTCTTCAAGCGTGCTTGATGAGAGGGCCAAATCAAGTAATGGCGATGAAAAGAGGTCCTTCGAATTTCCAAGTGTGGGATAACTTGTTTGGACAGACTGTAAACGGTGGGAGGATCAGGGTGAGGATTGTGTTGACCAGACTCCTGGCTACTGAGACTGGACTTGGTGGAAGACATGGTGGTGCTTAACCGACTGGAAGCTTTATCTGCTGCAATCCAACGAACCACCTGGTCGTACTGGTCTCACTTCAAGAGTGGTGTCCGGTGCCGCCCTGCAAACTGGGACATAAAGCTAGGTATCTTAGATCAGTGTTTCCCAACCAGTGTGCCTCCAGCTGTTGCAAAACTACAACTCCCAGCATGCCCGCACAGCCAAAGGCTGTCCGGGCATGCTGGGAGTTGTAGTTTTGCAACAGCTGGAGGCACACTGGTTGGGAAACACTGTCTTAGATGATTGTTTTTCTTGTGCTCTGGCAGCAGGCACTGTTTCTCCGCGCCCAGGGCCACAGCCTCTGCGTGCACCATCAGCATCCCGGCCACTTCCCCGTCCCTTACTGCTCGCATATATAGCACACGATGACGCGTTCTGGCCAACCAATCACTGTAATGCCAGTAGCCAACATGGTTACTGGCATTACAATGAGGGCAGTACTTACCTGCACGTTTATTGGCTGCTTAGCAGCCGCGAAACGTGCGGGAAGGAGACTCAAGCATTGCGCTCGAGCACATGCGGTACTCGGCCGAGTACCACCATGTGCTGAGCATAGCGATGCTCGAGCCGAACTGGTATTCGGCCGAGCATGTGTAGTGTCCCACTACGTAAGGGTGGGCACTACTCAAGGGTCAATTGGGTCACGTTGTTCTCCACCTCCTGTGGAGCATGGTTATGGTATTTTATATTGCATTGTAATGTATAATTTAATGTTATTTCCTGTGTACCAGGCCTGTTAGGGGTGTAGTTCCCCCTCCTAGGGTAGGCAGTAGAGGGAGCTAGGGAACCCCCTAGTATATATTGTCAGGTCCAGTCCAGAGAGAGGGAGTGTGGTCAGAAGCCAGTGTGTACTTTAACCAGAAGATAGCTGGGAAGCAGCTTCTGACATGCAGCTAGATAGCCCAGGTTCCTAGCTTGCACCCAGGAGAAGAAGTTGCCTCCTGAAGATATCTAGCACCTGGAAAAGTACAGTGCAGAGCCACTTTTATCCAGCTAAGTAGGAAGCTGAAGGGCAGAAGGATATTTACAGCAAGAGGATTTACACCAGAGGAAGGTTTCCCTACCCATGGATAAAGCCAGCTATAGGGCATACGGGCCTTGGAGAAAGCCAGACAGGATCTGAGGAAAATACAGCCTGATCTGTAAGTGTTATTCCCTCTGAGTATCTTGCAAAGACTTTGCCTGCCACTTATGTGAAGCCTGCCTGTGACCAACATTGTACATGTGGAACTAACTGAAACCTGTAAATAGTTGAACTGTTCAGTAAAAAGAAGTTCTGGTTCACTGCAACTTTGTGTACCTCAATTATTCCTACAACAAATCGGTGTGCCACCGTTACCGGCACTGGCGTCACGAACCATAAGGGATCTTGCCACCAGCACAGTAAACTTCCAACACCCAGGGCACCTCACCTACCACCCGGCCTGGTCCCTATATACAAAGAGTGCCCCAAAGGATCCATGTGCCAGCCTCTCCATCACTGCTGAACGCCTGCCCAGGGTCTTCTACAAATTGTGAGTACCCTCGGTTTGTTAACTACCCCTGTGACCTCATATTCGCTAACCCTGCAGGACTGGCGCACTGCATATTTTGGCGTCACAAACAGGATGCAAAATATTTCTACGCCATAGTGGAATCTGAACTGTGTGCCATAATTGCCTATTAAGTGATAAATGCCCTATCCGTTTATTTGAAAAAGTTGGGCCAAAGAACTGTGGACAATCGCGGTATGAAAAACTGTATATTGTGGACTGTTTGCTGCTCTTTGAGTCACCGCTTGCAGTCAGTGAATTGACAGCCTTATGCTTAAAGATGGCCGCCTAAGCTGACTGGAATTATTGCTGCGCCATCGCTGCATTTTGTTGGTGGGAAGAATTTGGCGCCTTCTGCTGAAAGAGCGGGAAGGATTGTATGTTCGCGCCACCGCCTTATCATCTAATTTGCATGTCTGCCAAGATGGACTCCGCCTCCCCCATTTTGGAGTACGTAGGGGGCGGCCTCCCGGAGCAGTGGGAGGTCTTGTGTGAAGTACTGAGAGCCGCCCTGTCATACACAGTAAAGGGATCGAGCATGTTGGAGAGTGAGGATTTTTCTAACCGAATCGAATGGCTTCACCTACAGTCAAGACTACAGAGCCTGCAATAATCGAGGAGGGAGAAGCACCACCCGCCTATACTCCGTGACCGGAGAGGCCACCTTGCTTCCCACCGCGGTTGCAGCCCGAGCCGTGCCCTGGTTCGCGGGGTAGATTTGCCCAGCCTAGTGTGCAATGGCCCTTGCTGATGGCCGAGATACGCGCCACGGCAATACGAAAAACTACTGAGAAAAAGATATACTTCGAGGAGCTTGTGAAGACTGTATACGAGCGCCACTCGAATACTCAGCCCCACCTGGAGAGAAGGATGGGAGTGGTGGTGACATTTGATAAAAGCCGGGGTTTCGGGTTCATCAAGGATTTCTCCACAGGCCGAGACCTTCATGTGAATCGGAGGTCTGTGAAGCGCAGCTACTTACCCGAACATTTGCATAACCTCCGCGAAGGAGAAAAGGTGGAATTTACCCCCGCCGAGGGCCTGAGGGGTCCTTATGCCACGGCCATAACCCGTCCCAAGCCGGGACCAGAGAGTTGGGAAGAGCTTGAAGAGCCCACCAGTCCAGAATGCGAGCCAGAGAGTCCGGCGGAACCTGCTCGCAATACTTACCAGGAGAGGGGTTCCTTCACCGGTCCCAACATCTTCTGGCAACCTACGGTGCTAGAGAAACGGGTGAGTCCCTATCCCTCACCTGAATTGCCCCGCAGGGAGAAGACACAAGTGGAGATGGAAAACATGCAGAAATTCCATGAGACCCTTGATGTCCTGCGGCGAGGGAAGAGTTGTGACTCAGCACCTGAACCTGCTGCGACAGTACCGGATCCCTGCAGCGGAGCATCACCTGAGAGACTGGAGGACCAGATCGCCAGGCTAGAAATCCATCTTCATGGCCTGCGCCAACTTGCTGCGTCCAGAGTGGCACCAATACCACCGGACAATAGCGATTCACCCAAGAACTCTGATGTCCCCGGGCGTGCAGTGAAAGATCCCGTCGCCACCAGCTCGGCGGCTACCATCCCTGTGCCCGAGAAACTTTGTTATACCAGGAGTCGGGTCTGTCGCATGATGCCGGCGACGCCCAGACCTATGGAGCCTCCTGCAACTTTCACCCCCAGGCTTGCGGAGCCTATACCAGTGACAGGCCCATTTATTCTTCAGCTGCCTGTTAACACTATTTTGTGGGCCCAGCCAAGTGTGGATTCCCGTTCCAGGCCAAGACTCAGAGCGGAACCAGGATGCACAACGTCTGACGATCAGTATGAGCTGGATGCATACCTGTGAGTAGACCTGCTAGGCCATGATTGCTGAGGGACCCTTCCAGTAAATTTAACTGTTTCAGGACACGAGTCCTATGTTTTGGCCCAATGAGCTGCTGCCAGTTACCCACGGCCCAGTGGTAGTTGAAAAGCCACTGAGAATACCAATAGCTCTTCTGCCATGTTTGTTTTTCAGGACATCCTGCCTGCTTTAAGTGCCATTCTAAGTTTGCAGAATGCTGGTTGCAGAGTGCTATTGCATTTGTGTCTTTTTCATTCTAAGTTTGTGCCTGTTGTTTTGCACCTTACCCTTTTTAACACCCTTTTCAGGTTGAATAGGGATATTACAGCACTACTTTTATCTACCAGGACTTGCCAGGGGAAAGTATCCCTGAAATGTAGAGTTCTGCGATGTGACTTTTTTATTATATGCAATCTTAATTCAAGAACTGTGCCCAGAGATGACCACAATGCATGTGGGCCTCTGAGATGCTGTTTTATGGGACCATCATATTTTATTATTATGGACTATGCTGGTTATTCCTGATATGCTGTACCAGGTCAGCGCACCTGTTCCCTGTACTATCCTGTGCGAAGAGAACGATGCCCCTTTTCACCGCACTTGTTCCTTTGCCAGCGGAGCTGCCTAATATTTTCCTTGCAAAAGTAGTGATTGTGGTATATGCCTGCTTTGCATTTTTGTCTTTCAGGTCACAGTGTCCAGCTGGGCGGGCCCCCCTATGTTGCAACCTCAAAGTAGCGGGCTATGTAGTGTCCCACTAAGTGAGGGTGGGCACTACTCAAGGGTCAATTGGGTCAAGTTGTTCTCCACCTCCTGTGGAACATGGTTATGGTATTTTATATTGCATTGTAATGTATAATTTAATGTTATTTCCTGTGTACCAGGCCTGTTAGGGGTGTAGTTCCTCCTCCTAGGCAGTAGAGAGAGCTAGGGAACCCCCTAGTATATATAGTCAGGTCCAGTCCAGAGAGAGGGAGTGTGGTCAGAAGCCAGTGTGTACTTTAACCAGAAGATAGCTGGGAAGCAGCTTCTGACATGCAGCTAGATAGCCCAGGTTCCTAGCTTGCACCCAGGAGAAGAAGTTGCCTCCTGAAGATATCTAGCACCTGGAAAAGTACAGTGCAGAGCCACTTTTATCCAGCTAAGTAGGAAGCTGAAGGGCAGAAGGATATTTACAGCAAGAGGATTTACACCAGAGGAAGGTTTCCCTACCCATGGATAAAGCCAGCTATAGGGCATACGGGCCTTGGAGAAAGCCAGACAGGATCTGAGGAAAATACAGTCTGATCTGTAAGTGTTATTCCCTCTGAGTATCTTGCAAAGACTTTGCCTGCCACTTATGTAAAGCCTGCCTGTGACCAACATTGTACATGTGGAACTAACTGAAACCTGTAAATAGTTGAACTGTTCAGTAAAAAGAAGTTCTGGTTCACTGCAACTTTGTGTACCTCAATTATTCCTACAACAAATCGGTGTGCCACCGTTACCGGCACTGGCGTCACGAACCATAAGGGATCTTGCCACCAGCACACTAAACTTCCAACACCCAGGGCACCTCACCTACCACCCGGCCTGGTCCCTATATACAAAGAGTGCCCCAGAGGATCCATGTGCCAGCCCCTCCATCACTGCTGTACGCCTGCCCAGGGTCTTCGACAAATTGTGAGTACCAAGAGTAACCCTCGGTTTGTTAACTACCCCTGTGACCTCATATTTGCTCACCCTGCAGGACTGGCGTACTGCACATGCTCAACACTATTTCTGAGTAATATTAAATTGCATCGTCCATTTTATTGACGCCATTCTATTATTCTTCAAATTTTTAAACCAATGCACCTAATTAGTTGTCCTAAATGCATCTGTCAATTTTTTTATATTTTTTTTACCATTAAAGGGGTTGTCCTATTACAACAACTTATCCCCTATGCACAGGAGACCCATGATCCCCTAAATCGAGCATCAGAAAGGCATGTGTGTCTACTACTCCATTCAATTCTATTAGACTGCCGGAGATAGTCGAGTACAAGTGCTTGGCTATTTCTGGCTGACCCATAGAGCTGAATAGAGTGGCAAAGCACATAGGTGACCACTGCTTTATTCATACTATGGAACCCAGGCCACCATTCTAGTGATCAGCAGGGGCCCCAATGATAAGACCCCTGTCGATCAGATTCTTATCTGCTCCTGCTCCAGTATGCCCAGCAAGAAACAGGATTGAGAAACTCGAGTCGGACGGGACCAGCCATATGTTGATGGTGTTCGCGTGAGCTGCATTTTATATGTTTCTAATGCTTGTTATTTTGTGAGTACAATAAAATTCTTGTGTGGAGGATTTATCCTGTTACAGCAGTGTTTCACTATTGGAGAAGCATGTGTCCTGCATTCTTCAAAGGAGTGCAGGAGATGTGAGTGAAGAATGTCTGGCCATTACCACTGGCAACAGCATGATTGGATTGATGGCAGCGGGGAAACAATACAAGTTTACTACAAACTAATAAATACTGGATAAACTGTGAAAAAATTTTCAAAGATTTTTTCCCTATCCGCTGGATAATTCATCAGTAGAGATGAGCGAAACAAAGTTGACAAAGTGCACCGAATCCAAATTTCCTCACACTTTGTGGTAACGAATCATATTTTTTCCTAAAATGGCTGCTGCACGTGTTTTGACATGAAGCAAAGAACTCTGGGAATGAGGGATCTTTCACAATGCCATGCATGCAGCCAATCAGCAGTCAGCCAGCCCTGTGATGTCACAGCCCTATAAATAGCCTCAGCCATCTTGGATTCAGCAATTGGGGTGGGAAAAATGAACCAGGCATGAATCCCACAGGACTTGTCCGTACCTTGTGCAGAATAGACATTTATACCAGCCTCAACCATCCATTCTTGTACTCAAGTGCACTTATTCTTTGTTTTATTTTGTTATATGTCCCAATATTAAAATTAAAAAAAATAATAATAACACAAATCAGTGTTGGCTACCTATTCCTCCTTCACTGCCGCTTCCACCTACACCGCCACGTCAACCTACACCGCCACATCCACCGCCTCCTCAACCTCCTACTCCTAGATCCAGATTGTTATTTTTAATTTTTCTGTATTTTATGTTATTTTAAGTCATTTCCCTATCCACATTTGTTTGCAAAACAGTTGTCATGCTCTTAAGCACATTTTCATGCCTTTTGCAACCCTCTAGCCCTTTCCAGGACTATTTTAGAGCCATTTTAGTGCCCAAAAGTTCGGGTCCCGAACTTTTTTTTCAAGTTCGGCCGAACCTGCCGAACCCGAACATCCAGGTGTCCGCTCAACTTTACTTATTAGCCGTTGGGTGGTGAAGTGAGACAGACAGAGAAGTGCCAGGCCCTGCACAGGGGAGTGGCAGAGGCCTAAATGTTTCTGGCGCAGGCACAGGTTGCAGCAGAGTAAAGGGGCGTGGCAGCAGGAGTCTCAGCGAGAGGCCTGAGCTCCCAGTGTCATCTAGCGGTTGTGTCTTGACCAGCAACCCAGAGGTTCTTGAATGGTTGACTCGGTCATCCAATTCATCTCAAGAGACATCAGACACCCCCAGCCAAGAGTCGTGTGTTCTTCAGACACAACCCTTAACTGGCATGGCCCAGGAGCAGGCCCTGTTCCCTCACCTGTCCTCAATCTGCCTCTGTCCTTTTCTGTTCCCTCAGCCAGAGAAGTATTATATGCTGTGAGCTCAGCTCCACTATACAGCGAGGACGAGCTACTAGGGGACAGTCAGCAGCTACTGGCCAGCCAAGATGTGGAGAAGACACCTGCTGCTTCCTCCAGTAGGTGGGCAAGTAGTGATGAGGAGAGTGGCGTGGGAGCTGGTGTTGCGAGCAGTCAGGCTCCTGACCCAGAGACCGTTAAGGAGGACATCAATGACATCCACACAGTACTTGATGATGATGATGATGTAGCTGATCATACTTGGGAGCTGGGTGAATTAGGGGCTTCATCATCATCGGGAGAAGAGCATGGCAGCTTGCCCGTGAGGCAGCGGTGTAGCCAGCAAGTCGCTAGCATGGCCAGGAGTCAGCAGGGTGGCAGCAGGGGGAGGTCGGGAACCAAACGTGCCCGGAGTAGACCACCCGCTTCGCAGGAGCCTATGTTCCCGGAAAGTAGTGGTGCAGGAGTTCACAGAAGCAGCGGCGGTAGCAGTCAGTCAGTGAGCAGTGTTGGGGGTAAAATCACATACTCAGCGGTGTGTCAGTTTTTTGTTAAGCCGCCGGAGGAGGTGAACATGGCCATTTGTAGAATCTGTAGGCAGAAGGTGAAGCGTGGCCAGGGTGCCAATGTTGGCACCAAGGCCCTGCATCAACATATGCAGCGTCGCCATAAAGTGGCCTGGGAGAACAGTGGTTCCGATGTGGTGGTCTAGCCTGCCGCAGCATCACCCAGTGGCACGCACCCTATTTTAGGCTGTCAAGGCTCCACCACCTCAGCCGAAGGGAGCTGTCTGTCCTTCCCATCATCTGCTGGTCCTGATGCTCCTGCTCCTCCTCCTACTCCTCGTCAGTCATTCTGTCAGCAATCGATCACCGAAGCGATTGCCAAGAGACAACAGTATGCTTGCAATCATCCGACGGTGCAAGTGGTTGACTCAGCACCCTTCAGAGCAAGTGGTTGACTCAGCACCCTTCAGAGAGCTGATGGCTTGTGCTGAGCCGAGGTGGATAGTCCCAAACCGTCATTACTTTGCCAAAAAGGCAGTACCAGCCCTGCACACACTTGTAGAACAGAAGGTGGGCCAGTCCTTGAGCCTGTTGGTGTCTGCCAAAGTGCACGTCAGCGCAGACACGTGGATCTGTAACTACGGTCAGGGACAATACATGTCCTTTACGGCCCACTGGGTTAATGGGCTTCTTGCACAGCCACACCAGCAACTTGGTGACGCTGCTTCCGCCTCCACGTTCTCATGCCGTTGGTCCTGCGACAATGTCCCCCTCTGCCTCCTCATCCTCCACCGTGTCCTCAGCCTCCACTGCAAGGACAAATCACAGTGCCCCTCCAGCATATCACATGTGCAGGGCACGGCGGTGTCACGCTGTTCTACACATCGTTTGCCTGGGCGAACGGAGTCACACACACGGGAGGAACTGCTCCGTGTCCTTCATCCAGAAATTGAATCTTGGTTTTCTCTGCGACGCCTCAAAATCGGAACCATGGTGCCCGACAACGGGAAGAACATGGTGTCAGCGCTGCGTCAAGGAAGGCTGAGCCATGCGCCCTGCATGTCACACGTGTTCAATCTGATTGTCAAGCAGTTCCTGAAGTCTTCCACCCATCTGCAAGACATCCTAAAAATGGCCAGGAAACTTTCCATGCACATCAGCCACTCGTACACCGCAAAGCACACCCTCCTTGAGCTGCAACGGCAGAATGGCATCCCCCAACATAGGCTGATATGCGACGTTTCCACCCGTTGGAATTCCACCCTCCATATGTTGGACCGACTATACGAACAGAGAAAGGCCATAAATTATTTCTTGATGATCCAAGCTGACAGGAGTACTCCCCTGTGTAACTTCGATGTCAGCCAGTGGCAGCTCATGCGTGACACCTGCCGTTTGCTCAGGCCCTTTGAGGAGGCCACATTATTTGTCAGTCACCAGGTCTACGGGGTGTACAACTTCATTCCACTGGTTCATGTCCTGGAACAGATGCTGGTAAATCTGGCTGGTCAGGTGACTGGAGACGTGGCGCCTAGATCTCACGGCCACATAAACCCTGTGGGCGCTGAACTGGAGGAGGAGGAGAAGGACATTGGAGCACAAGCAATGTGTAGCAAAATGGGTGGTTTTTCTAAACAGGTGACAGGAGAGGAGGCACAGGAGCATAAGTTACAGCGCGATGAGGAAGAGGAGGCAGAGGACCCAGACACACCGTGGCAGTATGCAGTGGAGATGGGGGCAGGGAGTCCCTCCGAGTCACTTGCAGAAATGGCCCAATGAATGCTCACTTGCTACCGTAATGCAGTGGCGTAGCATTGGGGGGGGGGCGTTGCATCGGGCACAAAATTCCAGGGGGCGCTAGCAGAGCCGCACCGCCAATTGAGCAAAGTGAGGCGATCGCCCCAGGCGGCGCGGTCCTGGTGACAAGTGGGGGGCGGCAGCAGGGCACATGGAGATGAGCGCTTCCATTGTGATACAGATGGATGTGCTGCAGCGGGACAGGGGAGAGGCGTCTCCCTTCCCCGTTCCTCTAATAGGCTGCAGGGACACAGGCCGGGAAGAGGCCTGCATCGCTTCGCTGCCAGTCTGATGGAGGTAAGTATAAGTGTTTATTTTTTTATATGGTACTACTTACTGGCACACGATTGTGGGGCATCTACTGGGGCACTATATATGGGGCATTCCATACTGGTACATTATGGGGGCACTGGGGAAGGGGGAGAGGAGCACTATGAGGGTATTTTATACTGGCACATTATGATGGCACTATGGGGACATTAGCTCAACTGGGGGCATTAAAAGGGGGTCTTTTTTGCACTGGCACATTATAAGGAGAATTATTACTACTGGGGGGGCATTATGATGGGCTTTATTACTACTGGTTGTCTATGGGGAACATGAGTACTAGTATGGGCACTATGGGAGCATTATTACTTCTGGGGCACAGTGGGGACATGTTGGGGGCACTGTAGGAGTACTATTACTACCATGTGTGCTCTAGCAGAGAATTATTCCTATTGGTGGGACTTTTGGGAGCACTATTACTGTGGGGGCACCTTGGCACAGTATCAGCTTACCACAATTATTTTTGGGGGACGTTATGTTTACACTATTAGTGTCAGGGGCACTATTTGCTGGGCACAGTTATTTTACGGCAGTGTGTGCCAATAATTATTGAAGGGGGCATTATCTGTGTGGTACTTGTATTGTCAGGGGGTTTATCGGTTTCTGCAGTATTATATTGGGGAGCACAGCGGCACAGTATTGGGGGTGGTAGGATGATTTGTCCAGAAGATGGGAGGATGATGGAAAAGTTGTAAACTAAGACTTTGTTTGTCAAACTGCAGAGATGAGAAATGGCTGAAAAATGGTGGTCTGGTCTGAAGGACTGAAAGGAGAATATGAGGAAAAAGAACATCTACATCAAAGGAGACATCACTGGATGTAAGAGGTATGGGGTGCTGTATTACCCTGTATGTTCTGTAGTGATGGGAGGGTGGATATAGAATTTGGCCCACACTGTAGCAGCTTGGCCCCAGACTTCAGGTCACACTGCAGTACTATAGAGACATCCTATGTAGTGATGAGCGGCAGGGGCAATATTCAAATTTGCGATATTTCGCGAATATTTGGGTGAATATTCGTCATATATTTGCGAAATTCGAGATATTGCGAAAATCGGCAATGTAATATGCACGTATTGCGCGTGCAATACAGGCGTGGGTCACTGTTGCTACATTTTTCAAGCTGCTAGAAGTTTCCTGAGACCGGAGAAAATGGTTGGCACTGCAGAACATTACAATAGCTTTATATGCAGATAGAGTGCTCTAATATATTTGCAATGCGCATATTTTAGCACAATACGTGCAATTTCACATTTTAGCAGGTCTGACTACATAGTACTGATTGGTGCACTAAGTATTGTTGTGAACTTGTAACATCACAGCACTATGTCTGCAGCATGTATGTATGGACAGCAGAACCTATCACACTACCTAACACCCTGCACTGGAACCTATCAGCTACACTATATCACGATCTAACCTACACTGGTTATCTCCCACTAACTATCTGTAATATATATATATATATATATATATATATATATGCTAACTAACTAACTAACTAATGTAATTAAAGCACAGAGCACAGCAATAACACTGCTGTCTCTCTCAGAACTCCATAAAACTACAGAAAATGGCTGCTGGGGAGGTTCTTATATAGTAAGGGATAGGCAACTTTCCTATTGGTTGCTATGGATGTTGCTAAGCTCAGACAAAGATATTGCAGCCTTCTAATTGGCCCACAAGCAAGAAGGGAGGTTACTAAAGGAAAAAAAATCTAGAATATTCGCAAATACAAATATATAGCACTATATTTGAAAATCTTCGCAAATTCTTAAAGTGGCGATATTCGCGATGCAAATTTGCGATTCGAATATTCGCGCCCAACACTAATCCTATGTAGTGAGTTGGCCACTGCCTATCTGCGCCATCGTCCATCCTCTCGCAGGTCTGACCGGGGGGGCCCTCTGCGCTCCCCTTCCGCTGCCATGGCTGCTGTGGCAGGGGATAGGAGCAGTTCCAGCTCCATTAGCAGCAACTTGAGTCTAGAGTCACTCATGAGCAGCTTTCTTCACCCGCCTAGTGAAGAAACTACTCGCCAGCAGCAGGTAGACTTGGAACAGGACCTGAACCAGCAGGTGGTGGCATACTTGGACAGAAACCTGCCACCACACATTGAAGATCCGCTGGACTTCTGGGCAGCCAAACTAGATTTGTGGCCGCAACTGTCCGAGTTTGCCCTGGAAAAGCTGTCCTGCCCAGCCAGTAGTGTGGCATCAGAGCGGCTGTTTGGTGCGGCGGGGGCCATAGTTACCCCAAGAAAAACTCGCCTGTTCTCCCAAAATGTGGAGAGACTGACCTTTGTCAAGATGAATCAGGTGTGGATCAGCCAGGATTTCCACCCACCAATGCCTGATGCATCAGACTAGATCATCCATGGTGCCACACCAACACTTTGACAAAAGAGACCGGTTTCTTCTGGCTACCTGCCTCAGCTACTATTCTGATGCTGCCACCCGCCTGATGCCACACATCTGATGCCAAGTGCTCCTTCTTTCACCCAACCACCTCCCCACTCTGTCACCGGGTCACTCTGTGGTCTCCTGATGCTGCTGTCACTTCCACACTATGTCACGTTGTCACTCTGTGGTCTCCTGATGCCTCCACACTATGTCACCTTGCCACTCTGTAGTCCCCTGATGCTGCTGCCACCTCCACTCTATGTTACTTTGCCACTCTGTGGTCTCCTGATGCTGCTGCCACCTCAATAATATGTCACCTTGCCACTCTGTGGCCTCCTGATGCTGCAGCCACCACCACACTATGTCACCTTACCACTCTGTGGTCTCCTGATGCTGCTGCCACATCCACACTGTCATTGTGCCACCCTGTGGCCTCCTCCTGATGCTGCTGCCACCACCTTCACACTTTGTCATTGTGCCACTCTGTAGTCTCCTCATGCTGCTGCTGCCACCTCCACACTGTCATTGTGCTACCCTGTGGCCTCCTTCTGATGCTGCTGCCACCTCCACACTGTCATTGTGCCACCCTGCCTATTTTGCATCAGAATTGGCTTATGATTTGGTAGCCAAAAGCAGGAGTGGGTACAAAACACAGAACACATGCAAATTTTCCATTCACGTGTCATCTCTGTTTTAGATCCACTTCAGTTTTTTTTGTTTCAGCAATACTGATGGATTACTGACCAAATGCTGACTGAGTGAAGGCAGTTGCTTCACAGACAGGATCAGTTTTTTTGGGGTTATTGTTCTGATGGATCAGATGAAGGGCAAAAAAATCTGTGACGTCAACACAAACTTATTGCTGACACCCTCTCCAGTCTGTCGGGGGGCTCTACTTGTATAAGTGTTTAATAGAACAGGTTCTGTAGACCTCTATGTGGAATCAGCTGACGACGGGGTAAAAGAAGTGTGCTTTTTCTTGGCTCTAACATCAACCTGTAAGGCTGAGTTCACACTTCAGTTATTTGGTCAGTTTTGGCCCCGTAACTGCCCAAATACGTGAAGTGTGCAGTGATTCTAAGAGCGACGCCTGTCATCTGCATGTCATACTCACTCACAGTAGTATTTCACTACTACAGCAGACTCCCTATGCGTGTTATTGCAAGGCACAGAGTTCTACACCCCTATAAAGGCTCTCTGCAGCCAGGAAATAGGCGTTTTTTAAAGCGATTCGCCACGAATAAATTCGGATCGAACCAAATTTTTTAGAAAAATTTGGCGAACTGGCCGAATCGAATTTTTGAGAAATTCGCTCATCTCTATTCATCAGTATCTGATCGGTGGGGGTCTGACACCCGGAACCCCTGCCGATCAGCTGTTTGAGAAGGCACCAGCGCTCGCAGTAGCATTGTGGCCTTCACGCAGATTTATCTAAGCCAGTGACGTCCTGTTCATCAGTCTGGGTTTAGATCAGCCTCAGTAAAATGAATGGGTCTGAGCTACGATACCAAGCACAGCTGAAACACTATGTACAGTGCTGTGCTTGGTGAGCAGAGAGAAGGTTGCAGCGCTACTTCGATCGCTGATGCCTTCTCAAACAGCTGATCAGAGGGGGTCTCATGTGTCTTAACCCCACTGATCAGATACTGTAATGATCTATCAAGAACATTTCCGACTGCTCTTTTGGAGGAGAGCAGAAAGAGTTTGAATTTAGTTTTTTTTATGTGTATTGCAGGAACTGGCCTACTCAGAACAAATTCTGCAGCACTCTCACTCACGTCATTGCCATAAATTGTTTACACAAGACATTATTTTTATTTGTGGAATCATTAACCATACAATCCTATATTGTGCTGCCAAATGTTATTACATCATATTAATATAGCACCATCAGGTGGCCATATAAAGAACGAAATAAAAAAACAGGCCTCCTTCCACATGTAAAGTTAACTTTTTCTTGGAAGCGTTTTTGCACAATAGGTCTCATGTCAAGAATTTTATTTTAGTTTTTTTTTGTGTGTATTAGGGTACTTTCACACTAGCGTTTTTCTTTTCCGGCATAGAGTTCCGTCACAGGGGACGGATCAGGCATATCCCCATGCATTCTGAATGGAGAGTAATCCATTCAGGATGCATCAGGATGTCTTCATTTCAGTCATTTAGACTGATCAGGCAAAAGAGAAAACCGTAGCATGCTACGGTTTTATCTCCGGCGAAAAAAAACTGAAGACTTGCCTGAATGCCGGATCCGGCATTTTTCCCCATAGGAATGTATTAGTGCCGGATCCGGCATTCAAAATACTGGAATGCCGGATCGGTCCTTCCGGTCTGCGCATGCGCAGACCGGTAAAACTGTGGAAAAAGATACAAGACGGATCCGTCTGTCCGCATGACAAGCGGAGAGACGGATCCGTTCTTGCAATGCGTTTGTGAGACAGATCCGTATCCGGATGCGTCTCACAAATGCTTTCAGTCACA